>NC_140585.1:871842723-872442723 GCF_964204655.1 Triturus cristatus
GGAACGCTAGGGAACTCATTTTGACTTGAGAATAAATGGTCCTATATAACAAATACTGGATAGTTATGCTTATGCAAGCAACGTGAAGTATGACTAGCTTGTGCAGGTGCACAAATCATGCAATGTCTTGTTCCCTCCTAACTCTAGTGATTGTAGTGCATGAAAGTACAGAGACAAAGGTGGTGGAAACACCAGAACAGATGTTTCGCAAATGCAGAAACAGCACGTAATAGCTCCGCAAATCACATCTGCAAACCACTTTGGACTACAACACATTCACAAACAAATAACTCTGCCAAACCTAAACATATAATAAAGCGGCTGGGGGACTTAGTCGAAACTATTTCATGTACCTGTATTGCATGCCCAAAAGCCCCTATCTTTGCTGCAATTTTGGATACTGTAAATGTGGCTGTAGCCAAAAAGGGACAACATAGAAGTTATGGAAAAAGCAGAAGTCCATCCGTAGGATTGTGCAAGAAACGATTCACTGTAATAGGTGGAACTGTCCGTTCTAGTGGATGATCCTCATAGGAACTCACCCTGGCACATTGTGAAGAGTGAGGGAGGGACCTGCTGGACTTAGTAAGCCTCGAAGGTGTAGTAGGCAACAAAGATTCAGAACTGCAAATGGAGGTCAATAGGAACTAATAAAACACTTATGTATACACATAGTAACATACCAAAACACAGACACACTTTGGTGGCGATCACAATCCTGTAAAAAAATTCCCCGTACGACTCGTATCCGGTCTTTTTACCGTACGAATCGTACAAGTGCCGTACAAACTGCCAAGTACGATTCGCATGGGAAAAAGTCCATACGAATCGCATTGGGAATTATTCCCCACACGTCCTCGGGTCGGAAAATGTGTCCGACACGGCCTCGGACGATTTACCGTACAAATGTGAAAAGTGAAGTCCGACCGCGGAAGTACGATCCATCCTGTGCGTCCGATGTTACAACCGTATGGAAAAAACACCGTCCGCACCGAACTCCCATAGCAACCATGGAGACATGTGCCCGCATACGCGCCTAACACTCCCCCCCAGCCCTCCCATGTACGAGTCAAATCCCCACCCGTGTATGTACACCCGTGTATGTACGAGACGTACCCCCACCCGTGAATGTATGGAGCGTACCCCCACCCCAACAGTGCATGTACGTACCTTACCCCCACCCCAACCGTGTATGTACGACCCGTACCCTCACCCGCATACGTATGGAGCGTACCCCCACCCCAACAGTGCATGTACGGACCGTACCCCCACCCCAACCGTGTATGTATGACCCGTACCCTCACCCGCGTACGTATGGAGCGTACCCCCACCCCAACCGTGTATGTACGACCCGTACCCTCACCCGCGTACGTATGGAGCGTACCCCCACCCCAACCGTGTATGTACGTACCGTACCCCCACCCCAACCGTGTATGTACGACCCGTATCCTCACCCGCGTACGTATGGAGCATACCCCCACCCCAACCGTGTATGTACGAACCGTACCCCCACCCCAACCGTGTATGTATGACCCGTACCCTCACCCGCGTACGTATGGAGCGTACCCCCACCCCAACCGTGTATGTACGTACCTTACCCCCACCCCAACCATGTATGTACAACCCGTACCCTCACCCGCGTACGTATGGAGCGTAACCCCAACCCAACAGTGCATGTACGGACCGTACCCCCACCCCAACCGTGTATGTACGACCCGTACCCTCACCCGCGTACGTATGGAGCGTACCCCCACCCCAACAGTGCATGTACGTACCGTACCCCCACCCCAACCGTGTATGTACGACCCGTACCCTCACCCGCGTACGTATGGAGCGTACCCCCACCCCAACCGTGTATGTACGTACCTTACCCCCACCCCAACCGTGTATGTATGACCCGTACCCTCACCCGCGTACGCATGGAGCGTACCCCCACCCCAACCGTGTATGTACGTACCGTACCCCCACCCCAACCGTGTATGTACGACCCGTACCCTCACCCGCGTACGTATGGAGTGTACCCCAACCGTGTATGTACGTGCCGCACCCCCACCCCAACCGTGTATGTACGACTCGTACCCTCACCCGCGTACGTATGGAGCGTACCCCCACCCCAACCGTGTATGTATGTACCGTACCCCCACCCCAACCGTGTATGTACGACCCGTACCCTCACCCGCGTATGTATGGAGCGTACCCCCACCCCAACATTCTAAGTACGTAGCGCACCCCAGGCCCCAACACCAGCACCTTCACCCAACATCGCGCATGTACGAGTCGTACCAAGCCAGACACAAGGACAGCACTGTACAACTAAATTCCCGAAGTACACACCGTACACACGCTAAAAATGCAGGTACACAACCAGGACAAAGCAAAACAACACAAGAATACACCATTCGAATGGCACAAAGCCACAAAACATGTCCAACAAGCACAAAAACAACACATTCACTGACCTGCAACTGCCAAAATCCCAAACAGAGGCCCAAAACACAACCACTCCTTATAACACACCCACCCAAACTTCAAACACAGCCACACCCACCAATGGACCAATAAAAAGGGCCCACAGACACAAACCATGAGCCTTTGCAACAGACTCACTGCTGCCAGACCCCACAGACAACCTACAGCACCATACTTGAACCTTTACTACACCTTACACTTGCACACCTTCACACACACACCTACACAAACACCCCCTCATCACATTCACACACACACCTGCACAACCACACCCACACACCCACAACCATCCACACCCACACCCCCCACAACCATCCACACCCACACCCCTCACCATGGCCACTAACAAGAATCCAAAGTTCACTAGCCGAGAGTTGGAGGTCCTTGTCGATGAAATCCTCAGAGTCGAGCCACACCTCTTTGGAACATTGGTCAGACAGACCAGCATTTCAGAAAAAACAGCCATGTGGCAGACGATTGTCGATGCTGTGAATGCTGTTGCGGCCACCAGAAGGACCAGGCATGAATGCCAAGCCAGGTGGTACGATCTGCGGAGGAGGGTCCGAGCCAAAATGACTGACAACCACAACCAGGCCAACGTCACTGGAGGAGGGCCGCCCCGCAGACCCGTACAATACCATCCCTGGGAGGAGAGGGTGATGGCCATACTGCCGGTGGTGGCAGTGGACGGATTAGAAGGACTCCGAGACCCGGGTGAGTACACAAACAACTCACCTCACATGGGGGGAACGTCATCCACAACCAAACTCACAAACAGGCACGCAACCACCCCAAGCTATCGCATGACTCAACCACACTCCATGAACACGCACATGCCACTGGCGCCACCATGCCCCATGCACCCAGCTGGACAATGCAAAGTCACAGGCCACAGAAAACACCAACACAAGACACGGTAAGCCGGATGGCGGGAGTGTGGGCCCCAAAAATCACATAGTGCAACTCAGAAGCAGACAACAATGCCCCCTGCCCATATGGCCTAGGTCACAGCCAGACAAACAGTGTGTCCCCACACAGGAAAGACTTGCCAGCAAATGGCGGACGCCTTGCATTAACACATGGGGGTGACGGCACATGACAGCAGATAATTAACAGCCAACACTGTGAAAGAGTGGCAGCACACACCACCACAGCAGCAGCGCAGACACAGACACTACACCCAATGGGTGCTTGGAGATCAGAAACAAACTCACATCAACAAGCCAAGGGCCATTCAAAGATCTGCAAAAAGTGTGCGCCTAGGAAGCTGGGCTGAGGTGACAGAGGGTGACACACAGAGGGAGGGATAGGGGGACAGAGAGGGAGGGAGACACAGGGAGACGGACAGAGGGAGGAGGCTGACACACAGAGGGAGGGAGAGGGGGACAGAGAGGGAGTGAGAAAGGGACACACAGGGAGCCCAATTCAGCCTTGGGGGGTGTGGGAATGTCTGCTCGTCAGCAGGTGGACTGCGTGCATGTAGACAAGGGTGGCCAGTGCCAGAACCCCCCCTCTTCTCCATGGCAAAACACAGGGCCATGTCTCAACCTGTGCACGAGGACAACGCCAGCTACCTGCATTATCTAAGTGTGTGGAACCACTCCATGTGCCCACGTACAGTGCAACACGGAAGGCGCCAATGCATGGCTCGCCACACCTGCTCACTCCACTGCTGACTGCAGTCACAATTGACGCAGCAAGTAAGACTGTGCCACACATAGGTAAAGTTGAAAAAGATGTGGCCAAGGGACATACCCATGCACAAGTGCACTGTGAGTGGAATGCAAGACATATCCAAATTCCCTGAGGAAATGTGCCAACTTAGAAACAAATGAAACATGGATGTTGCATGGAACAAAATTAACATTGTCTCTCTCACACACAGGTCAACGTCGTGGATCACCCCCCAACACTGGGGGGGAAGACTCACAGGACCCGGCTCGGCAGGATGACGGAGCCACCGGCAGCGACGACTCTCACCACTCTGTGGACGAACCCGACCCCGACCAACCTGGCCCCTCTGGTGTCCAACGACCTGCAGCACCTGCGTCAGGTACAACTGGGCCAACCACCACCCCCACTCCTGCCACATTCCAGGAGACACCCAGGATCCCTGCCCCACCACCACAATGCAGCCAGGCTGGCCAGGAGGGACACGGTGTACCGGGCACCCAGGAGGAGGCAGGCGACTACGCCAATGCCACCCCTCAGGGGTCCCGGAGACCCGATGTGCCCACAAGGGCAGGCCAGGTGCAAGTGGGCAGGGGTGGTGGGAGTGGAGGGCGGTGGAGGCGCGAGCCTGACCGGTTGGCTGCGGAACCGGTATATTCCCATGTCCGAAACGTCCTGGACACATACCGGCAGGACACCACGGGCATGGCCCCGGTTGTGTCCATCCTCGAGGAGATCAAGACCCAGCAGGCCCAGCAACATCCGGAGCAACATGCCTGTCTACTGCGACACCAAGGGCGGATGGAGGACAGACAGGCAGAGCTCGTGACGGTGTTCACGGGAATTCACAGTACACTCCGTCGGATAGCCGACAACATGGGCAACCCTCCCTGTGCCACCAGGCGTAGAACATCACCACCCACAGGGAGGGATCAGGAGGAGGAGGAGTCATCCGACGGAGCATCCCAAACATCGTCACGGCCTGCTTCTGAGGTTCCCCGCAGGAGGGCGGGTCGTCCACGGAAAAGACCGTGAGGGTCAGCGCAACAGCACCATCTCCCAGGACACCTGGCCTGGCACCTGGCCTACTGGACCAACAGCAGCACAGCAGCAAAAGACATTCTCTGCCACATGGACTTGCTGGTCACTGTCTGACCAATGTTGACAAAGACTTTGGCATGGACTCTGAGGATTTTCAATGGCAAGGACACCAACTCCCCTAGTGAACTTTGGATTCCACACACCCGGAAAGCCCCTCAGGTCATACCCCCCCCCCCACGTACCCCAACCAAAATAAAATGTTACACGATAAAGAGATGATGCCTACATTTTGCATTATTACCTTACATGTGTCTTGTAAAGTCTAACCATGCCTGAGTTCTCATTTGACTTCAACCATCCACACCCTGGGGCCTGAGTCTGGCACAGGACACACATGGGTCACAATGTATTAGGCATGACGGACATGGAGCACCATACACACCCGTGATGGGCCCAACCAGCTGAGGGGGTGGCCGCACAACCGTGCCGACAGACATATTGAGTACAGCGACAGCCATGAGCAGTGGTCAGGGATCATGTGGAGTGTCCTGGGGGGCACCCAGGTATGTGTGGACAGGTGGCAGAACCATGTCCTGCAAGCTTGAGTCAGGTGGATGCAGAGAATGGTGGCCTGGCCAACGTTGGATGCATGGGGATGGCACATGTCACAATACCCACACAGTCATGGACATCATGCACAATGCACAGTCTAATCCCACACAAACAGCTTGCATCTTGCTACTCGGCACATAGACACATAGCCACTATCAGGGAAAACCATGCCAGACATGCCGGATGCACCGTGGCAACACACCAGCATTGACTGAGAATAGGCACCTTGGAGGCATAGTGACACCTTTATTATTCATGTCTTTGGGAATGCAGAGGCAACTCGGAGTACACATGAACAGGTCATGTGGAGTAACATGTGGGTCCAACACTGGAACCCCCCTTCTGCAGCACAAATGCGTGATAGCCATGGAACTGGCACACAAGTGTCGACTAACAGCTAAACACCCCCTGCTGCTCACGGAGAGGCTGCCATACACCATTGATCCTCTGATGTGGAAGTCCCACACCATGTCAAGCCAATGCAAACCGTATGTGTCCGAGGGCAGTGTTACACACATTGATGCCATCATCACAATCCACTATCCCATCACAGATGACTGTCAACAAGTCTGACCATCTATTCAGGTGTACCCAGCAACATGTAATGTGTCCCATGGTGATGCGACATGTCTGCAGAGGAACCAAACATCGACAGGGGCAGTGTGCACACATCGTAAACAACTGCCACACCCAATACACCCCTGATGCATCCCTTACCCTAAGGAGACTTCCAAACTTGTCCGTGCGTGTAACGCTGAGTCAGCACACGATGACGTGTCCATGAGGAATAGCAGTGCCACAACAATGCAACCAGCAGACGGCATGCGCAAGTACCTGGGGATGAGAGACACACAAGAAGTCAGCCACAAAAAGCACAGCCACTTGCATGTGCATGTACTCGACACATGTAAGGATGACAACATGCTAGGTCACAATTATGACTGGGGAAATACACTCATCACTGGCACCATCACTCCAGTGACACATCCACACACACCTCTGACTCACGTGGCATACATGCAGATGGACACACACATCGCAACACATGCCACATGGGGACCAATGCATGCACACACAGACACTGGTACTCACCACTAAGCAAAGAAGTCGCGTATGATCCGACTCCGGATGTCCTCTTGCGGAACCACATCCTCCACATCACTAGCCCCATTGCCAAGACCTTCGTCCTCCACGGGTGGATGGTCCTGATCATCTTGATCCAGGATGAGTGGCACAGCTTTCTCAACTGCCATGTTGTGCAGCATGCAGCAGACCATGAAGATTTTGCAGACCTTCGCCGGGGCATATGGGAGGGCGCCGCCGGTCTTGTGGAGGCATCTGAATCGGCTCTTCAGGAGGCCAAATGTCCTCTCTATCACTCGCCTTGTCCGGCCATGGGCGGTGTTGTAGCGGAGCTGGGCCGGTGTGATGGGGTTGCGGAGAGGTGTGATCAGCCATGGCATGTTGGGATAGCCAGCGTCCCCTGCATGGAAACCACATGGACATAAGTAGGACAGGAGAAGCGGTCGTGCTGGAAGTCTACGCAAAATACAGGACAGACAGAGTGTACCCACCAACAACACATGCTCGTTCGTTGCGCAGCTGCGTCATCTTTTCAGGCACCCTGCTATGCCTCATGATGTAGGCATCGTGTGTTGATCCTGGAAAACGAGCACAGACATGTGAAATCACCATGTTGGACAGACACACCACAAGGGCATTGATGGAGTGGTAGTGCTTGCGATTCCTGTACGCCACCTCCTGTGCCTGTGGTGGTACCAAAGCCACATGTGTCCCATCTATGGACCCAATGACATGGGGCATCCCTCCCAGGGCATAGAATTCACGCTTGACCCCAGTCAACAGTTCAGGAGTAGGGAAATGGATGAACTCATCCAGGTGAAGCAACATGGCCTCTAAGAAATCATGCAGCACACGGCTGAACATGCACTGGGACATGCCACCAACATGAGCTATGGTATATTGAAAGGTACCCGTGGCAAGAAAATGTAGGGCTGCCATTACCTTCAGCTTGGGTGTCAGTGCCGTAGGATACCTGTGCAGCGGTTGCAGGTGTGGTGCCAGCCTCGCCGTCAACTCCTCAATCAACGGTTGGGGGAAGCGGTAGCACCGGATACAGTCATTCTCCCGCATGTCAGCCATGGAAGAGGCGGCGCTCTGCAGTAATTTGGAAGTGACAAGGAAGAGTGAGTGCACTACAACAACAATTTTTTTGTACTGAGCACATGTCAATCTGTCAATACACATATGCGACATACGGAGTCAGGTATGTGCCACATGCCCTGGACACGTATGGCTGCCAGGTGACACTCCTACCAAGACCCAGCTACACACGGAGATTGTTAACCTCCACATGCCATGGCATGGGATTAGCTGTGTCCCAGTGTAAGTGAACAGCCAGACGCAACACCAGAGTGACATACATCAACACATCAGCAGAAGTAGGATGTCGATTTCAGAGACTGGTAGCGGAACACTAGAGCCACAGGTCACACGACATCACACTAGGACAGCCCACACACCTTGCCAATAAGGTGTACATGTAATGACTCACCACACATTCATTGAGAGGATGCAGACATGTCCTTGTTACGCTACTCCGTGTCCCATGCATACATACGCACCTCACATGTGGCCTGGTGTGCGTAACAGTGTGCCATGTCCATCTACACACACAGACACATGTTGGTTGCTGCAACAGCTGATGCATTTGAGGGAGCACCAACATCAAGCTAATGGGAACACCCCACACATACATAACATAGACACATCGTGCACCGTGGGTAGTCACATGTCTGGTGTGGTAACCCCTGTAGCGGTCATCAGGGGACACTTGTGTGTGTTGTTGACTGTGCCATGCCAGTGACGCTCATCCCAAGTGTGCAGTACGACATGCACACATGTCAAAGGAGTTAAGGGCATGCCTGGCACACATTGCACCGTGACACATAACATCTGTACACATCTCATCATACATCTGGTGCCCTCTCGACTCAGGAGTAATGTGCCACATCACAGCCTTTCACACCTGTGCCCCACACATGTAGTACTGCCCAGACAATGCCTTGATGTCCATCCATGGACAAGTATGTCAGCCCTATTCCTTCCTGTGTGCTGCCTGTCACCACTGTGATGTGTGAAAGGCACCGTACATTCGCTCAGAGGGCCTGTGTACGTTCCCTATCACTATGGGAGTGCTGCCGTATGTGTACTCATAGTGATAGTGAGCGTACGCACGCGTGTACGGTCCGTATCACTATGGGTACGCATACGCGAGAACACCCATAGTGATAGTGAGCGTACAGGCGTGTGTACGGTCCGTCTCACTATGGGTGTTCTCGCGTATGCGTACCCATAGTGGTATGGACCGTACATGCGTGCGTACGCTCACTATCACTATGGGTACGCATGCGCGAGAACACCCATAGTGATAGTGAGCGTACAGGCGTGTGTACGGTCCGTATCACTATGGGTGTTCTCGCGTATGCGTACCCATAGTGGTACGGACCGTACACGCGTGCGTACGCTCACTATCACTATGGGTACGCATACGCGAGAACACCCATAGTGATAGTGAGCGTGCAGGCGTGTGTACGGTCCGTATCACTATGGGTGTTCTCGCCCAGTTCAGTACTTGTGGGTTCCATGTCAGTTGGCACTGATGCTGAGTCCAGACATGGGAGTTAGTCTCTCAAGTGTCATGCCTTACAGCACGCATGTCCTATGTTGTGGCCTGTGACATGATGTGCATGAGTGTGCGATACGCATAGTGCAGGGATGGTGGCGTGTGTTGCAGTTATTCCCAATCAGGACCATGGAGTTGTGTGGCCACTACTGTCCCCTGGGGCATATTTTCATAGGTGTCATGTGTGTCATCACGAAATGTGGACACTCTTAGTGTCTACAGCATAGGTTGTGCTCTGTGCCATTGTCCCCTGGCACCATGTATATTGACGTAAAATGTAGTACAAGTGTCCACTGTACAGCCTGACCTGATTTTCCTTGTTCATTCTCACGGTGGCCAGTGCCTGTGTGTCTTGTTACAATCATCTGATGCTGCCCATTTGTACATGATTATTTGGACAGGCGCACCTTGGGTATTTAGTGTCCAATCTTGCATTCATCCAGCCCATGTGTATTTCACCTAGACTAAGAGATGTAAGTGCTTCCTGTGTCTCAACAAATTGTCTCATGTAGGGGGTGGTTGGTGCGGGCAAAGCCTACATGTCAAAACCTGATATCTCCTTGCTAGGTCTGGCCAGTGTGTGATGTTTGCCTGCACATGCACTCAAGGTGCGGTGTGCCAGTCATGGTGGGCATGTTTTCAGTATTACCTATGCAGCATGTGCCTCAAGTTCATGGATATGGTCCCTGCTCATCCCTATTTTTGCCAACGCTGTGTGGTGCAGATGCAGTGCTGGATTGTCCCCAGGGCCTGGCTCCTCTGTCAAACTCCATTTCATGTCATTTGCTATTGTGTCATGCTCTCCATAGTTTTTCAGTGGCATGGTGGGTCAACCAAGTGTGTGTTGCATGCCCTACATCTGTACCTTGTTTTGTAGATGTCACTGATCTTTCTTTTCAGGCTATGCACTGTAACCTATGTAGATTGGACTCATGTGACATATGTATTCAGGTGTATGATTAATTGCTGTCTCTTCACCTTGCCCACAGCATCGTCGGGGGACACGGAGGGAGACATGAGCACAGACGGAGTGGAGGGACCGAGCACCAGTGCCAGCGGTGACATCGTGCCTGGCACATCGAGTGGAACTGAGGCGGAGGAGAGTGAGGCCGAGGACCTGTCCACTGGCACGACAGAATATGAAGCTGACGGGTCCGAGGATGATCTCTCCGAGTGGGCGGAGGCTGCACCAGCAGCTGACTGCAGCACAACATCTGTCCCCGCCCCCCCATTGCCATCAGCCGCTTCCCACTTGCTCGTGTCCCTTCCCAGTGTGCCCAGTCACCGCATGTCTCCTTCCTGCCAGGCACCGCACCCCCTGCCCCTGTCTCCACTGCTGCCGCCAATGCCGAGTCTGTGAACATCCAGCGGCAGTTGCAGGTTGGTCAGGCTGCGATGCTTAATGTCCTCCATGGCCACAGCCAAGTGCTGCACAACATGGAGGCATACTTGGAGGGCATTTTCTCATCGCAGGCTGACCAATGCAACTTGCTGAGGTCCATTGAGTCGACACTGACTGCAGCAGTGGGTCTCCTGCAGCGCTACGTCCAACCCCCTACCCCTGACCCATCCACACTTCCCACTCCCATGCCTGTCCCACGTACACCCAGACGTCAGCATGCACCCACCACAACAGACACAGGCACCACACCAGCAGGGAAGGTCAAACGCACACCTCCTGGCACGCACACACAGGGTGAAGTAGGCACACCCACTGGGTGGGGGGGCAAACGTAAGCCACGCAGCCAGAGTGGAAGTCTGCATTCCACCCAATCCACTCCCTCCAAATCCCCTCCCCTCAGCTCTCCTGGCCACATATCCGGCAAAGACTCCTTCATGGGCGCGCTGTCCCTGAGCCCCACAGTGACACCACCGCGCAAGCGGTCAAGGGAGTCCCCGGTCAGGGTGGTTGAGTCCCCCCCCTGTCCAAACCCTCCCCCAGTGGCGCTGCGACCCATCCCTCCGCCCCCCCCCCTCCTTGGGGCCGTTGGTTCCTTCGGGTGCAGGGGAGTCGCTGGAGGACCTTGCTAAGGTGTGCAGCGCCATCCTGGCCTCCGCCTTTGGCCCTGCCCCACCCCCTGTGGTGGAGTCCTCCATCCCTGCACCCACGACGCCTACCCTTCGCCCTCATGTCCCTGCGGTGCCTGGTCCTTCCCCCCCACATGATGCCCTCCCCGCTCTGGAAGACGAAGGAGTCTGAGTGTGCAGGCAAGCTAGGGGACACACGTCCCACTGTGTCCCCCACCTGGATGTGAACTTTTGATTGCCCTATGGGCATTGTACATTTTGAACTTTCAATGGACAAACACATTTTTTTGATGCTGAATAAAGCAATTTCTTTTTCCTTAGTACACTACTGTCTGTCTGGTATTGCTGTTGGTGGACCTGCCCCATCATTTTGGGTCGTGATAATGTGTTGGGTGTGTGGGAATTGTAGTCTTGTGCTGGTCATAGGGTGGATCCTGTTATCTGTGTGCCATCACAAGCTGTTGGCTACATAACTTTGTTCATGTACGCAGTTACTGCATGGTGTCATCGTCCCAAGGTGTGTTCCTTCCTCTGTGTAACCTGACATCTTCCCTGCAGGGTCTTTCCAATATGTGGTGCTGAGCTGTGTCTACATTGGCTGGGTGTGTGACGGACTCGTTAGACTTGGGCCATGCATGCTGAGCGATGTTTCCACCTGCATCATTCGTGGCGTCCTTGGTGGTCACTGTACTTGTGTATGTAGACTGTTGCCATGACTTCATGTGTACATGTTTTCTTTTTGGCGCTATGCATGTGTATACTCCCAGCCTCGCACACATGTGGTACATGTACTGCAGGATCTTTGTGCACCTGACTGACATTTGTGGGCATTGGATCTGTGGGTACTCCACCCTTTTCTTTGCAGGGGCACTGCTGTGAGTGTTAGGCACCCACCCCTCCTGTGACTGGGCACTGCTGGGAGGACTCTGCACACACCCCTTCTGTGTCTGGGCACTGCTGGGAGGACTCTGCACCCACCCCTCCTGTGACTGGGCACTGCTGGGAGGACTCTGCACACACCCCTCTTGTGACTGGGCACTGCTGGGAGGACTCTGCACCCACCCCTTTTGTGACTGGGCACTGCTTGGAGTGATAGGCACCCACCCCTCCTATGTCTGGGCACTGCTGGGAGGACTCTGCACCCACCCCTCTTGTGACTGGGCACTGCTGGGAGTGATAGGCACCCACCCCTCCTATGTCTGGGCACTGCTGGGAGGACTCTGCACACACCCCTCCTGTGTCTGGGCACTGCTGGGAGGACTCTGCACCCACCTCTCCTGTGACTGGGCACTGCTGGGAGTGATAGGCACCCACCCCTCCTATATCTGGGCACTGCTGGGAGGACTCTGCACACACCCCTCTTGTGACTGGGCACTGCTGGGAGGACTCTGCACCCACCCCTCTTGTGACTGGGCACTGCTGGGAGTGATAGGCACCCACCCCTCCTATGTCTGGGCACTGCTGGGAGGACTCTGCACCCACCCCTCTTGTGACTGGGCACTGCTGGGAGTGATAGGCACCCACCCCTCCTATTTCAGGATATGTGCGCTTAGAACATACACGGGTGTGGGTTCGCTCCATGCATACGAGGTGGGGGTACGGGTCGTACTTACACCGTTGGGGTGGGACGTATACGTACGTAGGTGAGGGTACGGGTCATACTTACACTGTTGGGGTGGGGGTACGCTCCATGCATACGCGGGTGAGGGTACGGGTCGTACTTACACTGTTGGGGTGGGGGTACGCTCCATGCATACGCGGGTGAGGGTACGGGTCGTACTTACACTGTTGGGGTGGGGGTACGCTCCATGCATACGCGGGTGAGGGTGCGGGTCGTACATACACGGTTGGGGTGGGGGTACGGTACGTACATACACGGTTGGGGTGGGGGTACGCTCCATGCATACGTGGGTGAGGGTACGGGTCGTACTTACACTGTTGGGGTGGGGGGTACGCTCCATGCGTACGCGGGTGATGGTACGGGTCGTACTTACACTGTTGGGGTGGGGGTACGCTCCATGCATACGCGGGTGAGGGTACGGGTCGTACATACACGGTTGGGGTGGGGGTACGGTACGTACATACATGGTTGGGGTGGGGGTATGCTCCATGCATACGCGGGTGAGGGTACGGGTCGTACTTACACTGTTGGGGTGGGGGGTACGCTCCATGCATACGCGGGTGAGGGTATGGGTCGTACTTACACTGTTGGGGTGGGGGTACGCTCCATGCATACGCGGGTGAGGGTACGGGTCGTACATACACGGTTGGGGTGGGGGTACGCTCCATGCATACGGGGTGGGGGTACGGGTCGTACATACACTGTTGGCATGGGGGTACGCTCCATGCATACAGCGTTGGGGGCACGTTCCGTACGTACACTGTTGGCATGGGGGTACGCTCCATGCATACGGGGGTGGGGGTACGGGTCGTACTTACACTGTTGGGGTGGGGGTACGCTCCATACGTACGCGAGTGAGGGTACGGGTCGTACATACACGGTTGGGGTGGGGGGTACGCTCCATGCATACGCGGGAGAGGGTGCGGGTCGTACTTACACTGTTGGGGTGGGGGGTACGCTGCATACGTACGCGGGTGAGGGTACGGGTCATACTTACACTGTTGGGGTGGGGGGTGCGCTCCATACGTATGCGGGTGAGGGTACGGGTCGTACTTACACTGTTGGGGTGGGGGGTACGCTCCATGCATACGGGGGTGGGGGTACGGGTCGTACATACATGGTTGGGGTGGGGGTACGGTACGTACATACACGGTTGGGGTGGGGGTACGCTCCATGCATACGCGGGTGAGGGTATGGGTCGTACTTACACTGTTGGGGTGGGGGGTACGCTCCATGCATACGCGGGTGAGGGTACGGGTCGTACTTACACTGTTGGGGTGGGGGGTACGCTCCATACGTACGCGGGTGAGGGTACGCTCCGTACATATCCGTGCCCACGCTATGGAATGCTTGTGCGGGCCGTACCCAGGCCTTTGCCACATGGGTACAGCCGTCCCGCCATTGTTGGGGTGACGTAGGTGTGAGCGTGGTACGACTCGTACCCACGCTCTTACGGCGTGGGTACGGGACGTGCCTGTATTGTTGTGTTGCCGGTTCGGGTCGTCAAGCACTTCCGTTGTGGCGGACGCTGGCTTTGCTGGACACGCCCCCACCCCCTCGTAGTGACCAGGGCCTTGGGGTCAGGTATGTCCAGGGTATGTGTGCTGTGTGACTTTGGTGGGGGTTTTGTGGCCTGCCCCTGCTCCTGCCCCCCCCCCTTTCCCCCCTCCCTTTGTTGTTCTGACCTTCTGCGGCGTCTGCGTCGTAACCTGTAGAGGAGGTCGACTGCTATGAGGGCCGGGATGACACGTAGGTTCGGGTCCATGTCTGTCCGTCGCGTACAGGTACTCCTTGTTCGCGTCGTCCTGATTTCCCAGCAGTTTTTGGCTGCCGGAAAATATTGTCCGTGCGGGATGACGTCGGTGCGAATCGTACTTCCTGGTTCGTGAATGGCAGGCTGCGTGCGTCCCGACGTCACATCGGCGCTTTCCCGGATCACATTTGTATGATTATTTTCATCGGTCGGGGTTTTGGACGATTCGTACGGAAATGGTATTTCCGTGCGAATCGTACTTCCATGTGTGTATATTGTTACGACCGGGTACGCGTCGGACGGAGAATATGCTCCGTCCGACGGTTGGTACCCGGTTTTTACAGGATCGTGATCGGCACCATACTGTCACACAGACACAGTTAGAGAGGTTACATGGAGTCCAGTGCATCAAACAATAACCTGATTGTGCTTACTGGAATCTGACCACAAACTTTACCTTAGCGCACAATTCTCTGCATGTGCGTGACCTACAACACAAACAGGAACATATCTTCTCTCTGTCCAAACTACAATGTTATCAAACACCTCAGATGTAACGAATATCTCAAATGGGTGCAACTCTTGCCTAATGCAGCAACCAATTATTTGATGTAGGCATTTGACCAGGGAGATAAGCCATATGTACCATAATTAACAATGTTAATCTGACTGGGCCCTTCACTTTACAATGTATCGGAAGGATGAGTGATACAACCACGCATGCCTAAAGTACACGTTACTTAACAAAGCTGTTTGAACAACAAATGCGTCTTAGCCATGCATTCCTTTACCACTCAAGCCTTTACAACAAATTGTCTTAGGGAAAGCGCTGGACTTTGGAGCAGTCTAATTTACTATTCCAACTTCAATCCGCAAGACAGTAGGGAAAGCATTGGACTTTAAAGTCCAATGTTGCTTTGCCCAAGGCATATCATTTTAACGACATGTGTGGTAAAGGATTGCGTAACGGGAAACAACGTTTATATCGCGGATTTTACTCCGCGATGCAAACACAACGCGGTCATTACAACGACCGCGTTGTCACAACGCACTACCTTTACAATGCAAGTCGATACAACGACTTGCGCTAGATGGCTCTCTAGGATAAGGAATAGAATGATTTACTATTCAAACACTTTCCCTAGTGTTGTACACACTGGAGTTGGAGTAGTAAATCATAAAATTACTAAGTCCAGCGCGCCATCTAGCGCAAGTCGTTGTCAACGACTTGCGTTGTAAAGGTAGTGCGTTGTGACAATCGTGTTTGCATCGCGGAGTAAAATCCACAATGTAAAGAGATATATTCATGCATAAAACATTGGAATACTTATGAGGACCTCATTGTGGTGCTGATGGTCAAAGCTCTTCATGCAGGCCACATTATTCTGCATGCATGTGTGGCATACTCCCGCTGATGATAGGAGTTCCACTAAGAGTTTCTTACCAAACATCGGAGTCTGTGTTGTTCTATCATTGTGAATGTTAAAGCTGCAGCTTTAGAGAGGAAGCAGGGTAAAATAATGTCCACAATAGGGAGTGTTAATGACAGAGTTCACTATATGGTTCTCATAATAAAAACAGGGCCACTGTTCATTACTGCTTGAGCATGTGGACAACATATATGTGTGGTGCAATTTGATAGCAAGTAAAATGGTGGTGTTCTATGAGTTTGCGGTAAGCATCACATTAACACGTTAGTAATGATATCTGGTGTGCCTGAACACCATTAATACTGGCTCACTGTTGTGGATGCCAAGATGGATCTTGGTCAAACATCTATGTACACGCCTATTGATCACCATCTTGTGTTACATGGCATAAATTGTGAGGACTTTAAATATTTGTGGTGTAAATTACAAGGCACACCCATTATGGAGCAAACAAATTAAATCTGTTTTTTTAGAAATGCAAATATTCTTTCAATTGTATTGTGGGTATACATGTTTCATGTGTTATGTCAGCGGTTCTATGGTATAAAGTTCCACCCTGGGTTCATAAGCCACACCAGTTGCGGATCCCTGTAATTCCTGCCAGGCACTCAAATGTCATGACAGTGGGTCATCAATTGCATGCCACTCGTAGTTGGTCATCACTCGCTCTGTGAACATGGCATGCCCTCATCAGGTCAGTATGGTGCTACTGTACAGACCAACTGAATCATGTGCTGAACCGACGTTGGTACTCACCACGCAGGAATTGCAGACGACCTGGCCAAATATAACTTTGTGGGCAGGATGAGTCATACATGCATGCTGTAATGGCAACTAAGACCCCGAGGATCTGCTTTGATGTTGAAGCTGGACTTGATTGCATTTACCATCGCAGCCTCTGCTGGAAATTATATGTGTTTGTGGATTCACCTGAGCAAGACTGTCTGGATATCTTACTGCATGTCCGAGAATGCTTGATGAGGCTTGACACTGGCACTGGAAGAACCAATAGCAGTCAGGGTAGTGAGGCATACAGATTTTCTAATGCTGCTGTGACGCTACATGCATTCTTTAATTTGAGTTGGTGGTTGCCAGTGGGGGCCACCATCATTCATTTTTGGGGACCAGCACTTATTTTTCCTTATCTGAAATCTCCCAAGAGAATGAGAGGGAAAATACACAAAGGGAATAGAAGAAGGAAAAAAAGACACAAAAGGAGAAAGCAGGAGCATACAAGAGAGGGATGAAGGGGCAGGGAGTGTCTGGAAGTGGATTACAGAAGCATTGGGCGAATCAAAGACTGTGCAGTCTTGGTAATCAGTGAGCAGACATTTAATTGCGCTGTCCGTGGTTTCTAAGCAAAGCTTTAAGTACCGGCATGCATTCTTTTACAAATTAAGCACTGGCTGCATGTAGTTGACTGGTGACTGTTCAGCAGTGGCAGTTGGTGCCCTTGAAAAGTGGTGAAGCATAATTTTTGCCTCAAATTTCAGTGATCGAGCTTGACTTCTAGGTATGGTGTGGGGCTGGGAGTGGTTCACTCTTTCAGTACCACTCAGTCTCACTCAATCTCATTCTCACTCTGACTCAGTCACTTAGTCTAAATTGTTCACAGTCAGTCTCACTAAATCTCATATATTATCACTCAGTCTCACTCATTCTCACTCAATCTTACTCTGACTCACCTGTCACTCAATCTCACTCAGACTCCCCCAGTCTCACCCAGTTTCACTCATTTCCACTAAGTCCAACTCATTCTGATTCACTCTATTTCAATCATTCTCTGACTCACACACTCAGTCTTACTCATTCTCTGACTCACAGACTGTGACTCACTCACTAACTCAGCCTCACTCATTCTCAGTTGGACTCATGTTTGCTCATTCTCAATCAATCTCATCCTGATTCATTCATTCTCTTGGCTCACATAGTCTCAATCATACTCACTCATTCCTACCCAGTCTCACTCATTTAGATTCACTTTGAGAAAATCATTCTCACTGATTCTCACTCTGTCTTAATCTTTCTGACTCACTCAGACTGTGACTCACCCAGGCTTGCACACAGTAACACTCAGTAACACTATCATTTCCCCTCATTCACTCTTGTTCCTTCTCACTCATACTCACTCACTAATTCCTTTCACTGATTCTCCCACTTTCATTCATACACTCACACACATGCTCCCATATGGACATGCGCTCTCGCAGACACACTCTTAACCAAACATACACATTCTTACCCATATGCACAGCACACACCATCTCATTTTTTTTTTACTTACCTTGCTGCAGGTCTATTTCAGCCTCCAGCGCTGGTCATAAAACTGAAACCTTGAACCTGCACAGTTTCAGTTTTATGCTTTTTGACCCCACCCTTTCACCAACTGTGCAACAAACTGGGAAAGGGTGGGAGGATGATTGGTGTGTAGCCAAGGTTATGTAGGTCTTAAGCATGCAGCACCCATGTCTATCTTTAGCTGTGAGGCTTAGCGCGTCACAAATGAGGGGGCACAGAAGCAAGCCAGGGCCCCTAGGCCAAGGATGGGATTTCACCAGCCCTGGTAATCTTTCTCTGAAAACTGGTGCACGTGCCGTCCTGCACCAGCCTGCAGACAGGGACTATTTCCAGACCCAAAGGAGGTCAGTATTTGTATTTATACCAAGAGTGAATAGATTATTATTCAGTCTTGGCATAATAAAAAGAAATGGGCCTGAAACAAAATGAGGGGGGGTAGCCCTGGAGCCCTTTGAGATGAGCTGCCATTGCTGTTCAGACTGTATAATCTCAGCACCTCATGCGCATGTCTATGGCTGCAGGCTGGCCTCTAGCGTGGGCGTGCTGGGCCCATGCCCAGGGTGTGGGTATACATAAGGGTGCAAAGAGCTGTCTGTCTCTGACCTGTGAAGAGGGTTTCTGTAAACTGCCAGCACATGTTCACCCCAAAGCTGTGCACTAAGGATTCTGTGAGGAAGGAGTTTATATGACAGTTTGACCATTCAAACAATCCAAAGGTAGCAGAAATATTGTTTAATAGAATGTGGGAGGAGTAGGGAGGGCACCAAATTACTCACGGAGCCAGCAGAACAACAGCTCGCCCTCAATGGCAGACACGGTTCCTGATATTGTGGCAGAATGCCTATCCCTTCTCCTTATTTTGTGATGTCCATTTAGCAGGTAGCTGATTTTTAGGTCTCGCCTAGCGTTGCAGCCCATGCACTGTCACTTTACGAGGCATGTTGTATTAGGGTCTTTTTTAGATGTGGTGTGGAAGCCCCGCCCATATTTTTCATTGGCTGGCATCATCGTCCATGGTAAGCGCTGGTTTCCGATTGATAATGAGGCTTCTTAGTCCCTCCTTGTTACCGCCCTGTCTCCTTTTGGGACTGGCCATCAGGACTGCATCTTTTACTTGTGGCGTTACAAGGTCTCCATAAGTCCGTAAGCACTCCTTTTTTTGTTATTTGCAGCACGGTCCTCTTTCACTTTGGGGACCGCGCTTGTTTATTTAATTAATTTTCCATTTATTTAATGAATTTGCCGCGCGAGCCGCTTTCACTTTTTCAGCTGCGCTTGTTTATTTAATTAATTTGCAGCGCGGTCCGCTCACTTTAGCGGCCGTGCTTGGTTTATTTACTTGTTTCTTGCAGTTTATATCTTGTGGCGCGCTTAAAACTGGCTGAGCTGCATACCTACTTGAATATAGTAGCCGCTGCCTGGCAGAGGTAGTCGGCTGCAGAAAAGTGCAAGTGACGTCTGATTGGTAGTGCTGTAAACTTGGAAGCGAGACAGTGACGTAAAGACCCTGTAATCCTACTGCACTGCTGCTGGCAGGGAGTTTCAAAACATCCATATCGTACAGTCTCCAGCGCCACCCCAGCCGTACACGTGATGTCCTTAGGGCCTAAGTCGAAAGTGGACTCCGGAGCTCTGTTTCCACTCAATAGTGGCCTCGTATTTTTAACATCTGATTGAACATTTTAATTTTTTCTTTTAACCCCCAAATACCTGTTCAATGTTGGTGTTGGGGTGGATTTGTGGATTTCAAGTCTCTCTGCACTACCCTCTCACAGAGCCCCCCCCCCCCCTGCTCCCTGCAGCCACGTTACCTCACAATTTTCCGATCTGTAGCGCCTCTTCAAAGCCTGAAGCACTGGAGCTAGCCGTGAGTAGAGGTGGGCATAGGCAGACCCCAGCATCCGCCCCCAGATGCACCGTCGGAAGCGTGCCACGGAAGCATGGGTTCAGAGGCCAGCAGCGGTGCCAGCGTGATGCCACGCCATGGACTGCTGCTTAGGCAGCGGCTTGCTCTGTGACCTGATGCTGAGGGCACAGGGCGATAATCCCCAGGAAATTCCTCATCACAGCAGACAGCTGGTGAGCTGGCGTCAGTGGGGCAGGTCGGTAAAAACATCATATGGCGTGTCTTCTTTGTCTTGAGTGGGAGAAGGGAAGGAGCTGGTCAAAGTGGGAAAGAATTGAATGTCTGGAAGCTACCCTCTAGCAGCACAATAATGAGAGGATGTAGCCTTGCGGCTAGAGCGGTCGACTTCAAAGCTGGGGAACCCGGTTCGAGTCTAGGCAAAGACGCTCAACATCCTGTGATTCGGGGCAAATCACTTAATACCCCCGTGCCTAGCAAGCATTTGCAATGCAATAGGTATCGCATTTAGGCGAGTTTAAGCTATTGGCATTGTAAATGACAATGCCTTTTACTTATGTTTTAAAAAGGAAAACAAAAATAAGAGTCATTGTTATTTGCAATGTCAATAGCGCAAACTCACATAAATGTGAGACCTATTGCTTTGCAAATGCTTGTTTGTATTGCCTCCACTCTGCCAGCTTTTGGGTGATGTAATATGTAGCAAGGATATAGGGTATCTCTTCACCCATTGCTGTTAGCAGCCAGATGTGTAGAGTTTTCATGTTCCTATGATATTTGTCACTATGAACTGATGCTCCAGGCACCAATGCTAGTTCTTTAGTACAACATCCTTATCTGCCACTCTCCATGCCTTGTCCCATCAACGGTTGTGATCTCGTGAATTCTCAAGGGTAGATATGCTGCCAGGTGAGCTACCGCCATACGTGTTTTGTTTGCACTGTTTGCAACGACTTTCCTTTGCACAAAACATCCTATTATTTTCTCTTGCGTTTTTTGTAGGAATGTTGTTCTAGCGTTATTTGCACTAACGAAATGTCGGGTCTGATGCACTGATACCCATTCGTATTAAAGGAAATTAACTGGCACACCAACAGATTTGCAAATGAGTGTTCAGTTTATAAATTCCCATAGAAGCCCAGGGAACCTGGGCTTCTATGGGAATTCACAAGGGCATATTATCAAGCCCATTATCGCCGCTTTAGCTGCAGTTTCCTGCCGCTAAAGCGGCGATAATGTTATCACAGTTCCTTGACAATATGGCCCTTAGAGCCCAGTGTACAAAGGCTTTTGCAGTCACAAACCATGCTATTTGCAAAATCATGGGTTTTTGATCTCAAAAGACCCTCTACAGTGTATGAAGAGCCAGTGCTTAATTTTTGCCAGGGCTCTCGTAAGGAGGCCATTGCAGCTTCCACCACACATTGCCCTGCTATGCTGTCAATGATGGTAACAACACAACTACTAACCATCACACTCCTACAAGTGACAATGCAGACTATTTCAGGCCCCCAAAGCCATAAGAATGGCTTGGGACGCAGGTAATGCCTTGCTAATTAACTGTTATTGTGGTTATCTCTAAATTACCTAGACAGCACCACCTAGTGGCAGGCTGTCCCAAGTGCCGGTGCTGACAATTAAGTGCCGTGCTGAGCACCGGAAACCACAGGCTCAAATTAAGCACCGATTAAGACCCTTTATGAGTTGGTAGAGTGTTTCAGGATTACCAATAGGAGGGGCATAAAAGGGGCACTCCCCTCACATTTATGATTCAGAAAGGTATACATCAATGATTTGTGACTACAATTGCAGTTGGAAACTGTTGATCTATTACTGAACCCAAGCTGCCATGCTGATTTACAAAGGGAGCTTCTCAGTTGGGAATGTTATTATGCAATTTACTAGGGAAAGCCTGCTCCCCCTGATGGCTACCCAAAAGGAAACCTGTTATAAAATCGGCCCCTGTTCCTAAAATGGACACATGCTTCCTTAAAAATAAAAAGTTTCCTATTTGGGAATGTAAATACAGAGTCTAGACTCAGATATTCTGCCCTTTGCAGGACTCGATCCCTGTGTTCTCAGCAAATCACTGAGAGTCGCAAATTGCGTCCTGCCTCGTTAACATTCTTGAGACAGGTCATTTTATGAACCCCTGCAAATGGACGGTTTGCGATGCGAACTATTAGTACACAGGTTGCATTCAAACTGAACACTCATTTGCAAATCTGTTGGTGTGCCAGTTGATTTCCTTTAATACGAATGGGTATCAGTGCATCAGACCCGACATTTCGAGATGTAACATACATCTGGGTTATTAAAGGGAACACAGTCTCCCCAATGAGTGGGTACTTCTATACCTATATCTGTCTTCCTGCCCTGTGTCTTCTATGGCTCATTCTAGAGCAGGAACCTCATAAGGGTACAGTGCACATTGGTGTTAGTGCAAATAACGCTAGAACAACATTCCTACAAAAAACGCGAGAAAATAATAGGATGTTTTGTGCAAAGGAAAGTCGTAGCAAACAGTGCAAACAAAACACGTATGGTCTTCATTCCTCATCTCAATCGAAGGTGGTTATTGTCCAAGGCCTAGCGCTACAGGCAAGCAACATTCCGCACAATAAAGGACAGGACAGTGACATCGCAGTCTCATAAGGTGAACCTGCTAAGGCTAACAACCAACGTCAGTTGTTACATCACTCGTCATTGCACCAGGAGATATTGCATTGAGATAATTACATCAGGAGGAGTTCCCTTACACCAGGAGTACTTTACCTCGCAGGTAAGATGGTAAAAATTATTTTTCTATAATATAATACAGAACGATTAAATGTCCAATATGAGCCTATCTTGCAATCTTGGAGTTCTGGTGACATTTATAAACCATGAGTCTGAAGGCGGTGTGGTTTATGAATGTCACCCGAGCAGCGAGATGGCGATATATGACCATATTACACGTTACGTATATACCTTTTGTATAACATAATTGATTCATTGATTTTAGTACTGTTTAGAAAGATTTTGAACAATTGGCACATCAACTCCTTTTAGTATTCATTGTTTGCCTGTGACTACACTATGCCAGTCAATTCTTTAAGAAATGTCTGTTTTTTGTGCTAATAATGTGCTATTATTTAAAATGTGTTTTATGCAACAATGCACATTGTTATAAGTCGAATTCTAAATGGAAAGAACATTGTAATGAATTTAAAAGCATTCTAAATTGTGCTTGTCTGCTCTAACAGATTAACACTTTAAGAGTAGATTTAACAAGATATAAATAAAGAATGAAAATATAGTGCAGTCAGGGCAGCCTAACCTTTGGCTGGGAGGGTTCTGGGTTTACAATGTTTATTTTCACACAGTTGGAGGATTCATTGGTAAATGCATCAAGTATGGGCGTAAATGGTTGAGCTTGTCAGATGTGCTGATTAATTCTCTGAATGCAGCACCAATGTTCCAACACTGAAAGACGAAATGCTGTGTTAAGCATTCGGGGTGGGAGGAATATGCCGAGTATGATTAAATGAAAGTCCCCGAATTACTTTAAATTCCATTGAATTTGGTGCTATTTTCTTCCTGCAAAATGCCCCCCTCGCAACCAAAAATTGATGCTGGATGAATTTTTCACTAAAAAAATAGAGCAGCCAAATATCACTCGCGTCTTGCATACTCTGGAGCAATTAAAACTTTTAATCACTGCAGTGTATGTAAGAACACCGCCGCCGAGGGGTATGCAGTGGTTTCTAAACTTTAGGAACCACTGCATATCTCTTAGTGCCCTTCTTACATACTCCGAAGTGCTTACAGCTCTTAATCACTGCAAAGTATGGGCGCCGATTGATATGCAGTGGTGTCTAAACTTTAGAAACCACTGCTTAGTTTCGGATTCCGCCAGTGGAGTGGTAGAATTTTAATTCACCAGTGATTCCATGTTACAAAAGTAGCAGGCAATTATCAAAATTCCTCGAATTTCGTAAGTAAAATTGAAAAATCAGCCCAGGCCTTTTAAGCATTCTCTTAACTTTATTTGTTTTGTGAAGATAAATGCCCCAAAAATTAATTCAGTGCTGTGAAGTATGGGAAATAACTTCTTTGTTTTTTAAAATACAAGCTTAGAAACCACTGGCAAACATTTAATGAGAAGGCAAAAGCATGTAATGGGTGATATATATACACATATACGCCCACACACACACATACACCCACACACACACATTCAATTACATCATTCACTGACATGCTGAGTATGGGGACTCACAGGATACAAGGAACAGGCATTGATTTTGTCTCATCACCTGCATTCCACATATTGGAAAAAAGCACAAGCTTTGGCACACAAGGGGGGATTTTCTCAAGAACGTGCGATAATCATCGCCAAAATAGGTTAACGCAATTTTTCACATCGCCGTTTATCACGGGAAATTAACTCTGTGTTAACATTGTATTCCCAACACGGCGGTAACATGCAATAGTTTCCCGATAACGCATCAAATGTCCGCAATAAAATTACCTGGACAGCGATAAAAATCGCAAGCCGAACGTGAAAAAAGTGGCTATGGGCCCAACCGCGATATAAAAGTTAGCCATAAGCTGCTCCAGGCCTGCAATTCACACACGTCAGGCGAGAAAAATCACCATAAAAGCAGAAAAAAACCCCACAAACAAAACCAAAACAACTGCGAAGCACAATGGAGGTAGCCGGAGCAAGTACAGAGGACAACCAGAACCCCACAAGCCCCACGGAGGACCAGCCTGGGACCTCGGGGTCAGGGAAGGGCAAGGAGAAGAAGAAGAGGAAGACGCGGTTCAGTCCTCAGGAAAACAGGATCCCGTTAATGGAGGTGATAGAACTCCATCAATTACTGTTCATCACCTCCATTGTGTCTTTGGCAACACAAACCAGAATATGGCAGTCCATTGTGGACAAGGTGAATGCAGTCGGAGTGCTGAGGAGGGCAATGGAAGAGGTCAAGAGGCGCTGGAATGATGTGAAGCGCAAAACCAAGCAGAAACTCGGCAACAACCAGAAGGCAGCAATGCAGACTGGAGGTGGGAGTCCAGCGCCACAGGAGGAGCTGGATGAGATGGAGGAAATGATGTCCACAGTAATCAGTGTCGAGACGGTGGCAGGAGTTGGGGGACCGGACACTGCTCAACATGACCTGACACAACAGCAACAGGGTAAGTAACAACCAGGGACTGGGGGACTGTACAATGCGTCAACATACATGTGCACACAATGTTAAACTGCATCTCCCCTTCACATTGCAGAGGGAGAATAAACACCTCCTGCAGAGCAGACCGAACATCTCTTCCCTGATGATGAAGAGGACCTCCCCACCATCGACCCAACGCCCTCAAACAACTCATGGACACCCTCAGCACCCCACACCCTGGAGCAGGGCAGCCCAGCTGCATCGAGGTGACCCCACCCCCTGCACAGACCACACAGCAGGAAGCACTCACCACCATGGTTGTCTCCCAGGACCCCCACGAACAACACATGGCATTCCAACGCCGTGTGTTAGGGTGCCAGGAGAAGATTGACGATCAGGGGCGGGTGGGGTTCGACCTCATGGCAGCCAAACTAGATGCCATACATGGATGTGTAAGTCCCATCAGGGACCACTTACAGTCCCTAACGGACACCCACAGTCCACTCCATGCTCTCCAACGATCCATGGCTGACATTGCTGGAGTCCTGACTCTGAGACAAGAACAACTGTCTAGTCAGAGTGGCTCCAGCGATGTCAGACGGGAGTTGGGAGACATGGGGAGGATCATGGAGAACATGGAGCGGATGCAGGCAGAAAGAATGGCTGCCACGGCTGCACTCCAGCGAGATGTAGCTGGGATCTTCCATGCCTGCAGACCCTCATCATGGCATTGCTGCCACATGGCCTGGCGCGGAAGAATGCTTCTGCTATTACTCCATCCACATCTCAACCCCCTGAAGTGTCAGTGCCACACAGTGTGGCAGACATTCCACCTCCTGCCCCTGATGTGTCAGTGCCACACAGTGCTGCAGACAAAACCCCACCACACACATGTGAGGCACATAAGACATCAGAGGATGAAGATGCGGATGAATCTGCCTTAGCGGTGAGAAGGAATCGGTAGCATTCATCTCCGCTATATGGCCAGTTTCTACTTGGTTCTGCCCTCTGCATCATCACCTTCCACTGTCCCCCGATACACTCTGCGACCCTCACCTTGGACCTCAACTTGGACTGCCATATTCTGTTTGTTTACCAATGACACAGCAATCAGACTGCGGACTGAACTCTACCTCTACCGATGAACTTGTCAATCCCTAAAGGACTCTGGCTGGCCCTCCACGGGACAACAATGTAAAGAGGGGTTTGCATGGCCCTGTCTTGCTCAAGCTTCAACACTCCAACAAATGTGAATAAAACATTCTAACCCACACAGATGTGTCATGTCTATGATCAACCAAGTATGAAAGTGTGGATGAATGTAGGGGCAGTGATTCCCTCTCATGTCCATGTTGCCAATGTTGTGGGACTTGAGTCACAGGGTGAAACTCTCTGCATTATGGTGGTACATATTTGACCCCAAAAGACGCTCTGTTGTCTTTTCTTGGTCACAAATGACAGCCTTTATATCAAGAATTTGGACACATGTGATACGCTGCTGAGTGGGATTACGTACTATCCTTGACACCCTGAAATGGCATTTTGAATACGTGACACCCTAAACAGCCCCTCTGTACAGAGGTGACACACATACCATCTAATTGCCATTTGTGAGATTGTTAGCACTAAATGTTGCACTAACACTTGTCAGAGAGTGATGTGCTTATGCAGAGGAGTGACAAGCACACAAGGGATGTGCGTTGGAATGAATTTCTTTGCACCTGCTGTGCCTGTGGTCATTTTGTCCTGTCCCATGATTGCTAAGGACAGTCACAATGTGACATGCTCATATGAAGAAATTGTTAATGATTGTGCTCCTTCTGGCTATTCCTACTACAGCTGCACTGGGGTGTGGTCCACCTGCCTCATCTTCATCATCATCGCCCGATGCATCTGGCACTTGGATCCATGGTGCATTGGTACGTACACATATGTTGTGCAACACACAACGTGCAATGATCATCTTGCACACTATTTCCGGGTTGTACAGGAGTCTTCCACCTGTGATGTCCAGGCACCTGAAACATGACTTTAACACGCCAAATGAGCACTCCACAATGCCCCTGGTGCATTTGTGGGCCACATTGTACTGCCTCTGGGCCTGGGTATTCGTGTCTCGGAGGGGTGTCATCATCCACGGGCAGAGTGTTAAACCTTGATCACCTGTGACAGGGGAGAGAGATATGTGTCAATCGGTGGTTCTGCATTGTGTGTTGGCAGGCTTATTAGTTTAGAGGTATGTGATGTGTGCGACATTGAGATTCATGTTTGACACGTATTGCTTATGGCTAATGAGCAGTGTCAATGTGTATTACGTTGCCTCACAGCTGCTCCTCACTCCCCGAGCCTATTTACTTGTGTGCGCTGCACGGTTGCATCACTTGCACTCCTAAGACACACCATTGTCATGACTGTCTGCGCATGTCCACAAGCCTGACAACGACAATGTGATATTGGCTGTTGGCTGTGGTCGGCCAAGTGTGTGTAGGCCTATGGCCAGGATATGGCGGACACAGAGACACACGCAGTAGTTACTTTTGTGGCTATCCCAGAAGTGGACCATGCCCAGCAACGGCCCAGCCCTCTCTGCTTACGCTTACAGGGGGGACAACAAAGCTACATGTCCAAGGTCTTCCCCACTGTCTGAGGTAACATGGTTGCGTCCACTGTCCACAAAACTACAAACACCAGCAGTATATGTCCACATGGACATGTCTGTGCTCTGCATACTGAAGTCTGTCCAGCACATCAACGTCACACTTGGCATTGTGTACATCCTTATTCATGGGTCACTTGCCTCCTTCGCACAGACTTGGTTCCCACCTCTCCCCACATTCTGCAATTGTGTGGTAGAGTTGCCATGACGTGGATGGTTTGTCTACATGGCTGGCCACGGTTACCACAGTTACTTGTGTTGTTGTGTCTGGTAGGTGGGCATGTTGTTTGGCTTGTTGTATGTGATTTGGTAACGTGGGCATTCCCACAGGTGTGAGTTGTATGATTGTGGAGTTGAGGTGTGAGGTGTGTTCATTTGGTACTTACCAACGAGCAGTGCATTTCCAAAGGTACCATCCTCAAAGCGCTGGTTGATGATGGACTGTCAGAAGATGTAGGAATCATGCACAGTGCCTGGGTAGTTGGCAACGACGTTGGTGAAGAGTCCTCGGTGGTCCACTATTGCCTTCCCATTGATGGAATGCGTGTGCTTTCTGTTGCGATAATTGTGTGCAGTGTCGGCAGGGGGCACAAGTAGGACATGTGTGCAGTCAATTGCCCCCAACATGTGCAGGAAGCCAGCTATGGCGTGGCAGCCTTGCTTGGTCTCCAGCTGTTCCTGCGCTGTGTGGGGGAAGTGAAGGTGCTGGGGTACCAAGCTGATGATGGCATCCAAGACAGGTGTGAAGAACTTTGATAGGGCTGGTTGTGAGACTCCTCCGACTCTGGCAGTTGTTGGTTGGAAGGTACCAAAGGCCAACAGGTGCAGCAGAGTCAGCAGCTTTGTCTGCGGAGGGATGTTGGTTGTCTGATGTGTTGGTACAGTCAGCCTGTGGGCGATGTGGGTCAGGATGCGGAGGATGGTTGTCCTTTTGAGCCTGTAGTGGGCAATGACATCCTCAGGTGTTAAGTCTGTGAGGCTTATGCATTTTCGGAAGATGCACTATCTTGTTCTGCGCTGCCTCTGTGGTAGTCCGAGGTTGGGGTGGTCCAGGGGGGGGGGGGGGGGTGGCGTTGGGTGTTGTGGCCCTCTTGGGTCTCCGAGCTGCATGATCAGTAGCTCCATGACATGTGTTGTTCTTCAGATGTGGCTCTGGGCTGGGCTCCCTTTTATACTGCAGGTTGTCGTCCTGCTTAACACCAGTAGAAGGCAGGTGTTAAATCCCTGCTGCTAACGCGTCTTATCGCCTATTTGATATCGGCAGTTTGCACTAGCTTGAGAATAGGGTGAATAGGGTGAAAAATCTATCGCCATGTTTGCGGTGCTAAAGTGCCGATAAATCAGCGATAAATCCTTGAGAATATGCCCCAAAGTATTTATGGTGCTGTGAGAAGGGCCATCTGCTGCACTCACTCAGCTGGGGTCTGAAGGTAAGGTGTACTTAGCATGAGACTTCTCCAGGAGGCCCATAAACCTGCACCGTAGGCTACTCAAGAGGTCCAAATGGCTGAATCCTGTAGAAAAAAGAATAGGCCTTGGCAAGCATTTCACTTTACAATCTAGCTCTTCCCTAAATTTAAATTCTGATCCAAGTCTCCTGAGCAAAGCGTATTTGAAAAATAAGGTATGACATTTATAAAGATTGTGAACTTTCTTTAAATGTACAGTTTTGAGATATCATAAGATACATGTTTGCTTTTCCTCAAGTATTTTGATTAGGGGTGGGAGTAAATTGGATAATTTGCTATAGTATAATAAAGTGAAATTTCACTGAAATTACCTGAGATTATGCAGATTTATGTGAGGAGCATAACCCAGCATTAAGTGCTATTTACTTAGAGCAAAATGTAGGCCTGCGTCCAAAATGGGCAGAGGATGCATTTTGTGCTATGAAAATATGGCTAAATGCAACAAAACACAAACAGCAGCAGCCATTACGTTTTGGCAATTTTGCATCAAAAGTACATGTCAATCTGAAATTACTGAAATTACTCTGGAGTAATTAAAATCTTGTCTAGGACTAGTTTTGAACAGTTTTTTCAAAAACTTTTTGAGCCCCGCTTTACAGACAAATATTGGCAAATTCAATAGGATGGAAATCACTTTATAAAAGGAAGACCTTTGGGCTTTGCAACTGCTATTTTAATATTAATTTCATTATGTATGCTGCCTGTTTTTCGCTGGGGGACCCAAGCATGATGTTTTCTTACTTTCTCTCTCTTGCAAGTAAATCAAGCAAGAATTTTTTTTTTTTAAGAAATAAAAATCCCGACTAAATATGGCACTGAAGAAAGCCACTGCCACCATTAGTCATGATGAGCATGCCCCTACTTCATAGTAAATCATGAAATAGAAGCCATGTGAAAGCTGACGGCACATGCAGTACTAGTAGGTTCAATTATTCTGTGAAATATAAATAAATCAAGCCACGGTTCAACAATCTTTTCACACAGAGTACAAGGGAAAGATAGCAGGCAACGAACAATAGGTTGCGAAAGTCAATCAACTGATAGCAGTTGAATAAATGACAGGTCAGGTCTTCTATGCCTATGGTTTCTGGAAACATCCCTCTTGAGATCAGCATTTTCAGCATGTCCACATATTTTGTTTATTTTTTCTGCCCTTCACATGCACAATAAACATATTGTAGTCTGCACACAATGGAAAACATCTGCACATTGGGGAATCAATGGTAGTATTGAGGTCCCAGGTGGTCAAAACATTTACCTACAGAATCATCATTCAGTGCAATTGTGAAAACTTCCAGGAAGACTAAGCAGTGGGGAACCGTTAGTTCTTAGTAAGGCAACCGAAGGAGATGATGGTGTAGAAGAAGTCAAATCACTTCCACCTTCAGATATCAAGAGAGAAACCCGTAGCATGTCAGTAACCTACCTATGGCATGAAGAAGTCATGCCTGCTCTTCAGCGGTCATCGCCTGCTAGTATTTTGGTCAATGTCTCTAATGACAATGCACACTTCCTGTATTAAGTGGTGGCAATGGCCAAAGAACAAGTTAGTTTATTTTCAGAAAAAAACACTAAACAAGCCCAAATCCATCCTTTGACCTAGTTTTACACCAGATAGCTTGCAGAAAATGTTGTCATGGCACCAGCTTCTGTATTGATTATGAAACAAGAGGATTCTCTGAATTTGTGTATGCTTGTTGTGGAAAATAGGAGGTACAAAACTACACATACTTCCCCATCATCACCATGAATGAGCTTCACGGAATCATTATAATTGATTTCAAATGCAATAATGGAAAGCCATTCACCTGGCAACAGGCCTGTAAAGCAGGCGCCTGAGGCAGGATGCATGTATATGAAAGTGCACAGGGCATCACTAAAGCAAGGACCGTAAACAATGCAGAGGTATCTATATCTTTGACCACCTTGGAAATTGATTTTAATAAAGTAGAACATCCAGACTCTCACACCCACTATGAAATACTGGCACTGAACAATGCCATATTCTGGTTTCTGTGCTTCATGACCTGATGGTGACAATGGAAAGAGGAAAACTAGGATTGTGAAGATCTGACTTTGGCCAAGAGGCTACATGAGCAATTAGAGCGGCATACCAGGACCAACAATTTCCTTTCAGGAGTACATTTGTGCAAATATATTCAATCCATGCTGCGGATCTGCATTGTCTACACTTCTATTCTTTTCTGAGGCAGATTACAGACAAAGCCTGTAACCCTTCACTGAATCCTAGCCCACCTAGCTAGCTGTCTTGTCAAACCAAACTGCACCTGCAAAGCCCCATGTAGTTCACACACATTCTGACCATTTTGTTCATGGCACATATTTTACCTCAAAATAGGAACCACCACTTCCTCGAGCACCTTAACAAATAAGCCCCTTTAGAACAGTAATAACCCATCCAATTTAAGGATACCTCAGTGCTCATACTTCAAGTACTTCAGATACATGAACTTATCTTCAAAGATATCCCTATCAGGACGATTAAAATAGAGCTGAGTCTCTGTTGAGATTATGGTTTCTTTGACATCCTAGGAAATGTCGTATTATTCTTTGTATCGATAGTTCAGCCCTGAGCACTGGGTTGAATCCCCCTGGGCACAATCTTTTGCCATCTGTGAAAAGGGTTTATATTCTCTTGTATTATATGTTGAAAAAAGACAGTGATCAAAATTTGTAATCCGATGAATTTATATGATGAACTTCAATTCAATCCATTAACATGCAATTTCAAAGGCGATCATCGTAATCCATTCATTTTTTCAAATAATATCTGATATCCATTATCCAAAGCATTTCGGGTAGGGTGCCCTACATCAGGGATCACTCTATAATTAAACAAAAATATGCTATAATGCAATGAGGAAAACATCCTTGAATTCAAAGTAAATGCGCTAATACATCATACTGTATGAACTATCTAGGTTAATGGTGTTAAGTGCCTGTGAGCATAGCTGGAAATGATCAAGTCACAAACTGTTCACTCTATAATGTCATAAACATTATATAATGATCAGGGTTCAATGTAGAACAAAGTAGGTGAAATCATCACACCAAGAGGAAACATGGAGTGGAAGTCCTCTAGATATTTTGAACAAGTGAGACAGGCCACAAATGTAAGATAAGATGCCAGAGTGTGAAGTAGTTGGATATAATGGTGAATTAAGTCTCTGTGTCATAAGTAACATTGCAACTCCATCCTGTCGTTCATTCCGTGGTGTTTGAGGGGTTCTAATTTTCGAATCCATACGTTCTCTCTTTGAAGTAGGAAGTTGGTGTTATCTCTTCCTTCAATTTTATCAATCGTTTCCAAAACAAGATATTTTAATTGATTAATGTTGTGTCTGTGTTCGGTGAAATGGCAAGCTACTGTTGACATTGTGTTCTTATTACGAATGCTGCTCTTATGTTCATTGAGTCTTTTCTTGATTTTCCTTTCTGTCTTCCCTACGTATACCATTCCACAAGGGCATTTCAAAAGATAAATTAAGTTCTTGGAATCACATGTAGCCGAGACTTTTAGATTGATGATGGTGCCTTTCCTTGGATGAGTCATCTTAGTTCCCAGAAACATATTGTTGCAATTATTGCAATTGTAACATGCTTGAGGGCCCTTGTATTTGATATTTTGGGTATTCCTTCTGGTGTTTTTCAATATTTCTCCCAAGTTTTTTTCTCTTTTATATGCAAAAATAGGTGGTTGTACAAACAGATTTTTGAAATCTGATTCCATCCTCAAGATCGCCCATTGTTTTTTGATTATCTTTTTGTATGCATAACTGAGAGTGGAGAATTTAGACACTAGTACCATGCATTTTTGGGTTGGTTTTAGCGTGTTTTTTATCAATTCTTCGCGAGATCTTGTATGACATCATAGTTGTGCTTGGTCTAAGATGGCTTTGGGATATCATTGTTCTGCAAATCGTGATAACATCTCCTCTGTTTGGTTTTTGAGTCTGGTGGGTTTAGAAACAATTCTTTTGACCCGTAGCAATTGAGAATATGGTAAGTGATTTTTAAGCGATTGTTGGTGGAAGCTGTTATAGTGAAGGATGTTATTTCTGTCAGTTTTCTTTCTAAAGAGATCTGCTTCAAAACCATTGAGTGTTTTTGAGATTTGTACATCCAAGAATGTGATTTGTTCTGGTTGAATGTCGAATGTAAATTGGATTCTGCCGTTGATTGAATTTAGTTCATTTAAAGCCGTCTTCAGTAATGTGTATGGTCCGGTTCATATGATGAATATATCGTCGATGAACCTCACATATAGCTTAGTGTGAATTTTCCATACCAACCCAAAACCGCATGGTAGTAGTGTCTAAATTCTCCACTCTCAGTTATGCATACAAAAAGATAATCAACTATCGATACTAAATTTGACCACGCTCACGATGACACTGTCTCCAAAACTGTTGCTTTCATGTCAGTATAGAAGTTAAAAGAAACTGTATTTTTCTATATTTTCTATATTTTTTTGCGAAGAAAAAATCTCCATGGGACATGGAATCACAACGACAGAGCGCTTCGGGACTCACTGACAAAGTTTTTTTTGAGTTTGGTCAGACACACATGAACACTTGGAAGAAGACAAAGACAGAGGCACTGAAAATAAAAAAACAATAGACATGAATGCGACAAGAGACATGAATGAAGAGAGACAGTCACTGCATCACCCGCTAATACAGCTCTAGTCTGCAAGGCACATCTTTGAAGAAAAAGTACACAGCATTAAATGATGAATTAACAGGTGACTAATAACACAATATAGCTCAACCACCCCCACCCCTGGCAGACATCACCAAAGAAAGCAACATTAAAAAATGCTTATTGTTGGTCATTGTTGGAGATGCCAGATGCGCACTAGATGGCCACCTTAAGAGATCCCAGAACAATGCTCCCTTCAGGACTCTCTTTTTTTCTGAAATACTCTACACTTCCACCGACATGTCTTGTGCCAGTTTCAGCTACAGACACTCAGTGCCAGATGTATCAATATTGGGGAATAGCGATAACCTAATTGTGAGTTTTTGCAAATCGCAAATCACTAATCACTGTTCCTAATGTATGAAATTCACAGAGTTTCATTTAACGGTTCCTAGTGGGCCACAAATTGACCTACCTCATAAATATTAACGAGGTAGGTTGCAATTTGCAACTCATTAGGAATCGCTAAAATCAGGGGCATGTCCTTAAAGGAAAACAAGTGTTGTTTAAAAAGGAAAAGGAAAAGTTTAATTTTCATTTTTTTTAGAGCAGGCATTGGTCCGTTGGACCACTGCCCGCCAGTGGCGGCCACCACAATGAAGAGATGGTGGGAGGCTGGAGGGGCTGCGGGGATAGTCCACAGGGGTTTAAAAATAAAAAATAAAAAAATTAAACACTTACCTGAAGCTGTCGCCTGCCTCCCATGTCTCGCCTCATCCTTCCTGGTCCCACCAAGCACTGGGGCAGCATCACGGACTCCCTGTGCAATCCCCGCACTGCTCTCATACTATGAGAGCAGAGCGGGGATTGGCTTGGGCGGGCTAGAAAGATGCTCAGACCAGGGAGTCTGTGTGGGTTTTGGTCAGCCTGAGACAGTCTGCCAAACACATATGCGCACTTAGGGAGTGCACATAGAACTACTCCTCCCCATGCACCACCCCGCCCCTCCCTGCACAAGCTGGCTCAGAGCCGGTAAATAAAAAATAAAACGATACTAGAACATAATTTTATTTTTCATTTGCTGGCTCTGAGCCAGGCAGTGGGGCGACGCTCCTCTGCCTTTGCGGAGAAGACGCCGCTGCTGCCTGCTCTGAAAAAACGTTTTCGCTACCATATTCAATCCCGTTTGCAAACGGGTTACCACCTACTTGAAGAAGGTGGTAAAATGTGAATGTTTAGCGACCGCATTTTGGTATTAGGAAGGGACTCCCTAAACATGCCCCTTCCTAATACCGAATCGGTATGTACTCGCAATTCCAAATTGAAATTCGGTAACATGTTACTAGATTGGAATTCATGCATACAAAGATGCATTTTACAGGTCGCAAATGCCCCAATTCTGCAAATCTGTCAGTTTGTGGTCGGTAAAATGCATGATACATATGGCCCTAAATGTAAATAAAGTCTAAACACCCCTTCCATTCCATAATACTTTCCGTGTAGTGTGAAAAACAACAGATGATGTATACCATCACTCACTCCTCTGTCTGCCTCTTCTAACTCTGCTTACTCTAGGTTGAAGTTCCACAAAATGAAGAAAATGAAGACAGGCTTTAATAACAAGAGGCGAAAAGCAGAAAGAGTACCGGGTCAGGGAAAGGGGTTCAGGATAGAGAAAAAAACCCTTTACCATTACTAACACCAAAGGACATTGTGACTGGTCAGCTTATTGGGAAGTTCTTTACGGGAGATTCCTCTCATTTTCAACATGTGGCCCATCATTCACCAAACATTGATGTCAGTGTAGAGACTGGGTCCCGACAGACTGTTGAAGACACTGTGTCTGCTGGTAATTTCACCTCACCTGTGCAGATCACTGACACTTCGACTGCCAGTTCCCGGTTTCCAGTGACCTGATCAGGACATGTGATTCAGGTGCCACGACACTTAATTAAAGAATTGTAGCTGCCTGTATATCTATAATTATCTGCATATTTATTCATGTATTTTTTGTGTATTTATTTATTTACTTACTTATCTATTTTGTAAAAGTTTTAACTTTTAGTTTTGTAACTTTAAGTTTAAAAAAGCGGGAGATGTAGTGTTTTGTAAATAAAAGAATGTTGGAACTCTTTTGGTTCCCACTGTACACCATAGGCCTGTGGCGTAAGTGTTTGAGAGATGAGTTGAAAGCAGGCTTAGAATGTTGAGTTTTGACTTACATGCAGCAAAAGTAAGATGTGTAATATTACTCTCTCTGGCTTGGTTATTGGAGAGTACCTGGGCTTGGCAGGACTTTACAGGGGTTAGTCCTATTTGGCCTGAAATCCTATTCTGGTGGTCATAGTCTGATCTGAAATAATGAAGGAAGAATGTTCGAATGGGTAAAAAATGTACCCAAGACTCAAGGTTAATTGGTGATAGGGTTGATTAGCTGAGTGTACTTGAATATTTTCAGATGGGTTGGGCTACTAGTGATAATGTAGTTGAATGTTTCTTGGGAGAAACGTAGCATGCCCGGTGTCTAGGGCCCTGCTTCACAGTGTCATTTCAAAAAGGGTCCTAAGAACCATAACAATGCATACCTGCTCCCAGCTTAAAGAAGGGCAGGCATATTTTGAAGTGCTATAAGTATAGTAGTTCAAAGGTCTTTAAATGTATGATCAAATGGTCACTGTAAAAAAAAATCCCAGATCGTTCATGAATAGAGAAAGGATTTGGATTAAACTTTATTATAGAAGCACCTCAGCCACAGTTAGTCCAACAATCTTTTCATTAAAACATACAGAATGTCTCAAAGTATAGATTGTATATTCTAGAAAAGAATACTCATTGTTGTATGATCATAACAGGCCTGCCACTGGGGCAGCACAGACAACCTCTGTGTAAGATACTACAGTTGCATATCTTGTAATCGCCGGGAAGGTGATTGGTTTAATCTAGAGACTATGTCTTGCGAGATTATAAGTGAAAATGAATGTGTGTAGATATATCAACCCATATGGAATAGGTCAGCAGAGAAGGAGAAGTCAAATGATGGCAACATGTCTTGGGACAGGCTGTATTTGCACAACAGAATGTGGTTTGTTTACAGAAGTTTTGAAAAGAAAACAAAAGTTGCATACCTTGAAAATCTGGCATGTGACGCATTTAGGGCAACTGCAAAGAATGGGTGCATACATACCTTCACCATATGGGCCTTAACAGGGAGAGGGAGGAGGTGAAGCAAATGGGAGGGTGTCAAGGTTTACCGGGTCTGGCAGTTCTAGCAGGCCATGTAATCCATTGCGTGCAGAGAATTCAGGCTGGATCTCCAATCAAAGAAGCACACTGTGTTAGGATTAAATCCAGCATTTTATGCTTCCTGTTGACCTAACTGATAGACACGCATTAGGGTCAAAGAAACGCAGCGGACATATTGGTGGACTAGAGTGACACCACAGAGAGCATACACTTTATATAGTAGGCTGAGAGTTTTTGCTTACCGTTTAGGTGAGAAATTTGTGATCAATTTGTTAACACAAATGGATATGCATAGACTTATCTTTACCGATTGGTTTGTTGCAGATTTAACCCATGTGAACACTATAGATTGCAAAACATTTTTACTATGCTGTAATTTGAAGAAATTTGAAAAATTTGCAAAGTTCAAATAGGGCATAATTTTGCCTCTGGTTCGTGAGTTCCTCACATCTCCCATGATAAGGCATTAAGAACCTGATTACATGTTGATCAGAGCAGGGTCCCTGGGTAGTATTGCAAGTGCCCCTCCTCCCCCCCATTGTTCCCCCACTCGGATTTCCCTGGTATGTGAACACAGGGCCTGATTTTGACAGCCAAACAAATCCAGCAAAATCAAATGTGGATCTGGCTGCAAGCTCAGCACAGCCCCGCCCTTCCCCTCTTACAGCACAGGGAAGCAGAGAATACTCAACCCCACTCCTGGCACCAGCCTCCCTTCTCTCATGATGCTGTCAATCACCGAACTCCCACAGACCTCCCCTCCAATTTACCCTTTGCTCAGAGCATGGGGTAAATGGCAGTTGATTTCAGGGCCTGGAGATTTTGACCTTGAAATTATAGGGCCACATGGACAGAAACATTACTTATGGACAAAAAGAATGCCCACACAATTGACAACTCAAAACAAGCTGTTGAAGCAGTCTTTTCGTTTTTTCCTTTACAAAGAGAGTATGCGTGTTATTGCTCCAATATGTTTAAATATTATGGATTAAAAGTAAAATAATTACCTTTAAGCGTATTTAAGCGTGTTAAATGTAGGCAGTATCACTGCCTACATTTAACGTCCCCTTGCCCATTTTTCACAACGCACTATTCCTTTTCCAAGCACAACATACCATCTTCCACTGACTCTTTTCCTAATAATAAAGGCTGAAATGAGGGCATCACATGCATGCCTCCTCTTCAAATACTGTTGATTTGAACCCATAATGTTGCAATTTTACCCAGCAAACTCTCTGGCACAATTCCAGTGTAGCCCCTTTGCTCTACTTTGTTTCGTATTTGTGTTAGAAATCCTATGTAAACTGGTCTTAACTGACCAGCGCAATGGTAAAATCACAAGACATGCTTTCAATGCATGACTGCTAAGCATAGAGGACTATAGTATCAGAGATTGCTTATGAACATTCATAACATTCATTTCAGGACAAGCATGGATGGATCGCCAGGCTGTAATGAGCTGTCATCCTATTCAGTTCTCATGATCTCTCATCCATAGACTTTCATTTTACCCACTTTAGTGCACAGAAAATATATTGTACTGAAATTTACTTATACAAAAGTATTGGAATTTTCGTGTAAAAAATATTGAAGTTCTAAGCAAGTAATGTGGTTCAATTGAACACATAAATTGCACAAAGAGAAGATTATCGATGTGCCACAGGAGTGGATGTCAGAGGGGTGGTTCAAGCGTATTGCAATACAGATAGAATGCTCCTCCTGGAAGATGTGTTTTTTCATATGTTGGGCTTGGCCAAAAGATTGGGGTAGGGAACTAAAAAGAGCAGGGCGGGCAAGAGTGGGAATCCCACCCATAAAACGTATGTTCAATTTTAAACAGATTTAGGGCCTGATTAGATCTTGGTGGATTATATCCTATGGGATTTATATTTCGGCGCACGGGATATCAGTTGGGACGGAGTAACCCGTCTGCCGAGCATAGATCTCAATCAGGCCCTTAATGTGGAGTGATGTTGAATGGGATTTAAGCTGTAAAACTGTGCTCCCTTAGAAATAGGATAGTGAAACTGAGCAGCTAAGCCTAAAACTCTTCCATATTTAAATTTGCAGATCCCCAGTGTTACAGTTTATCTCCCCCGTTCCTTCACGTTTGATTGCAACCTCTACATCAATTGCTTCTAACGGTAGGATTACTTTTTTATAGCTATGCCACTGGCACACTGGTAGTTTTGAGGCGCACATAATTTTAAACGAGATTATGCCTGCATTATAGAAATCTTTGCGGAAATCCAGTAGAAACCGACTCCTAACTGGTTGTGGTTAATCCTTTCTGAAACAGATTTGGTGCCATTATCTTCAAACAACAGATTACAAAAAAGTAAATTTAAAATTATGCTATTGGACATTTGTGTTCTGGGTGCAAAAAAATGAATTAATTTTGAGTTATGGGTGACTTGTCTACGTTAAAGGACATTCCTAGCACTCTTCTTTTCACACCTAATTCCTATATTAAATTTCTTGGATACACTTGAAAATTCCTGACGATCATCTATAGATACAGTTATTATTGGATCAAAATTATAGTAGTGTAATTCTTTGTTCCTAGGTGCCACTGAAAAACATCTAGACAGACTTCAAGAGCTACCAATAAAATCCGGCGACAAACTGAGATCACAGAGCACTTACTCAGAAGCGATTGCACTGGCTACATGCTGAGTAATTGTTTGGTCTAAGTCTGTCACAATTATCTATTAAGCATTATTCTTTAAGACCTCCAGTCATCATAAGCTTAACAAAAAGCAACAATTTTCACACTCGGAGACATATTTACTAAAATGTAACACATCCCCAGTGCAACGGGGTGACCCGTAAGGTGACACAAATCATAGCATTGATCAACTGTGTAAAAGGCTTTTTGTGACGCAAGTTGATTCAAATGCAGCACGGAACCAGCAATGCCTTGATTAATGTCAAACCTCCGAAGAACAGCATGGGTGAAATGTGGAAGGGACAACATAAACTCCTCTAGGATTTTGCACACAGCCAGACCAGTTAGAGGAACACAAAGCAGCAAGATCTGACTGTGCATAGAAAGCTAGAGTGAAATAAAAACATATGCAAGCAATGGCCAAAAGGTAAATCGTATTATATTTAGAGGCGTAATAAGTGTAATTTTGTGAAACATACCTGGGTAATTTTCTGAGCTTTAGGGTTTGTACAGAAGGATGTGCCTTAAACACAAATCTCACACAAGATACCCCCTCGATCCCCACTGTACCATTGCACAACACTACATTGTGTTCAGTGTTATGCAAATACAGCGGGCCTTATTTATGAGGCCTTGCGTCACTTTTACGCCACCGGTGCGTCACTTTTTGTGACGCACCAGTGGTGGAAAAAATGCACCATGTTGTGTCATATTTACGAAGTGACGCATCTAGGTAGATGCGTCACTTTCTACACCCCTGCACCAGATTATACCTGCGCCAGGCATAATATATGAAGGGGGTGGTGTATCTGACACGAAAAAGGGTCGTAGAAGTCACGCAGTGAAATCTATGAGATTTCACTGCGCCACTTCTAGGACGCAAATGCATCAATATCTTACGCCTGCCTCATGGCAGGCGTAAGACTGATGCAGGCACATTTAACATGGGACTTGCCCATGTGTAATGACCCATTGCTGGAGTTGCACTCCAACAATGCGTCATTTTTGCACATACAGATACGTCAGAAATACTGACTTATATGTAACTCCTTGCGGCATGATGCGTCATACTGTAAATATGACGCATCACTGGTGTCGCAAGGGGGCACAATGAAAAGTGACGCATTGGTGTTGTCTCGCAGTGATGCGTCACTTTTCATTAATGAGGCCCAGCATTTTTAGACCAAATGTGGAAGATTAAATCATAGTCACGTGATGCTAAGTAAATATGGCATGGCACTTTTTTCACTCATATGTGCAACAAAATGAGGAGATTTCCGACAGTTTTGCATTGTGTGAATCTTATAAACCTTGGCCTCCCTTTGCCATATTGACTGATCTTTGCAGAGACCTCCAAGAGTCGAAATTACTGGCTCAAGTAGTAGAACATTTGTTTTGTAGGCAAACAAACCTTGGATCAATGCTTAGACCATATAAGAACACAACAGGACCTGTTCCTGGTCCAACTTTCAATCAAAGGCTATTTAATCTAATCGTCTGTCCATAGCGAATTCCTGGGGAGAGCTTTTGTGCCAATTTTCAGATTATTGCAAGGCGTAAATTAGTGCTGATAATAATGAGGAAACTAAAGCTGATGTCATTGATGAGACCACACAGAGTAGCTTCCTCGACTCACTGGGTGATTGAGCCGAGATGACTTAGTATTAACCACATGGGTGTTGGTGATCTGTTAGAACAGATGTGTATTACGTATAATCAGGCCAGACGTCCCTGTATTCAATTGAGGAGTATAACAGTCAACTACAGGAAGAAGTTTATGTTCCCACATGATCTTACTTTTCTCGATTTGTCAGGAAATCACAAACCCTCAGAGGGCATGTCTCGAATTCGGGTCCAATCTGTGGCTTTCCAGGTGTCATCCTTGGAAAATTGCATCATTTTTTTATTCAGAGGTGATGGTATTTCAAAAATGTACATTTGCAGGCAGGGTACAATTGTGTCCTATAAAAAAAATGTGCATGGTGGAAACCCTTCCCCTGACCCACCCCGAAAGTTAGAGGGCCCCTCCCACCTTGAAAATGCCTCACTTTGGCCACCGACTATTTCTGTGACTATTTCCTGGGTACGAAAGGATCAGAGGGGAGCATTTGCATGACCCCAAACTCAGATGTCTGTGTGAGTAAATAAACTATCAGGGCAGAACCCAACATAAAATGACAGCTCCTCACACATTGCATGGGATTTTTGCCTGTGTATTATTATGCCATTAAAAGGTAATATCACATTGGTATAACAGGATTTACAAGTGCATGGTCACCTTTAGTGACATGCTTCAGCTGCAAATCTTTAAACACGTAACAAAGTTCTACAATTGCAAATGACTAAGGCCCTCAAACTATGTTGTCGGATGCAGTCATAAATACCGCTTTTCATCAAATGGTTGAATCACGGGTTCCTTGATATTTTGGAAGGTTTTTTAACGAGGGCTTACCCTCAGTTTAGGTTTGGAATGGCAGATATACACAAGGTATGGTATTGGGTAGCGTAAACTAAATGAACCATGAATGATCATAGTGTGAGGCTTATGACCACGAAAATCCTCGATAATCCAGCCAAACTCAAGAAAGATCAGAAAACATAACCCTTAAGAGAAGACTGGATGCTGATACCACGTGACGCAATGGCGAAAGTGAAGGCACGCAAGACTGACAGATGTCCGGCATGTGATTCACAGGTTATCTCCACTGTTACACTAACAGACAACTAACTACGTTTTTCCAGGAATCAGAACAAGCACTAGAATTTCGTGGGATAGAGAGTCAATATTCGATAAAACCTTGAACCTTACTAACCCCTCTACATGATACTGCATTTCATCCTTAGGCCTCTGTTAGGATGTGGCCGCTAAGGGGGGGTGTGGGGGGGTTGGAGATACCAGGCATCTGCCACGCCAGCTAAAGGCCTGCACAGGCTTTTGGCGCAGAATTGTGAATAATATTCGAATTAAGGATTTTTTGTCGGAAAATGTGCGGGGAAACCATTAAACTTTGCAGGGTGTGTTCCTGCACAAGCTAAATCTCGGAATCCTGCAGGGAGACACGCGCTAGAATAGGGTCCTTAAGGCTAAACACCAAAGCACTCTGAGTTGCCCATTAACTGCTTTGTTTGGTAATACATAAAACAAAGCATCTACATGAATGAAGTGACCAAAGGCTTGGATTACACAAAGCCGCTGTTCAAATGCTCCCACCCCTCCATCCTTGTCAGCAGCCATTAGCATTCTGCAAGGGTGCTGCTTTCCCCCTCCCCAGATCATGGCCCTATGTCTTCTCGCTGCCGCCTTCTGCAAGGAACAGCCGGCCTCATTAGCCTATGAGCAATGCCAGATCACACTGGGGGCCCGCGCTAGCTAATTGTTGCACAGCAGATGATAAGCTACTTATGATAAATGATAGGTGCCAGCATCTTTTCTGCCACCAATTCATAAATCCGGCTGTGTAAGCATAACCTGCGCCCTTCTAACTCGGGTAGATTTCCAAATGAAATCTTCATCGATTTGAGCGTGGTGAAATAAATAAATAAAGTTAGCAGTTCATCTTCTAACCAGTTCTCATAGTTAAAAAGAGTAAAAGGACCAGTAAAGAATTGGGAATTGTGTGCAAACCTTTAATGGGTGATTAATTTATATTTCTGTTACTGCTTGTGAATCCATAAAATACATGAACAGATAGTGTACTAAAAGCAACCAAAACTACTGACACATTGTGAAAATGTTTTGGGTGTTTTAAAAAAAAACCAAAAAAGCTTGCACATTCCCTCACTTTAATACATCTGGTGAAAATTGATCATTGTTTAGTGTGCAGTTACAACAGTGAGGGTGAACAAAACAAAACAGAGAAGATCAAAAGAAAAAAGTAAGAACGCAAAGAAAACAGCAATGCGACATGAAAATAAAACAGTAGAAAAAGTAAATGAACAATGGAGACAAAAAAATGTAAGGTGGGTAGGAAAAGCATCGCGGCAAGATAACAAATAGAAAGGGGCAATACAAATAAAACAATCATCAGGTAAAGAAACAAATCACTAAGATAAAAAACAACAAGTTGGAAAGAAAACAATCTTTGGTCGAAAAAAGGAAGGAGCAATATTTAAAAACAAGCATTTGCGATGCAATCGGTCTCACCTTTGGGACCTTATATGTATTTAGCTGTGCAGCACATTAGCCTGGGTGTTGGAACATCTACTGTGCTTTAACATGGAGGGAAAGTAAGCACCAAACTGTGTGACACACCAGGTATGGGAACACTTGGAGAAATATTGCCTCTCAGCGGGAAACGGTATAGTCCAAAGCTTTGTTTCTAATATAAAATCAGGGCCTTCGGTGGTAATATCACTAAAATACAAGATTTGAAAAAAATATTATTGTCTACAGGTGCTCGTAGAAGACAATTTCTATGGACTGGAATCTAGAGAAAGCTAAAATGATTCTAATATTTTACAGACTTCTGCTGGTCGGTTTCTATCAAGAAAGTTAAATAGAGGCATTTGTCAGAAAAATAAAAAAATGAAAGTCCCCCAGCAGAAAGCAATTCTGGTATTTTACTGACCTCTGCTGGTCGTTTTCTATCAAGTTAAATAGAGGCAGTTGAACGGAAAAAAATCCCTAAGCGGAAGCAGTCAAGTCCTAGGGCGGATCTCCACAGCCCACAAAGTACATACACATAAAGTATATAATGAGTATATACTAAAGTATATACAAGATGCCTTGAATGCTTGACCTAAACAGGGCTAAGGAAAATCAATCAAGGAAGAAAAAGGTAGGGGTATGAAAAAAATGGAAAAATAAAAAAATGGTATGATTACATAGCAACATAGGGAAGAAAAATATTTGAGGAAAGGAAAAGAGCAGATCCAAATCAACAAAACAGCAAACATATTTACGGAAGAAAAAAACAATAATCAGACGTAAATGTCAATGAGAAAAGTTGAGAACATTTAAAAATGATTACCATAAAAGTGATTAAGCAAAATAGAAATGAATGGGCTAATGATAAATCACTTGGGTAAACAAAAGAACAGTTGCATCAGAAAAAAACCTAAACAGCTATGTAAACAGCAAATAAACAAAAAATGTGTACAATGTCCTGTGCTTACACATTTTTTACTATACTAGGGAAAACGAAAATGTGATGCATCAACAATAGACTGTGAAGTCCAAAGGGAACTAAAAAATAAAGAGACAAAAACAAAAATTAACAAAAGGAATAAATTTACCACAAAGTGTGAGAGATGGGAAAAGAGTAAATAAGTAGGATAAATAAATCAAAATGGAAATGCTCTCATGGGTTAGAGACAATTGGCTTTATGCTGAAAGGCCCAGCAAATTTGCCAATGTCACAAATGTATTTGTGGCCATACAAAACACATTGGAATTTCAACGTCTGATGTAGGGTGTCCCACAGAAATCTTCATTATGCCCACTTTCGAAGAACTCCTCAAGCACTCAGAAGTCTCTTGTTATATTTTTGTAGACGATACCCAAATCATCATTGACTTAAGGCTCAACCCCCATGTTATGCTGACGGGTGTACAAGCCAACAAGAATCTGATAGTTAATCTCAAAAGTGAGGAGGGAAGACACCCTTTGGCATACCAGCACATAATTCGCCATAATGACCAGCACTCCCAAACTCAAGTTTTTACTCTCTACTGAAGAAAGACAAATATCCTGAAACATGTTTCTAGAGATACACAGCACCAGCTGCATCAAAGTAAGAGTTATCATGCACTGCATTTACTACAATGCATCTGGATAAATTGTGTGCTGATGTGTCAGACCATGTGCTTTCTCTCACCATTTATGAGTCTGATAGTTAACTGAATGTATCTGAACTATCTCAAAATAAACCGAACAAAATATGAAATATTCCTGGCTTTCACAAACTGAACTTTTACGATAACTCCTCTTGGCCATTCAGTCTAGGGCACTGTTCTTACCCCCGTCCCCACCCAACCAAAGTCAGAAACCTGGCTATCTTGCTCTATTGCAAGCTGGATCTGACCACCCATATCCCATATCACAAAATCCTGATCTAATCTAAGAAGGCTCCTAGGCAGAGTCCTGTCCTTCATATCCTCCCCTCAATGCCCTCTTACAAACTAGAATCGATTACAGCAATGCCTTTTACTTGGGTATTCCCAAGGCCTCCAGTGCCAGAGTCCAGAAGATACAGACCACCCTGGTTATAAGCATCTTTCAGCTAACAAGTGTTGACTCTACTACCTCTAACTGGCAACCAGGCGTGGCCGGCACAGGTAACAGTGGTGGGCATGGAGGTGGAGAGACGACGGGATAGGGAAGGTAAAATAAATAAATAAATACAACCACTTACCTTGCGCTCCCCGCATCGCTGAGTTGGCGATGCGGGGAGCGCAAGGTAAGTGGTTGTATTTATTTTACTTTCCCTCTCCCGTCATCTGTCCGCTTCTCCCTCACTGCCCCCCCCCCCCCCCGCCCTGCCTCACCGCTGGTACCTGTGCCGGTCGCACCTGCTGGCATCATCATCTGCACCGGCTTCCTGTGAGTAAACAAATCCAATTTAAATTAAACTGCACCAATATGAGATCTTTGCTTATACGGCTCCTGTGTTCCTAAGCCAGAAATTCAAGACATAAAAGCCATGATGCTCATTGAGATGCAACACAAATCAGTTTTTCGAGGCCACTCTTTCAAACTCTCTCATTGGGGCAGCTGCGAGTTCAGTTTACCAGGAGCCAAAGAGTGGAATTCTAACCCACCTGAAATGTGGGCTACTCCGCACTTAGAAGCCACCATTTAGAAAAGCCCTTAAGAACTAGCTATTCAACCAGTAACTTCCTACTCCCAGCTCTCTCCCACCCCCGCCTACCGGCGTTTGCAAGTGACACAATCACCAAGAGACTCTACAGGAGTGTAAGTGCACTAGATAAAACCCAATAAAGTAAATAAATAAACATAAATGCACAGTGCCTCTGTTTTGCTGTTAAGAACTGCAGGGTACACACTGCAAGCCCTTGCCATTCGCATGGGAAAGGCAGTGGCAAAGAAGCGTACCCTAGCTCCCTGCAATGTGCAATTAAACAAATGCTTTGCAACTGTTTTGTGACTGCAAATCATGGAATGGTTTACAACTCCAGAGGGCGGGCGATAGCCATTCTCATAGTGTGTAGGCTGTCAATGTTAGACAGCTTGCATTCTGAGTGTGCAGGCCATAGACATCAAGGGGAACAGACTGTAGTTCACAGACCTCTGAATGCTCTCCAAACACTGAATTCACAATATGGCAGTCTTTTGGCATTGAGACGTCTGTCTGGCTCATTGTGAATGCTGGAAAAGTGTTTACTCTTCCTTGCAAGCCACCGTCCCACCCCCGTTCACTACAGTTTGCAATGACTAGCAACAGACTTCAGACCATTAGTATCAGTGAGGCCAGGAAGTTGAAATTCCTCACAGTGCAAATAGTGAGGCTGCTCACAGCACCAGGCAAGGCCTCTTTGTGCATCAGGCCCACGGTGGAACTCAGCCAGCTGATCAGGGTTTGCAACAGAAGAAGAATAAGGTGAATTTCTCTCATAGAATGGGACATCAAGAAGACTGCCTACTTATTGGCTGTGGCTAAGGAAACCTACAGAAGGCTTAGGCAGCAGCAATAAACTAACACGGAAACGTACCGAGCATGGTCACTTAATCCCCCCTCATCTGTTATGCCTCAAGAGTTCAAGTATATGAGATCCTGCTGGCTATAGAAGGTGTGAATGAAGTTGTGACTGTTTATGATAAGCAACTCGTGTGCCTAACTCCATCAATCCTTGTCATTCTAGAGAAGGGGCATGGTCTTTGTGACAGCAGAATGGGGCAAAATAAGGAGTCTAGTCCTTCCCTACTTACACCGATTTATATTTGAAGCCCATCCTTCAGTGTGTATATCCACATGTCCACCAAATCCAGGTTTAAATTAATAAAAATGCTACACGATCTTTATATTTTATTGTTGTTCTATATTGAACCTTCCAGTAATATTTCATGTTCAATGTGCATTTTATGTGTTTTGCTAATGTACTGACAAAGAGTGCCAAATAACTACACTTGGAAGGAACAGAACAAAAACAGGAAAAAAACAATTGTAAAGCAAATAAAGTATTGACAAACCCAACTGTTTTGGTTTTTGTATGGGGGAAATTATGATTTGGAATTTAATAGGCAGGGCTGACTCTCTGCTAATCTCCTAATTCCTCCACCCTTCAGATGGCAGAGTCTTAGTCTTGTCTGCAGTCACAGAGCCTACGTTTGCTCCTTGTTCACAGTGGTGGATCCCCCACCCTATTTGAGGGAGGGCATCTGCCACAGCCTGTTTTCTGCCTTCGAATGTCATGCCTCGTGAACATAGAAATATGTTCAGGGAGAAAAGTCTTTGCGCATTCCTTTTTAAGTGAAACCTAAAAATAGGGAGATCTAAGTCTTCCTCTAACACCAACACAATGCTGACCATTTCAATAAGAAATCAAAACTGAATACACATTGAATCACACACAATCAAAATAGCTCAAATCAACAGAAAATACACTGCCAGAATAAACATGTTAGTTAATGGAAAAACAATCTGTGAAAACACATTGGGAGAAACAAATCCCATAAAAACAATTTTAAAGAAAGACAATTTTAAGGAAATGCAAATAAATCGAAATTTAAAGGACACCTTTTACAGGAAAGATAATTTTAAGGAGAAATCCAAAATTACATTAAACGGAGGTGCTTTTTTGGGTTCAGACATTGGCAAGGTTTAGGGGCGATAAGGTGTTTCTCGGGATAAGAAATTGGTGGAGTTCAGGCATAAAAAAGTGTTTTTTAGGTTTTAAGGATGAGTGGAGTTTAAGGGTGATCAGGGTTTTCGAGGGATCAAGAACAGCTGGACATTGGGTATGGTGAGGGTTTTTTAGGGTTTATGGATGAGTCGAGTTTAGGGTGGTCAGGGATATTTAGTGTTCAGGGATAGGTGGATTGTATGACTGTTGAGTGTTTATTAGGGTTTAGGGCTTATGAGGGTTTTAAGTTTCAGTGTTGGGTGGTGAGGCATGTTTAGGATTCAGGAATGGGTAGAGGTAGGAGTGGCAAGGGGCTTTAGGGGTCAGTAATGAGTGGAGTGTATGGGCAGAAAGAGCTTTAGGTTTCAGGAATGGGTGACACATAGGGTGTTGAGAGATTTTAAGGGTTCAGCGATGGATTGATTTTAGATGTAGAATGCGTTTTTAGGGCTCAGGGATGGGTGGTGTTTAGGGGTTGTGAGTGGTTCTAAGGGTTCAGGGACAGAGAGTTTAGGAAATGACCATCTATTTCATGGAGAACCACAAATCTGTTTTGCTGGCTGTAGATCTCTGTGCACTTTACTCCAACTAACCACTAGTAAAGTGACTGTGCTACCCTTTTTAAACATACTTGAATTGGCATAGCCCTAATTGGCATATTTAACTTACCTTTAATTTCCTAATAAATGGTACAAGGAGTACCCAGGGCCTGTAAGTTAAATATTATTAGTGGACTGCAACACTTATTGTATTGTCCACTACAGTGCCAGTGCAAATATGGCTTAAGACCCACCATTGTAGTCTGACTTTAGCAGTGTAATGGCTGCAATTAGACCTGTCAATATAAACCCTTTTGACAGGACAAAACCATCCTTTTAAATACTAACAAGTCACCCCTAGGAAAGCCTTGTCGCCTATAAGGCAGGGTGCATGATTTTCAAAAGCGGGACATGTGGAAATGTAATGTTAACAAGTCCTTACAGTAATCAGTGCACAAAAGTTATTTTCAGTGTGAGAGACCTAACTATCATATGTAGAAAACCACAGTACAGCTTAAAATGCTAATACTGCATCTTGGGAAAGGGACCAGCTAGAAAAATATTTAAACTACTATGTTTAATAGTTATTAAAAACCCAATTCAGTGATGAAGATGGATGATACTACTACTGTAAATTGTTAAAAACCCAATTCAATGGTGAAGTTGGATGTTTAGTAAATATTACGGAAAAGTAACTTTTAGACGGTTTACCTTTGCCTGCCTGCCTGAACTGTGAGAAGGCTAATTGGCATAAGCCTCTGCCTGCTACCAGACAGTAATTAGCCTTGAATAGGTGTGAGTAGGTGTGAAATGCCTCAGACGAGCAAACAATAGACTAAACTGAATGGGCAGAGATGACTCCCTTGAACTCTACAGATCATGAAGGGTGGGGGTTGTGGGCACTCTTTTTGGCACTGCAGTGTGAATTCCTGCTTAAGTGTCAAATCCTGCTTGACATGTCTTCTGAGTTTAGTGGCTTTGTGGGTTCTCCCTTACAAGGGTTGTGATTGTTCCCTGAGGTAGGTATTCACCCACCCCAAATAATAATGCAGTATCTTGTAGGTGTGGGTTAGGCATAAAAAGGGGTTTTAGGGATCAGTAATGGGTGGAATTTAGGGACAGGGGGAGTTTTAGGGTTCTGGGATGTGTGGAGTTTAGGGATAGAAACGGCTTTTAAGGTTCAGGGATTGGGTATAAAATAATTGGGGTATTAGTTGATGGGGGTTGGCACCCAGCTGAGGCAGTAACCACAATACTTGTCAGGATGCACCCTCAAAGTCACTAAATTAACCTAAGCTAAACCGCCAAGTAACTATGGAACAGAGCAGACAGGCTTAACTTAGAGGCAACGTGTAAAGTATTTTTGAAATACTACAACAGTAACAAAGTTGAACTGCAAAACAATCCAAATCCAAAATACTTATAAAAATAAAGTACAATTTAATTACAAAATAACACCAAGATGACACAAATTCAATAAGGAGAACCAGACGTATGTTTTTAAAAAACGTTTTAAATAGGAAAAGCACCAAGAAGCGCAAAGTGCCAATGATAGTCAATGGTTGTGGGAGTCCAGGACCTCTGCACAATTTAACGTTGACTGCAATGGAGTGCTAGTCGGATACACTGACCAGGTTTGTCCTGGTCAAAGATTTTACCTTCTGACTTTAATCCTTGAAGTCCCAATCCACCACATGATTACGAGGGGATCTCAGGGAAGGCAGTTAGAGACTGGAGAGTTCACTCTAGGTCCACTTGTCACTGGTCAGCTGGGTAGTTGCAGGAAACTGCCTCTTAAAGCTTGTTGCACCCCTGTTACTTGAACAGCAGGCCAGCCTTAAGACCCTTAAAGGCCACTTCTATGACCCGAGCACAAGAGAAAGAGAGCGGGTCTAGTCTTTTAGACTCTTCTCTGGTCTCAGACAGCAGGTTCAGTCCTTTTCTGATCTTCTACACTTCAGGAGTGTTCTGAAGTGGGTGTCTGAAGGTGCCACATTTATGCCTATAATGGGTTAGTGGTGGAAATGACCCCTGGGGATGTCTTAACCGGTGAGTAAAGGTTCCAGGGGTTAATCTTACACATGTTTTGCCTTTGGCCACACTAAACTTGGGCTCTGAGGGCTGGAGAGTGTACTATGGTAATCCCAGTGTCTGTCCAAATTTAACCTCAAAATCCAGTTTGGTGCAGTCCTTGTACCCACAACAACTTCACAGACAGAAGTTTAGTATAACCAAGCTGAGCTTTCAGCAACCAATAGTTGATGCACCCAAATTGTTTTAGCATTATGTTTCCCTCTTTTCAAGTGTGCATCAAATGCTACATGTAAATGTAACTGACCTGTCAAACAAGCTGTGACACTATAATGTCAAAAGAGGTCTATTGTGATTGGAGCCCGCTTGGCTGGGGGGACTGTAGAAGTGTCCTGACCAAGTGTCAGCTAATATTTCTCCTGTGATATGGGTGGTCTCTTTGAAGTGCACCCAAGAGTAAGATGAAAAGCCACGGCAGACCTTTCAAGCAGGATGTGACATTCAAGCAGGATTTGACACTTTTAGTAAAAAAGGGTTCTCCCGGGTCCTTTTGCATATTTTATAAGGTACAGAGTGGTCACCTCTGCTCATTAAGATCAGCCTATTATTTTGTTTCGAGGGGTAAGAACACACCTCATGAACACTTCTTAAATGCTATTTATAGGATAGCCGAAATGTTATAACAAAATGCATATTGAGTTTCCATGGGCTTCAGACAGGGCAAAAGTAACTTTTTAAAAGTTATCTTTACATAATATTAGTTTTCGGATTCCTGGAAAAGACAAAGAGTGTTCATGAACAGTTTGTCAGGCCAACTGGAAATTTGGCTCACGCATGAAAAGGACTGGGACTGTTTGCGAACAATCTGTCAGGCTAATTGGTAATTCGGCCTATGCTTGAAAAGGTCTGGGGCTAGAGCTTGTCTTCTTGAACGTTGTGCAGTCTTTTGGGCTGCCTACTTGTCTTGGTGCAGTCTTTGTTCTGGGCTAATTTGTGGTTTGACTGTTGCGTTTGAGTGTTATGAGGTTTGTGGACCGACGTAGGTGGTGGTGCTTGTGCAATGCTTGCGTGAGTGAGTGGTGACTGTGCTTTCCGGACAGCGGCCCTGGTTTGCAAACTGTTCTTGTTCTTTCATTTTTATTTGTATTGCATTTGTGGGCGTGTGTCTTATGTTAAGATGCCATGTTTCAGTAAGTTTGGATGTTTTGGATGCTGATGCTGTTCTAAGAGTGTGCGGTTGGAAGAGAGCCAGCCCGCCCCTCCGGAGGGTACCACGACCATTGACATGTATGTCAAACACGGTATTGGCCCTATTATGTTTAGCACATTGTGGAATAAATATGCGAGGGACAATACTGAGCTGCAATGGCCACTTACTGGTTCTTTCGATGAACAAAAAATGTATTTCCTGCAGGATCAATTTTTTGCTAAAAGGAGTAGACAGCCCATGTTTGATTCTTTGAGGGTGTGGCAGAAGGAAGCGAAGCAGCGGCGCATGAGGGAAGAGAAGGTGGCTAGACGGAAAGAGACACAAACGATTACACAGAAGGCAGTAGCCTATGATAGGGATAAGATAGAGAAAGGTATAGAGTGCGAAGACAGGAGGTTTCGGCTACAGGCTGATAAAACTAATGTGATTAGGGAGGAATTAGTTGAGGAGCTTCTGGATTCTCGTCCCCCGCCGCCCTATGCCCCACAGCGGATATATCCCGCGGTCCCTAGTTCCTCGGCCCAACTTCTGGGGCTGCTCACTCCGGTACTCCTGGCACTGTTGCATTAGCCCCAGCTCCTCTTGCTTCTCTTGTACTCCCGCCGGTAGGGAGTACAGACACCGCCCCTTCCCCTGCACTGTCCCTTCCTTCTCCTGACCCATCTCTGGGTTCCGCCTCATCCACTACACTTCCCCTTACACCCCCAAAAAACACCGACCCATTATATGATAGTGCCTGTCTCTCCCTCTGCTCTCTCCTCTGTGAGCACAATGCCTCAGACACCGCTACACAAGTTTCAAGTTTATTTTATTTGTTTGATTAATTAAAATCTTACAAAAAATTATTAAAATATCCTCAAATATAAAAGAATTAAAACACTATATTCACAATTGCTATCATGTCTCTAAATACAATATACAATATAAAGTATATAAAAAAAACCTAGATTCAATTATTACTGCCCTAATTTTTTTCCAACAGCGCTCAAACATTTTACAAATGCAGAGATAATAAACATATCTCTAGAATTTAGGCATGCCATCACTGCTTGCCTACATGTCCTTAGTCCGCGGTCATTAAATAATCTCTTTAAAATAATTTTCCTTTCCGTTTCTAACCCAGGGCAAATACATAGTAGATGTATAATATTCTCTTGACCACATTTACATAACCTACATTCAGTGTTGTCTTCTGTCTTTTTGCATATGGGTACATGACATAAACCCGGCAATAATCCAAAGCGTGCTCTGATAAAAATGTTCTTGTTTTTCTGTGACCATGGTATTTCTAAATATTCTTGCACTTCTTTTTTGATAAATCCATTTATGATTGGCCATGCATGTTTTCTTTTTACAAGTATGTCCTTGTCTTTTATCAGCGACACATGATTAATAAGTTTGTTAATTGTTTTTTTAAAGCTTTCCTGGGTAATAGTATTCTCCCAGATCGATACTACACCAAATTCTTCCTTTGCTTCATTCAGGTAAGACCAAGCCTGTAGCTTCCTATTATGTTTGACTTTTTGCCATAATAGCTTGGACATTTGGTTTTCTTGGTCGTTTTTTATTCGATTCCAGACTTTAAGAGCTTGTCCTTTTCTTGCAAGTAGCCGGTTATTTATCCCAAATTCCAGCCTCACCTGTGCTTGCGAAGCATTTTTCGGCAGGCAAAATAAAATTGTATACGTTTTTGAAATTGCATTGTTAATGGTCTCTGCATCTTTCCCATTTAATACCTCAGAGCTATATGTCAGGGTAGGTAATAGCTTTGCTGAAATGATCTTTAGTAAGGGGCGATAAGACAATTCAGTTATTGATTTCTGAATTATCCTAAATGCAGCAATCAAAGTATTGGCTTTTCTTGTAATTTCTTTTTTCTGCGGAATAAAATTCCCACTATCACTAAATATGACTCCAAGATACCGGTAGGAATCAACTTGTTCTAATCTAATTCCCTCCAGCATCCAATTATATTTATTTTTAAGCCTTATATTTTTCGTAACTACCATTACTTAGGTCTTTGTTTCATTTATCACCATATCATTTTTTTTGCATATGTTGATATACAGTCTATTAACCTTTTCAACCCAACTTTGGTGTGACTTATAAGAATAACATCGTCTGCATACAGGAGATTAGATATTCGTTTATCTGCTAATCTAGGCGGATGTGCATTTGCCTCATTCAATGCAGTTGAAAGAACTGCTAAAAATAAATTAAATAGCAGTGGTGCAAGAACGCACCCTTGCTTTAAACCTAGGTATTTTGTTGGTTAATGTTTGCCCGTCACCGCTACACACCAAGACTCCTACCCGTGGACTCCCTGATGCCAATTGGGCAGCGGCGCACGATCGCATGAAGAAAGTGTTAGTGCATTCAGCGGTGGGACTGGAGGAGAAGCAAGTGGTAGCGAATCAGGCAGCTCAGTGGGTTCGACACCCGATCTATAGTGTGGATGATATCTGAAGTGTGATGAAAGACTATGAGCCCTTCATACAACACCATGCCCTTAAACACATGTCGGCTACTCTGATACAGTTATGGGAGCAGTGCTTTCAGGGCACCGCACCGCAGATCATTTATGACATACGAGACCGAGTTACAGACATGGCCCGAATGAAGTTTTTAGTAATGTGACTATACTGGTGGGTTACCGAGGCCGATTACTCCAGAAGGTTCCACTATTAGGGACACAGTACCCCATGTGGGAGGTCCACCCCATTTATCACCCTGAAATACCAGAGTTGCGTAACTCTACAAATACTGTAATAAAAGGCAGCGAGTCGATGCTCGGTTTCAAGAACAATGGATCTATACCCCTTGGAAAAGGAGTGAGGTCCTTTCCCTAAAGGGTCAGCTACCAGATCCGAGAAAAAATCCCACAGCATATTATAAAGAATTGACAGAAGCAGCCTCCTAGACAGTTATGATGCTGGCTGACATAGAGTTATTCTTTGGTTTGTTGGTTCCGGTGGATGTATGGAGGCAGGTCCATACACAAGACCATGCAGCGGAATTGGGGGGCACATGGGAGGAGATTAGAGCATGGGATAAGAAGCGCAAACCCGGTGAGAAGCCTAAAGCAGAGTTGTTAGCTTTGCCAGGGCGCATCATCGCCTACATGCACTCCCTTATCCCACCGAAAAGAGTGGACTGGGATAAGTTGACTGCGTGTTGTCAGAAGAAAGACGAGAGTGTGTCTGACTTCTTTACCAGATTTCAAGGGGTGTTCCTAGATTTCAGTGGCCAGGATTTGCCACAGGAGGGTGGTGTCCGATTGTTTGTGAATAGGTTTGTCACTAATTTGCTCCCTGAGATTGCTGCTCGATTGCAGACCTCAGAGAGTACTTGTACAACGTCCTCCCCATCAGTTATATTGAGCATGGCTCAGTATTATGAGCATAGAGAGAATGAGGAAAAGGACAGAGTGGAGAGGAAGGCAAAAGATTTTGAAAGCGAGAGTGTTGATGCAGCAGGTTGCAAGAGGAGGAGGTAGAGGACTGGGTTCGGGTTTGGGGCCACGGGGCCCCAGGTCTCCCAGGGTTGGTGCTTCGGGTGCACCCGTGGGACCCAACCAATGTGTGTATTGCAAAAAGGAGGGACATTGGCAGAACGAGTGTCCGGCATTGTCGCAGAGAGGTGGGGCTCCGAGAGGCAGAGGTTTTGGAGGTAGAGGACGTGGAGCAGGTGGCGAGGGGGGACACAGTCAGACAACATGATGGACAATAGGCAGAGCGGGAACTATTTTGACGACCCTCGGTGACGACAGTACTATCATGGCGACTATGACATGGATGAGGTGATGCGGTTGTCTCACAGCTAGGACAGCCGAGGGCAAGACGAGGGAACAGTTCCTGTGCCTGTAGATTAGTGCGGATCCTACGTCACTGCGGATTTGCAAGGCTCCACTGAGAAATTTCTAGTTGATACAGGGGCTATGAATAGCTCTGTTTCCCGTTAACTGGTACCGGGGGCATCTCTGTCGGGCCAAAATAATATTTCGGTGGGTTTCTCAGGCGTGCTGGTTGTTAGCCCCATTTCCAAACCCCTGGCTTTGACTATTTGTCCCTTTACAGTTGACCCCCCATTTTTGCTGACGTCAAATTGTGGAGAGAATTTGTTGGGACTGGATCTGCTGAAAAGATTACATGCGACAATACATTGTTCCTCGGACGGTGTTCACATGACTGTTGGTCCACGAGTTGCCCATGCCAAACAATGATTTGCTAAAGATGACCCTCTTCCTCCTGAGTTCAATGAGGTGCCGCATACGTTATGGGTGGTGGGTGACACGGATGTAGGGCTGCTTCAGATTCCACCGGTCTCCATCCAGATAAAGAATAATGCCATGTTGCCCCGAGTTCCACAGTATAAGATATCCCAGGCCGGAGAAACTGCCTTATTGCAAATAATTCACGATTTGATTAAGCCTGGTGTAGTTGAAGAGACAACAGCGAATGTGTGTAACAGCCCTATTCTTCCTATCCTTAAGAAAGCACCTTTGGACTGCCCTGACCACCACCCTGATGTTTATCGCTTTGTAATTGACCTCAGAGAGGTCAATAAAATAGTAGTTTCCCAATACCCAGTGGTGCCCGACATTACAGCGATTTTTACAATGATCCCCCAGACAGCTTAGTTTTTCTCAGTGATCGACTTGAAGAATTCCTTCTTTAGTATACCAATACACCCTGACGGCTGTCACATTTTTGGATTTACAATTGCTGGCCGGAGTTTTAGATTTTATCGGGCTCCACAAGGCTATACAGAGAGTCCTAGTATTTACAGCCAGGCTTTAAAAAACAGCTGGATTTTTGGAACTTCCCACTGGTAATGTGGTGCTGCAACATAAAGCGTCCTTATCGAAATGTCAGTATTGTCGACAGGAGGTCACCTACTTAGGTCACCTACTGTCGAAGGAAGGTTGCAAACTAACACCTGAACGCATAGATACCATAACCAGCATGCACGTCCTTAAAACACAATGCGAGGTACGCGTGTTCCTGGGGATAACTTCATATTGTCGGCAATGGATCCCTAACTTCTCCTTTCTACCGAAACCCCTTCTTTACCTCACCACCAAAGATGTGCATGAGCCTTTGCCTTGGACACCTGCATGCCAGCAAGCTTTTGAACAATTAAAGACTGCACTTTGCTCTGCCCCCATGCTTGGTACTCCTGACTACCAGAAGCCTTTTGTGCTCTATGTACACGAGGCTGACGGTTGCGAGCTTTCTGTACTAACAACTGGTTTTGGTGGTAAGCAGAGACCCTGCACCTATTTTTCAGCTGTTTTGGATAATGTCGCCAGAGCGCTTCCGAGCTGTCTGAGAGCTGCTGTGGCAGCAGCGGTACGTATCGGGCAAACGGCAGGGCTCGTCCTTGATACTGACCTCACAGTAATGGCACCTCATGCTGTGGACACGTTATTGAACAAGACAAAGACACAGCACCTCACCAGTGCACGTCTTACTGGATACAAACTAGCCCTATTTGCTCCGCACATTACCATTAAACGATGCACTACTCTTAACCCTGCCACATTACTACCCTTCTCATCGGAAGAAAAGGACAGTGATGCCAATGATTGTTTGTTTCGAATGGAAGAGGAGAAGAAGGGATGGGTCGACTTGACAGATGTTCCCTTATCTGACCCCCAAGGGGAACTATATGTCAATGGCTCTTGTTTCAAACTGCCGGACGGCACTACAACTGCAGCCTATGCAATAACAACATTACATACTGTAGTTGAGACATCCCGTGTCCCATACCAGTCAGCCCAAGCTGCTGAGTTAGTTGCCCTCCTAAGGGCTTGCGAGCTGAATGAAGGACCCGACTGTTAATGTCAGTACGCCTTCGGGGTAGCACATCATTTTGGGTGCCTCTGGACGGAGAGAGGGTTCCTGACATCTCATGGTGAGAAAATACAGCACGGTCCCTTGATACTCAGATTATTGTCAGCACTGACTATTCCTGACAAATTAGCCATCATCAAATGCAGCGCCCATAAAGCAGTGGTAAAGGATGTGGGGAGGGGTAATGCCTTTGCAGACCAAACAGCCAAGGAGCCAGCCAGAACAAAGATGGATAGGATGTTTGTAGCAGGGTCTGCTAGATGGGTTCTAGACAATGCGATGTTTGAAGACACTGTGGAAAGCGTGAGGGAGATACAACGAGAAGCAACTGTAGATGAATTGGCAATGTGGGAGGAGAGAACAGGACGCTTAGATGAGGACGGGTGTTTGACTGATTTGTCAGATAAACGGAGGTTGTTGCTGCCCAATGCCTATGTTTTCCCTGTAGTCACTATGGCGCATGGCCCAGCACACATTAGCGCAAAAGGCATTTGTAAATTGTTAGATCCAGTATGGCAGAATTATAATATCCCTAAGGTTGCAACATAGTTAGTGAGACAATGTATTGTCTGTTTGAAGTACAATCCTGGAAAGGGCACCCATACACCTGCTGGTAACTTTGCCCCACCTTCCTTCCCTTTCGAGGTCATTCAAATGGATTTAATCGAAATGGAGCGAATAAACAACTTGAAGTATGTACTAGTGCTAGTTTGTGCATTTAGTAAGTGGGTAGAGGCCTACCCAACGAAAGAGAATACAGCCATAGCAACAGCGAAGTTACTTCTGAAGGAGTACTTCCCACGCTACGGATTGCCACGTGTGATCTGGAGTGACAATGGAAGCCACTTCAATGCTAAAGTCATTAAGCTGGTGTGCAAGGACCTACAGATCACACAGAAATTCCATGCGGCCAACCACCTTCAATTGGCTGGCCTTGTCGAGAAGTACAATGGCATTCTCAAATTGAAACTAGCCAAGATTCATGAAAGCACAGGATTAAAATGGCCAGATGCATTGACCCTAGTATTAATGTCAGCAAGAGTGACTGCACATTCTAGGACAGGATTATCACCTTACGAGGTGATTATCGGGCACCCTGCTAATGTTTGGGGAGTCCCGAGACCTAAACGTTTTTCAGGAATAGAATACCTCTTTTGATTGATTATTTGTATGCCTTGTCTAAAGATCTGCGTTCTGTCCACCAACAGATATCTGCCACCCTACAACCATTGCCAGAGGGCCCCGCACATCGGATTCAGTGTGGAGATTTCGTCCTTGTGCGCCAGTTTCAACGCAAGTCCTGTTTGGAGCCGTGGTGGAGAGGCCCTACCCAAGTGTTCTTGGCCACTCGAACAGCTGTGAAGGTGGATGGCAGAAAGCACTGGGTGCACGCCTCCCATATAAAGATGGTGCCTCTCCCGCTCCCGTATGATTCCTGGATGAAGGACGGGATTGTCGACCAGGATGGGGAGCTGCTTCCCCACTTTGTTCCCTTTTCTGATGCCCGGCTGAGAGGGGCACAGACCGACAAGGAGAGTGACGAGGTTTTGTTTGAGGCGATTCCCCCTGGGATAAGGGCCGCCTCGGATACTCCAGCCCCCCCAGGGCTGGTCGTGCAATAATGAGGGAGGAGCAACCTCTAGTGGCTTCTCTAATGCAGCAGAATGGCCCTGGGTGGTCTAGTTGGTCTCCTGGAAGTACATTGGTGGTAATAGTGTTTATTATAATGGTGACGATAACACTGTTCGAGGTAGTCTGGTACTTAGAGGAACAACACCCTGTGCATACTCTGCTAGGGACTACCCCTGCTCCCGCTGAGCATTCATTTATTACATTGGCTCCGCATAAAGGAAGACATAGACAGACTTATACACAGAATGCCTTCATCCAGATGCTCCTTGAGGTACACAGCACCACTAATGCCACGAAGTGTTGGGTGGGCGGGCTACTCCCTTCAGTCATGCATAAAAATGATTTATTAGTGTCATTGCCCCTATCATATTTAGATAGCTCTGAGGCCTGGTTTCAACTGTTCTCTATGGTATACATGCATTACTATGCGGATGCAATGAAGACGACATAAGCTGATTATGAGGCGGTTCTAGATGATATAGTGGTACACCAGGGGTATACGCCTGGGACAGATGGAAAGGAGGGTACCCTTCATACTGACGCATATATGATTGTATTTACAATTCATGAAAATGTCACTTGGTTACAAAATGAAGCACTGGATTGCCAGGGATTTAATGTCACTGAATATTTTAAATGTTTTCAGGAGTGTAATATCAGTGAATATAAAGCCATGCCCGTCCCCATGACAAATGCGACAGATAGTTTTTGTGTTCAAGGGCCAGGAAAAGTTTCAGTAAGACAGAGTCATTGTAATTATACCTATCGGTTGAACATTACCAGTAGTCCGCCCCTGCTGACACCCCTGAACGTATATTTCATCTGTGGGGAACAAGCTTACACCTGGCTTCCTACGGGGTGGTTAGGCAGGTGTTATCTTTCCTTCCTTCTGCCTTGCTGTTTATATTGCACCGTCCCCCTATCATAAGGACCACCAGTTGTATCGTAGGGATTTTCATGGTCATCGAGTTAAGAGAGTTGTTGATCCAGATGATATTGATCAGACTGATAACTCCTTGCAACAATTCACTGATATAATGAAGGATATTGTACCGTTCTGGGGCCCCATGCTCAATAGCCGCAACATTCGACGTCTTGAAAGAGTAGTCGAGGGAGTCATTAATACTACTGCAGGCATATTAACAAATATTACAGTTGAGCTCCAGGCTACAAGACTTGTCTCGCTTCAAAATAGAATGGTTTTAGATGTTATATTAGCTGATAGGGGTGGAGCATGCTGCGTCATCGGGAGCAGCTGCTGTGTATACATACCAGACACTGCCCTGACTGTCAACTTAGCAATTCAAAAATTACATAAGCTAGCTTCATAGATCCAAGTAGATCTAGGTTTTGGTCCCTCACTGGATGGCTCTAGTGTCTCCTAACGCCATGGGGTTGGCAAGTTCTGCTTGTTCTAATAGGTATTGCAGGTGTCATCTTTACTTGTTGTCTGTGTATCCATTATCTCCCGGTGTGCTGCACTTACTGTGTTACTCAGCTTACACCACCGCCTAGATCTTCTGGTCACAATAATAAAATATCTAAAATGATGCTGCAAGAAGTTCAGTCAATTATGCTCATTGATGAAGGCCTGTTTGATTATCGAAATGCTTGATTTGTTATTATCTTGCTTTGATCGATAGATGACTATGTACTGTTCCCTCCCCTAAGAATAGGAAAGACCCTGCAGGCTAGCAATAAAGGTTTTTAGCCAACACTGCTAAAAGGAGGGTCTGTTAGATTTAAATTTCCCTTTTCCATGATGCCTTTGCCGTGCCGTTTTAGATTAGCAGTGTGTGGCTAAATTACATGTATTGATGCTCGCATTCAGTAGCCCGTCCAGTATTCCTCGCAGTATGCAGGCCCCATTAACCAGTGTGACTCCATTTTGTATTTTGCAAGTCCTATAAGACTGTCTGTGTCGTGCCCATGTTATGCCTTAGAATTCAGAATCGCTTGCCTCAGCAGAACTTTGCATCTCGTTATATTTTCTGTTCATGTTCAAGGCTACGACTCGACTTGATAACAGTATGAATATTTTGCACTGCATTCCATACATGTCCTCCTGCTCCCACATTGAGAGGCGCTGAGACTCGGCACCATGGCCTTGGATCACAGATAGTGCACCCATCTGGCAGGTGTTAGCTCATCCCTCTGTGCCTTCATTGTTCGTGCCCGGCTCAGACTATTACTTTTCCACCAAGGGCATGGCTAAAGTCTCCTGAAGTGTTTATCATGTTTTAGTGAATGTTGGGGAGTCAGTCCCTCCCAAGCCATTCCAGGGTGCAGGTTATGACAAGCTCCTCTGCAGAGTAACAGTAATAAATGCTTGTGTGAAGTCTCTACTGTCTGCCCGACTCTTCATTTGGGAAGGCATAGCAGGTGGTCATCAGTACCCGCGTGGCCCTAGAGGGCCACATCCTTCACTTTACCCTTGAATTGGATTTTAATACCTATTAAAATAGTTTTAAAATAATTTTTCTAGCTAGTCCCATTCTCTAGATGCAGGATTAGTATTTAAAATTGAATACTAATGTATTCCTATGAAACAGCCAAACATGTTTCAGTAAAAATTGCCTTTTGACTGTAAGGACGTATTAAGCCTTTACATGCCCTACTTTTAAATACCATGCCTTTATAGACAATAAGTTCTACTTAGGGATGACTTATACATATTTAAAAGGAATATTTTAACAGGTTACATTTTCAACTTCAACTTCAACTTCAAAACCACTTTATTCGATTAATTAAAATCATAAAAGTGTACAATACATTCAACAACAATTTAACACTCCATATAATACATGATTAAAAAGGTATAAAATTCATAAATTAAACCGGTGGTACAATTTAAAAAACTAATTGATTACCTCTAAAACAGCCAATCTGACCCTCCTTAGCCTAATAGAGGCTACTAAAAAGCTAGCTACATAAAACATAATTGTAGGTGATTCCATTAGTTGTAAAAACATTAGAGCGGGTTTGACCTGGACGAAAGCATTCTTTCTCATAATAGGCAGGATGAACCTTTTCCTAGCATCAAGGTACAGCGGGCAAAAGAACATAAAGGGCATCGTGTCTTGAACTGCAAAATCATCACATCTACAGGGGACCCCATCTTCCGGCCTACACCAACCCTGTGGGACACTTAATATTAGGTGGATCTGGTTGAATCGAAACTTAGTCAGAAGCCATTTATGATAGAAGTTAGAAACAGTTGACAAGTATGGGTGCATAGTCATAGTTGAACTAAGCAAGAGGTGAGCCCTAACTGAAGGTTTACTATACTCATGGAATTCACGCTCAACCTCGCAGTGCTTAAGAAAATATGTCTTGACCCACATTATATCATCTTTACAAAGTCCATCAGGTTTAGAAAAGAGCTCAGGGCGTCCTAGTACTTTAAAAGTTGATTTAATATAAGTCAGCCACTTGATTCCCTTCCAGTTATCTAATTTACAACAATCTTTCAGAATCTTATGGTTCAGAGTAAGGTCCGGATTCAGCCAGGTTCTGATCCATAGCAGAAGTGGGGCTATTTTTATGGTGTCTGAAATATATCCCGTCCCTAATTCAAGATGGATCGAATGTGTCGCAGTGGATTGTGGAAGGCCCAGAAGTGCACGGAAAAATGTATTCTCTTCTATTTGGAAAGGTTCCGGGTTGGTGTACCCCCATATAGCAGCCCCATACCTAGCTATTGAGACAGTTTTTGCTTGGTAAATTTTTAGAATAGCCTCACAAGGTTTCCCTCCCAAACGTTTTGCAAAGCCCAATATGGCAGCCGAGGAGCAACGTACCGCTTTCACCTTAGTGGCTACTTGGGATGCCCAAGTGCCCTTTTCGTCAAAGACGACTCCCAAGTAGGTAAAAACTTTCACACTGGAGATAACGGCACCGTTGCAATAACAAGTTTTAAAATGATTTTTCCCCTTCCCCAGTGCCATAACATGAGATTTACCGTTGTTAACCACAAGGTCCAAGGAATTCATAAAATTCCCAAAGGAATTAAATAATCTTTGAAGACCGAGCGGAGTCCGGGCCAGCAAAACAGTATCATCCGCATAAAGCAGTACGGGTATAGGGATACCATCAATCCGAGGGGTATCTGGGGAAGCAACTAACAAGCTATCTTCGAGGGAATTTATATACAATGTAAATAGCATAGGGGCAAGGATACAACCCTGCCGAACCCCTCTACCAGACTTGAAACTGGCAGTGCACTTCCCCTCCTGCGACATCCTTATTGAGGCCTTCAGGTTTCTATGCAATTCGGCCAAAAAGTACACAAGGGGCCTATCCAAACCAAGTTCCAGGAGTTTAGACCAGAGCTTAGACCTGTTTACCAGGTCAAAAGCCGTGGACAAATCCATAAAACCTACGAAAATCGAACCCCCTATAGCTTTGGTGTACTTTGCGACAATTAAATGTAGATTAAGGCATTGATCCTCAGTGCCCCTCCCATGTCTAAATCCATACTGTGCATTAGAAATCACTCCTTTCTTGGATGTCCAATTACTAATCCTGGCCAGAATAACTTTACCCAAAATTTTAAACGAGGAATCTAGCAAGGATATGGGCCTATAACAACTAGGATCATCCCTTTGGCCCTTCTTGAACACAGGGATTATGACTGAGTGGGACCAAGACTTTGGGGGGGCAGCTGTCGCCGCCGAATTAAAAACATTTAGCAAAACTTTGGCCCAGTATTTAAGGTTATCCTTGAACATGTCCGAGGGCACTCCATCAGGGCCTGGCGCCTTACGCCCAGCCGTCCCTTCAATGGCTTTCTCAACTTCTTCAATACAGAAAATGATGGGAGAAAGGGGAGTGCTAGTGAATGGGGTCTCAAATACTTCCGTCTCAAGGTTACTCCCATAAATTTTTCCAAAATGACCTAACCAATCATCCTCAGAGATATTCACATCTAGCACAGAGTTCTGGGAACTGGATAGCAAAGGGGAATTAATAATTTCCCAAAATTTACAACTATCTTTCAGGATAGCATTATCAGTTAAAGCTACCCACGCTTCTTGTTTAATTTCCCTCTTCCGTGCCAGTATTGCTTGAGAATACTCTTTCCTTAGTTGTGCCACTTGTCCTTTGTCTCTTGGTTTAGCATTAAGGGCCTTTTTGAGTTGGTTTAAGGCAAAAGTGCAACTATGGTTAAACCAACCACAGGTTAGGTCAGTTTTAACAGTTCTGCCTTTCAAGGTAAGTTCTTTGGCCACTTGTGAACAGATGGCTTCAAAAGCCAATATTACTTCCCTATCATAGGAGGACGGATCGGAACATGTTTTTAAATAAGGGCCTGCCTTAGTACTGATTAAATTAAAAAAGTCTTCAGGAATTACCTTGCTCCACTTAAGGCGCCTCCCTTGATCTTTGGCGCTCACGGGAACCACCCCAGATGTCAAAGCACATTTATTCATAAGAGGGAAAACATTAGCCAGAGACAGGACCACCGGATTATGATCACTAAAACAAGACCGCAGGGCATTATAAAAAAGGACATATCTTAAAAGCCCTGCAGATAAAAATATGTAATCAATTATCGATTCACTATCCCTAGCTGCATAAGTGGGGACACGGGTATTCTTATCCTGGAACCCTACTTCAAACAAATCATTGTTTGACAGAAGGGACTCCAAGGCTTCCCCTTTCGAGCTATGTTCAAAATGTTGTGGGGTAGTGAATTGTGGACCATCAATATCTCTAAGGTGGCAATTATGATTGCATAAGTGAACATTAAAATCACCCATCAAAATATAATAAGAAAAAGTGGTTTGATTGTCCTTATACGATTCTAAAAACTTTGTCAACCAGTTAATATGTTCGTTAGGAGACACTTCTTGCTGGGAGTTATAGCAGTTGATTAGTACAAACTTAATATTGTTTGGCAAACTAACCTCAAGTATAAGACAGTTGTGGGAGGAACATTCCACCTTCTTCACGCTACCCAAAATATTTATTGAGATAAGGTACATGAGACCTCCCCTATCTCTTCCCGCTATAGAGCTCTGAGCTGGGACAAAGTAGGAGATAAAACCATCCAACCAGAAATCACTGTTCTTGTCCCAGGTTTCTTGAAGGGCTATAATATCATATTGCTTTAGAAAATTAAGCCACCCACTATCACTCCTTTTAGACCGTAGGCCCGCAATATTCCAGCTCAACAGTTTCACTATTTTTCCATTGTCAGATTTGGTATTATCTGCATTTGGTTTTACGCTGCCCGGGTTTGTTGTAATTACCGTAGTATCTCCGGTATCCTCAGTTACCAAACTAACTGTCCCCTGAGCTCCTAAGTCCTTGCATCAATCGCAGGCCTCCAGACCCGAGAGTGCCCCAAATCTATTGTGGGTTATAACATTGGGTTCATACCTCCCTAAAGTATCCTCGTTTGACCCACAGGGGGCTACAGGTATCCGAAATTCCCTAGATATAAATGGTCTAGGGCTCATGTGGTTCGGAGGTCTACCATGGTGCCTGTAAAAATAGCCCAATGGTCGTACCGTTACATTATTAACATCACAAACCTGGGATGCAGCACGAAGCAGAACAGTATTGACATGGTGGGGATATCTAAAGTTAACTATAATGCAGTCCCCTCTATCACTTTTCCGGGATGGACCGACCCACTTCGTCCTTCTGGTAGATAAGATGTGATCTGCATATACTAAGGGGAACCCGCATTTTCTATTGAGCCAAAACATAGTTTTATTTATGAGTGACTCATGTGATTCCTCATGGGGCTGTACTTGCTGCTCCTGAAGGGTGGGCACATTTGTCAAAACAACCACGTATGGGGCACACTCTGGTGGAAGATTAGTGAAACTGGTATTAGATCCAAAGCTAGGGAGAGATAAGTCATCTTGGCCTGCAGGGGTATATTTAACTGGACCACTAGGTAAAGAAGAATTAGAGGGAGCAATTTGCGATAGAACTAAAGCATGAGGGACTGGCGGGGAAGAATTACCTAAAGTGCCATCGGGAACACCATCAATGCTTACATTAGTAGGCTTTGGGTTCCCACTACCAGCCAAAAGGCTTGCTACAAGAACACCAAGCCTCATCACTTCATCGGTAGCATTTTTTAGTTGGAGCATTAAAGATTGGGTATGCTCAGCTAACTTAGATTCAAATTTAGCCTCAAGGGTAGCTACTAATAGTGCAAAGTGGTCAGGTGCTACAAAAGTACCGGCTGGAGAGATACCTTCCTGGGGTACGATTCCAGAAACATCACTATGTGTGGCATCCACGCGTTTTTTAGTATGCTTCCCTCTTTTACTACCTTGTTTTCTACATGTTCTCACAGGTCTCTCATGTCTAGGGCTAGGTGGAGCTTCCTCAAAAACAACAGTAGACCCGTCCTGGGAGACCATAGATGCCTCAGCACAATCCTGGACTTCAGTCGGAGTGGGATCGTCCAATAAACCTGAGTGAGTTCTCCTCCTTGTTAGGCCCTCAAATGAGCCGTCAACCTCAGGGTAGAAAGTAGCATCAGGGGGGGCAAGAAGGTCCCCCTTACCCAGGGAAGCTCTACGGTCTTTGTTGATTTTATTGACCATTTTCACAAGATAGTTGTCCAATGGCCCATTTCCAGTTACCAGTTTATCCTGTTTAGCACTAGGCATGGTACAAACAATAATGATATTAATCCAACAACAACAGTGACCTTTAGGGGATCGAAATGTCACCTTATAGTATATTGTCTCTCAATTGAACCACAGGGGATTGAAAAATGGTATATTGAGTTCTCTTACACACACCCACCACAAAGTCAGGCCTACTCACATCAATGAAGGGCCGATACGATGATCAAGGGTCTGTGGCCCAGCCCAGCCGCGGCCAGCCACGGACGGCCACAGACGGTCCCGCCCTTGTCCCGGGCTTCTCCCGGCGCCACCTGCGCGCTACCCGTGACGCGGGGGTCAGGGTCCGTTAAGTAGCGCCTCCGGGCGCGCTGGCAGCGTGTTTCCGGCCCCAGGGGATCCTGGGAGATGTGGTTCTGGCGTGCGCTCTCCCCACACAGTGGCCACCACAGCAAGCGACGGCGGGAGGGAGACGCTGCGGGCACAAGGGACCTGGATGCGCCAAGAGCTGAAGCAGACTCCGGTAGGTTTCGGAAGTTTCTCCCCGCCTTCCACCAGATTTCCGGCAGGTTACATTTGCAGATGACACCTACACAGTCAGGCTACTGGTGGCAGGCCTGCAGTCATATTTGCATTGTCACTGTAGTGGATGGCACAATGAGTGCTGCAGTCCACTTGTGACATTTAACTTACAGGCCCTGAGTACACCTTGATACAGCATACTACAGATGTATAGGTTAGTTAAATATGACAATCAGGAGTATACCAATTTTGCCATGTTGAAAGCACAAGCAAATTAACACTGGTTAGCAGGGGTAAAGTACACAGAGTTCTACAGCAAGCAAAAATATGGTTCAGCGAAAAAGGCAAAACATTCATGGTGACCCTATAGAAAGGGCAAATTTCTAACAGTGGAGTTTAGGGGTCAGGAATGGGTGTAATTTAGACATGGTGAAGGATTTTTAGAGTTCATTGAAGGGTGGTAGAATGGACTTTTAGGGTTCAGTAATCAATAGAGTTTAGAGGGCAGTCACTGGTGTAGTTAAGGTGTTGGGAGGAGCTTGAAGGGGTTGTGTGAGGGTCAGAGGTGGATGGTGCTTAGGGATGATGAGGGATCAGCAAATTAAAAACCTCTGAACTAGCAGACAATGTAAAAGATATGAATCTGAAATATTGTTCCCTGAAGTACAGCACTGAAATAAATAACCTCTGACATGAAAGTGTTTCTAAAAGTACATCCTGCAACCATTACATTAACAGCTTAAAAAATAAGCATGCAAAAGCCAAATTTGAACAAAGACATCCTATAAGTTGGTTTCTATAAATGTTAAATGTCATTCATCCTGAAAAGTTCCACTAAACAGTTTATGTGAAATGTTTTCTCAGAAATGTTATTCCTTGAAATACTTTTTCTATGAAATCACATACAACCAAAAAACAGTAATTGCAGAGCAAAAGAATTAACCAAAATAATAAGCAGCCTGAAATGTTCACAGTACAACTGCGTTTGACAAAGGTCATGTCTAGTCATAGCTAGTTTGAGTGCGTATTCTTTCATTTGGAACCTCGACTACAGCATGATTGACTGGTCTGAGTGACTAGCTGTTGCTACTGACAGGGAGTAGAAGTTGCCTCTCCTCCAAAGATTACATCCAGAATTTTCTTCCAGGCCTGCTGGGAGCTTCCCTAGATGACACACCCTACAGCTTGGTGCTTGGACATGTTTTCTAGTCTGACTCAGAGTATCTTACTTGAGACCCTTGGCACTCCTACCCAAGCGGATCCTTAGGGGAACACCTGGGCTGAGATCCACACCTCTAGTTGCAGCAAGTGCTGTGCCAAGGCACGGTTACTTATGCTCTAAATATACAACTTTGGTGTCTTACACATTCGATTATCATTGTTAAGGGGCGTGGTTCTTCCAATGTTCTCATCGGATCAGCTGTTTTTGGTGCAGTGTTGACAGACTGCAGCATACATTAGATGTTCCTGCTGCACAACTGGAAAAAGGGAGAAAGCACAAATGTAACCCAGGGAGGCAAAACACTGATTTGACCACAGAGCAGAGTATGAGGGGGCCAGGTAGGCAAAGGTCGTTTTTAGATAAGTGGTTCAGAAACTGCCGTGATACAGGCAGATAAAAACAACTTTCAACGGATACAAATATAAAAATATATATGCTGAAATAAAAAAGTAAGGTTCACAAATGTAAGTGGGTGCCGATACAGTGTACAACACAACGTTCCATGGTATTGTGCCAACATAGCTACTTGAAAACTCTAAGACATATGTCTCACTGTTTCACAACCAATAGGTTTTTTTTTTAGCATTACCCTATCAGTGAAATATTCTGTCTATGTTACAAGCAACCAGATTTGCTTTTCACAATATCCTTTCGGTAATTATGATTACAAAAGCAGGTTGCTGCCCACAATGAAAACATAGTCCAGGTTTAAATATTCTTTTTCTTTCCCTCATTGCTGTTGAGTTTATTTCAATGATTTTGAGCTGCTTCACTACTCAAGCCACCTGTTAGATTTCTTACTTCATACCCATTCCACAGCTTTACAAGTAATTTTATATAGTGGCTCTCAGTTCTTGGTAAAGGGGAGAGATGTCTCTTAAGGAGTATGTCAATTACACTTAGGTGAGCCCGAACGGCAGACTTATGAAGTGAGTGGCAGTATTTCTCTGACATAGTTTAGAACTTTGGTCCTAATTCCAAATATGGAAACAAACTACTTTTTCCTACAGGTATTAAATCTTCAGATCAATTTAGATCAAGATTTCAAATGTACTACAGTTCTGAAAAGCACAAGTTTTAGGACGCACTATGTAAAATGATAGAAGGTGGAGAGTCAAAATGAGAGCAAGAGAGAATGAAAGGTTATGTGTTCAATTACTGTTGCCCACTACAGAGTATGCTATTTAAAGCATCATTTTAGGACGTGGAGGATCCTCACCTACAGTACACTTAGGACTCAAAACACATATGGACTATAGCCCAAAAATGATTTCCCAGTTTTATATTATGCACAGCAATGCATTGAAAATAAGTTGCTATCTCCAGGGTGGAAATGTGAGGACTATTTTAAGTGCGATGGTCAGTAAGAGGCTGATTCCACTCGGCATTTACCAGTGGCCGACTGGAGCCCGTGGGGGCGGTTTTTAAAGCCCTGGGCAGCAACTAGTTCCTCTGTGACTGTCCCCAGCTTCCGAAGTTAATCGTAGCAGGCAAGAGAGGGCTTCATGGCAGAGAGAGAGAGAAGGAGGGAGGGAGGGAGGACGAAGGTAGAGAGAAAATGGTCAGAGAGGGAGAAGAAAGGCAGGAGAGAGAATGGATGGATGGAAAGAGAGAGATAGTGCAAGTAGACGAAGGGAGCAGGCCTGAAGTGAGCATTTTTTGTACGTCTGCTTTTGGTTCCCAAGTCCAGTCGTGCCCTTGCTCCCCTCCAAAGGATCTCCCTTTGAACAACTTCACAAAATGGCATGCCACTTTGGCTAAACTCAGTATGTAATCAAAAGAGCCTTAGATAATTACCTGCATCATTGATAATAAGCACATTCATATCAAATCTACCCTGGCAAGCTTTAGCGCCGATGGCGCCCAGTGTGACAATCTTTGCTGGTGCCGCCCCAAAAGACCTCCTTCTCCATTAAATCCCTCGCTCCCGGCTCCAGCAGTGTCTCTCATCTCTCCATAGCCCTTCAGTAACATGCATTTTATTTGTTTTATAGCGCCTCTCATACCAGTGTAGGGTGTCAGAACCCTTCACGTTATACACAGCCAATGAATCATACGTGTGTAAAACAGTCTATAAGACATGTTACATAAGACAATGAGGATTATACGGCATAGGAGTCACGTCACTGATACTAGTAGGCAGTATACTTTACAACTGTTTGGTCTGGAGAAGCACAAACTGAGGATTTAAACGTTCAGTGGTTGGGGTTGGCTTTACTCCTAAGAATGTATTTCTACCCAAATGAACCCTTTTTAGCAACATTAGAATAATGAAAGACTAGGAAAAATAACTTAACATTCTAACCTATATCCTAACCTATATCACGCAGCTTGCATACAGCTCTTTGATGACAGTTCAAAGCTCACTGTGCTACTTTAGGGTTGTAACTTATGAACTGCAAGAAACAAAAGGATCTCTGTGACAAAGCAGTTGCATTTGAATTGAGTGATCCACATAACATACAGTTCTGTGATTTGTGTGGTAGTTCTTTGCAACAGGCTTCTTAACCCTCTGCGCTACTTTATCGTGAGTGGAAACTGCCACGGCTCAAAACAATCTTGTTGCAGCAGGCACATCAGTCACCAGAGATATCTTGACATTTTTATTGTTGCCTAAAAACTGCTGGACACATAAGGAACTCTGCAGCAGGTGCTTTTTAAACCTGTCTTATTTCTAAAGACAGCCCCCATGGTAAGCACCAGGTGAGGCTGTACCTGTCGCATCGCCCTAGAGCCGGCCCTAGGATCTGTGCCATACTGATGAGGTAATGGTGCGCTAAAGCATCGTAAGCACACAAATGATTCACATATGATATACAACACCCTCAGGGTACAGTACCGTAAAATTGTTCTACATACATTTTATGGCCGGAATATCAAGCACCAAAGTACTGTGAGTTCTAGAATATACAGTTTACTATTGGTTCACGATACTTAACTGCACATATACTTTTACCTACATATTTACCTGTACCTACACATCTTCAAGGTGCGTGGACAGGTATTTAAGAACAGTAAATCTGTACTCTTTATATGCACTTACTTTCACATACTTTGGGGTTTTAGGCCACGATATTAGATATTTCTGCCTTTGATATTCAGATATAGAACTACACGCAGTGGTGGAAACTGCAAAAACCAGATTTGCTTTACTGCATGGCAGGACCTTTTAGCGCTCAAACATGTCCTAGCTTTGATCTCGTGAACAATGGCGCGCAGGCGCCCATTAGAGCCCGCGGAAGAAACAGGCCTAATGAGAATCCGAGTGGATTGAAGCTGCGTCATAGCCAGGCCGTCCTAAAATAACCCATCCCACACCTCCGTGGAAAGATGAGCCTCGCTCTCCCGCCGACCTGCCCTTAGCACATTTGATGGTTCTCGTATATTTTTTATGAGTCTGGCCATTACAGCGTAGTTCCCGTAGTTACTCGTACAAGGCAATACATTTCCGGGACTCCATTTGGTCAGTGATATAACCCAGCGCTGATAAAGCTGTCCAAACAGCAACAACATGGCGTCATAATGGCAAGTGAAATGTTTTATGCTTATAGCATCCTATGTGGAGATCCGCTCTCGCCCCTTCAGGGAGGGAAGGCGGGGTTGGGGCTCGCTCACTCCTGCGTTGACAGACCCTGGCAAACATCCTTGGAGCGGTTCTCAATCACGCAGGGGCAACTGCGGTTTGATTAATTGGCCCGCGTGATAATGACTTCCGTGTCAGGCCCACAGTGTTGTCAACTGCAGGAGGAATCTGTGTGCTTTTTGACGGCCCTGAAATATGAGCGTTTGCTCCGTCGCTAGCATTCCAGTGATGAATTTATTAGGCCCAGGGGAGGCTGTTACAGGCACCATGGCGAGGCTGTAACCGTTTTCTCTCATCATATTTTTCCTGTTTTATGGGCCAAAGATATGTGTATGGGTCTTTATATGACTGATGTGCTGTACATCATGCACTGATATACTGCAGTGAACATCACTGAAAAGATGGAAGACCATTACAGGTTAAGAGGGACGACTGTTGCTTCTTTACAGTGAAACCACAGAGAACAGGCTGGCTGATGAACGATGAATAACTCTGATTACGACACATAATATTACTGCACTGGGTTTGAGAGTCGTAAACCAGGATGCTGCAAGCTCAAAGCGATCGCAGGTCAGAAACAAGGGAAACCATTCCTAGAATGTATTTCAACGAAAAGTAAAGTCAAATGTTTCCTGAAAATTGTTCCAGCAACATTTGTCTGAAAACAGTAGCCAAATATTGCAGTTTGTTAACATTTACTGCAAGTCTTACGTTACATTTGCTTAATTAAATAAGTACAGCAACTGAATCAGAAATAATCAGCTTTCTCCATGCATTCAGAAAAATTGACTTTACAATCTGGTTCAGTAGCACTTAACCCAGACCCCACAAGTAGCACTATTGTGATAGATCAAAGATGCCCCAGAGAAGTTTATAGATTTGTGGCGGAGGCGCTATTACTTGTAAGACATAGAAGAGCTGTTGCAAATTTTCCGAACTGTGCCCCTATGTTGTCCCCATCACTGTTGGCCTTATGATTACCTCTAACTGTACCCCTGTGCATGCCCCCACTGTCAGCAAACAATCAATTAGGATTTGTAGAGTATGGCTGCATCACCTGTGAGGGTCTCTAGGAGCCTCCATAATTGTTCCCCTAAATTGTTACTTGTGTCAAAAGCCTCCATTTCCAGTGGTACCCTCCCCATCAGTACCAATTTTGAGGATCATAACCCTTGTGAATTTTTGATGTGACATCTCATGCTATTGCGTTACATCTCATGCTATGGGCACATGCAACCCAGCAGCCATTTTGAGTGTGGCCTTTAAATAACTCACCCAATCAGCTACAGGTTGCTTGGCTTCCTGGGTTCTCACTAAGAGTAGTGCTGCCTCAGTTAGAAAGAAGAAACTTACCTGCTGGATCGTCCTTGAGTCCCATCCACAATCCCAGTAGCGGCTCGTGGAGGGAGTTTGGTGGGGCAGTGAGACGGGGCGGGGAAATGTAAACACCGGAATATGGATGAACGGAGGTTAGTACACATTTAAATTAATAAAACGAATTTTGTTGCACTCGATGCAGCGCGCAAAATAAAGCAGTCTTTTTAAAAGTGCAGCCTGTTTTCCGTTATGTAGTAACTAATGTAGGCCACAGGGAGCCCCCTGCCGTGAAATCCCTGATATAGTGGTGCAACCCGGGGCAAACTTTGCTCACAAGGCTGATATCAGAGCCCCAGGCCCTATGTCCCGACCAAGGGCTCAGCGTAGGAGCACCCTTCGCGGGGTGGAGGCAGCCGCAGTCGTGCCCAGTGCACACTGTCACAGTTCGAGAGGGCATGTACGATCAGGACAATGACAAGCCTCCCCCAGCAGACACGGAACCCAGGGCTCGCCAACCTAGCCCTGGAGCAAGGGCATAGCCATGCCCAACGTTGGTGTGAGGCCAGACGGAGAAAGCAGTGTTCAAGATAGCCGCCCCAACAGTCACCACACCGGTCGGAAAGCAGCGTACTACAACTGCCGCAGCACTGTACAGGATCAAACCATGGCCAGGAAGCTTACAGGTGACGGGAGGGGTCCAATAACTGTTCGCTGCACTGCTCGGGTGGGAGGACCATGACCTATCCACTCAGGCGAGGCTCCACCATTATATCACGGTCAGGGTAGGGTGTGAGGCTGACGCCGATGCACCACTCACTGCTGTTGTTAGATAGGTCTGGGAGACTCTGGTCCACACTTCTCAGGCCGGAAACCAGGCCGCACAGTGTTTAGGCGGCTCACAGCAGGTTGCACCTTCGCACTCTGCGCCTCCCAGCACCGGGAGGCCCCACAACATCACAGGATTCACCCGTGCTCCAGGCGCTTGTCTGGGATCGTTCTTTGAGCCAGCCTGGCAAGCCCCTGGGGCCCTCATGTCAAAGAGGCGAGGTCAGCAAAGGGAACCCAGGTACGTCCACTGCAGGCCGAGAGCCAAGCCTCACGGGGCGTTCGAATCCCAGGGCAGGCCGCGTCCCAGCACTCCTCCTCTCCCGGTGCCAGAAGGCGCAACAACGCAGCAGCGTACAGCGAGACTCTGGGCACGAATCTCAGCCCAATTTTTCCTTCACCAGATAACTCAGCACATACTGTGGTACTTGGCAGCTTTTCAGACGGCGGGCCCCGGGTGATATGCAGATATTAGCGGATAGAATTAGACAGCTTGCGGTGCAAGCTCAGTCAGCATCTCTGAGCCTGGCAAGCTCCGCCCCCCAATCCAATCAAATATTCAATAACATTTGTGTTCAGTTTAGCAAAGATACCATAAAAGATAGCATATCAATAAAGCACATACATTACAATAATAAACACAATTCATATTCTTTGCTATTTTTCATGATGCAGGACAGAATTGGGTAAAAAGCACCCATTGTTTTCCTTTTCACTGGAGAATCCTTTCAAACATGAGGTAGGTGTTACTATAGCTCTTTCTCTTTCACTTCCTCCATCTCTCTACTCCCTCCTCAAGACGATCCTTTCCTATTCCTCTCTGCCAGGCCCTAATTCCCCTTGCAGGCCCTGCTAGCCTCCACCAGCCCCATTATTTTACTGATATCCTCTTTCATTCTCAGGTTATTATCTTTCCAGCTCCCACCTTTCCTCTTCTGTTTTCACATCCCTGTCCAGCTGATCAAACACCTAAGGTGGGTTACTCACAAAGCATGACCAGTCCATCAACAGTTGTAGTGCTAGAACCTTGGAGTAGATTGTAGTATTGACAAGGATCTTCCATTGTCACCTGAGCTTTCCATTCACCTACCTCTCCCAGCACTTTGAGGCAACCTGTGCTTTACAAGCAAAAGATGTTGCATACCATAGAAAATCATAAACTAGGACAGCTTTGCATAACATAAGATGGCAAACCCCTCATATGAGGATAGGTCTCAGTCCAGGGGCCCAAGACAAGTAATGTCATAATGCCAGGAAGTCTTCCAACTCTTGAGACTAACTACATTTGTTGTGGCTAACTTTTTTGTCCTGAACAATAGCTATTCTCTCCTCTCCAGCTCTATGGCAAAGCATGGCTCATTACCTCTCCCATTCTGCCTTAAAGCTACATTTAAGTTTTACAAGAGATAAGTGGACGGCATCTGAAGCAGATCAAAGATTGACACCAGTGTCTTGGGACACCTGTTGTTACCCAGTCTTGACCAGACCAATTGGGTATGGATTGCTAGATGTTCCTTTGTGAAGTGGCAGAGGACTTGCATAGGAGTCTGATAAAAAGGTTAAATTGCTCAGAGATCAAAGAATTATTAAAAAAAGACCCAACTGGTGGGTATGCGTGACTGAAATAAGTCTGAAGTATTTGAAATGGACCAAAAGTCCAGGGCCTGTGTTGACGTGCTAATTAACTAAATTAAGGGGTTCAGTGCGAAAGGCCAGGACTGTCTGAGTCTTCAAAAGACTTAGTCCAAGCCTAATAAATAAATCTGTGTGAGACAAGATTCCAGGTTAAAACCTTAAGGGGCCCCCTTGTCCCACAGCTCAGCAAGATGGAGCACCCCCCACCCTGAAGCATGTGACAGCCATTGTATCTCACTAGCCAAACTTACAGGTAGGTAGCCATCTTAACAGGGAGGGGTGTTTGTGGGTGGGAAGCCAACACTACAACTCCCACAAGGCCCCCTTGTCCCACAGCTCAGCAAGATGGAGCACTCCACACACCCACAACCATGTGGCAGCCTTTGAATCGCACTCATCGAACTTACAAGTAGGTAGCCATCTTCACAGGGAGGGGTGTTTGAGGGTGGCAAGCCAGCACTACAACTCCCACCAGGCCCCCTTGTCCCAAAGCTCAGCAGGATTGAACACTCACCCCACACTGAAGCATGTGGCAGCCATTGTATTTCACCAACAAAACATACAGGTAGGTAGCCATCTTAACAGGGAGGGGTGTTTGTGGGTGGGAGGCCAGCACTACAACTCCCATCAGGCCCTCTTGTCCCACAGCAGAGCAGGACGGAACACTCTCCCCAACACCCACAACCATGTGTCAGCCATTGCATTGCTCTCTTCAAACTTACAGGTAGGTAGCCTTCTCATGCTCTCTTGTCTCACCCCTGAGCAGGTTGGAGCACTCCCCCAGCCAGAACCATGTGGCAGCTATTGCAGTGCTCTCTTCAAACTTGCAGGTAGGTAGCCTTTTCATGCTCTCTTGTCTCACCCCTGAGCAGGATGGAACACTCCCCCATCCAAGAGCCATGTGTAACCTATTCCCTTCCCCAGCTCCACTTCACAGGTAGATAGCCATCTTAACAGGGAGGGGTTTCTGTGGGTGTGAGGCCAGCACTACAACTTCCACCAGGCCCCCTTGTCCTGAAGCTGAGCAAGATAGAGCACTCCACCACACACCAAGAAAGATGTGTCAGATATTCACCACAAATGTGCCACAGAACAGGTAAGTAGACAGTGCATGTACCCAGCCATCACACTCAATAAGCATGGAGCCATATGACCACACCAGCTCTCACATCCCATAAAACTTGGCATAGATCCAATAGCCATTTCCAGTGTGCAGGCAGCTAAGCGTATGTAACTGTCACTGAAACCAAAGTGTGACTCATCAAATCACAGGAGTAAGAAATTCAGGGCACAATCATGCACAGCACGGAATGCTATCTGTAAGTGTCATGGGGGCAGAGCGTCAAGGCCCATATGAAAACAAAACAAGCAGGGTCAGTATTAAAAAGAAAGCAAAGCACATGAAATGACAAATGTATGCATGAGATTACAATGGCTAGTTCATGTTCAGATGTAATGTCTTCCATGCAGAGTAAACAACAAAGATGCTTCACATAAAGTTGTTGTGCTGCTAGTCGTTAGATGATGACAGGTCTGTGTAATCACACAATCTGTACGTGGCGCATGGTATCCATTGACATGTCACACCATGGACAATTAATGTATGTACCTCCACATCATGTCATGATGCTCAGTACCGTGCAGTCATACAAAGTGATGTCAATGTAAACTGTGTGGTGTATAACATGTAACATCCAAACCTCTAGCACCGAGCATGTGGGGTGCACTTCAATGACCATTCCCCCTCTGTTCCATAGGTGACCAAGAACTGACAGCTGCAGACAACAATACCAACCTGTAGAGCCAGTCTCCCCCCCCGGAACATGGACTCTCTGATGCTGACTCCCTGGAGTCCTTGGATGCGGACCCTGAAGCCGGCTCATCAGGCATGCAAGGGCACAACTGGTCCCAGGACCCCACTGTCTCCCCCGCCACCACCTCAGTAACAACAACTGTGCTGACCTCTGCTGTAACGACCTGTGCAGCCTCCACCACCACCACCAGTGCTGCCAGCAACACTGTCCCTGCCTCAAAGGATGCCCACACCACCCCACAATTTGAGGAGGGCAGAGTGAGTACGCAGGTGCGTAGAGTGGGGATGCCACTGGCCCGGGACAGCAGGGCAGGTGGGAGGGCAACTGGGCACCAAAAGCTACCCGACACTGGGACCGAAGCTCTGGCCAATATCGCCAGAGTACTTGGGGCATATGAATGAGCCCAGGGACACACAGGCCAGGCTATGGAAGATTTACGTGAGCTCCGCCTGCTGCTGAGATCCATAGACACACGAATGGGCCAAATTGTGGACCTCTTGGGCCAGCTTGTGGGTGTCCTGAGAGACAGGTCTGTGGCCCCAACACAGTTCAACCTACCTCCAGTGGCCCACAGGATGACAGTCCCTCCTCTTCCCCTGCGGCCACAGAGAGGGGTGAGTCCTCAGACCCCGCTGAGCCCGCAGCAGAGGCCCCCCTGCCAAATACTCAAGGGCCGTCCAAGGAAAACTAAGGGAGGAACACGTGGCAAAGCACCAATCCAAACGCCAGTCAAGGAGCAAGCCATGATGGCACCTCTCTTCACCTTGCCTTTGACTTTGTTGACTGTCCTTATCCACACTGCCACATTGTTGGCAGGCGTCTGTTGGACTGTGTCACCACATCAATGTGGTGACTACTCTATTGTCTCATCTACTATCACTGACAATTCATTGATTTCCTTTTCACCTTTTCGTAAATATTCACTTCCCTGTCACATATACCCATTGTAAATAAACATTCCTTACACACCTATGTCTTTGTGTCAGCTCCATGTTTATCACAGGATGTACAATGTTGACTCTGATTACAGTGTACCAGGAGCAATAATTGTTGGGTGGCATTGAGAGGCTTAAGGGACGCAGGAAAACACAAGAGAACAATATTCACTTGTCAGGTGATGGCATCATAGCCATTACACAACACTTGTCATCAAGGTACTCAAATCAGCACACATTACAATGAGCAACAGTACCGACATAGACATGCTGTAGCTGTGCATAACTACCCTGTCCCAGAAACATTAGCCACCAGCACAGAGCCAACAATAGGCAGCAGTCACAAAGCTCCCCCAAGCCTTTTCACCAACAACAAAATTAGCAGACAATGGCACCGTTGTACATTTTCACTCACCTTCAAGGGAAGTAGCGGTTGATGAGCTGTTGATGCAGGTCGACACCTTCCTCCTCTCCACTATCCTCGTCACTGGACATGTGTGGTTTTGCATGCGGGGGCCTCGGCTGCTCATCATCGTCCAGGATCAGGGGGATCTCTTTGCGCAAGGCCAGGTTGTGGAGCATGCAGCATGCAACTACGATCTGACACACCTTTTGGGGACAGTACATCAGTGCACCTCCGGTCTTGTCCAGACTAAGGGTGGGCGTCAAATTCTGGTCCGCCCGCAGAATTGCGTTTTGACATTTTCGCGTTCCGCGGAGAGCGTGAAAATGCCAAAATTTCCACTATTTGCCGCGTTGTGAAGATTTTTTTCATGTGCACGCTTTGAAAATGCGTTCTCGCGCGCGCGGTCGCCTTACCGGGATCCCTGCGTTCGCCGACGAGTTTACCAATCCGTTCGCGTGCGCCACGAGATGTTGATAGCCGGTCGCGCTATCCCGTGAGAGTTCGCGATCGCGATCAGGTCATTCTCCTCGCCATCAGACTCCGCGAGAGTCTGCGATCGCGAACACGTAATTTTCCAGCACGAGAGAGAGCGTGAGGTCGCAAACACGTCAATCTCTACCGCGACAAAGACCATGAGATCGCGAACACGTCATTTTGGACGCGCCATCGACATCCGGCGGAAGTGTGGTAAAGGTCGCGGTCGCGAACACGCCAAATTTTCGATTTGGAGAAGAATATTAACTCTAGCTGCATAAAACCTTCTCTAAATGATGATTTTGATGGAAAAAACTCCTCTGATTGACATTTGGCTGTCCTTTTTTGTGCAAGGAGTCCTTTTTAAAAAAAAACCTTTTGGGGGGAGAGGGAGGAAGTGCCACAGAGTCTCCAACTTCCTGTTCCTGTCCACCAGGCTCCTCCCAGTGCTTTGTCCATCTCCTGTTCATTCTGCCTTTGGATTTCAGCTGGAAGGATCACCCTTTGTGTCTGCTGCATCATTACCATTGGATTTGAGGACTTTTGAATTTGATATTTTACAATTAAGTTGGTGTTGTGTCTGTTTGATTGGGGGCATTGCAGTTGCTGCAACTACAATTTTGGTACTTATCATTCTTTTTTTTAAATTGTTGGGGGTAGCCAGTAGGCCCAGAGCTAGTCATGGGTGGGTGCATGATGAAGCAACGGTTCCTTTGGTGTGTGTTGAATGTTTTTCAAACATCATTTAGGGCATGGATGGCATTGGATTGAGTTGGAAAATGTGTTTTTTGGGGGTATTTCTGTTTTTGGGGGTGTGTTAAAGAAATGCCTTTGTTGTGTGTGCCTGGTGTGTTGGTGTGCACCCTGCAGACCTTGTTTTGCCCTGTGGATTTTCGCTTTTGCATTTTATTGCATTAAAAAGGCACAGCAGTGTGGTTTAGCATGTATCTTTTGCCTGCCTTCTTTATAGGCCTTTTGGCAGTTCATTGTTTCCCATGCCTCCTGCTTGTTGCTTGTGAGTGTCCATGTGGCTTGTGGCCTTTTCTGGTGGGAGTTAATATGGGCTTGCATGGTTTTCATATTGGCTTACTGCTTCCATCCATCCCCTTTGCCAGCAGCAGCTCCCTTCCATTACATTTGTATTTTTGTGGTTGTTCTTATTCTTTCCTATCCTTCCTGAGAGTGTAGTGTGTGTATACTGTACACAGTAAGTAGTATACCATAGCCCTTGTTGCCAAAGTCTCACAAATGGCTACACTATATCTTCTATTTTTTGTTTGTACTAGTAGTAATTGAACCACAACAACAAATGCAATATTTCATTGATGTTCTTCTCCTGGCTTATTTGCTGTTAGGTGCACAAAAAGACACAGGAGGAGGTGTGAGAAAGTGCCATCTTTCTTGCATGGTATGCCCCCACTTTTTGCTAAATTGCTGAATGTACTTCGATTGAATGTACCCTGGGTTCCTGCCAATCAGGTGCCCAGGGCCTATGTTCCTTCCTTAAACCACACAAACTCCAAATTGGCAAACCCTAGCCACATGTCAGCCCCTAGTAAATGGTACCCTAGGTACCCAGGGCCTTGTGGCCAGGGAAGGCCTCTAAGGGCTGCAGCACTCATTGTGCCACCTTCAGAGGCCCTGTACCCTTACACACACACTGCCCTTGCAGGCTGAGTGTCTGGGTGCAGGACAAAACAAAGAGTCGACATGGCACACATCACTGTGTACCATGCCCATCACCTACACTGCCAAGGCATATGTCAGCCACCCCTCTAGCTGGGTGCATTACGCCTATGGTGTGGGCACAGGAGCAGGAGCCCTGTGCCCCTACAGTACCCGGGTCCATTCCTGGGCACTGTAAGTGCAGTGCTGTCATTTAAGAGTACATGGTGCTGAGAGCTCGTCAAACACGAGCTCCACAGCACCATATTGGCAACACTGAAGCCTGGGAAGTTTGGTATCAAACTTCTCAGCACATTGAACCCACACTGATGCCAGTGTGGGATTTAATGTACTAAGCACCCCAGAGGGCATCTTAGAGATGCCCCCTTACAGCTAACTTACAATCCACGTCTGCTCTGAGGCTGCCCAGGCTGCCACACAGCAGACACGTTGCTGGACCCCTGGGTGGGAGAGCTCCTGCTCTCCCGGGCCTGCAACAATGCACATCCTGGGTGAGGTGAGAAATCTCCTCCCCCAGGATGAGCAAAGGGAAGCTTCAAAGGCATGCCGCCATTTGGAGTTTCCCCAGGCCACTGCAACCCCCCACTCTGGCGGGAAGCTTGGCCGGAAACCCCATACAAGGACAGGGGATGTGCCAGCCTGCCCACCCCACCCCTCAGGTGGGGGAGGCGAGGTGAAGCACATCTCCGGGCTCTCGCCATCTTGAAGATGGGAGGCCCTACCCTATCAGGATTAGGCTACTGCCCCCCTCCCACAGGAGAGAGGCAGGATAGGGGGTGTACCCACCCCAGGACAAGGACCCATTGGTCCCTGGCCTTCACCTACCTGTAACGCCCCTAAATCTAGTATTTAGGGGCACCCTGAACCTTCCTTCCTCAGATTCCAGATAGAAAACTACAAGAAGAGCAAGAAGAACAAGGACCTGCCCTGCAGCTGCTAAAAAGAGAAGAAGACACCAACTGCTTTGGCCCCAGCCCTACCGGCCTGTCGACTCTCGAACCTGCACCAGCGCGGCATCTCTCGTGGCCAGCAACCTCACCAACCCCGGAGGACCTGGCTACCTTTTGGCTCTAAGCCCCTGGGACTCCCATGAGTAGAGGCTCTACTCAAGAAACCTATTTTTAACCCCTGGCAGCAGCCCGGAACCGCGGACCCAACACACTCTGCACCAGCCAAGCCTGGCCAGTGCCGGAGTGGACAAAGACCCTGAGGACGACCCCACTGCGACTGTGACCCCGAGTCCGGCACCCAAGGACCCCCCTGGACATCCCGAAAGAAGCCCGCAACTTCAGAACCGAGTGCCACCCCAACCGCGATCAACCAGAGAGTAAGATTTCCGACATCAAAAGGCACCCCTGCACCCGGCGCCCTGCGGCCCCCTGTGCCCAATCCCGGGGTACCCACCTAACCTACAACTACCCAACTTACCTCTCGAAGTGGTGGTGGCACCTGAAGCATCCTCGTCCCCGAGCCTGCAGCCTTTTTCCAAACCGGAACATTCCCTTTGATTTCCATTGAGCGCCCGAGTGGCCCTGGCAGTGCACTCTCTACACTAACCTACTTCCCCACTTGCCCTGAGTAAGTGACCAGGAGCCCAGCTCCCACAGCCGCGTGGCTTGCCAGACAGCAGCCACCAACCAAGGCCCCCCTATCCCTCGAAGGATAACATTGGGCCTAATTCTCTCTGCATCCGGCTGTCCTGAAACCGCTGAGGGTGAACCAACTGTACTTACCTGACACTGGGGGGCCCCTGAGTCTATGCCCGGAATTTCAACTCTGCCAGTCGAGTACTTACCCTTAAACCGCTAACTTCATTTTCCTCATAGGGTAACATTGACTGGCTTTTTCTTCAAAAATCTTCTAAGTGTGAACTTTTCAAAACTGCAAATATTCACCAAAAATCAGCCAAGTGACAAAAACGAATTTACTCACCTGCTCCTAGGTGAGCTTCCAGTGCTGGACCTTGGTGCCCAGCCCTGACTCTGAAAAGTGTCCACAACTATACTTACCTCTAACTCATTTTTCTCCCATAGGAAACCATTCTCTGCTTTTCTGTGAAATTTCTTCTAAGTGTCTATTTTTGCAAATTTGAAATATTCTTTTAAAATCGTACCATTTCTGCAAACAAAATTACTTACCTGTTTTTGATAAGGACCCCAGTCCTGGGTCTAGGTACCCAGTCCTGGATTACTAAAGTAACGATAAAGTACTCCACCTGCAATTTGAATTTCTTGCCATAGAGATCCATTGAATGTTTTCTTTGAAATATTTTCTAAGTGCTAACTTTTGAAATAGCTAAATATTATTTAAAAATCATTACAGTTATTAAGTCGACTTTCATCACTTGATTCTGAATACTGACCCAAGGCTGGATCTAGGAGCCAGACCTGGAATTCCAAAAGTAATCTGAAAAGTAATTTATTAAAAATAACCTGAATTTACTATTGAGCTCAATGCATTGTTATGTTTAGGAAATAGGATTGTTTATTGCAACCAACTGTGACTGTTTACATAAATTTATTGCTTAAGACAAAAGTATTTATATTCAACCTCTCATTCTGAGAAAGTATATTTTTACCCCCTTTGTGGTTCTAAAAATAAAACAAGCATATATTTTATATATATAAACCATTGGCCTAGAGTTCAGTCATTGAGTGTGTGAACCCATTTGCTGACTGAGTGTGTACAATAAATGCTTTACACTGTCCTCTGGTACTGCCTTACTGCTCGACCAAGCTACCACTTTTGAGAGTAAGGTCATACCTAACTTTGACCTCTATCAGCCTCTGGGGGACTGTGGACTCTGTACACCCTGTACCTATTAGGGAACAGTATATACAGAGCCACTTTCTCACATTGGTGGATCAGCGGTGGGATACAAACTTGCATTTGTTGGACTACTTGGTTACCATCTGATCACACAACAGAACTCTTAAAAATTGCCTTTAGAATTCTGATTCGTTTTTCCAAAATTACTAAAAGTCTTGCTAGGGCCTTGCTTAAGTCCCATTAGAATTTTAGAAAAATAAAAGTCACTATAGTCAGGGTAGAGGGTTAGAACTGTCAGGTTAGAATGTCTCAAACAAACCCAGCTACTAGTGATAATAATAACATGGACCTGATGGAGGAGCTCGACCTAACACCTTCCTTACACTTGTCTTTCAAGGAATTGAGGTCCTTATGTAAACTCAAAAATTTACAAATGGGTCTGCATCCAACCAAACAAGGGCTCCAGGAGCTCCTGGCTGAGTATGCTAAAGACCACCCATCTGAACATGGTGATGGCCAGTCAGATGAGGAAAGGGAAACAGGGGAGGTGAACAACAACCTCCCCATACTATTCCCTAGGGAGGAGATGGCACCCATACCCTCCAACTCAAGACATAGCATCTGGGCACCTAGAGACCACACAGGTGGCTCTGGTCCCAGAGACAACACTGGGGGACCCCCCAGTGAAGAGGACAGCCTTGTGAGGCTGGCCAGAAGAATAGATCTAGAGTCCAGACTCCTGGCCCTAGAAAAGGAAAGGAGAGAGATGGGTTTAGCACCCATCAATGGTGGCAGCAATAATAAAAACAAGGATAGGGAGGAAACTTCTGACCCTAAAATCCCCAAAGGGATTGTCCCTAAATTTGAGGAAGGTGATGATATCACCAAATGGTTCACAGCCTTTGAGAGGGCTTGTGATATCAGGAAAGTAAAGAAACCTTTCTGGGGGGCACTCCTGTGGGAACTGTTCTCTGGTAACTGCAGGGACAGGCTTCTGACTCTCTCTGGGCCAGAAGCAGGATCCTATGACCTCATGAAGAAAGCTCTGATTGAGGGATTTGGATTCACCACTGAGGAGTATAGAATTAGATTCAGGGGGGCTCACAAAACCCAGACCCAGTCCTGGATTGATTTTGTAGATTTCTCAGTGAAGACACTGGATGGTTGGTTAGCTGGACACGGTGTGCAGGATTTTACTGGATTGTACAATTTATTCATGAAGGAACATATTTTGAGTAACTGCACAAATGAAAAGTTGCATCAGCATTTGGTAGACCTAGGTCTAATTTCTCCCCAAGAATTGGGAAAGAAGGCATACCACTGGGTCAAGACTAGGGTGACCAAGACAACCGCTGGGGGTGACCAAAAGAAAGTGGTCACAAAACCTCCCCAGGGGAAAGGTGGTGAGAATCCCCAAGATAAAAAGTCTGAGTCTTCCAAAGGGCCCCAAAAACCTGTTCAGGTGGGTGGGACCCAAAATACTCCCTATGTGCCCCAACCATATAGGGGGAAGAACTTTGATCCCTTAAAGGCCTGGTGTAATACCTGTAAAAAGCAGGGACACCTAACTGTAACTTGCCCCCAAAACAAAGCCCCTAAGGCACCCAGTACAGCTACTCCTGGGGCAGCAAGTATACAAATGGGATCAGAGGTGTACCCTGAGCAAATCTGGGAACACACTGAAGCAAGTCTAGTCTCCTTGGGAGAAGTGGAGTTTGCCACTGTGGCTGTGTGGCCCCCCAACTTAAAGAAATACTTACAGTACCCCTGGGTGAATGGAACTAGGGTAGAAGCTCTGAGGGATACAGGTGCCAGTGTCACTATGGTGAAAGACACACTGGTTTCCCCTGAGCAATACTTGATTGGGAAGTCTTACCCAGTCACCAACGCTGACAGTGTCACCACTAGTCATCCCATGGCCATGGTAACATTAGGCTGGGGGGGGGGGTTACTGGCCTGAAACAGGTAGTGGTCTCTCCAAAGTTGCCAGCTGCATGTCTGCTTGGAAATGATCTGGAAACCTCAGCCTGGGCTGAGGTTGAGTTAAAGGCCCATGCAGCCATGCTGGGCATCCCTGAATTGGTGTGTGTGCAAACCAGAGCACAGAGCAAGAGGAAGGGTGAAAAAGTAGGTTTGGAGCCTGGAATAATGGCCCAACCAACCAAGAGGAAGGGCAAGAAGACTGGGGGGCCAGCTTCTGTACAGCCAAACACTCAGAACCCCTCTCCCCTGGAGAGGATGTGGATACCCCTGAGGGAACTGAGTCCATGGAGCTTGACCCTTACCAGGTTGAACTCTTGGGCCCAGGGGGACCCTCCAGGGAAGAGCTGTGCCAGGGTCAGCGAGACTGTCCCACTCTTGAAAGCCTGAGACAACAAGCTGCTTCAGAAGCCAGGGGAGATGTCAGTGGTACCCATAGAGCTTATTGGGAAGAGGGATTACTGTATGCTGAGGCAAGAGACCCCACTCCTGGAGCCACCAGGAGGGTGGTAGTGCCACAGAAGTACAGGGAGTTCCTCCTAACTTTGGCTCATGACATCCCCCTAGCTGGACATCTGGGGCAATCCAAAACTTGGGAAAGGTTAGTGAGTCACTTTTACTGGCCCCAGATGCACCAAAAGGTGAAGGAGTTTGTCAGCTCCTGTGTTACCTGTCAGGCCAGTGGCAAGACAGGTGGCCACCCAAAGGCCCCCCTCATTCCACTACCAGTGGTGGGGGTCCCCTTTGAAAGGGTAGGTGTGGACATTGTAGGTCCACTTGAACCTCCCACAGCCTCAGGGAACACATTTATTCTAGTAGTAGTGGATCATGCTACTAGGTACCCTGAAGCAATTCCACTTAGGACTACTACAGCTCCTGCAGTAGCCAAGGCCCTCCTGGGTGTCTTCACCAGGGTGGGTTTTCCTAAGGAGGTGGTTTCAGACAGAGGTTCCAACTTCATGTCTGCTTACCTAACACACATGTGGAAAGAGTGTGGAGTGCAGTACAAGTTTACTACACCCTACCACCCACAAACAAATGGCCTTGTTGAGAGGTTCAACAAGACATTGAAAGGTATGATCATGGGACTCCCTGAGAAACTCAAAAGGAGGTGGGATGTCCTGTTACCATGCTTGCTTTTCGCTTACAGGGAAGTGCCACAGAAGGGAGTAGGTTTCTCACCCTTTGAACTTCTGTTTGGTCATCCTGTAAGGGGACCACTGTGTCTTGTAAAGGAGGGCTGGGAGAGGCCTCTTCAAGAACCCAAACAGGACATAGTGGACTATGTGCTTGGCCTAAGGTCCAGAATGGCTGAGTATATGGAAAAGGCATCCAAGAACCTTGAGGCCAGCCAGGAGCTCCAGAAGCACTGGTATGACCAAAAAGCGGCACTGGTTGAATTTCAACCAGGGCAACAGGTGTGGGTTTTGGAGCCAGTAGCACCAAGGGCTCTCCAAGACAAATGGAGTGGCCCTTACCCTATCCTAGAGAGAAAGAGTGAGGTCACCTATCTAGTTGACCTGGGCACTAGCAGGACACCCAAAAGGGTCATCCATGTGAACCACCTTGAACTCTACAATGATAGGGCTGACATCACCATGCTGATGGTGACTGATGAAGAACAGGAAGCAGAGAGTGAGCCACTCCCTGACCTCCTATCCTACAGCCCAAAAGATGGGTCAGTAGATGGTGTGATTTTTTCAGACACCCTCTCTGCCCAACAGCAGACTGACTGCAAGCAAGTCTTGCAACAATATGCTAGCCTCTTTTCCCTGACCCCTGGTCTGACAAGCTGGTGTACCCATGATGTGGACACTGGTGACAGTGCACCTGTCAAGAACAAAATCTATCGACAGTCAGATCAAGTCAAGGAAAGCATCAAAGCTGAGGTCAGCAAGATGCTGGAGTTAGGGGTCATTGAGCCTTCAGAGAGCCCCTGGGCTAGCCCAGTGGTTCTGGTCCCCAAACCTCATCAAGAGGGTGAAAAGAGAGAGATGAGGTTCTGTGTGGACTATAGAGGGCTCAACTCTGTCACCAAGACAGATGCTCACCCTATCCCAAGAGCAGATGAACTGATAGACAAATTGGGGGCTGCCAGATTTCTCAGTACCTTTGACTTAACTGCAGGGTACTGGCAGATTGGCATGGCCCCAGGAGCAAAAGAAAAGACAGCATTCTCCACCCCTGATGGGCATTATCAGTTTACTGTGATGCCCTTTGGGTTAAAGAATGCCCCTGCCACCTTCCAGAGGTTGGTGAACCATGTCCTGGCTGGGTTGGAGTCCTTTAGTGCAGCTTATCTTGATGATATTGCTGTCTTTAGCTCCACCTGGCAGGATCACCTGATCCACCCTGGGAAGGTTTTAGAGGCTCTGCAAAGTGCAGGTCTCACTATCAAGGCATCCAAATGCCAGATAGGGCAGGGCACTGTGGTGTACTTGGGCCACCTTGTAGGTGGAAGCCAGGTACAGCCCTTACAACCCAAAATCCAGGCCATCATGGACTGGATAGCTCCAACAACCCAGACCCAAGTCAGGGCATTCCTTGGCTTGACTGGGTACTACAGGAGGTTTGTGAAGGGGTATGGGTCCATTGTGACCCCCCTCACAGAACTCACCTCCAAGAAAATGCCCAAGAAAGTTAACTGGACAGTTAGTTGTCAAAAGGCTTTTGACACCCTAAAAGAAGCAATGTGCTCAGCACCAATTCTAAAAGCTCCAGATTATGCCAAGCAGTTCATAGTGCAGACTGATGCCTCTGAGCTAGGGATAGGAGCGGTCCTATCCCAGACCAATGATGAAGGCCAAGACCAACCTGTTGCTTTTATAAGCAGAAGGCTACTTCCTAGAGAGCAGCGTTGGAGTGCCATTGAGAGGGAGGCCTTTGCTGTGGTTTGGTCCCTGAAGAAGCTGAGGCCATACTTATTTGGCACTCACTTCCTAGTTCAAACTGACCACAGACCTCTCAGATGGCTAATGCAGATGAAAGGGGAAAATCCAAAACTACTGAGGTGGTCCATCTCCCTACAGGGAATGGACTTTGAAGTGGAACACAGACCAGGGACTGCCCATGCCAATGCAGATGGACTTTCCAGGTTCTTCCACTTAGACAATGAAGACTCCATAGGACAAGGTTAGTCTCATCACCTTTCGTTTGGGGGGGGTTGTGTGAGAAAGTGCCATCTTTCTTGCATGGTATGCCCCCAATTTTTGCTAAATTGCTGAATGTACTTCGATTGAGTGTACCCTGGGTTCCTGCCAATCAGGTGCCCAGGGCCTATGTTCCTTCCTTAAACCACACAAACTCCAAATTGGCAAACCCTAGTCACATGTCAGCCCCTAGTAAATGGTACCCTAGGTACCCAGGGCCTTGTGGCCAGGGAAGGCCTCTAAGGGCTGCAGCACTCATTGTGCCACCCTCAGAGGCCCTGTACCCTTACACACACACTGCCCTTGCAGGCTGAGTGTCTGGGTGCAGGACAAAACAAAGAGTAGACATGGCACACATCACTGTGTACCATGCCCATCACCTACACTGCCAAGGCATATGTCATCCACCCCTCTAGCTGGGTGCATTATGCCTATGGTGTGGGCACAGGAGCAGGAGCCCTGTGCCCCTACAGTACCCGGGTCCATTCCTGGGCACTGTAAGTGCAGTGCTGTCATTTAAGAGTACATGGTGCTGAGAGCTCGTCAAACACGAGCTCCACAGCACCATATTGGCAACACTGAAGCCTGGGAAGTGTGGTATCAAACTTCTCAGCACATTGAACCCACACTGATGCCAGTGTGGGATTTAATGTACTAAGCACCCCAGAGGGCATCTTAGAGATGCCCTCTTACAGCTAACTTACAATCCACGTCTGCTCTGAGGCTGCCCAGGCTGCCACACAGCAGACACGTTGCTGGACCCCTGGGTGGGAGAGCTCCTGCTCTCCCAGGCCTGCAACAATGCACATCCTGGGTGAGGTGAGAAATCTCCTCCCCCAGGATGAGCAAAGGGAAGCTTCAAAGGCATGCCGCCATTTGGAGTTTCCCCAGGCCACTGCAACCCCCCACTCTGGCGGGAAGCTTGGCCGGAAACCCCATACAAGGACAGGCGATGTGCCAGCCTGCCCACCCCACCCCTCAGGTGGGGGAGGCGAGGTGAAGCACATCTCCGGGCTCTCGCCATCTTGAAGATGGGAGGCCCTACCCTATCAGGATTAGGCTACTACCCCCCTCCCACAGGAGAGAGGCAGGATAGGGGGTGTACCCACCCCAGGACAAGGACCCATTGGTCCCTGGCCTTCACCTACCTGTAACGCCCCTAAATCTAGTATTATGGGGCACCCTGAACCTTCCTTCCTCAGATTCCAGATAGAAAACTACAAGAAGAGCAAGAAGAACAAGGACCTGCCCTGCAGCTGCTAAAAAGAGAAGAAGACACCAACTGCATTGGCCCCAGCCCTACCGGCCTGTCAACTCTCGAACCTGCACCAGCGCGGCATCTCTCTTGGCCAGCAACCTCACCAACCCCGGAGGACCTGGCTACCTTTTGGCTCTAAGCCCCTGGGACTCCCATGAGTAGAGGCTCTACTCAAGAAACCTATTTTTAACCCCTGGCAGCAGCCCGGAACCGCGGACCCAACACACTCTGCACCAGCCAAGCCTGGCCAGTGCCGGAGTGGACAAAGACCCTGAGGACGACCCCACGGCGACTGTGACCCCGAGTCCGGCACCCAAGGACCCCCCTCGACATCCCGGAAGAAGCCTGCAGCCTCAGAACCGAGTGCCACCCCAACCGCGATCAACCAAAGGGTAAGATTTCCGACATCAAAAGGCACCCCTGCACCCGGCGCCCTGCGGCCCCCTGTGCCCAATCCCGGGGTACCCACCTAACCTACAACTACCCAACTTACCTCTCGAAGTGGTGGTGGCACCTGAAGCATCCTCGTCCCCGAGCCTGCAGCCTTTTTCCAAACCGGAACATTCCCATTGATTTCCATCGAGCGCCCGACGGCTCAAAAGCACCCTGCACGCAGCCGCCCGAGTGGCCCTGGCAGTGCACTCTCTACACTAACCTACTTCCCCACTTGCCCTGAGTAAGTGACCAGGAGCCCAGCTCCCACAGCCGCGTGGCTTGCCAGACAGCAGCCACCAACCAAGGCCCCCCTATCCCTCATAGGATAACATTGGGCCTAACTCTCTCTGCACCCGGCCGTCCTGAAACCGCTGAGGGTGAACCAACTGTACTTACCTGACACTGGGGGACCCCTGAGTCTATGCCCGGAATTTCAACTCTGCCAGTCGAGTACTTACCCTTAAACCGCTAACTTCATTTTCCTCATAGGGTAACATTGACTGGCTTTTTCTTCAAAAATCTTCTAAGTGTGAACTTTTCAAAACTGCAAATATTCACCAAAAATCAGCCAAGTGACAAAAACGAATTTACTCACCTGCTCCTAGGTGAGCTCCCAATGCTGGACCTTGGTGCCCAGCCCTGACTCTGAAAAGTGTCCACAACTATACTTACCTCTAACTCATTTTTCTCCCATAGGAAACCATTGTCTGCTTTTCTGTGAAATTTCTTCTAAGTGTCTATTTTTGCAAATTTGAAATATTCTTTTAAAATCGTATCATTTCTGCAAACAAAATTACTTACCTGTTTTTGATAAGGACCCCAGTCCTGGGTCTAGGTACCCAGTCCTGGATTACTAAAGTAACGAAAGTACTCTACCTGCAATTTGAATTTCTTGCCATAGAGATCCATTGAATGTTTTCTTTGAAATATTTTCTAAGTGCTAACTTTTGAAATGGCTAAATATTATTTAAAAATCATTACAGTTATTAAGTCGACTTTCATCACTTGATTCTGAATACTGACCCAAGGCTGGATCTAGGAGCCAGACCTGGAATTCCAAAAGTAATCTGAAAAGTAATTTATTACAAATAACCTGAATTTACCATTGAGCTCAATGCATTGTTATGTTTAGGAAATAGGATTGTTTATTGCAACCAACTGTGACTGTTTACATAAATTTATTGCTTAAGACAAAAGTATTTATATTCAACCTCTCATTCTGAGAAAGTATATTTTTACCCCCTTTGTGGTTCTAAAAATAAAACAAGCATATATTTTATATATATAAACCATTGGCCTAGAGTTCAGTCATTGAGTGTGTGAACCCATTTGCTGACTGAGTGTGTACAATAAATGCTTTACACTGTCCTCTGGTACTGCCTTACTGCTTGACCAAGCTACCACTTTTGAGAGTAAGGTCATACCTAACTTTGACCTCTATCAGCCTCTGGGGGACTGTGGACTCTGTACACCCTGTACCTATTAGGGAACAGTATATACAGAGCCACTTTCTCACAGGAGGTAACTATCAACATCATCCATTGTACTGCCAGACAGAAGTCCTGCTGCGCACCACATCACGTCCAACTGTGACCACAGACATCTCAGCAACTTGTGCACCTGCGTCCTGTCTGACCTCTGAAGAAAATGGGCCCAAAGAAAGGTCCTCCAGTACCAAGAAAGTAGCCGGTGAGAAGAAGGAACAGAAAAAGCAAGAGGCACTAACTACGACTGCAGCATCGTTGTCCGGCGGGAACCAAGCTGGGAGCAGCACATCCGCACCAGCGGGCCAACGCCACCAACCTAGGCCCAAGCCCATGAGTGTCGCAGAGGCAGCCAGTCTACTAACGAGCAGCGATGTTGAAATGTCAGTATCGCAAAGTAGTACACAATCAACGCATGCGGAAACTCAGCAGAGAAGTCTGCAGCAGCACAAGCAGCCGCAAGAACAGCAGCAGCAGGCGCAGCCGCAAGAACAGCAGCAGCAGCCGCAAGAACAGCAGCAGCAGGCGCAGCCGCAAGAACAGCAACAGCCGCAAGAACAGCAGCAGCCGCAAGAACAGCCACAACAACAGCCCACAATAATAGTTGTTCCTCCTGAAGTAGGGGCATTTCAGGAAATCGAGTTTCCTGCAGACGAAGAGGGGCAAGCCACTGCTTCAGAAGATCCATTGTCTTCCAGACCCCCATCAAGGAAAAGGAGGGTTATTCCATCATCTTCTTCTTCAAGCCCCGCTTCTGATGATCTTGATGCCACTTGGAAGCCACCAGCTCAGTCTGAGAGTGATGAACGCCACAAGACAAGGCTAGTGAAAAGGAAGGTTCCAGAAAGCCTTAGAGTTATGGAGGTAGATGTACAGGAGGGGGATGATGATGATGAGCCAATCATCACGGACATCACTCCCGGCCCAAAGGATTTGGAGACCAACATTATTACCCTATCCAAAATGGCTGCAAGGGATGTAGCACGGATACCACCAACACAGGTAACACCACCACGACCTCTAGCTTCCATATTTTCATTTGTAAAGGAAAGGCAGGGACCTACATCCAGCTCAACCACCACCTCAGTAGGTAGTAGTAGAAGTCGCTGTGTAGCTGCTCAGAGTCACATTCCAAGCACACCCTCCAGTTCACCTGGTATTGAAAGTGGCAAATCCAGCAGCACCAGAAAGTTCTCCTCCCCAGTTTGGGACTTCTTTTCGGTTAGCAGTAAGGAGGAGAACATTGCTATATGCTCAATTTGTCGACATGCTGTTAGGCGGGGTAAGCTTGGTACAAACTATGGTACCGGAGGCCAAACAAGTCATCTCAAAATACGCCACACTATCGTGTGGGAGGCTCACCTACTTCGCTTAGAACAAAGTACAACTCAACCCATTGTTGTGCATGAAGAATCAAGGGACTATATTATCGCTGTGGAAGGTGAACAAGAGGGAGACAATTCTAGCCCTGTACCCTGTAGTGTAGTAGTACCACCCACATCCTCCTCAGCAACATCTCAGTGGCACCGCAGTAAGAGTCTGAGTCAGGCTGAGACACCAAGGCGACCAAGTAGTACTGCAATGATTATGAAACAAAGTGCATTGTTGAGCCTAACTGGGTTAAAGAGAACTGCACCACAAAGGAAAATAATCCTGACTACCATTGACAGCATGCTTAGGTTGGAGGGGCAGGACCATTGCAACCACCCAACGGCACGGTTGTACAATGCGAAGCTGGCTAAAATGTTAGCGCAGGACCTTCTCCCTTTTTCATTTGTGGAAGGGGTGGGTTTCCTTGAATTTGTGTCAACCATCTGCCCTAAATGGAAGGTTCCCAGCCGGTCCTATTTTGCAAGAGTTGCTGTTCCAGCACTACATCATGATGTGCTGGAATTGGTTGGACAAGCTTTGCAGCAGAGTGCTGTTCACAATATCCACCTAACAACAGACATGTGGACCAGTTGCCAAGCCACTGATTAGATGTGCATCACTGCACACTAGGTCTCATTTGTCGGGGTTAGAGATAAGCTATCTGAAGGTGCTGTTGACGTAACTGAGATTTTTTAAGCTACTCGGAAACATGCAACTGTATCCATGTTTGCCATGGAGAAATCTCAGACTGCTGTTAACATATTGGAAGAGTTTCAGAGCAAGGTTTTTGAATGGCTGTGCCCAAGAGGGCTTAAGATTGGTTTTGTTTCCACGGATAATGGCAGTAATGTACTTAAGGCCATGGAGCTTGGTTCCTATTTCAGGGTTCCGTGTTTGATGCACTGAATTAACATTATAGTTCAAGACTTTCTGAAAAAAGAAGCCATAGTCAGCAACTTATTGACCATCTGCAGAAGAATATGCACTCATTTCAGCCATTCTTTTAAAGCTCGGAAGCAGCTGAGGATCATTCAACGTGACTATAGAATGCCAGTCAAAGCACTCGTCCAGGAGATGGCAACACATTGGAACTCAACTTATTACATGCTTGACCGTCTGTTTGAGCAGTACAGGCCAATCAGTAAATATGTCATGCGAAGAGGGGATGCTACTGTGAAAGGCATGAGCCTTCAGATGGACCAATGGTGCCTAGTTAAATGCTTGACTGAGATGCTTCTTCCTTTCGAGGTCTTCACACGTGAAGTCAGCAAGGAGGACTGTACTATGGGCCAAGCTATCCCATTGTTGCAAATGCTAGAGCATCAGTTGAAGGAGGTGTCTGAAGCATACAAAGATTTAGAGGAAAAAAAAGAAGCATGTGAGTTGGTGGAAAGCTTAGCTCGTCGCTTAGCTGACAATACAAGGGTGCAAAATAAGATTTTGTCACAAAAACATTACATTTGTGCCACAATTCTGGATCCACGGACAAAATGGGCACTAAAGACATTAATCCCTTTTTCAGAAATGGATGTTGCCCGGTACAAAACGTGGATAGCTGAGTCAGCGAGTAAGTTGGAAAATGAACGGCTGCTAATTAAAAGCCCGCTAGATAAACCCACAACAAGTACTGCAGCAGGGCATCCGGCCTCAAGTTCAACTTGGGAGCCTGAGGGCAGTGCGTTTGGCTCAGAACACTCACAAACACTATCTACAACAGCAAGAACTGTATCTTCAGGCCCAGTAAAATCGTTACAGGATTGGTATTTACAGCAAGGCATTGGTAAGTCCAGTGCTGATACAACAAGAAAAGAGCCCGAAAAAGGTTTTGCACCCCTGAACATTGAGCGGATGGTCCAGGCCTATCTGGACGACCCAATAGAGATGTGCATTGATCAAAACCCATTGAGGTATTGGTATGGGAAAAGGGCCCAATGGCCAGTGCTCAGCAGGCTGGCGATAAACTATCTGGCTTGCCCTGTCGCAAGTGTCTCTTTGGAACGTGTTTTCAGTGCTGCTGGTTCCATTGTAACAGTGAGAAGGACCAGTCTCTCACCCAAAAACGTGGAGAGGTTAACAATGATCAAAATGAATCAGCACTTTATACCACCGAATTACACAATACATGAATCAAGGGAGGAAGATGAGGACAGCGGCTCAGGTGACGGAGCTGGTGTGTTAGATGATGATTACCTACTTCTGGTTGAACCCCCAGAGTTTGAGGATGAGCTATACTTCCCTGACAATTAGGCTAACACTTCCAGTTCTTACTGTCTTCCTCACTTATTTTCTTTTATTGGTGTATCTGTCTTTCAGGTTAGAAACTTTGAATCACAACAAATCCATCACCACTGTCTTCTAATTGTTTTATTGCCATATACAAGTTTCGGCTGGCTGCATATCACAGTACACTCCTCAAAATCCTGCTCCTCCATCCTCCTGAATCTCCCTAAATCCATTACCCTCAAGAAGTCAGATGATGATTGGATGATGCAAAATAGAAGAAAAAAGAAAAAATATTTCCAAGTCCCTCCAAAATAAGTGGAACATGATTGATGATGACTACTATAGCTATCCTCCTTTGTGATCCAAGAGAGACTGCCCATTAACTGAAGATGAGAAGGAACAGGTACTGAATGATGCCATGCATTGGACGCTGACTGAGTGATTTTGTTGTTGTTTGTTGTGCATGAAGTTACTTCATTGGGTACTTTATGTAATAATCTACACACTAAAAGTAACTCAAGTCCCTTTTCCCTTCTTGTATTTTTAAAACCAAATTTGTACTTCTACTGCAGGCAGATACATTGCATTTTGAATATAGGAAGGGGACTCACTCGGTACACCCAGACTGAGTTGAACAACACCATCATGATGACCACAGTGACATAGTATCTTCACAGTCACTCAGTACACAGATCGGAGATGATTGATGGAATAAGTCAGGCCGTTTCATGAGTGGCATATAAGGTAAACAAGTAAACAACAACCTTAGCAGACCTAAAGGTCTGTGTAGCAGTGGAGTCAAGTGTAGCGGTGGTATGACTGCGGTAAATTGTAAAATGCTATGTTGCTGGATATTTGCTTTGTCCAACTCTTTCAAAAAATGTACGATAAATGGAGGATGTGCAAAGGGTGCCGTCACCGTGGGCCTGCTCTGTCCTGTTGGTGTTGTAGGTTAATGCTGGAAACAGACTAGAGTAGAGATGATGCATCCATGCCGCCTCAGAAAGTGTTCTTGTTGCACTACACCATTAACTTGTCCATTTTTTTCAACTTGGTTTCAATCTCAATATCCCTTTTGTTTTTGCATCTACAATTACAGGCCAGCCTTACCCTGTGCTATACTTGGGAAAACAACAATGCACACTTATGTTACCAATGAATCTACATCTGCCAGGCAGGCAGTGGCGTCACCCAAGATTGATGGACGGAGCATTCATGGAAGGGAGGACCAAGAGGAATGTCGAGATTCAACTCACATTTGACCAGGATAACACAGTAACAGTATCAACTTTCATCTTTTAAATAATTTGATAAATTTTTTTGTCTACAATCATTACAACAGTGTGTTCTTGTTGTTATTACTATTATTATCATTAGGTTTGCTCTCTGTCTATAATTCATCCCTACAGATATTTTAAAATTTTCTTTGCTGTCTGTAAAATTAAGCCCGGTAACACTGAACACAAACTGTATGTAATTCGGATCTCTCCTTATCATCAATCATCATGCATGCATTATTTCCTTTTTCTCCCTTAACATATTGATATGGATATGGTAGTCTACAAAAATTCTGTCGTTTGAAGTTTGTCCATGCATACTGTTTTTCTTTCTCAAACCTTTCCCCAAAACTCCCTTCCCAACCATTCAACAAACCCTAACCCTCTTCCCCCAGGCTGTGTGACTTATTAAGGTATGACTACATTAAATGTACACCAATAATTTATCACACGCTTGCTGGGGCGGATGTGGCAAAAGCAACAGTACTTCAATTTCAAGGCAGGGCGGGGATCTTCTTCTGCTTGCCCACCCATGAGCAGTATATTTATGAGATAATTTTTTTACCAAAGGAACCTGGCTAATACATCAGCATTAATTGCCGGCATTGATTGGATTAATGGATTTCATTCGATGTCATCCTCCTACACAGCACTAACAGTTACGCTTGTGTCCAGTGTGCTGAAGGCCTAGTCAAGTGACTCGACACAACTAGTGTTTATATCTTTGTGTACTACTAGGCTATCTCCACCAGCATTATGTTTTGTTGTATTTGGGCATATTATTGTTTGGCAGTAAGTTCCGTACTGTACTTCATTCTACTACTCCTCGAAGAATTTCTCTCAGGCTACTGACTGTCTCATTTTCTTTTTTGGCATATGCTGCTGCCAGTGTCTACTACTACTACTACCACCACCACAACCATGGCATGTTAGGAGAGAAAACCATCATCACCATGCAGCCAAGCAAAGGTAAGAGAAGTTTGGGGGAGGCATAATTAATAATGGACAAGTTTTCATTAATTCAATTTCACACACCCCTTTGAGTCTAGTTGCAGAGTGCCTAGAGTAGAAGAGACTGACAGTACTAGTAGGACAAGTCACTCAGTGAGGGGTGCCGCATCTATCTGTTTCTGTCTTACAAAGTCATCCAATTATTAAAATAAAACACTGGCTGTGGGCGGCCCTGCACCAGCAAGGAAAGAAGGATACAGTGTGATGTAAAACAGTAACCCCACCCAGAAAACATTAACAACATTGTATGTAAACTTAAGTAGAAATATATTATTTAATACCCTAACAAAAATAAACTATGTAAAAAAAATCCCACACCTGACCCACCCCTCTCCCTAACCCCAACCAATGTCCGTAAAGAAAATGTCGAATTGTCCAAAAGAGAAAACCCAACGCCCGAATCCCACCCACCCCAAGAATAATTTAAAAAGGGGCAATAAGAACAGGGTCTAAGTTCGGTGGGCTTTTGTCAGGAGGACGCGAACTTGCTCCTCCAGGCGGGCAACACGGCGCTTCAATGCACGGCAGTTGCATCCACAGGGGGAGCAGCACTGATGGAGGGGCGGGCGGTTGCCAGACAGTGGCGCCGTACCACTGGAGGGCGGTGGCTGGGGCCCGGGGCATTGGAGGAGGCTGCAGCTGCTGCCGCCTCCTCCTCCTCCTCTTCCAGGACCACCAGCCGACGATATTCGGTCTGTATGGCCTCCAGTTTCCAGCGCCGGGCCTTGGCTGCCAACTCCTTCCAGTCAGGTTTCCCCTTGGAAGGAGTAGCTATATATGAAGAAGAAAAAACAAGACTATTGTAAAATATACTCTTAGCAAAGCAGTAAGACATATATTTCTACACATAGTGTCACGGTAGCACTAGCAAGCACATAACATTTGTGGTACGTACTATCTATTCTCCCACTTTCTTGGACTTTAACATTTGTGGGAGTTTCAGGCATTCAACCAACCATGCATCTGATTCCTATCAGCCACTAGTATGCATGCTGCGTGCATCCCACGAATCCTTCTCTGCCAGTCATAAATCTTAAATCTCGCCCGTCCTTCTTCCTTCCACTCTTCTTTCCCTTTTCGTTCAACCCATCCATCAAGGTCATCTCATCTGACTTTTAGTCTTCTCCATAAAATTTTCACAGCTCAGTTGAAATCATCAGATAGAAGAGGCCATTGGTTACTCAACAACACTCCCGCCACTAATGCTTTTACTAATGCTAAGTAAAGGGTGTCTTCAACCGTTCACAACAACCTCTTACTTAGTAAGTCAACTGTACAGTATTATACAGTACACCCTTGCAGTGAGTGTAATGTCAATAAGTAAGGATTAGGAATCTAACTTACCACCACCCGCCACTGCTGCTGGCTCGCCCCCTGCAGCTCCTCCTGCAACTGCCGCCTCCTTCTCTCCACCATCAGCAGCCGCGTCGCTGCTGGCCCCGGCACTGGTGGTTGGTAGTGCACCTTGAAAAATCATTACATATTTTTTAGGTGTCATATCCCCCTCCCCCTATTTTTCACTTGCAAGATTGAAAAATGAGTTAATAGTAATACATCCATATACAACATACATCACTAGTACAAATCAGGTAGTAGTAGAGTAGACACCAGTAGTTATATGGTCCCTAGAGTCATTCTAGTCTTTGCTTAGTTAGCCCGAGCCATGCTACCATTTTACCTTTGTGTCTTTTATTTTAGCACACGCGTCGTTACCTCGCAGCTTCTTGTATAAAGAGTGACGCCTTTGAGCCCACATGAGCTCATACTGCTACTGTCTAAGCGCTGCGTACAAGGTCAATCAAAACAAGCCACTTTGTTATGGAGTTCTGGTGTTAGTCCATATTGCTTATCCAAAATGCTACTCTTTTTGCCACGACTGAGAAATGCTTGCAATATACTAATGCACACCATTTTTCTCCTAACAGACGGAAGAATCCATTCTATGAACCAGAGCTTTTCAGAGCTTATGATGTAACCAGTACTAGCTTCTTCTAAGGTGAGGGGTCCACAGAATTCGCTCAGATCTTCACTTATAATTTTATATAAACTATATTCCTATTCCTACAAAGGGGATGGTGGTGCTTCCACCACTGTTCACTTATTATTAATCATGATTTCGCTTTTTTTTTCTTCGTTCTATGGACTTGTAGTTGTTGTAAGTGTAACTAAGTGCAACAATGTTTATAGTTTTAATCTTATGCATTTTGCTGTTGATTATAGAACAACGTACATAGCTTGTCAGTTGCAAATAAAAATTTTGAACTTACATAGACTCGGTGGTATTTGGTGTGGATGGACTTACACGAGTGAGCGAGCGAAAGGAAGGGTGTGTAAACTGTGCAAGTGCATTGCTTCCATGATTGAGAGGTTGGGAGTGTTATGTTCTGGGTTGTCTACTCATTGGGTATCTTGGGGGGGTTCGGAGAGCTAATAGTAATAAAACACTATTATAACTAGTCGGGCAGGGGATTGTGGTGGGTTCTGTTCTAATTGAGGTGTGAGTGTGAGGAAGGTCCAACCTCCCATCACCAACATCCTATTTTCTTGTGCAACTGCAATGTTCTGTATGTGGAAAATCCCTACAACAGTAGAAGTATGTCCTATCCTATCAAAATAGTCAAATCTGGTTGGGCATTTTGTTGGTGGGAATTGTCAAAAAACATAAAGATTAATAAAGCCTCAAAGATTAAGAAGAATAGAAGGAGTACAAGAGGACAACCCAAAGGACTGGACTCATCAATGGCTAGAGCTACTGGTGAATCTGAGTTTTATTTAAAACCTTTTAAATAAAGAGTGGCCAACTGGGCATGCTTAGCTACAGACAGACTAATAGTAGTAGTACAGAGAGTCATAGCAGAGGCAGTTAGAGGCAGGGATAACAAGAATCTAGAAACAGATAGTCTAGATCGAAAGGTAATTGTTGGTAAAAAATAGCATTAGGAAACGGAAACAATAGTTCGGGGAAAAAAATACGGTGCAGTAAAAGTTAGTGAATAAGAATTAATATTAAAAACAGGAAGACTTACTGGGGCCAGCAGAAGAGCCCTCGTTCTGGTCCTCCTGTCCCACTGGAACTGCTACCGCCGACTCTGCCCCCGTCTTCTTGCCCCTGGGTGCTGATCATGAAAGATATAAGAAAGGAAAAGACAATCATTGATGATTGGTGTGAAACAAATAAAATATTTTTATAAGACTGTCAAAAAAACATTTGTGTAAACAACAATTGCAATAAAATTGACCTATCTAATCTGGTTGACAAGTAGTATCTGGGGATTCGCGGACCGACTAGTTAATATTTATCTACACTTATCCAGTGTTCCATTCTGATTCCAGAATACTAACTAAGCCTAAGTAGTACGTACCACCTGACCAAGCCCACCTATTCCAGGCGTACCAATTGTATATTAAGTAAGCATTTCCACTTCTTTTAGTCCTCAAAAATTCATAAATGGAGGACATATGCCTGTATTTTTGCATACACAAAATTGTTGGTTCGTTGATGCAGATGTTCTAAGCCTATTAGCACTCACTGAACAAACTACAAAAGGTTCTACTAAGGACCGGGGTAAGCACTAGCAGCACTCAGCAGCACGTGACGTAATAGAGGGGGCGTCGCAGACCACTAAAAAATTACAAACTTATAATAAGTAACTAAACCTAAGTATCAATCCACCCCTATCTCTTAGAGACAGGACAAAAGAAGGACTAGAGTCACTCTAGCATTACCTAACTTAAGTTTTCTAAAATAAACTCTTACATAATCATGCAAAACGAGCGCAAACGCAAAGTTGCAAATAACAAGATCAGTAGCGCAGAGCACCAGTGTCATAACAATCACAGAAGACTTTTAAACGTAAATTACCTGTAATGTATGTAAGCAGAAGCATTCTAGCTGGTCGGGAAAAATATGTATTTGCAATATATAACACAGAGCAGAAGAACAGACACAAAGTAGTAATAATTAAATAGCTACTCACAAAGACCCGGGACCTCCACTCCTAGCAGGTCCAGCAGGTCCTGCTCCTGGTCAAGGATATTGGACCACCGGTGCATCAGCTGGTTCTGGCTGCGCCGGACACCCGAGCAGCGAAACACTGCCCGGCGCACCTTTCCCCACTGCTGCCAATGCTCCCGGAGCCCGTACCCAGGCCTGCCGCCTGCTGCCAGGGTTAAGGGGAGGTGGCGCTGCACAAAAAAAACCAGTGCAGCCAACTTCACATCCCCAAATAAGGCCCGTGGCTGCACCCCTTGCGGTCGCCACCTTCCGCAATGAAGGCGGTCGTGGCTCAGGCTGCGATGCCCCCTGTGGCCCTCTGCCATGGTTCTGTACCGCTTTTGTACCGCTTTGTTCGCCATAAGTTGGCAGGGTATGCTCAGACGTGAGTCCCTTGCTCACTTTGCCACTGGATTCAAGCAAGCCTGGCTGAAGACGGCTGAAATGCCAGAAACCGGTCCTAGGAAGCTTGTTTCCGGTCCAGGGAAGGCATGGCTTGGCAGTTCGGGCTGGACTGTTCCCATGAGGAACAGGGTCAGACTGATTTGCATATGGCCATGTCTGAACTGGGGTGGCAGAGTGGGCTAAAGAACGGTGATGGATCAAACCCAGATCTGTTGACTGGGTGTGAGTGTTTGATTGGTTCTGATGCTCCGTCCATCACCACCCCCTTTTGTACCGCTTTGTTCGCCATAAGTTGGCAGGGTATGCTCAGACGTGAGTCCCTTGCTCACTTTGCCACTGGATTCAAGCAAGCCTGGCTGAAGACGGCTGAAATGCCAGAAACCGGTCCTAGGAAGCTTGTTTCCGGTCCAGGGAAGGCATGGCTTGGCAGTTCGGGCTGGACTGTTCCCATGAGGCACAGGGTCAGACTGATTTGCATATGGCCATGTCTGAACTGGGGTGGCAGAGTGGGCTAAAGAACGGTGATGGATCAAACCCAGATCTGTTGACTGGGTGTGAGTGTTTGATTGGTTCTGATGCTCCGTCCATCACCACCCCCTTTTGTACCGCTTTGTTCGTCATAAGTTGGCAGGGTATGCTCAGACGTGAGTCCCTTGCTCACTTTGCCACTGGATTCAAGCAAGCCTGGCTAAAGACGGCTGAAATGCCAGAAACCGGTCCTAGGAAGCTTGTTTCCGGTCCAGGGAAGGCATGGCTTGGCAGTTCGGGCTGGACTGTTCCCATGAGGCACAGGGTCAGACTGATTTGCATATGGCCATGTCTGAACTGGGGTGGCAGAGTGGGCTAAAGAACGGTGATGGATCAAACCCAGATCTGTTGACTGGGTGTGAGTGTTTGATTGGTTCTGATGCTCCGTCCATCACCACCCCCTTTTGTACAGCTTTGTTCGCCATAAGTTGGCAGGGTATGCTCAGACGTGAGTCCCTTGCTCACTTTGCCACTGGATTCAAGCAAGCCTGGCTGAAGACGGCTGAAATGCCAGAAACCGGTCCTAGGAAGCTTGTTTCCGGTCCAGGGAAGGCATGGCTTGGCAGTTCGGGCTGGACTGTTCCCATGAGGCACAGGGTCAGACTGATTTGCATATGGCCATGTCTGAACTGGGGTGGCAGAGTGGGCTAAAGAACGGTGATGGATCAAACCCAGATCTGTTGACTGGGTGTGAGTGTTTGATTGCTTCTGATGCTCCGTCCATCACCACCCCCTTTTGTACCGCTTTGTTCGCCATAAGTTGGCAGGGTATGCTCAGACGTGAGTCCCTTGCTCACTTTGCCACTGGATTCAAGCAAGCCTGGCTGAAGACGGCTGAAATGCCAGAAACCGGTCCTAGGAAGCTTGTTTCCGGTCCAGGGAAGGCATGGCTTGGCAGTTCGGGCTGGACTGTTCCCATGAGGCACAGGGTCAGACTGATTTGCATATGGCCATGTCTGAACTGGGGTGGCAGAGTGGGCTAAAGAACGGTGATGGATCAAACCCAGATCTGTTGACTGGGTGTGAGTGTTTGATTGGTTCTGATGCTCCGTCCATCACCACCCCCTTTTGTACCGCTTTGTTCGCCATAAGTTGGCAGGGTATGCTCAGACGTGAGTCCCTTGCTCACTTTGCCACTGGATTCAAGCAAGCCTGGCTAAAGACGGCTGAAATGCCAGAAACCGGTCCTAGGAAGCTTGTTTCCGGTCCAGGGAAGGCATGGCTTGGCAGTTCGGGCTGGACTGTTCCCATGAGGCACAGGGTCAGACTGATTTGCATATGGCCATGTCTGAACTGGGGTGGCAGAGTGGGCTAAAGAACGGTGATGGATCAAACCCAGATCTGTTGACTGGGTGTGAGTGTTTGATTGGTTCTGATGCTCCGTCCATCACCACCCCCTTTTGTACAGCTTTGTTCGCCATAAGTTGGCAGGGTATGCTCAGACGTGAGTCCCTTGCTCACTTTGCCACTGGATTCAAGCAAGCCTGGCTGAAGACGGCTGAAATGCCAGAAACCGGTCCTAGGAAGCTTGTTTCCGGTCCAGGGAAGGCATGGCTTGGCAGTTCGGGCTGGACTGTTCCCATGAGGCACAGGGTCAGACTGATTTGCATATGGCCATGTCTGAACTGGGGTGGCAGAGTGGGCTAAAGAACGGTGATGGATCAAACCCAGATCTGTTGACTGGGTGTGAGTGTTTGATTGCTTCTGATGCTCCGTCCATCACCACCCCCTTTTGTACCGCTTTGTTCGCCATAAGTTGGCAGGGTATGCTCAGACGTGAGTCCCTTGCTCACTTTGCCACTGGATTCAAGCAAGCCTGGCTGAAGACGGCTGAAATGCCAGAAACCGGTCCTAGGAAGCTTGTTTCCGGTCCGGGGAAGGCATGGCTTGGCAGTTCGGGCTGGACTGTTCCCATGAGGCACAGGGTCAGACTGATTTGCATATGGCCATGTCTGAACTGGGGTGGCAGAGTGGGCTAAAGAACGGTGATGGATCAAACCCAGATCTGTTGACTGGGTGTGAGTGTTTGATTGGTTCTGATGCTCCGTCCATCACCACCCCCTTTTGTACCGCTTTGTTCGCCATAAGTTGGCAGGGTATGCTCAGACGTGAGTCCCTTGCTCACTTTGCCACTGGATTCAAGCAAGCCTGGCTGAAGACGGCTGAAATGCCAGAAACCGGTCCTAGGAAGCTTGTTTCCGGTCCAGGGAAGGCATGGCTTGGCAGTTCGGGCTGGACTGTTCCCATGAGGCACAGGGTCAGACTGATTTGCCTATGGCCATGTCTGAACTGGGGTGGCAGAGTGGGCTAAAGAACGGTGATGGATCACACCCAGATCTGTTGACTGGGTGTGAGTGTTTGATTGGTTCTGATGCTCCGTCCATCACCACCCCCTTTTGTACCGCTTTGTTCGCCATAAGTTGGCAGGGTATGCTCAGACGTGAGTCCCTTGCTCACTTTGCCACTGGATTCAAGCAAGCCTGGCTGAAGACGGCTGAAATGCCAGAAACCGGTCCTAGGAAGCTTGTTTCCGGTCCAGGGAAGGCATGGCTTGGCAGTTCGGGCTGGACTGTTCCCATGAGGCACAGGGTCAGACTGATTTGCATATGGCCATGTCTGAACTGGGGTGGCAGAGTGGGCTAAAGAACGGTGATGGATCAAACCCAGATCTGTTGACTGGGTGTGAGTGTTTGATTGGTTCTGATGCTCCGTCCATCACCACCCCCTTTTGTACCGCTTTGTTCGCCATAAGTTGGCAGGGTATGCTCAGACGTGAGTCCCTTGCTCACTTTGCCACTGGATTCAAGCAAGCCTGGCTGAAGACGGCTGAAATGCCAGAAACCGGTCCTAGGAAGCTTGTTTCCGGTCCAGGGAAGGCATGGCTTGGCAGTTCGGGCTGGACTGTTCCCATGAGGCACAGGGTCAGACTGATTTGCATATGGCCATGTCTGAACTGGGGTGGCAGAGTGGGCTAAAGAACGGTGATGGATCAAACCCAGATCTGTTGACTGGGTGTGAGTGTTTGATTGGTTCTGATGCTCCGTCCATCACCACCCCCTTTTGTACCGCTTTGTTCGCCATAAGTTGGCAGGGTATGCTCAGACGTGAGTCCCTTGCTCACTTTGCCACTGGATTCAAGCAAGCCTGGCTGAAGACGGCTGAAATGCCAGAAACCGGTCCTAGGAAGCTTGTTTCCGGTCCAGGGAAGGCATGGCTTGGCAGTTCGGGCTGGACTGTTCCCATGAGGCACAGGGTCAGACTGATTTGCATATGGCCATGTCTGAACTGGGGTGGCAGAGTGGGCTAAAGAACGGTGATGGATCAAAGCCAGATCTGTTGACTGGGTGTGAGTGTTTGATTGGTTCTGATGCTCCGTCCATCACCACCCCCTTTTGTACCGCTTTGTTCGCCATAAGTTGGCAGGGTATGCTCAGACGTGAGTCCCTTGCTCACTTTGCCACTGGATTCAAGCAAGCCTGGCTGAAGACGGCTGAAATGCCAGAAACCGGTCCTAGGAAGCTTGTTTCCGGTCCAGGGAAGGCATGGCTTGGCAGTTCGGGCTGGACTGTTCCCATGAGGCACAGGGTCAGACTGATTTGCATATGGCCATGTCTGAACTGGGGTGGCAGAGTGGGCTAGAACGGTGATGGATCAAACCCAGATCTGTTGACTGGGTGTGAGTGTTTGATTGGTTCTGATGCTCCGTCCATCACCACCCCCTTTTGTACCGCTTTGTTCGCCATAAGTTGGCAGGGTATGCTCAGACGTGAGTCCCTTGCTCACTTTGCCACTGGATTCAAGCAAGCCTGGCTGAAGACGGCTGAAATGCCAGAAACCGGTCCTAGGAAGCTTGTTTCCGGTCCAGGGAAGGCATGGCTTGGCAGTTCGGGCTGGACTGTTCCCATGAGGCACAGGGTCAGACTGATTTGAATATGGCCATGTCTGAACTGGGGTGGCAGAGTGGGCTAAAGAACGGTGATGGATCAAACCCAGATCTGTTGACTGGGTGTGAGTGTTTGATTGGTTCTGATGCTCCGTCCATCACCACCCCCTTTTGTACCGCTTTGTTCGCCATAAGTTGGCAGGGTATGCTCAGACGTGAGTCCCTTGCTCACTTTGCCACTGGATTCAAGCAAGCCTGGCTGAAGACGGCTGAAATGCCAGAAACCGGTCCTAGGAAGCTTGTTTCCGGTCCAGGGAAGGCATGGCTTGGCAGTTCGGGCTGGACTGTTCCCATGAGGCACAGGGTCAGACTGATTTGCATATGGCCATGTCTGAACTGGGGTGGCAGAGTGGGCTAAAGAACGGTGATGGATCAAACCCAGATCTGTTGACTGGGTGTGAGTGTTTGATTGGTTCTGATGCTCCGTCCATCACCACCCCCTTTTGTACCGCTTTGTTCGCCATAAGTTGGCAGGGTATGCTCAGACGTGAGTCCCTTGCTCACTTTGCCACTGGATTCAAGCAAGCCTGGCTGAAGACGGCTGAAATGCCAGAAACCGGTCCTAGGAAGCTTGTTTCCGGTCCAGGGAAGGCATGGCTTGACAGTTCGGGCTGGACTGTTCCCATGAGGCACAGGGTCAGACTGATTTGCATATGGCCATGTCTGAACTGGGGTGGCAGAGTGGGCTAAAGAACGGTGATGGATCAAACCCAGATCTGTTGACTGGGTGTGAGTGTTTGATTGGTTCTGATGCTCCGTCCATCACCACCCCCTTTTGTACCGCTTTGTTCACCATAAGTTGGCAGGGTATGCTCAGACGTGAGTCCCTTGCTCACTTTGCCACTGGATTCAAGCAAGCCTGGCTGAAGACGGCTGAAATGCCAGAAACCGGTCCTAGGAAGCTTGTTTCCGGTCCAGGGAAGGCATGGCTTGGCAGTTCGGGCTGGACTGTTCCCATGAGGCACAGGGTCAGACTGATTTGCATATGGCCATGTCTGAACTGGGGTGGCAGAGTGGGCTAAAGAACGGTGATGGATCAAACCCAGATCTGTTGACTGGGTGTGAGTGTTTGATTGGTTCTGATGCTCCGTCCATCACCACCCCCTTTTGTACCGCTTTGTTCGTCATAAGTTGGCAGGGTATGCTCAGACGTGAGTCCCTTGCTCACTTTGCCACTGGATTCAAGCAAGCCTGGCTGAAGACAGCTGAAATGCCAGAAACCGGTCCTAGGAAGCTTGTTTCCGGTCCAGGGAAGGCATGGCCTGGCAGTTCGGGCTGGACTGTTCCCATGAGGCACAGGGTCAGACTGATTTGCATATGGCCATGTCTGAACTGGGGTGGCAGAGTGGGCTAAAGAACGGTGATGGATCAAACCCAGATCTGTTGACTGGGTGTGAGTGTTTGATTGGTTCTGATGCTCCATCCATCACCACCCCCTTTTGTACCGCTTTGTTCGCCATAAGTTGGCAGGGTATGCTCAGACGTGAGTCCCTTGCTCACTTTGCCACTGGATTCAAGCAAGCCTGGCTGAAGACGGCTGAAATGCCAGAAACCGGTCCTAGGAAGCTTGTTTCCGGTCCAGGGAAGGCATGGCTTGGCAGTTCGGGCTGGACTGTTCCCATGAGGCACAGGGTCAGACTGATTTGCATATGGCCATGTCTGAACTGGGGTGGCAGAGTGGGCTAAAGAACGGTGATGGATCAAACCCAGATCTGTTGACTGGGTGTGAGTGTTTGATTGGTTCTGATGCTCCGTCCATCACCACCCCCTTTTGTACCGCTTTGTTCGCCATAAGTTGGCAGGGTATGCTCAGACGTGAGTCCCTTGCTCACTTTGCCACTGGATTCAAGCAAGCCTGGCTGAAGACGGCTGAAATGCCAGAAACCGGTCCTAGGAAGCTTGTTTCCGGTCCAGGGAAGGCATGGCTTGGCAGTTCGGGCTGGACTGTTCCCATGAGGCACAGGGTCAGACTGATTTGCATATGGCCATGTCTGAACTGGGGTGGCAGAGTGGGCTAAAGAACGGTGATGGATCAAACCCAGATCTGTTGACTGGGTGTGAGTGTTTGATTGGTTCTGATGCTCCGTCCATCACCACCCCCTTTTGTACCGCTTTGTTCGCCATAAGTTGGCAGGGTATGCTCAGACGTGAGTCCCTTGCTCACTTTGCCACTGGATTCAAGCAAGCCTGGCTGAAGACGGCTGAAATGCCAGAAACCGGTCCTAGGAAGCTTGTTTCCGGTCCAGGGAAGGCCTGGCTTGGCAGTTCGGGCTGGACTGTTCCCATGAGGCACAGGGTCAGACTGATTTGCATATGGCCATGTCTGAACTGGGGTGGCAGAGTGGGCTAAAGAACGGTGATGGATCAAACCCAGATCTGTTGACTGGGTGTGAGTGTTTGATTGGTTCTGATGCTCCGTCCATCACCACCCCCTTTTGTACCGCTTTGTTCGCCATAAGTTGGCAGGGTATGCTCAGACGTGAGTCCCTTGCTCACTTTGCCACTGGATTCAAGCAAGCCTGGCTGAAGACGGCTGAAATGCCAGAAACCGGTCCTAGGAAGCTTGTTTCCGGTCCAGGGAAGGCATGGCTTGGCAGTTCGGGCTGGACTGTTCCCATGAGGCACAGGGTCAGACTGATTTGCATATGGCCATGTCTGAACTGGGGTGGCAGAGTGGGCTAAAGAACGGTGATGGATCAAAGCCAGATCTGTTGACTGGGTGTGAGTGTTTGATTGGTTCTGATGCTCCGTCCATCACCACCCCCTTTTGTACCGCTTTGTTTGCCATAAGTTGGCAGGGTATGCTCAGACGTGAGTCCCTTGCTCACTTTGCCACTGGATTCAAGCAAGCCTGGCTGAAGACGGCTGAAATGCCAGAAACCGGTCCTAGGAAGCTTGTTTCCGGTCCAGGGAAGGCATGGCTTGGCAGTTCGGGCTGGACTGTTCCCATGAGGCACAGGGTCAGACTGATTTGCATATGGCCATGTCTGAACTGGGGTGGCAGAGTGGGCTAAAGAACGGTGATGGATCAAACCCAGATCTGTTGACTGGGTGTGAGTGTTTGATTGGTTCTGATGCTCCGTCCATCACCACCCCCTTTTGTACCGCTTTGTTCGCCATAAGTTGGCAGGGTATGCTCAGACGTGAGTCCCTTGCTCACTTTGCCACTGGATTCAAGCAAGCCTGGCTGAAGACGGCTGAAATGCCAGAAACCGGTCCTAGGAAGCTTGTTTCCGGTCCAGGGAAGGCATGGCTTGGCAGTTCGGGCTGGACTGTTCCCATGAGGCACAGGGTCAGACTGATTTGCATATGGCCATGTCTGAACTGGGGTGGCAGAGTGGGCTAAAGAACGGTGATGGATCAAACCCAGATCTGTTGACTGGGTGTGAGTGTTTGATTGGTTCTGATGCTCCGTCCATCACCACCCCCTTTTGTACCGCTTTGTTCGCCATAAGTTGGCAGGGTATGCTCAGACGTGAGTCCCTTGCTCACTTTGCCACTGGATTCAAGCAAGCCTGGCTGAAGACGGCTAAAATGCCAGAAACCGGTCCTAGGAAGCTTGTTTCCGGTCCAGGGAAGGCATGGCTTGGCAGTTCGGGCTGGACTGTTCCCATGAGGCACAGGGTCAGACCGATTTGCATATGGCCATGTCTGAACTGGGGTGGCAGAGTGGGCTAAAGAACGGTGATGGATCAAACCCAGATCTGTTGACTGGGTGTGAGTGTTTGATTGGTTCTGATGCTCCGTCCATCACCACCCCCTTTTGTACCGCTTTGTTCGCCATAAGTTGGCAGGGTATGCTCAGACGTGAGTCCCTTGCTCACTTTGCCACTGGATTCAAGCAAGCCTGGCTGAAGACGGCTGAAATGCCAGAAACCGGTCCTAGGAAGCTTGTTTCCGGTCCAGGGAAGGCATGGCTTGGCAGTTCGGGCTGGACTGTTCCCATGAGGCACAGGGTCAGACTGATTTGCATATGGCCATGTCTGAACTGGGGTGGCAGAGTGGGCTAAAGAACGGTGATGGATCAAACCCAGATCTGTTGACTGGGTGTGAGTGTTTGATTGGTTCTGATGCTCCGTCCATCACCACCCCCTTTTGTACCGCATGGTTCTGGGGTAGGCGGGGACGGAAAAGAAAAGGTAAAAATTAAAAAAGTAAGTAAAAGAAATTAAAAAAGCAGGTAATAGAAAAAGAGTGAAAAAGTAGTTAAAAAACCCCAAAAAAGCAGACAAAAACAAAAAATATAGAGTCAGGAAAATAGAGAGAGTGAGATAATAAATAAAAAAGATCAAAAAAAAGTTTATAGAAACAAAGGATTGAAAAGATAGAGGGAGGATTGAAAAGCAGGCCCCAGAACCATAGCATAGAGTGAAAAACAAGATGGCCGCGCCCATTGCGGCTGCATGGGCAAGTTCGCAAGATATTTGCCCCGAGCACGCAAAAAGCATCGCGAACACGCAATACGCGTTCCAGAACAGGAAATACCTAACGCGAACAAGTGCGAGCATGCATTGCGCGACCTGGTACAGGAAATAGCATTGTGAGCGGGCGGGACAAGTGAAAACAAGATGGCTGCACCCATTAGCGACCGCATGGGCAACTTGGCAACACATTTCCAACGCGATCACGCAAAAAACATCGCAAAAGGGCGAGAACAGTTTTTTCGCGTCTTCGCGATATTTCTGCACGTTCGCGATCATTTTTAGCATTTTCGCGAAGATTTGCGTAACACGATTACGCAATTTCCGCCCACCCTTAGTCCAGACAGCGAAATCGTCACTTAAGTAGACCAAAGGTACACTCCACCACACAACATGTCCTTTCATGGGCATCATTGTAGCGGACTTCACCCGGGGTCCCGGGATTCCTCAGTGGGCTCAGCAACTAAGGCCGGTTGGGATATGCAGAGTCACCTAGGTGTAAGATAAACAGAGCAATTTTGTAATATAAACAGTAGCTGAGAACAGCATGTCACACATACAGCACACTACTTGATTCTGCGTACTCACCCACGATCCACACACGCTCTGGATGCAGATTTGCCATCAGCTGTGGTACGATGCTGTTATGCAGGATGTAGGAGTCATGGGCTGATCCAGGAAATTTGGCACAGACATGTGAGATCATATCTGCCTGGCATACCACTTGCACATTGATGGAATGGAAATGCTTCCTATACCTGTAGATGTGCTCACATGCCTTTGGTGGAACAAGGCCAAAATGTGTGCAGTCATTGGAACCAACAACATTAGGGATGTGGCCAAGGTCATAAAAATCACCCTTCACAGCCGCCAATTCATGCCTCCTGGGGAAATTGATTTATCTGTCCTGTAGGTCATCATAGCGGACAGGACATCACGTAGCACCATGCTGAACGTAGGTTGTGACATCCCACTTGCGCTGGACACCTGTACATGAATGAACCAGTTGAAAAGAAATGCATGGCCGCCATCACCTTATACGTTGGTGTGAAAGCAGTCGGATAGGTTCTGCGAGGCCTCAGATGGGGCTCCAACAGAGCACATAGGTCTTGAAGGGTAGGTCGATCCAGGTGGAATTTGCGTGTGATGTCCTCAACCTCCATGTCCGCCAGCACTGTGAATAGACCAGGATTCTCCAACCTTTTCTGTAGTGAGAGCTACTTTGGACCAGTGAAAATTGTTGTGAGCTACTAACTAAAGGCCAAGCAGCTCGTGCATTTTTCCAAGAGTCCCCCACGCCCAGCTTCCTTTACTTTAAGCCTAATTTCGTAGGTTCACCGGGCAAAACAAGGAAATGCTTCCCACATAGGATCACAAACCAAAGAAAACACTTCCAACCACCCACCCTACACATGCCATACCTTGCTGACTATTGTAAATCAATGCTTCAGTGCCACACATTGGGTAACGTTGGCAAGCACTATAAAAATACTGCAACAGAATGCCCCCCCCCCCCTCTTCATTATCAAATGAACAAATGGAGAAGAGTTATGTTACAAATTAATGCAGAGGATTTCCTTTCATGTCTGGGCATTTGCAGGCTATTGAAACAATAACAAATGGCTGGTGTTTGGAACAGTGGTAATCCTAATTTCACTATCTGCATTATTTTATTTTTAAACGACAATGCATGTTCATGCCCGTAATCTCATGAAATGAGTGCTTCCACCAGCATCTCTGTTTCTAAAGCAAAATGTACAAGTTGTCCCAGGGCACAAATCTGAACCACAAACTTTCTTTTATGACTATTAATCATAGAAAGAAAGTTGCAGGCCCTGGTTCGCACGCTTGCAGCTAACTCAGATAGATGCAATTTATTTTTTAAAAATAAAACAGTCTAAAATGCTTCTTGTTACAGTGAGGGATGGTGTACTCTGGGCCTTGTTTTTAGTTTGAACTTCATAATAGCCAGACAACTGTCCAGTAAACAAAACAGTATTGATTATCACAGCAATTGGAATCACCACATGGTAATGGAGAGGTATATCCTATTTATGAAATGGGAAAAAAATTATTTTGGGGAAGCATTTCATTTTAAAATGAAGATGAGTAGGGGATATAAAGCGCGGTGCCAGTCTATGTTAAAATTGTAGTGTCAATTTAAATATGCAGTGTTTCCCACTGATTTTGTTTTTATTTTAGGGAAGCATTGAAATTTCTAACAGATCATTATTACTTGATACTTGCACAGTTTTATATACCCCGAACTTGACTGAAAAGTCTTGAAGTGCTTTACATGTACGCCAAATACATTACACAAGGAAATATTCGTTTTTGAGGCATTTTCGCAGAATTACAGTCTGTTGAGACAACACCGAGATTCGAAGCCCGTTCCCCATTTTCAAAGTCTGGAGCTTGGACCCTAATGGCACATCCTCTCCACTAGAGAAGTTAATTGATGCTTTGGCTCAAAACCTTACCCTTCAGCTGAGTGTCCAGGACCTCAACAGTACAGCCATCAGTGATTGACTTGAGCTGCTGAAGTGTAATTACATAAGTGCATACGAGTACAATGGCCCACAATGCACAAGGTTTGCCCGCGAAGCCTGTCCATAGCGCTCGTAAGCAGCCCAATGTCTGCCCATGGCTGGTGAACGGCTGCTCACCCTCAGCGGGCTTCAAGTTCATGGCCCTGATTACACCTTACTGAAAAGAAGAAATGCAGTTGCTTCGCACTGACCAGACTTACACACATACTCTGGTCAGCTGCCCTCGTTATTTAAAAGACATCGTACTAACTGCATACTCAATTTCAGGCATTCTGCGACCCCCTCTGACCTTGCTGTAACTGGGCCATGAATTCAGTAAGTAAAAGCCAGAACTTTCAGCTAAAATACTTTCACAGCTAATCAGGCAATACAGTTAACTGAAAACTGCTTTAGCTCGATGTGCTAACTAACCCCCTCTTTTCAATTTATAGCCCCCTCCCACTCTCCCCAAAGTGCATGCCTGGCCGTAACACTGTATTTTGCGAGGCTAATAAATGTTAATGTGCAGCTCGAAGTTAATTTCGACTACAGGAATGACTGCTTTAATGATGAAACCAGGGAGAAATCGATTTGCCCAGCTACGAACTTAAACGGCAATATGCAGTGAAGGGTATGCCCGTATGCCTTTTATTAAAAAATAAAGAAGTAAAGAAGTAAAAGACAGATAAAGCTCACCTGAATTGCCCAGGATCACATATTAGTAGGGTGTGCCCGATAGTAGGACTCAAACCAAACATAACACCCAACTGCACCGCAGGTAAACGTAGGCCCGTAGTTATTTATTAAAGACATGGAAAAGATGGAAGCGTATTTTATTTGCCCAAAATCAAAGGATGTTGCAGCTTGCTGCGGTCAAAACTGGTGCCGCAGTTACTGCGTCAACTACCAAACTGTTAGTAGAATGGAAATAGGGGAATATTAAGTTATTTACAAAATATACAATGGACTCTGCGATTATTAGACAGTCGCCTGAGGAGTTGTTGGCACCAAGCGCAACCAACTGGACTACCAGGCCCATGACGATCATGCATTTCTAGTTAATCATGCTCCACACCCACTCGCAGGACAATGTAAACATCGGTCCTATGGAATAATAATAAAACCAGTCTGAATGAGGGAGTGAAGGGCGATATGAATGAGACAGGATGGAAACCACCAGACGACATAGTCATAAGGCAACCCCCAACAAACTTCCACGAATAAAATGTAATTATTTTCCGTTGAGACAGGGACTGCTCTGCGCTGTACCAAAACAAGTTTGTGCATTATTATGATCGGGTTAACCTTCCCCCACAGTGCCATTCGCAGTAACCTTGAAAGTGCGCTGCAAATATTCAAGGAATAGCACCTCGTTAGCATCAGCTCTTGAGTCTGGCTAGATTAGAATGTCCGTCATTATCGATGTTAAGATGTCCAAACGGGCTCCGCTAAGCACTAATGTGTCATCCGGAGTACAAATGGGACGAACTAGTACTAGTGCAACCAGACTGAGACCCATAAGCACTGGTGAATTTGCCCACATTCAGTATGGCTGCCCAGCTCAAACGCGACATGGTTCTTTGTGCTAAGCCACCCGGCACTCTGAGTCGGGAACCACCGTCAATGAGGAGCAGAAGCAGGCTGGCAGGGATATGTATGCCCTGCTGAGCCCCGATGAAACCCGATAGTGAGGAGCTTAAGGGCAAAGCTTGAGGTGTAGCAAAAGCGATTCACTCCAGTAAGTGGGGCAATAAACACGGATGGAAAACCACACCAAAGTTTAGCGTGCCACATATTAAACAGGGCTGCCTAAAATAGGGCGGGAAAGGCCCTCACCTGAAACCTTTGAAGCATTGCTGCCCATTCAAAAAAAGGCTCCACTTCTGCATCTGCTAATGACCCACGCTGCCTCTGCTCCTCGTATCCCTAGATCATAACCACTGCGCTGCTGATTCACCCAATTCAATTTATGTCTGCATTTGCATTTTTCAAGAATTTCTGCCTCCGAGTACAGATACAATGGATCAGTTTCACTAGTCTAAACTTGGAAGCAAGGGTAGTAAACACTGCGCCTTCCATCTAGTAAAGCGCGGTGGTAGCCGACGCTACAATCAGAGGGCTTTGCATGCACTCAGCCGCTTTCACTGACTAATATGTGAAGTCAAATATAAAGCATGATGTAGTCAGTGAAAGCGGCGGAGTGCACGATATTCCCTTTGATTTTAACGTCTACTACTGCCACAGAGCTTCTTACTAGGGAAGGCAGATTATAAAGCGTTGTGCCAACCCTGAAAAACAAAGGTCCTTTATGCACTGAGACGCTTTTGCCGACTATGCAGATACTAGGCCAGGTGCTCACTTACCGATCTGCTACTCCACTCTGTCCACGATCAAAAGATCCATTTAAAGCGCGGTGCCCGTCTGAAAAAGGCTGGTGGCGCGATTCCTGGTTGTGCCAGACTTCAGGAAGTACGTCATGTTCCTCTGCCTGCCCCGCCCCAGCTAAGCTCAGTTCAGCCAATCTGAGCAGCTGGTTTTGGTGAGGGCGGGCAAACGTGAATGACAAACCTTAAAAGACAGTGAAGGGCTAATAAATGCATGCTGGAGCGCAGAACGAAAGCTTAATTATTAGATGCCGGATGAGCTACTCCCAGGGGGTCGGCGAGCTACTGGTAGCTCGCGATCGACCGGTTGGAGACACCTGGAATAGACTATGCACTTTTGGTCGCCTCCTAGGTGAGATGAAAGGGGACACCTGTCAATTCAATCCCCCTGTGAAATGTGTCCAACATCTTACATGCTGACTGAGACAGCACCAACAATGACTGGCAACAAACTTCAGCTTACAGCACAACTTACATGTAGGGACACCTTGATCTAAACTAATCGTACATTTGTCCAGTATTCAGACAGTGAGTACCCCAAAACAGATTCAGACTATGTGAATGCCAAAAGGTACATTTCAACATCTTGTGTCAGCAGCCCTGAGAGTAGTTGACAGAGCACAATTGTGAGACAGCAACACTGCTAGCTTCTACGTAGCTGCTGTACCTGCCACATCTTCTTGCGTAAGTCGGACAGGCCACACATTAACAACACAATGTGCACAGTGTGTGCATAAAGACCAAGTATTTACATGAGTTCAGCAATCTACACAGTTAAATAGGCACATTATGTGCTCAGACCTTCATTACTGTGGGTTGCTTAGCCATCTCACACATTGAAATGTGTACATATGTGAGAATCCATCACACTACAGATCTGTGTACATGCACAACAATATCATAAGTGACATGTGAGGGAGTACATGCCTGTGCATATAATCCTCTGCACTGACATGGCATGTATAGTAATCAGTTGGCTAAATGTCACACTAGCATTGGTTAGCACTATCTGGTGGCATTATTCATGTGTCTACTGTACAATGTTGAGAACTGGCCACTGCCACAGCATGATGTGTTCATATGTGCCATAAGGGTGCACCGCCACCACAATCACGGCGATAGGCACCAATGTCCAGCGGTCAAATCGCGGTAGCGACTGCCTGGCCCCTGCGGTGTGTCACCGCCAATGCCCATGCCCTTACAGCCAATGGGAACCACAATCGCAGTAGTGATATACACATTGGAAAATGGCAGTTGGCGTGCTCCACCACCACAATCACGGCCATAGGCACCAATGTCCAGCAGCAAAATCGCGATAGCGACCGCTTGGCCCCTGCGGTGTGTCACTGCCAATGCCCATGCCCTTACAGCCAATGGGAACCGCAATCGCGGTGGCCAAATGTAGTTTTGAAAATCGCGGTAGGCATGCTCCGCTACTGCGGGGCTGGTCATTGGATGCAATTGTAAGATGCACGATCGCGGTAGTGACTGCCTGGCCCCTGCGGTGTGTCACCGCCAATGCCCATGCCCTTACAGCCAATGGGCACCACAATCGCGGTAGTGATATGCACATTGGAAAATGGCGGTTGGCGTGCTCCGCCATGACAATCACAGCCATAGGCACCAATGTCCAGCGGCCAAATCATGGTAGCGACCGTCTGGCCCCTGCGGTGTGTCACCGCCAATGCCGATGCCCTTACAGACAATGGGAACCACAATCACAGTAGTGATATGCACATTGGAAAATGGCAGTTGGCGTACTCCACCATGACAATCACAGCCATGGGCACCAATGTCCAGCGGCCAAATCGTGGTAGCGACCGCCTGGCCCCTGCGGTGTGTCACCGCCAATGCCCATGTCCTTACAGCGAATGGGAACCTCAATCGCGGTAGTGATATACACACTGGAAAATGGCGGTTGGCGTGCTCCGCCACCACAATCACGGCCATAGGCACCAATGTCCAGCGGCCAAATCGTGGTAGTAACCGCCTGGCCCCACTGTGTGTCACCGCCAATTCCCATGCCCATACAGCCAATGGGAGCCGCAATCGCGGTAGCCAAATACAGTTTTGAAAATCACGGTAGGCGTGCTCCGCTACCGCAGGGCTGGTCATTGGATGCAATTGTTAGGTGCACGATCGCGGTAGCAACTGCCTGCCCCTGCGATGTGTCACCGCCAATACCCATGCCCATACAGCCAATGGGAACTGCAATCGCGGTAGCCAAATGCAATTTTGAAAATCGCGGTAGGTGTGCTCCGCTACCGCGGGCCGATCATTGGTCACATTTGAAAAAAGCTGACCTGGAACACCAATTGCAGCAGCTTAGTACCACTGAAACAACCCCAGGGGGGTATATATGTGTGGGAGAGAGCCACACATTTCCACTGCTTCCAGACACTGCTGACTGACACTCTTCACCACCACCTGCTGCTGTTCCTGTCTCCTGGACCCAGTGATGGCGAGGACTGAGAACATCAGGGCCCGTCCCTTCACCACAGAGGAGCTAGAGGTCCTGGTGGAAGAGGTGCTCACACAGTATGGGAGGCCACATGGTGCTCCTGATGTCATGGTAAGTGTTTCAGAGTGAAAGTAGGGGAGTGCAGGGATTGCACACATGAAGTTGATCTGCCACAGTATGTACCTGAGAGTGAGGGTTTGTGTGATACACTGACTAGCATGCTGTTTTCAGGGAAAAGGGGTTTGTAGCCTTTTTTACACATTCCCCGGGCTGCATATCAGGATGGGAGGGACATGCAGTGTTTTTGCAGCCACACAGTGACACTGCAATTTTGAAAATGGGAGTCAGGACAGAAATTGCCTGTGCTAATGGATGATTGAGTCCATGAGGTTCTTCACAGGCTCATCTGTGACATTACAAAGACTTTCCGTCCAGAGGGTACTGATGGAAGGGAGTTTGACTTTATATTGCCACCATGGATTTGTAAGCATTATGAACAAGAGTAAAATGCCTTAGGGTGACACTCTTGGTGGAAATTCACCTATGACACAGCAGATTGTTGTACTTCTGATACATCCCCCTTCCATTTGTTTCATTATGTGTACTGACTCACATGTGTAGGCACTGTTTGCCCTCTCATATTGTACATGCATGTGACAGTTCTGATGGCCCACGTTAGACCGCAGTGTGAGCCCCCCTGGCCTGCACAGTTACTGCCCAATTTGACAGGGACCCATCACTGAATTGACAGAGTGAGACACATGGGTTGTCTGCTACCCTATTAATCAATGAGCTATCTTAGGCCTGTGGATTGCAAAATACAGCCCTTGTGCGAAGGGTGTGATATTGTAAGATTATGTCCCTAAATGTGACCTCCATGACACAGTGAGCCATTCACAGGGCAAGGACATTGAGGGATGTGCAGTGTTGGACACATTGAGTTCTCCCCAACACATCATTTACAATGTAATGTATGTCTTGCTCCCTCACATAGTACATCACAGATGTGGGCCTTCTTCACCTTGCTTTCTTTGCTGGCATTCTGCATGTGTATGAGATGGCCAGGTACCGTGTCCATCCTCATACCTGCATGCATTTAGGTATGATTATCTCATGCTAATGTACTACGTGTCATGCTGTATTGTCTCTGCTAATCATATCTGAATACCTGTGCTGAGTGTGTGCATGCTCCTGTACTGAGACCCAGTGGTACATAACCCAGTGTCACTGAAATGTCTCCCTCTTGCCTCCCATACCTGCAGCTCAAAGTCCACCAGTGTAAGACCGTATGGAGGGCCATTGCACGCAAGGTGCGGGCTCTGGGTGTCTCCAACCGACAGCACACACACTGTCACAAGAGGTGGGATGACATCTGCCGGCTGAGCAGAAATGTGGCAGAGATGATGCTGGGGCTGCTCCCTTGGACTGCCAAGTTGGTGCGCAGTATCATGACACCACTAATAGCCCGCATCTTGGCAGTGACACAGCCAGAGCTGGATGGACGTTTGAGGGCCCATCACTAGCAAGTTGGGGGTGAGTGACTGCATGTATTCCAACTCTGAGCCAGTGCGTAGCTCTGTGATATTTCTAGTGTGATACAATGGCTTGGAAGTTCCCTCTGTGTTGGGTGCAGCTGTCATGCATTTTCGCTACATGTACTTTCTCATGTCTTTAATGTAATGGCCCTTGACATTGCATGCAGAGTTGTGGCCTTATGCCATCGGCTGCATTAGGGGAGTCATAAACATCCCCTGGCAGTGAACGGTAGCGTGCCTCAGCTGAGTTTGCTTTTGTCGATGTGTGCAGTGCCTGACCTCGAAATTGTGAGAACTACACACCTGACACCAATGTGCAACTGTAGTTGTGAACCAAAGCACAACATGGTGGGTGGCAGGAGCTCATGGCCATTGCAAAATGACATTTTGGAGTATGTATCTGTGTTGTCCCCTTATGTGACTCCATATGTGACTGTGACAACATGTTGATATGTACATCTTTTTCACCTACAGGGATCTAGGTATGCTCACAGGGATCTGTATGTCAGGTTACACAGAGGCACGGGCAAGCTATTTGGTTGTGTGGACATCACATGGGTCATTAATGCCAAGTGTGCATGTTGCCATGCATGTTTTGAGTTTTTAATTAAGGTTGCACATGCAGACGCACAGGGTTGTGTGCAACATGGGGGTATCATCATCTTGTTTTGTGCTTTGCTTGCATATCATGATTGTGTGTATGGCACTAAACTGAACCTACGTCTCTGTCTCTTGCAGCATCTACCGAGAGCAAAGAAGGACATGAGAGGGACACCAGTGGTGAAGTTCGGGCACGATTGCTACACATGAGCGCACTGACACTGATGTGACCAACACCTCGGAGGTGGACTGGAGTGCCCTTGAGGAATCACACCCAGAAACACCAACCCCAACGTCATCTGACGCCAGCGGTGACTCCTCGATGTTGACGGGCAGAGGGAGTGGGAAATCTGCTTCCTCTTCCACCACACATTGTCCAGTGACCACCCTCCCAGCTACTTCCACTAGTGCTGCACATGCTCGCACCAGTAAGAAGGGAAGAGTGTCCTTTCCGCCCGGCGGTGGGTCTCTATTGCCTCCCACCACTGTGGTGGCGGGTGCATTTTTATGCTTGTTCATGTCGCACCGCGGCGGACTGGAAATATGCTATGTTTGCCCATTGTAATATGGCAGACACAAAGACCACTGCTGGAGTGCGGAAAATGACATCTTCCGCCAGCACCGTGGAGGTGCCTCCACCTGCCATCCTAACTAGCCCCAAAGTATAAATCAATAAACAGATTAGGGAAGAACGTCCAAAAACTACTGGCTAACCTCCAAAATAAAGCAGTACACAAGCCACACCCATTTAATGGTATGATATGACATAACAGGGTTGCACTAGCAATGTTGCAAACACAAAAACCAATCAATATTCTGGCAAACAAAAAACGTCTACAGACAACTACCTTGTATGCATTTCATTGACTAGGTTATGAATAACTGATTGAGGAAACAATTTGGCATTTATATAAGACATACATTTAATCGCTTGTTCAGCTAATGATTAGCATAAATAGGACATTGGCAGTAAAGCCTGAAAAGGTACTAAAGAAAGGATCATCCTGAGCATGGCTTCCTGGTGAGAGTACAACTTTTTACATTTTATACTTGTACAGGCACCACAAAATTAGACATCATTTTTGAAAAATGGAAAAACACATAGAGAGAGAGAAAGGCTTGCTCACATAAAATAATATGCACTAATATTCTGCAAATATGAATAACTGTCAATGAAAGCTGACTGCTACCTAGTCATGCTGACTGAAGTTAGTTTTTATTAAGCATTATTTCTAATTAGTAAAATGTTGCCTGCCTCCCTGTAACCAATGGACACATTTCTCCCATCTTTGCCCATGTTTTGCTCCACAGTCTCATCCTTGGTTCCCCTTTGCACAATAACATCTTTGCACTATTCAACCCTTTTCACATATTACACCATCAAACAGCATGAACTCACACCGCCAAGTTGCACCTCCAGTACAGTGTCTGTCGTGCCGGGGTATGTAATGTGAGTCTTTGGTATGGAATTCCAATTGAAGCTCAGGTTAGATGTCCTTCACATCTAACATGGGCTTCAATTGGAATTCCATAGAGCATATTATCAAGCCCTTATCGCCATTTTAGCGGCAGTTTCCTGCCGCTAAAGCGGCGATAATTTTAACGCCGTCCTTGATAATATGCAACCAAGTGCGCAGAAGTAGAGAACTAATGGATTGGCCGAAATGCATACCTACCTATGGATTTCTATCAGATTCCACAAAGGGTTCCAGCTGTGGTACCATCAATTGCTCTGGCATATAAAATATGCTTTCCGTGCTAGTCCCTGTAGCCAGTTAACAACACAAATAGGCTCATGAAAAAGTCATGTGTCTTTGTTTTCTTGTAGGTAAATATATAAATAGGAGCTTGACAGCGCGCAGTGGAGTCCTAAAGCATCCCCTAGGTTTAAAATGTATGGCTTTTTACAGTAAGAGGCAATTTAACAATGAATTCATCTTGCACAAATATGCATATGGAGTGCATGCCTTCTGCTTAATTATATTCAGCTGCAGCTAATTATTGTAAAAGTGCCGCAAATAGAGATTAATATGCTGCTGATTTCTAGAAATTAAATTCTGGAGTTCTCTCCCTTTGAGCAAGGAAAGCATAAATTGCTAATGTGAGTGATACGTCTTCACTGACAGAGCAGAGCAAGAACGAGCGTGTTTGCTTAGAAATTCTCTGCACGTCTGTTTGTATTTTACTATTACACTCCTCAGAGGAGACATAGAAAAAAAGAACTGTAATGGACAAATATTACGGTGTGCTTCGTTCCATTGTTTTCATTTCGTTGTTACAAAAGGTCATTATGTTGACCAAGAATAAAGTGGCCTCCATTCTACCCATCAATTATGGTGTTATAAATTAAGCTACATTTAAGAACCCAGATTTGTGCCATGGTTTTACCACAAACTGTATGAGTACAGTTGCATGGTAACAGAAAATCATTTCATTTATAGAGGAAGCAGGAAAAACCTCTGCTGAATTATTCTTCTGCACTGGGGATTCTGATAGCAGAATTACCTCCTCCAAGGGATATGCAGATGAGGTGGCTTGCCTGCATAATATTACTTGGTGGAAAGGATTTCTACAACTCAGATGATTTTCAGTTCCCATTAAACTTCAGATCAGGGTACACTAAGAGTTGGGTGGTGACTGTAGCTCCTCCACCCAGAAAAAAATCTGTCTCAAATCTGCAAACTCCAGCGGCTTTAGAACAACACTGCCTGTCTCCTATTTGGCCTTAATCATTACAATAACATCTCAGTCAGCCAGTCAGAATAACTTTATTTCATTACAATAACATCTCATCTGTGCTACAGTTCCTCAATTAGCTCCCAGTGAAGGAAAGAGCGACCCCTCAAAGCCACATACGCAAAGTGATTCATGGTACTGCACCAGACAAATTAGTGAGGGCCTAATTAGGATGTCGATCGGAGTTTCCTCCGACCGACATCCCTGCAGTTTCGAGACTGCCCGATCTCGGGTCGGCAGTCCGAAACCGCAATTACGATGTGACCATCCCATTTCCCTATGGGAGCTTGTGCGGCAGTTGTAAATCGGCCGCAGCACAAGCTCCCATAGAGAAATGGGAGTCTCTGTGAATCCATGCACTGTGTGCCAGGCACCTCATTGTGCCTGCCACATGGTGCAGGAATTTTATGGTGCCCCCTCGTATCCCAACTGGAAGCTGCCATAGAAAGGGGGCTCTGCCAGGGGCCCCCAAGGCCGCTTTCCAACAAACTTTCCATGTCGGAAAACCCGACATTAAACAAACTGTCTGAAACCGACATCATAATCCCGAAGGCGGAAATGCCGTCCGTAAGGGATTATGTTTCAGTTTACGGATGGCCAACGGGCTCCTTGAGCCCTTTGGAAGCCAGCCGGAAAGACCGGCCATTTTAAATTCCAACCACCATAATCATAATACAGCAGTTGGAAATCAAACCAGGGCCGGACTGGCCGTAGCGGGCACCGGGCAATCCCCCGGTGCGCCGCGCGGGTGGGGGCCGGTTTTGGGCCCCTGGGGGCCGTTTTTGTCATAGGGCCGTTTTTGCAGCATAGCTGCAAAATCGGCCCTTTAACAAAATCGTCCGAAAACCGGCCCTGGCAAAGAGCTAGGCGGCACCCCCAAGCCCTGGGGGGGAAGGGAGGAGGGGGGGCGAGCACATTGCCAGGGCCGGTTTTGGTTCCCAGTCCGTCCCTGAGTCAAACTAATGATGTCGGTTGGAAATCTTTCCGAGCGACATCCTAATGAGGGCCTAAGTTGTTTGGCGCTTACCTTTGTCAAACAAATGACATCCTACTGTTGATTTTACTGTTTCGCTATAAGAGATTTGAAGCTAGGACTTTCCATGTGCAAGGCAAGGACGCTCAATATGGAATCCTGTCCCACTGCATTTAGGAATGCAAACCGATTTAGGTTTTTAAAAACTCCCTTCTTCAAGCTATCATGTGGTTTGGCATTCGTGTGCTGTGACCTCTGTATCCTATCTAACCCGAGCTTGTTGGGTACACAAATACAGCCAGATTCTGCCCACATCCCCGGTTTACCTCCAATGACCATTACATCTTTCTTCAAGGTTTTATTGTCCATTATGAATTAAAATTGATTTTGATGCTTGTTAACTATTATATCTGTTGACGGACTATTTAACCAATGTATCTGGCCCAAAGCCCTCTGAAGCTGCCTGAAGATAGCTTTCAGCAATTTACCCCTTGGCCCTGAATAAGTAAATGCATTTCTGGAGGAAACCCTAATTGCAGTCTAAAATACATTGTCTGAGTTTCATTGGCCATATTGTTCCTGTAATGGAGGAGGTGCAGCCAAATGTACCCTCTGGGCCTCATTTATGAAAAGTGACGCATCACTGCGTGAAAACAGTGATGCGTCACTTTTCACTGCGCCCTCCCTGAGACTCCAATGATGCGCCATATTTACAGTATGACGCATCATGTCGCAAGGAGTCACAGATACGTCAGTATTTCTGACGTAACTGTAGGCGCAAAAGTGACGCATTGCTGGAGTGTGTCACAAAAGTGACGCAACTCCAGCAATGTGTCCTTTTACATGGGGCAAGCCCCATGTGGAAGGGCCTGCATCAGTCTTACGCCTGCTGTGAGGCAGGCGCAAGATATTGACGCATTTGCACCCTAGAAGTGGCGCAGTGAAATCTCGTAGATTTCACTGCGTTACTTCTACGATGCTTACTTACGTGGGAACGCCCACCCTGCATACATTATACCTGACGCAGGTATAATGTAACGCAGGGGTTTACAAAGTGACGCATCTACCTAGATGCGTCACATTGTAAATATGGTGCAACAAGGTCCAAAGTGACGCACCGGCGGCGCAAAAGTGACGCAAGGGCTCATAAAAGAGCCCCTCTGTGTTTAGTATTTCCTACAACACTGGAGGATTTTCAGTTACTCTCAGATTCGAAATCAGGTGTGCATCCTTTATTTTACAGCTAAGGGGTCTCAAGTGTGTGGCTAACATTTTTGATGGAGAGACGCCCCACTTCCTGTCCTGCTCGGTGAAATAAAGTGCCCCTGCCTGGGTGCCCACCCTACAGTGGAACAAAGCCGCACTCCACGTGACCCTGCTTCATTGAGAGACAAGAGAGCTGTGGCTAGGGACTCATTGCTGAAAGGATTGCAGGGGGGCTGGGTTGGCTTACCAAAGCATATCTTGTCTTGCAAGAGCTCTCCTTTAACCAGATGTGTGTCACTTATGGACGGTAAGTATAATCATAAGTATAGTAAGTATAATCATGACACCAGACTGTCAAAATCACTTGGAGGGCTTTGGTTGACTACTTGACTCTGACAAGGTGAGCTTTCTGAAGGCCAATGATAGTCTCTTTGTGGGCTGAACTGAAATTGTTTATTGGCTAGATAATCCTAGTGTGTTACCTTATAGAGCAAATAGTAGGGTTTGTTTTTATTTATGATACCGTTACTATACATTTCCGATTTACACAAAAGCACAAGTGTGTCAGGGTGTAGAACTCTCAGAGAGCCTACTCTATAGGGATACTTCATGGTCCTGAAGAAAGCCCATTGACCCTTGGGGGTCCTTGTGAATACAGGTGAAAAACGTGGGCCCATGTATATGATGGAGATACATCTTTGTACATTTACACTGCTGTTTTAACCCAGTCTAGTCCCCCTCCCCCACCTCCAAATAAATTTATTTATTTTGAGTATTTTATATAGCGCGCAGCTACCCCAACGGGGTGTCCCGGCGCTTCTGAGTGAAAGCAGAGTGATAGTCCTGGGGGGGTTAACAAAAGAGAAAAGTTTTTAGTGCCTTACGGAAGGGTAATTCTTCCTGGATCTTCCTAATTGCGATCGGGAGTTCGTTCCAGAGAGTTGTGGCACAGACCTGGAAGGTTTTACCTCCAGAACGTGCTTTCCTGAATCTTGGTATGGAAAGCAGATGTTGGGAGTTGGAACGAAGGTTCCGAGAGCTACAGTAAGGACGGATACTAACAGAGAGGTAGGCCGATCCCCTTCCCCTAGTTGCTCGATGGGCTAAGGTCATGGCTTTGAATGCAGCTCATTGATGGATTGGTAGCCAATGTAATGCTCTGCGATGAGGCGAAATATGGGTGCGTAGGGAAACCCCGCAGACCAGCCGAACAGCCGCATTCTGGACTGTCTAGGGCTGGGAGCAGAGAAATGGGTCGATAGTTCACCGGCTCATTAGGATCTGAATTAGCTTTCTTTAAAATCGGGACCAGTTGGGCATGTTTCCAAGACTCCGGGAAAATTCCGGTTTTAAGCGAGTCATTCCAGATGTAGTTAAGGAAGGGATTAAGAAAAGAGGCCAATAATTTATATTGCTTGGCTGGCCAAGGGTCAAGTGGTGAGCCGGAGCGGCATCTAGACAGTTCCATCAGTGAGTGTTCCAGTGAGATTGCCTCAAAGTCTGAAAAGGTGGAAGAAGACTCGATGCGGTCAAGTAAAGGCGTATCACTCCCTAGATCATTATTCTTGGGGAAGGTGTCATAGATCTTCGCAATCTTGTCTTCAAAGAAGTCAGAGAGGCGGGAGCAAAGGGCCTGAGAGACTGGAAAACACTAAAATAGAAAGTAATATTATGGAACCTTAAGACTATTTTATTTTTAAAGAAACTGGATCCCCAAAAATATAAATGAAAGAGCTCCTCGTCCCAGCTGTGAAAGGATCAGGTATGTGCCGGTCCAGGGGTACTAGACGAATGGACGGGAACTCGAGGATGAAGCGTGGGTGAGAGTTCTAAGTAAAAATCAAAGGGATGCTTCCCCCTATGGACAAAAAAAACAAAAAATGAGAGGGCTGATGTACTTTGGAGGTCACTCTCTTATTTGTCAGATTAAATGCATAGGCCCCAAGAGTCTTTTCATCCCATATAAATATAACGTTCAGCCTATTCCTGGCTGATTCTTCATGAACCACAACTGTGCTTTGCCCAACTCTTAAAAATTGCAAGTTTTCATCATTCCATGAAGCCATGCAAATAAATTCAGGAGGCAGAGTATTTTCCACCCTGAAATAATGCTAATCTTCTCATGGCCATGTCAGCAATGAATACTATTGTGCACACCAAGCATCATAATGTGCTTGGGGGTTCAAGCGAACCCCTCCATACAACTACAGACACCATCAAAACATTTTGCCAGAACGAGGCCAGCTCGGAACAGACAGCAAACATGAGTATCTGATCGGCAGAAGATTATTGACATTGCTAATGTACCTATGCTCCCTGCCCTGGGTATAAATCTGAATATTCACTGCAGTGTTTTAGAATTACTTCTGCAGATAGGAGAAGCCAATATGTTTCCTACTTTGATACAACTGAAATACGAGTTGTAACGTTGTGTTCTTCTTCCATCGAAACTCATCAAGTGTGAATATAGAGGAAAGACTGTCATTTTACCTTTGGGTATTTAAAGGTTCCCACACTATGCTCCCACTTTGGCAAGGAGTCTTAATTGTCTTGTACCATACATGGTTGCCAATGATGTCCTGCAGTGTGCTTACTATGTAATAGGCAATATGGCTGTAGAGTTGTAAAACTGTTCTGTACCATGGTTAGCATCTAACCTCAGAATCTTGTTAAGTTGTTGCCAGTGGTGGCTGGCTTGTATTGAGGGTGGTAGGGTGGGGGGCACAAAAAAAATAGCAATTCACTTACCTTGGCAGCGTGACATCCTCCTCCCTCGGGAAGCTCACGATTCAGGAAACTGCACTACCCAATCCTGGCACTGGTTTCACAGCATGAAAGCAGCGCCAGGATTGGATAGAGCAGGCTTAGTTCAGGACGGGTCAGATGCTGAAAAATAAAACGGTAACAAATAAACGTTATTACCGTTTAATTTTTCAGCTCTGGGGCCTCTGGGGAGGCACTCCTTCGTTCAAATGGAGGAGCCGCCCCTGGTTGTTGCCTTAAAGCCACCAAATAATAAAGTCAAAAGTTAGGCAGTGCCCATCCAGCTGCCTACGGGCATTGCTCAGTGAATGACTACCATTATCAAGTTCTATTTCATGGTGCCACATCAGAATGTCTATAAACTGCTGGAGGCAATTGCTGCCACGATTCCTTAACATGTAGCTGTCATTAGCCTATTTCTTCAAGGCCAGAACTAGGGGGCATATTCTCAAGCCCCTATCGCCACCACAACGTCACTTTCAGTGACGTTGTGGTGGCGATAGGGGCTTAGCCCTATTCACAAGGCATCGTTAAGCCACGTTAAGTGGCTTAGCTCGGCTTAACGTGCCTTGTGAATAGGGCCCCCTTCACGCTGTTTTTAGCGTGAAAGGGGCGTGCAGATAGGTGTTGCAGTGAGCGTTCCACCGCAACACCCATTGAGTTTGACGCTACCTCCTATTCTCAAGGGCAGCGTAAATAGGAGGTAGCGCCAAACTCAAGGCCAGGAAAAATCTGGTCTTAAGGTGGCGAAACGAGGAGAAATACTTTATTTCTCCTCGTTTTTTATTTTTCAATGTGTTCTGCCTTGTGTAGCACACATGGAAAAAGCAAAGTGCCATGGTTTGTTAATGTACAGGAAGGTGTCCCTTCCTGTACATAATCAAATCTTTTTTCCAAAATGCCGTTTTTAGGTCTCACCTGACCCAGCGCATGCGCTGGTCTGGCGAGACTTTTTGTGAGGGCCAAAAAAAATGCTACCGGCCGGCCTAGAGCGACAGTGTATGTGCGCGGGCGCGTGCTGCGCTTGATCGCGATCACTTTCACGGCCACACGACCGCTTTCATGTTCTCTGTGAGCTTCTCCGTGAGCCAATGCTTGTTTGGCTGGTCCATGGGGTCAGTGGCCCTTTAAATTTGCATTTTTGACCCTTGTTAGCCTGATATATTGCTTCACTTTTTTTTCCTTTAAATTGATCTCTCATTTCCTTTGTGAAATTGATCTCTTCTTTGGTGTATGTGGGCAGAATTGGCTGCTGTTAAGGCATCATATAATTACTGACTTAACTATACTTCCCCTATTGATCACTACTAATGGAAGAGCCATCTTTAACTGCTTTGCTCCCAGACCGAGTGCAATATTGATGAATTAATCATTGACCCTGGTAGCAGTTAAGTATTCAGGTATGCTCGTGTGTTTTGATATTGAATAAATATTTTCACCACTCCTTCATATTTTGGAAGCAAGTTTATTATTTTAGTCATGGATACTGTTTTGTATAAATTTACGGATGCTGGTTCAGAGGACTGGAGTATAGGGCATTACATATGTAAATACATTTTCGAGGCAAGAGGTTAACGTCTTCCTAAAGTCTTGCCCCCTGATTTGGTATTTGGGCGATGCCAATTAAATGACGTAATCAAGCCAATTAGGACTTGTCAGAGTGACAGTCTTCACATAAATTGATACACATTTGCACCTGCTACCCTATTTTACTGTTATTTAAAGTATACATTTTTCTTCATGGATTTAGTTTATTTTTGCTCCCACAGCACGTTTTATAATCAAGTTAAAAAGAGTGCGGCACAGATTAATACTGTGGCTGATGTTTGTCTATTTGGCATACTGTTTCAGACATACTTTGTACAAAAAAAAATACAACTGCGGAGCCAGCAGAAATCAGTTTTTACACTTTGACCCATTATGACTACTTGTGCAATCCCTCATACTTTCAGCTACATTTGAGCCATCTCCGAGCCATTAGTCCCCACTGATGCGAAAGTTGCATATTTTCTCTGCACACCACACTCCTACCTTTGAAACAAACATTTATGTGGCACAACTACTAATAGCTTTGCTGTCTTTGATCTCACCGGGGGGGTACACGTGCTTTCCATCCCCCATCTTGCATCTTCAATGCCTGCCTGACTGACTAGGTGGAGAAGTCTGTATCAGAGTCAGGAAGAGAGCAGACATTGGCCCATAAAGACCAGTCATGCTCTTAGATACCTTGCTGCCTTTTGTCAAATGCCTAGCCTACTATGAAGCCTCCTTTTGGGCACACAGAAGAGATGTTTCCACCACGTCACCCCAAAAAGTAAAGCAGCACTGGTGTTTGCAGAGCATTAGTTAAATGTGATTGTTCACTTAATCATCCCAAACGTAGAGAAGCTGTTTCCTAAAACATATCTGGATCAGCGGATGACATAAGGAGACCAGCAGCCGGTTCTCCCATGTATGACCTTTGGCTCTTTGAGCCAAGTGGCCCATTCAGTGGCATCACTGACCTATTCGGCCTCACCCTTGGTATATTGAGTATCACCTTGGCAAAGTGACATATTTTAATGTAGAAAAAGCCATTTGCTCAGCCACCCAAACGCCCAGTGCTTCTGTTTTTGGAAGAATGGACTCCATGTGGACGTGAGTCCAGTAATGCCTAGTTATTCTTTTAATGAAGATAGTTAGCCATCATTCAATATGTGTTTTATAGGAGAATCCCATTCCTCACTTTGCCGTCCTTTAAGTAGAGTATTTAATATAAATCATTGTTCTCCATGTTTCAATAAATCTGACTACCAGCAGTCTTGCTTGCCCTTCCACTGTGTGTCAAAGTGATAAAAAAAGATCAATTTTAGTAATCACTGGATCGTTGGGATTCAAAAATGATTTTGTACAAGACTCAATTCTGATCCAGTTGTGGAAATTTAGCGTGCAAACTGAACATTATCTGCGCCATCTTGCCTCTCCCCAGCGCCACGCATAGCAAATGCACGGCCGCCGTTTTAGGCACCCCACTCTCTCTCCCCGCTCACTCTCGATCGCCAGCGCTTTCCCCCAGCGCTGCGAGCATCCCCCGCGCGCCGGCCACCCCCGCTCTCTCATACAGGCCATAAACCCTCTCCTTCTGCGCGACCCTGCTACGGAACCACTTCCGACCGACAACCCATACATGGTCATGCCTCTCCTTTGATAACCCCCTTCCTCTGCGCCCCATTGTCTGAACTGGTCCCAGGCCATCACCTAGCCCTGCGGATGCAGTTTATTGCCCCTACTGTAAGGGAAACACCCCACATCAAAGGGATTACAGTAGAATCACAGCCCCTACCCCCTGAGACCCGGCCGGTTGCCCACACCCCCGGGATTTAGCGGAATTCCCTGCTGCGCGATAGCCATCTCCCACTGCGGGTAGGGTGGGAACCTCTACTGTAACCATGTGTGGGATCGGATCTGAGCCGGGGCTTCAGGGGATATTTCCCCGCACATCAAGGGAATCTCAAGAATGTACTATGTATAATAAAGCAATAAACCAGTGTATAAGAGACCAGGTCTCAGAGATGCAGTTAGAGCACCTCGTGACGATACCTTGCTGTCTGATCTGATGTGTTCTGCTCCGACGGAATAAAACTTTGTTTCCTGCCTTCCAGTCTCCGGCGCCTGCCTCTTTTATTGGTAAATTATCGAGTGGTATGAGAGGCGATTACCGCCGGGCAAATACTTGAAAGGTTATCGACTGAAACTGCCGCTACCATTTAACAATTGGCGTCCCAAACGTGGGGCCCATCAGCGACACGTGGATCCAGTGGGAGAGGTCCCGACGACAGAGTGAACGACTGCAACGATCGGGAGAGCTCCTGCCCAATAGACCCTCGTCTGGCAGCCGATCATCCGAACTTCACTGGTTCCGAGCAGACCTCTCTCGAGTGATCTACGGTCCTGACTGGGAACCATCAGGAGTGCCGCGGCAAATACGGAGAGTAGAGGACGATCGGGCGCTGGAGGCGGAAGATGAGAAACTGTCCACGCGGTCCGGGTAAGGTCGTGAAATACGACAAAAGTGCGAAATAATTGATTGATTGTTTGAATACTAGTATTGCTCATTGATTGTTCTCTTTGAGATATTCGCTGTCTACAAACGGGGAGGAGTAGAAATACTCTCTCTCTCCCTTTGCAGATAGTGAAGGGTAGGTAACGCAGACTTTTGTCCCCGTTGAAACCCGTCGTGCCTATCTTTATCTCCCCATTGATTGATTGTCCGAACATTGATTGTTTTGAAGAATAGTGCTTTTTGAGATATTCTCTGTTTGCAAATAACGTAGAATAGGAATATTCTGTCTAGTCTTTGCAAATAGTGAAGGGTAGGTAACGCAGACTTTTGTCCCCGTTGAAACCCGTCGTGCCTATCTTTATCTCCCCATTGATTGATTGATTGATTGTCCGAACACTAGTTGTTCGATATTGGTTCTTTGGAGGTATTCTCTGCTTACAAATAACGAAGAATAGAGATATTCTGTCTAGTCTTTGCAAGCAGTGAAAAGATAGGTAGTGCTGACTTTTGTCCCCGTTGAAACCCGTCATGCCTATCTTCTCCCCACTGATTGGTAGTTGGTTCTGCCCGGACCGCTTATTAGAGGTGAACCACCCGGCTCCACTGGAAGGCACCCCTAATAAGGACATGTTCACTAAATATGGACTAGTCGCCGTAGCTTATAGCAAGCTGTGGCATAAATATACCAAGAAGGACCCCGAAAGTCAGTGGCCACTGATGGGATCCTTCGACGACCACAAGATAGAAGCGCTAGAAGTAGCTCTGCGCAGCAATAAGACGACGCCTACTATGCTTGACAGTATTGGCATGTGGCGCAAAGAAGCGACGCAACGGAAAAAGAGGGAAGAAGTAAAAGCAGAAAAGGAATTACGAAAGGCAGCTCACCTTGCCGCTAGAAAGTTAGAAGAAGACATAAAAGAGAGAAGGGAAACTAAACTAAGACAGGAGCCCGAAACCTCAGGCCAGTACGCTGTTAGGACCCCTTCTTTGCTCTACCCTGAGTTGTCCTCCAAGCAGCGAACGAATGACGAATTACTGTTAGGTCCCCCGATCATTTACATGCCCCCTCCGTATGCACCCTCCCAATCAGTAGTGCAACACCCACAACCCCCGAACACGAGCGAAAGCAGTACAGGGGCCTCGGCCCTCACGGCCTCCGCGCCGGCTGAGCCTCTTGTACTGAACCCAATGTCGACTACAACGCTAGATGACCATGAGATGGGAACGAAAGAGTCCACCAGAATGAATCGATTAACTAAGGATGAACGAGCAGGAATCGATAGGATAGTAGGGACGCTGGTGGAGCGAAAAGAAAGTGAGGAGTATATAACAGACGTGTATAGCTCGTATGCCGACAGCCGCAGACGACACTTCGTCGTACGGCTCTGTTATCACGCCCTGAATGCATATGAGGACAGATACCACGATAAAGGTCCCGAAGGCTTAGCGGCCCTATATAGGAAGGTAGACATTGGGGAAGAAGGAGAGGGCGATGTAACGAACCTCTTCACTCGTACACTCGAGGTCTACCGACACCTTAAAGAACATGGACAGACCACCAAAACAGAAACCCCCATAGCAACTAAGCCCCAGGGAGGAAGGGCCGATGCCATGATGCCCATTAAAGAGGCTGCCCCCTACTGGGTCCCCCCACGGGGTCAGGGAACACACGACGACATCAACCACCAAGATGCGAAGGGAAGGGTTGTATATAACTGGGTCTACCAGCCGTGGGACCGGCAAGATATTTTGACTTTTAGAAAGACTCTACCCGACTTAAGAAAGAACCCGACTGCCTTCTACACGGAATTGGGTACAGCCTTAGGCTCAACGATAATGACGTTAGCAGATATCGACTTGTTCTTTGGGCTATGTCTGCCGGCTGATGTGTGGAAACAAATCCGGAAAGTTGACCACGCTGAGCCGTTCGGATATACCTGGGTACAACTCGATACCATAGATAAACAGCGAGAGCCAGGACAGAAACCCCCGAAAGCCATCTTAGAGCTCCCAGACAAGATTGTACAGAAGCTGAAGACTCTAATCCCAGAAAGAAAGGTAGACTGGTCGATAGTGACGGCTTGCCGCCAGAAACCCCAGGAAGATGTGTCTGAATACTTCTCCCGATTCGAGACTGTGTTTTCCGATTACAGTGGCCAAGACATGACCACCGCAACCGGACACCACCTCTTTGTCCAGAATTATGTAAAGGGTCTGTCACAGGAAGTTTCCCAGAAGCTACAGACCAGCGAGAGTAGTTGGGCAGCCTCCAAACCCGCAGCGATTCTCCAGATGGCCCAATACTACGAAAATCAGAAAAACGAGAACGATAGAGCATCAGAGAAGAAGAAAAAGGAACTGAAGGAGAGAGTAATGATAGCACAGTTGCAAGGGGTGACCATAGGAAGGGAACCCCCGAAAGAGAATTACCAACCAACCGCCCCTAGAAAGCTACCCCCTAGAGACCATACACCTGCACCCTACAACGGACGGAGAGACTTGGATGGGAATCAATGCGCGTTCTGTAGAGGGTTCGGACACTGGAAATCCCAGTGCCCGGTCCTTCTGGAAATGAACAAGAATAGGGACCCCAGAGACACAACATATGACCCCAGAAACAGAGGACAGGGACGAGGGCACACGAACAATACCATCAACGACAGGCCAGGCAGACCAAACACCTTTGATCGCCCCCGCCAAAACCAGTGTCAGCAGTCCGACTATGAGAGCACTCATGACTTTGCATAGGACCGCCAGGGGCAAGGGAGGGATCCAGTCGAACTCCGTGTTGACCAGCAAGGTCCTTACGTCACCGCTAAGGTCTTGGGCACAAAATCTCCATTCCTGGTAGATACTGGGGCGACACGTAGTGCGTTATCTAAACGACTGATTCCTAGGGCACCCTTGTCTGGCTCACACGTAACCTCAATAGGCTTTGACGGAACGCCCTCCACTAACCCCTTATCAGCACCAATCTCCTTTGACTTAGAAGATAACACCACTGACACGACCTTTCTGCTCTCCTCCAACACCCCCGATGCTATTATGGGACTTGATTTGCTAAAGCATTTTCGAGCCACCATCAGATGCTCCCCAGACGGAGTTCGAGTCATCCTACACGATAACCCAGATCTGTCCAGACCCTGTCACACACGGCGTATGCTCTCTATAACCGATGCTGATATGTCCCTACTCGACACATTACCTTCACATCTATGGGCTAAAACCGACTCAGATGTAGGGCGCATGGTTATCGACCCGGTACACATAACCGTCCGACCGGACGCAGTGCTCCCAAAGCTTCCACAGTATCGGATATCACCCGAAGGCGAGAAGGCATTGGTGGAAATCATCGAGTCCCTGGTCGAGGCAGGAGTGGTAGAAGAAGTAGTCAGTAATGTTTGCAACAGCCCTATCCTACCCATTGTAAAGAAGCAAGGCGAGGGGGATGAGAAAGCCTACCGTTTCATTGTTGACTTGCGAGAGGTTAACAAAGTAGTCATACCCCAGTACCCCGTAGTCTCAGACATCACCACCATCCTCACCCTGATTCCATCCACTGCCACCATCTTTACTGTTATTGAACGCATTCTTTTCCATCCCCATCCACCCAGACAGCCGCTACCTGTTCGGCTTCACTTTAAAAGCCCGTTCGTACAGATTCTGCAGGGCACCCCAAGGCTACACTGAGAGTCCCAGTATTTACAGCCAAGCCCTCAAGAGGCAACTAGATGCAGTCCAACTACCCGATGGAGTGGTGTTGATACAGTACGTCGATGACATTCTTTTGGCGGCCGACACCACTCCTCTTGCCGTCACAGCCACCATTCACCTCCTCCGCTTCCTTGCGGAGAACGGTCACAAGGTCTCCAGAAAGAAATTGCAATTCTGCCAGCCCCAGGTAACTTATCTAGGCCACCTACTATCCAAAGACGGGAGGAAACTTACCCCTGACCGAATTCAAACCATCCTAGAAACCCCTGTCCCCAAAACTCAGAAGCAAGTACGATCCCTGGTGGGCCTCACCTCCTTTTGTCGACAGTGGTTGCCAAACTTCAGTCTCACCATAAAGCCTCTGCTTTCCCTGCTGGCTAAGGATGTCCCCTTCCCCCTCCCCTGGACGCCCGAATGCCAATCCTCCTTCAAAGAATTACGAGACGCCCTCTGCTCGGCCCCAGTCCTAGGAACCCCAGACTACACTAAACCTTTCTCCCTCTACACCCACGAAAGGGAGGGATGTGCGTTGTCTGTCCTAACCCAGTCCATAGGCCCTAAGCAACGCCCTTGTGCCTACTTCTCTGCCACTCTCGACCCCGTAGCCAGAGCCTTGCCCGCCTGCCTTCGAGCAGTAGCCGCCGCTGCTGTCTCTATCCGACAAAGTGAGGGGATCGTGCTCTCGAACCCCCTCACAGTATTGGTACCCCATGCTGTTGATACCCTCCTGAACCAAACCAAGACTCAACACCTGACTAGCGCACGACTGACTTGGTATGAACTGACTCTGCTTGCACCCCATATCACATTGAAACGATGCACCACTCTGAATCCAGCTACTCTACTACCTCTCCCTGACGCTGACCCCAATGCATCCCCTATACATGACTGAGTGACCCTCACCGACGAACAAACCAAGAGTAGGGTGGACCTCCGGGATACTGCCTTCCCGGACCCTGACGGAGAACTGTGGGTGGATGGCTCATGCATCAAGCTCCCTGATGGCACCACCTCAGCTGCCTATGCAGTCACCACAGCTCGAACAGTTGTTGAGACAGCCCGCATCACACAGCGATCCGCACAGGCAGCTGAACTAATTGCCCTCACACGAGCCTGCATCCTGGCAGCAGGGACAACCGCAAACATTTACACAGACAGTCAGTACGCCTTTGGGGTAGTTCACCACTTCGGGCTCTTATGGAAAGAGAGGGGATTCTTGACTTCTCATGGCACACCCATCCTGCATGGAGATCTAGTCTCTGCCCTGACCGAAGCAGTCCTCCTCCCCACACGGATAGCTGTGATCAAATGCCAGGCACACAAGAAGGTGACAGACATTATAGGTCAGGGAAATGCACTAGCTGACATTACTGCCCGAACCACAGCCGAGAATAGGTCCACGACCCGCATGTACGTGACCAGGTCACAAACTGAGAAATGGAAGGATGCTAGGGAAACGATTAGGGATATCCAACTAGCCAGCACACCACACGAATTAACTGAATGGGCCCGGGTAGGATTGAAGGACGATGACGGTTGTTGGCGAACTAAAGACTCGAACAAATGGTTGCTACCCGACTCATACTTGATCCCCATGCTGACCATGGCACACTCCCCCGCACACATAGGGTCTGCCCCCATGATCGAACTCATCTCCAAAGTCTGGCACAACGACAGAATACCAGACTCAGCCAAACGTCTGGTCCAACAATGCCTAGTATGCCTCCAACACAACCCTGGGAAAGGAACTGCTGTACCCCGGGGAGGGTTTGGGGTCCCCAATCACCCCTTTGAAGTCCTACAAATGGACTATGTCCAGCTAGAAAGGTGCCAAGGTTTAAAGTATGTGCTTGTCGTTGTGTGTGCCTTCAGCAAGTGGGTGGAAGCCTACCCGACCCATGACAACACCGCTATGACTACTGCAAAAGTACTACTGAAGGAATTCTTCCCCCGATACGGCCTTTGGCGAATTTTGTGGAGCGACAATGGCCCCCACTTCGTAGCCGAAGTTATCCAACTCATCTTAAAAGGGTTGGGTGTAAAACAGAAGTTCCATGCGGTCTTCCATCCCCAATCTGCAGGCCTGGTTGAGCGACACAATGCCACATTGAAACTTAAGATAGCAAAAATAGTCGCCACCACAGGACTAAGATGGCCAGACGCTCTCCCACTAGCATTGCTATCAATGCGTTCCACCCCCACCAAACACCACTTAACCCCCTACGAGGTCGTCTTTGGGCGGCCCATGAACCTTTGGACTGCACCAAAACCATCATCCATCCACGACGTCCCGGACGTCCTCATGTCTGACTATTTGTATAACCTAACTAAGACGTTGTCTGTTATCCATCAGCAGGTGCTGCACGCCATTCCCGATGTTTCCAGGGGCCCGGGACACGACATCCAACCCGGTGACTTCGTCTTAGTGCGTAACTTCCAGCGCACCAAGAGTCTGGAGCCCCGGTGGACGGGCCCCCTGCAAGTCCTGATCACCACCCGAACAGCTCTTCGAGTGGAGGGGAAACGCAATTGGCTGCATGCACACCACTGCAAGAAGGTATCACCGACCCTGACAACCACGGACAACATCACCGCCCAAGAGGAACTTCTGGACAAAGACCGACCATCCCTGAGCCGCTGCCCGGATACAGAGACACTTGAGTTGATTGAATATCCCGATCCCACTGTGCCATCCAAAGAAGGGTATAACTTGCGACGAAAGGAGAGAACTTCGGCTAAGCAGACCACAGGCTAAGTGGAAATCTCAGAACGGTAGCCTAGTCACCTCAAAGGCCACCAGGAGAAAAACTAAAACAAAGTCTGTGGTTCTGCCCGCTACCGAGTCTCTTGAAGATGATGGAAGCAACCGGACGTCCGAAGATCCACTTCAAAAACCCAAAGACTGACCGAATGCACAGCTTTAAGACAATAGCACTTTTCATTTCCCTTCTCTTTTGCCTTCTCCTCGTGGTTACCTTCTGGATCATGGAGGAGAGCACACCCGCTCATAAGACATTGCTGACTACCGTTCAACCTACCACCACGAAAGAACACCATCTGATCTCACTTTCACCCCAACTCCGAGAAAGGCGTAAGGAGTTCTGGAATAACTCTTTTGTGCAGTTACTCCACCAACACAATCTTGCCACCAACGCCACTAACTGCTGGATCTGTGGATTGCTGCCCCATGCCACTGGGCACTCAATCCCCTTCATCCCTTCACCTTTTTCCGTCCATGGTTCCTGCCTCGCCTGGCTGATCCTCCTGCAGGAGAGCTACAAGGACAATGCCACTTCCGGCAGAACCATGTCACACTTCTACCATGGGTTCTGGCTGAACAAAACTGGTAGAACCTCCGCCCTCTTCTGCCCTCTGAGATCGAACACTTCCTTTCACATGGACATCCCCGCCAAAGAACGAATTGAAATGCAAGTGTTCAACAATCCAGCCAGACCCACCTTCTCTTACCTCCGAAAACGGACAGCCGCCACCCTAACAGTGGCCCTGTCCGTCATCAACATCACTGGATCTGTATGCCTCGAAGGCCTGGGGGCACAGCTGGTGGGCCACAGCTCCTGCCTCATCACCCGAACATTGGACTCAGTTGACCCACCTTCCTTTGTTGCCTCCCCGAATATGTACTTCGTGTGTGGTACTAAGGCCTACACCTGGCTCCCGAAAGGTTGGGGAGGCACCTGCTACATCGCCTTTGTCCTTCCTCCGACGTATGTGGCTCCAGCAAACCATCACCGACAGAAACGTGCCAAAGACATTGTACAAACCGACTCCACCAGAGCACAGTTCATGGACGCAGTAAAGGGTCTTGTTCCGCTCTGGGGTCCGATGGCAAACAGCCGTGCCATCCGCCACTTAACCCAGGCAGTCGAAACAGCAATGAACATTACAGCTGGCGCCCTCGCCAACAACACCGCTGAGCTTCAGGCCGTCCGCCTGGTGGCTCTCCAGAACCGCCTTGTTCTAGATGTGGTTCTGGCTGACCGCGGAGGAGCATGCCGCATCATTGGGTCCAGCTGTTGTACCTACGTACCGGATAACTCACCCTCAGTCTACAAAGCAATTGAACACCTCCACAGACTGTCCACAGAGGTCCATCAAGAACAAGAGGAATGGTCACTGGGGAGTTGGTTTTGGGACGCTATTAAAGGTTGGGGATGGAGGCTGTTTTCATTTATCCTCATACCAATCATGATACTATGTGGATGTTGCTTGGGGATTCAGTGTCTGCCACCTTTATGTTCGCTTTTTATGAACTGCATCTGCCCTAAGACTTTGGACTTTGAAACTGAGCGGATGAAAGCTCTGAATGAGGTGGAGGTACGGGGTATTATGGGGATAGATCCAAACTAGGCAAGCTGGCGAGACATGTTAAAAGGGAGGACTGTGGAAATTTAGCGTGCAAACTGAACATTATCTGCGCCATCTTGCCTCTCCCCAGCGCCACGCATAGCAAATGCACGGCCGCCGTTTTAGGCACCCCACTCTCTCTCCCCGCTCACTCTCGATCGCCAGCGCTTTCCCCCAGCGCTGCGAGCATCCCCCGCGCGCCGGCCACCCCCGCTCTCTCATACAGGCCATAAACCCTCTCCTTCTGCGCGACCCTGCTACGGAACCACTTCCGACCGACAACCCATACATGGTCATGCCTCTCCTTTGATAACCCCCTTCCTCTGCGCCCCATTGTCTGAACTGGTCCCAGGCCATCACCTAGCCCTGCGGATGCAGTTTATTGCCCCTACTGTAAGGGAAACACCCCACATCAAAGGGATTACAGTAGAATCAAAGCCCCTACCCCCTGAGACCCGGCCGGTTGCCCACACCCCCGGGAATTAGCGGAATTCCCTGCTGCGCGATAGCCATCTCCCACTGCGGGTAGGGTGGGAACCTCTACTGTAACCATGTGTGGGATCGGATCTGAGCCGGGGCTTCAGGGGATATTTCCCCGCACATCAAGGGAATCTCAAGAATGTACTATGTATAATAAAGCAATAAACCAGTGTATAAGAGACCAGGTCTCAGAGATGCAGTTAGAGCACCTCGTGACGATACCTTGCTGTCTGATCTGATGTGTTCTGCTCCGACGGAATAAAACTTTGTTTCCTGCCTTCCAGTCTCCGGCGCCTGCCTCTTTTATTGGTAAATTATCGAGTGGTATGAGAGGCGATTACCGCCGGGCAAATACTTGAAAGGTTATCGACTGAAACTGCCGCTACCATTTAACACAGTGATATAAGATTTTTTTGCGCTGTACTTTTTTGTTTGTGGGTTCCAATATGATACATCTTTAAAATGTGACTTCTGTGCTGATCATCCTTTCTTTCACCTCTGAGTAAACATCTTGCTGTGTTTCGACCTCTGGATTTAATAAGGACTTTAGGTTGAGGGCTTCATCAGGGAGACTGATCCTGCACTGTGAGGTTAGGATACTCGTGAACTCAAGAGTAGATTTCTAGGCAGCTCATTTGCATTCACCTGCCTTGCCATTCACTTGCTGAATTCTGCCAGTTTATGCACCTCTGACATATTAAGCATCGCCGTTGGTATATTCAGCCTCAGCCTGACATGTTGAGCAGCAGCCCTGACACATTTAGCAGCCAACATTGCATGTGGAGCTGCCTACTGGCGATCTGATGTTCTGAGTATTTAGCAACATCACAATTTATTAACAGCATCCTGGAATATTAAAGCAGCAGTGCTGTATTATTGGCCGCACCTGGTATATTGAACAGCACTTTTGTACTATAGGCAGAACTCTGCAGTAGGTGACTAGCCCTGTTGTATATATTAGCAGTACCAGGTCAAATTGTCACGTACTGACAGCATTATGTTTTACGATAATAGTTAAGAGGAAAATGTATTTTCTTCATACATATCTGGTGTGGTGTTCAGTAATACTCTTGTGATTGGGTTTTTATAGCTTTTACTGGTTTTATATTCTGTGATGTGAAAAATTGAAAACATTTACGCCGGACACCACAGATACTGAGGGGGCAGAAGCGAGGGGCAGGAAGGATGCGGTTTTAGGAAGGAGTAAATGACAGCCAGACTGTAGTTTGCCAGCTTATGGGCTTTAATTTTGCAAACTAAGGCTGAACTCAGAATTGTGTTTCGCTCTAGAAATTTACAGCTTACAACAAACAATGTTTTTGCACAGCACATATTTCCATGTTTCAAAAAAGCCCATATTTTGGCAGTTTTTATAAACTTCTCTCTAGTAAAGTGAAACCCTGATCATCTTTACAATCCACAACACGTGGGGTAAAAGGATCCCAATTTGGCCTAGGTTTCATTTGTGGTTAACAAGTTACGAAGGCTTAAACAGAAGCTGTCCCAAATGTCAAACAAGCATTGGCATAGCCAATAGGTCTCGCTTTTGGGACCTTATAAGTATTTAGTTATGCAACTGTTGCATGGCTAAACACTTATAAGGTCCCAAAGGCGAGACCTATTGGCTATGCCAATGCTTGTGTAACTTACATATGTGCTGCACGAAGCAGCACATATGTAAGTTACAAACTAGCATTTTAGGTTTGTTTATGTGCAGGAAGGAACTCCTTCCTACACATAAACAAACCTCCCTGCTTGCATACACCCTTGCACTCTGGTGCAAGAGTGCCTGCATTGGCCCTAAATTGTGACACTTAGCACCATCACAGGGGGAAACGCGAGGCTGCACCATATCCTTGAGAACAGGGTGCAACCTCGCGTTTCCGAAGTGGCGGAGAGAGGCGTTAAGCCAAGAAGGCTAACGCCTCTCTCCACCACTTCATTGATAATATGGCCCTGACTCTGATGTCCTACTGATGTTCCTGCCTTTAAGAAGTCTTCAGCCAGCCCAAGGAAACCAGAAATGTAAAGAGGGAGTACCATGAAGCCCTCTCTGTCCTTCTCTAACCCTCTCAACCCCTCACCTAGGCTGGAGAAGAGTATGCAAATACTAAAATTAAGTGTAGATAAACTGGCTGGTGACATTTACTGAAGCAACATTACCTTTGTTGTCTCGCTTCACCTTTGTGGGACTAGCGCAGGCACTTGCCAGTCTAAATAGCACTCTGAAAAATCTTAATGTAAAATCCCATGTTGTGGAAGGGTACACTGCGGGCTACCTGAAGATGTGAGGACCTCAGTTTGCATTTTGCTCTATCGCCCACTCAGTGCCTTCCCGGGTTTTCTATATCAGACTCCACACTCTCTCCTGTAACCTTTGCACATCTTAGGAAATCTATCAAAGCATTGAATTCGTAGGTCACATTGAAACAGCAACCTGCCCCATCCATTGCACATCCCAAAGGGAACCCTCTGGGATGCCACAGCTAAGAGAATTGGGTCACCAAGCTCGGAAGTCGGGGACCTTTTTGCCTCCAATCCCAGCAGGGAAGATGTACAGTTTCTGTGCCTCGAGGAGAATCCGAGACAGAATGAAACTGTGCTGGCCTCAATGTCAATACGAATGTGCACCGGAAGCAAAATAAACTACAGGCCACCCAAAACTAACTCATTTTCCAATTTTCCTCATCCAAGCCAAGAAGGTCTTTGCCTTTCCAATGTCACAGTGCACTGTCTACTGTGGGAGGTCAAACTATGAACGAGTAAAGACTGAAACGGAGACTTACGCAGAATATTTGGGGAATGGCATGATCACCAGTAGAATCCAATGTGGCTAGTCAACAAAAGCGTTTTAAAGAACAAGGGTACCCCAATATGCGAACCTGGGGTGATACAATGTAGAAGGAAACAATGGTTCTAAATGGCCTATGAAGGTCCAGGACAGAGAGGGGCCCTTAGGAGGGCAGGGGATTTTGTATAGGTACAAAGACTCATAGGGGAGAGTGATAATTAATATAGAGAACGGGGACTAGAAAAGTCAATATATGACACTTATTTATTATACATAAGATGAATTCAATGTGGTGCTCCCATCAAAAGATTACTAACAGCACTCTAAGGAAATAAGTATGCCAGCATTTATTACATGGGTTACATTTTATAGCAGATGAGTTTTAACCTAAACAATCCAGGTTTTCTTTATTATATCCTGGTTTGACATACACTATCCATTTTAATATGCAACTATTAGACAATGTTGCTCGAGGTATTTACTCGTATGCTTCAGTTACAGACATTGCGATCATCCGATTTGCTGTCATTTCCGCAACAGTAGCTCGTCCCCTATTTATCTTAGCGTCATTATCCTCCACTTTTATTTACATGGGTATCCCAGGATCTATTGTTTGCGATATTTAAGCTTGGATATGATTTTTTTTTAGCACATTCTCATATTTTAGCTTTCCCTCTTCACTTACAAATAAGATATCTGGTTTTGATTTAGATGCTTTGAGTTTTAAATGGAAAGATTCACTAATATGTATAAACAGCTGTAGTGACATTCAGACACATCCCAAAATTACCATATCATTGGAACAGCTGTGTCTCTTATCGTGGGAAATGTGGTCATTTAGCGGAAGGAAATGTTGAACAGTAAAGTGAAGTGTGGAGCTTTTCAGACATGTTTTCTAAAAAAAAATGAAGCTAGTAAAAAATGTAGATCTCTCTGTTTGTAGAACCCATTCATGGCACAAGAGGCTGATGTTCTTTAAACAAAGATCAAAATCTTCTTCTTGACAAAATGTAGTTGCCACATAAACAGTCAAAGCTCGAGGGCTCTCTTTATTTCTCTTTCCAAGTGTTATATTAGGTACAGGTTGCATCAAGAGGGAATATGGCAGTCTGAAGCCCAAAATGGCCGTGCTCTGCTTAGACCAGTGCTTGAAATGGAAAAATAGAAGTGCCGGTGCTCTGTACCAGAGTACCTGCTTGTTTCTGAGAAGTGCCGGTACTCTCCACTTAAAAGTATAGCATTTCTTTTGAGAAGTGCCGGTACTCTCCCTCTCAAAATAAAAAGTGCCGGTACTGCTTACCGGACAGTACTGGCCCATTTAAAGCACTGGCTTAGACACTGATGCGTCCTCCTTTGCTTCTTGACTGAGGCCCTTGCAGGTGCCTCGGACCCCGAAAGATTTGCTCCTGATTTGAGATATGATTTTGTGCCGCTGGCAGAGCATCCACTACAAAGTATGAGTCCTCCGCTCCGATGAAGTGAAGAGGAGAGCCCCTTACCTGCTCTCTTGGCTGACCACAGGCACATTTCCCTATAATGCTGGGGGTGGCAATTTGGCTCACGCTGCACTTGGAGCTAGGGAGCATGTAGCTGGAGTTAGAGGAAATTCCTGAGGGATTGGGAAACTTGGGGTGCTACCACTGTGTGCATCACAGCTTACCTGGGGCCACAGCGGTCTTTTGAAGGTCCTTGAGGGGATGATTGGCGGGTGGAGGGGCACTTTCATGGCGCATGAAGGATCAGAGTTGGTCCACAACCTGACTCCTCAGCGCACAGACCCTTATGCCACTAAAACAACGGTTATTAACTTTTTGATTTCTGTGAATCCCCACAGAATCATTGCTGAAATCAGGAGACCACCTACTGAGTCATTATTGGAGACCGTGGACCACTGGCCTAAGCAATTTCTATGATTTGAACCTCAAAACAATACACAAAAATATAGACACAAACAAACACCAAATAAATTCTCAGATATTGAAATATTTAATTGATTTCACAATCAAATATAGAAAAAGTTTTTGAATTCTCAATTTTGGTTCTTTATTTGTATAAAGAACAGTTGATGGACAGAATGTAGAACAATGTCATACATTCACCCCAGTACAGAGATCTGGGCCTAAATCCATCTTTTTTTTGCTCACCATGCCATTCCAGTTTGGACCCAGACATATGCAAATCAGTCTTGACCCTGCACCCAATGGGAACAGTTCAGCCTGAACTGCCAGGCTAGGTCTTCCCTGGACTGGAAACAAGCATCCTAGGACCGGTTTCGGGGTTTCACCCCTGTTCAGCCAGGATAGCTTGACTCCAGTGGCATGGAGAGCACAGGACCCACGACTGGCCATACCCGTCCCCCTCGGGGTGACAAATGTAAAAAGAACAGTTGATGGACAGAATGCAGAACAATGTCATACATTCACCCCAGTACAAAGATCTGGGCCTAAATCCATCGTTTTTCTGCTCACCATGCCATTCCAGTTTGGACCCAGCCATATGCAATGAATGGATTTCATTAATGGAAAATTTGAACCACATGAATTGTGTTGTACTTCTTTTTAATTGTGCATTTATGGCCTTGTTAGGCCGAATTAAAGAATTTCTTAACTTGGCTTGACTAATTTTGTTCAGAATAGCGGGACAGGATCTGTAAGGAAGGATAGCGTGCATGATTTGCAGTTTTAAAAATCTTAGATATTGTACCCAAAACCTAGACAAAGATCAGGGTACACTTGTTCAGTGTCCCCTTTGTACCACATAAGATGATGTCACGATACTTGATTGATGCCTCTTTCTATTTTAGTGCAATATTGCTCTTTATATTTTTTTCAAAATAACTACATAGCAAACAACACAAATTACAAGCTTTTTTTGTTGAACATGGATGGAAGAGACAGGTTACCTTTGAGAAGCATAAAATTGTGAGAGCACAACCTTGAAACCAAAATAAAAGTCATAGACTCATTTGGAGCTGCAACTATCCCCACTTTACTTTGATCTCCAAGTTCCCCACTATCCTCCTTTGCCTTCGCACTTCAGTACCTTTCAGCTGGTCTAAGGGAAACAGATATAAGCAGTAATTTATCAATAAAAAAATATCTATTCTGAACCTTAGACTATAAAGTTAGAGAAGCGCAGGTCTGAGATTTCCCAACAAGCAACATGGTGAACCCAACTACAAAGGACAGGTGGCAGACTGGTCCACGGGCTGGTAATGAAAGGGGTTGAGGACATTAATTGTTTCCATCTCTTCCACTTCACCATCCTTCCAAACACAGACACCCATCATCTCAACTGTACACACTGCAGGGCATATTTACTAGAAAATGTCAGAGCATCACCAAATTTGGCAGCATCAACCCCTGACATTTTCAAAAAGCAGGAATGCGCCATATATACTACGGCGCATCACTGTATTTTTCCAATGCGCTGGCGCTAAAATTAGTTGCCGAGCACCAGCGCAGTCACCCTTGCACAATAGTGCAAGGGTGCCTGCATTGCAGGGAACAATTGTTTATGTGCAGGAAGGGACATCTTGCTGCACATAAACAATCATTAATGCATTCTTACTCTTTCTATGTGTGCTGCAGAATGTAGCACACATACGAAAAGCAAAAACGAGGAGAAATAAAAGTATTTCTCCTCGTGCGCCATTCTAACATCTGCTCTTGCATGGCATTAGTTTTTGGTGCTGCCTCAGATTTACACCTCCTTGTAAATCTGGGACTGCTTTAAAAAGCGATGGGTGTAGCGGTGAAATACCCACAGCAATATTCATTGCACGCCCTTTTGCCGAAGAGGACTGCAGCAGGAAGGGGCATATTTACAAGGCAGTGTTAAGCCACGCTAAGTGGCTTAGCGCTACCTTGTAAATATTAAAAATGGTGCTACGACACTGGAGCACCAAAAGAAGTGATGCTTCGATGGTGAAAGGGGCTTGTAAATATGCCCCTACATTTTTTTCCCTTTGGCACTGCACATATTTTGACAGCTGTGTACCTCCTTCACACATTTTCCCACAATTAAATTTGGGCCATATGTGAGCATTTCTCTGTGTGAACTACAAAGAGACCACGGACTGGATGTACATGCAGTTAAATATCTTTAGGACGCACTGACAAGCACTGTGAGAAACTTGCATTGCCTTCAGCCTCAGCACTGGAGGCCTCAATCATGCCATCTCATAAACACATATCAAGATGTGTAGAGCTGAATCATTTCACAGAATGCTCTAAACAAGAGTCATATGTTGCTCTGTCAATAAGGAAATACTCTTGTAATATGAGAATTTGAAATGTAACCTGCCTGCATTGCTGACATGGATTACCTTTAGAGTGTATACAGTTATTGTGGAGAGGTCAATGAGTGTTTTTGCCTGTAAGGTAGTGGCCAATAGGGATGAGTTTCAATGTTGTTTTTATTCGACCCACATAGGGCCATGTTGCCAGTACGTCACATGCTAGGAAGCACTCACCATCCCAGATGTGACATAACTGTAATTAACAGGTTCACCCGACAATCACTAGTGGGCTATGACGAGACAGGGATTATGTGGGATGAGTTGCACTCCATACTTATCCCCTTGAAGAGACATTCCTGTAGAAATATTTTGGAAAAGAGATGCAATAATGAAGATGCTCTTCAGAATCATAAGGAAAATAGTGCATGTACCTACCTAAACATTATTATGATGCTGAGAAAATTATAGATGAATGTACATAAAATAACAAAATATTTTCAGGAAAAATGTAAGGTAGGACACAAAGAAACCAAAGGTGAACCTAAATATGTCAAAGCCAATTTATTTAAGTAAACTGAGGATCTAGCAATAAGGGAAAGTTTGGTGTTTTTTGGTGTGTTTGATGTATATCGCCTTAAGTGGGATGGGTATGCCCAGACATGGGTCCCATGCTCACTGTGTCACTGAAACCAATCAGTGCTCTGCTTATACGCCCATAACTAGGACGAAACCGGTCCTGGGTTGCTTGTGTTCTGGTTCAGGAAGGACCTGGCCTGGCAGCTCGGGCAGGACTGTTTCCATGAGGAGCAGGGTCAAGACTGGTTTGCACATGGCTGGTTCCAAATTGAGGTGGCACGGTGAGCAAAAGAACAATGGGTTGGAATGCTAACCCGAGCAATTGCCAGTGGTTAGACAAATTGCAAGCATTTCTCCCATCGCCTTTTGTGTGTTGCATGTTAAGCAGATCATCTTGCCTAAAGGTGAGATATAAGGCACACAAAATCAATCAATTTATTAACAGAAACATAGGGCTACCTGAAGCTAACAGTACAGCTAAACAAATAATTTATCATCTTACCCAATCTAGGACATCTGTTAGTCACAACAGTAATATATGAGCATCTGTGTATTAGGTTTTTTGTAGTGCAATCCTAACTTCAAGACAATGGACAAAGATGGGGGTATGGGTGTAGAGTGCAGAGGAGAGGATGGAGGGAAATAATAGAAGGGGAAGCAGGTAGGATAAGGGGGTTACCAGCTCAAGACCATTGTCAAAACAGTTAGACATGCATGAGGTGATGCTTGAAAAGGTGAGTCTTTAAATCTTTCCAGACCAGCAGGACTACGGGAACTTGCTATCTGATCCTGCATGTATTGCACATGTGGGCTTTGTGCCTTGCTCTCAGCTTCCTGAGTTCTGAAATATCAAGCCTAAATAGTTTCATTTTGAAAATGTTACATTACGTATTGGAGATCTTCATCTTCCACACAAACTACAGTGGGGTTCTCAAGTTTACCACTTTTTAGGTGATTTAGCAGACTTTGAAAGTGATGCAGACTGGAAAAGACAGCCAGTAGAGGTCTTGGACGGTGTGTGGGATTGGGATTCTAAAAATCTTTCAGAGACCCATGATAATTCAGGCAGCAGCATCAAGGATTCTCTTTCAAAGGTCAGATGTGATTCTGCGAATCTAGCAAATAGGATGTTACCTTTTTTGAGGCTTAGGGCTTGTGCAGCTGTCCTGAAATCTGATTCAAGGAAGAAGATTTCACTTTTCAAAGTGTGATGAGTTGGTGGCAGTCTTTCATGCTTTTTGAGATGTGCATCCAGACACTCAGGGTGGTGTCAATGTGAACAAGTAGGGAATTTGCTTACTGGGATACTAGTTTTGGGCTAAAGGCAAGAAGGTTCACTGTAAAATTAATTCCTGCACACATTCAGGTGTGTCAGTAATGGCAATTAGCATGAACTATGTCCTCAGAGGGTTTGCGCTTCTTGTAGGACATAGACATAACTGCACACCACATTCTAACAACCCAAAAACACAGCCTCATACACATCCCACTAACCATCACACACCATCAAACTACCAAATAGGCCTCAACTCATGCTCATTAATGCATGCCCTACAGTACTCCAAACTTCAGACATTGCAGACCTTTTTGCCTGTCAGCAGTTTAACACACTGTACCTAAAAGAAACATGGCTCACCCCACCATCCCCACACATCTTTGATTTCCTTATTCCCACAAGTTGTAGAATCCAGTCTGCTGACCTCACAAATAACAATGGAAGAGGCTTTGTTGCCATCCATAAGTCCTAATGGCCCAGAAACTGGGGCAAGCAAGTGGCGTGTATCTTCATGAAGCGCCTCATATGCCACTTCCCAATCCCCACACCTTAGTCTGCCATCTTTCATCTCTTCTACAGGCCCCCATCAAACAACAAGGATATTATAGATGCATTTTTGTGCCTCCTCACCACCTCACTCATCTGACATGCCCACACTACCATTCTCTGTGACTTCAAACTTCAAAATGACTCAAACATAAAAAATGAGACACCCTCCTGCACGCTGTCAGTGTCTGTAATGTGGTATCTAATCCACACCCTCCAAAGGCCAAATCCTTGACCTGGTCTTCTCCACATCACCAACCCTCCAATGCAAACCTACTATGCCCGGTGACTAGACCAATCACCTCGACATCTACATCATCGTACTTCACATCCAACCAACACACAGAGGTCAACCCAAAAAATAACAAGTCTTTTTATCTTTCAAAGACTTCTCCATTGTCAACCTAAAGCTTGAACTCATCTCTCGCCCTCTACTTCAACAACCAATGTCAATATCCTTATAAATGACATCAGCACACTTCTGGAAAACAATGTGAACACTCATGTTTCAACTAGAACATGCAAATGCAAGCCAAACCTTTCAGTGCCCTAACACCAGAGACCTCAGCAGCAACAAACGCTCCCTCCACAGACAGCATACAGTGGAAGAAAAACAGAACACCAGTAGACCTCACAAAACTGATGTCCCTCCCCACAAAACATACACAACATTATTCAAGGCCAAGTACTACAGAAACACCATCAATGAAGCATTCAACAGAAGCAGAACACTCATCAACCCTAGACTAAGCCTTCAATCACATAATCCAGCTATAATTACAATCCCAACAAGCTCTTCTATAGGTAAAGAAAATAAACTTGAGCTTATCCAACTGCATATGGCCAATATTCTGTTTCTATTCTGCCACCCCTACACACACATCATCCCACAAGGTCTATCCTTCAAATCCCATCACTCTCATACCTTGTCTACATCCTCAACACACTGAAAGCTACCTTCTATGACAAAGTCCTGTTTGGAGAAGCTGTCACCCCTGCTCACTATCGTCAACACCTCACTCACTCGAGGTATCTTCTCAGAAAATCTCAAGACAGGTCAGATCTTCCCACTAGAGAATAAACCCATATTAGACCCTGATGACTTCATCAACTATCAGCCCACCATTCACTTTAAAAAGGCAATCTACGCACAGATCCAAGATCATATCACCACCACCCAACTCCTGCACAACTTCAGTCTGGCTTCAGATCTTTCTATAGCACAGGGACAGGTACATTACAAATCATAACTGTTATAAATGAGGGTCTCTACTGGGCAGAGGTAGGTACCTTTGTACAAATAGGGATCCTTGCTTCTAGTCAGGGTAAGGAGGATACATACTCTAACAATAACCAATGCCCTCATCACCTCCTATTAAGATGACCTCTTCCTCCATATATTTCTGGCCTTCATAGTTGCCTTTGACACCATTCATCTGCCCACTTTCATTCACACCCTCAAGTCTCAAATTGGATTTATTGGCAACATCTTCACAGGGTCTCTTTCTACCTATCCCGTGGGCCCCAGTTCATTCAAAGGGGCATCTCCAGGTAGAAAGACATTCCTATCACCTGCTAAGTCCCCTTAGGACTCGATTTTGTTCCCCATTACCTTCATCTACTAGATGGTGGTCCTTGGGGATCAACTCACAAATAACAGCATCAAACTTTACCAATTAGCAGATGAAACACAACTCTACTTGTGAAGTATACCTCTGTAAAGAACACCTCAATGTACTGCCAGTTTACCTTCACTTTCAGAACCCAGCTTCCCCTCCAATCACTCACTGCATTTACCTACCCTTTACGCTATAAAATAGTCTGCTACCTTCTGGTAAATTTGGGCTATGCAAAGATTACAAAAATACATACTTAGACCTCCAGGCCTGAACAGTGGCAAAGCAATTGTTGAACTGTGTAATCTCATTTCCTCTTCATATTTTTAGGTAGAGTTGGGTGTTACATACGTATATATGTATATACATATATACATGTATGTATATATATGTATATATATATGTATATATATGTAAACAAAATACCTTTCAGGCATAGAGTAATGCATACATTATGCAAAACAGAAGCAGAGGACTCTGGGTAGTTCTCAAGTTTAGGTGGAAAGCAGCTCCTGTATAGAGTACCCTCAACACCAGCGACACTTTAGATCTGCTCACCTCAAATGTCTGCTTTTCTATCAAAGTTTTTAAGCATAGGATTAGCACAGTCCCATCCATGCCGAGACAGAAAGGGACAAAGTCTTTTGCCATTTCTACAGCAAAGACTTTATGCAGAGGGTTAGCACATTGCTATCCATGCCGAGCTGTAAAATGACAAAAGCCTTTTACCACTCCAGGCACAGTACAGCTTCGAATTGGTAAGATACCAACCAAGCCAAACTGAAATGAATAAAAGCAACACCTGACACGTGTTTCGCTCTCATTAGAGCTCTTCAGAGAGGTATAGCTTTGTACAGACACAAGGGATCACCCAGTATAAGTCAAAACAAAATACCTTGCAGGCATAGAGTGACGCATAAATTATGCAAAAAAGAAGCAGAGAACTCTGGGTAGTTCTCAAGTTTAGGTGGAAAGCAGCTCCTGTATAGACCACCCTCAACCCCAGCGACACTCTAGATCTGCTCACCTCAAATTGCTTTTCTATCAAAGTTTTTAAGCATAGGATTAGCACAGTGCCAGCCATGCAGAGAGAGAAAGGGACAACGTATTTTGCCATTTCTACAGCAAAGTCTTTGAGCATAGGATTAGCACAGTGCTATCCATGCCGAGCTGTAAAATGACAACAGCCTTTTATCACTCCGGGCATAGTATTACAGCTTTGAATTGGTAAAATACCAATCAAGCCAACCTGAAATTAATAAAAGCAAGCCCTGGCACGTGTTTCTCTCTCATTAGAGCTCTGTCCAGACACAAGGGAGCAGGAATTCAAATGCTGCTCTCTTGCCATAGCATGTGCTTACGGTCTGAAGCCTCCTTTAGGACATGTCTCCTGGAGGTGTGCATCATTTGCTGCTGTGGGTTAATGGAGCTGATGTGTTGACATTGCTGACTCAAACGGCCTCGGATCGAGCATTCTGTCAACGACCTTCATGCAAATACTAGGCAGAGGCAGAGTGCCTTTTCCACCACTGATGCAACTTCCTGTTTCCTGGAGGCGACCAACTTTTGTGTGTGAACACAAATCATACTAGATTAACGTACCATTATCAGTTCTTTATCATCATCATAATTAATTCTTTGCTGGATTGATATAAAATTTGAATGTTGGCAAAGCTAGCGAGGCTTTCCCACGTCATCATTCTCGTGCACAAATTCTTCAACTAGGGTTTCTTAGGTCAGCCAATGATGGAAGGCAGCAGTCCCAAGCCTCCTGTGACCTCCGAGGCAGAGCTGCAGGTAAGTGTGATTTTTTTTTTTTAATTAATGTTTGGTGCGTGCATGCATGTATGTTTGAATATATGGTAATGAGTGTTGTGAATGGATGTGTGCATGTGCATGCATGTGTGTATATGCATGGTTGTGCGTGTATATGTCCCATCCGCCCCACTCCCTCCTAAAATTACAGGCCACAACAGCATGCAACTGATGATGAGCCAGATCTGCTGGCTCTGTGGACTGATGCATCCATGCCAGGGATTTGTCATGGTACCATGTTCAAATCCCGCTGGTCCCACTAAGCCTTTCATCCTTATGAAGTCAATAAAAGGAGTACCATTGAGTTAGGTACCAATAAACATCGTTATTCACCACAAGAATGTGCTAAGGGGGTGAACATGCGCTTTACTAATACACGTTTCATGTTATGTTATATTTATGATAAAGATGTGATGAACCTGAACCAGGCACCCAAACAATGGTAACAAGTTAAAGTTGAAGAGTGCTGACATTTGTGACACAGTCATCTGTATCAGTTCTACGAACAGGGTGGGATTTGAAAACTTCACTACCCTGAGTAGCTAAAGCCGCTTTGACCATTGCTTCTACCCTGGAAATAAAGCCGCTGTGTCACCCACACCATCCCAGGCAACACCACCATCAGCACTCAAAACAATAATTGTGAGAAAACAGTCCTTAAACGACAGTTGTGGTGGAAACAGTCCTTAAACACAAAAAATATGAGGGGTCAGTATTTACTGTGTGCAGTATCCCAGCAGCTGAAGAATACTGAGTACTGAATTAGTCAATCAAAAAAGTAAAGCAGAGACTGTCACAAACTATGGAGTGGTTGGGTAGAAAAATGGATGATCTCAGCACCAAGTCTCAATGGTTTTGAAACGTTCAGACACCCTGTCACTGACTTGTGTCAGGTAGTCAAAGAACTGTGTTCGGAAATCCAGTACCAGACAAAAAACAGCCAGTGATGCCACACTGGAAACCAGCCACAGGGATGTTGTCAGTTTGTCAGAAGACTGGTCTCAACATCAGTTAATCTGTGTGAGCACAAATGAGAAAGTGAATTATTAATTGGGCTAAATGGCACTCCACTACAAGTAATAAAGTCACTTTCTTTTCAGGTCCAGTTAAAGGTTTTAGTATTTAAAACCTGAGTTCAGCCCCTGGTCGGTATGGGACAGAGCAGATAGGCTTAATTTAAGAAAATGTGTAAAGCATATAGAAATAACAAACTGTGAAAAAGTCAAAAACATCATACAATAAAAATCCGACTCCAATTTAGAAAAATGGAGATACATTTTATAAAAAACATGACACCAAAATGACAACAATCCAATAAGAGGGACATGACATATGATTTTTTAATGTTTTAAGTAAAATAGTGCCAAAAAGGTCAAAGTGCCAATGGTAGTCAATGGCTGTTGTACACTGGAACCTAGGTGAAATTTCACGCTGACCACCATGGAGTACGGGGTTGAAACACCACCCAGATTCAACCAAGTGGGAGGGATTACCTTGAGACAAGGTCTCTGGACATCTGTTGGTTTTGATGGGAACATTTCAGAGTGTAAGACATTGCCTAGGGAAGTTTTCTCGCTGACCATTTATTTTGGTGCCTTCACCAGGTCAAGATGTTTATGTTGGAATTAGCCTCTTTTTAGGAACTCTGAATTCTCCAGAGGGGCAAGGGTGTGGCCTGTTTCTAAAGAGGGCCCTAGGAGGCTGATACTTTCACTTTCACAGTGAGGTCCAGCTGAATCAAATTTGCTGCTGCAGAAAAGCTTGAAGCGGGGGACACCTCAGGTTCAGCACTCACTCCAAGACTCACTCCAGAAGAGGACACCAGCAGGGTCCAGGTCATGTGCAATTGATACTGGTCAGCTGGGCACTTGAGGAAAAGGCCTCTTGCAGCATGTTGTGGCCCTGTAGCTTACACTGGAGGTCTGTCAACTGACCATTGAAGTTCATTTAATTTTCCTAGGTACAAGAGGGAGCAGGCCCAGGCCTTCAGGTCTCCTCAAAAGTCTCAAAATGCAGGTGCAGTCCTACTTTTATTCTCCCACAGGGTCAGTAGTGTACTGGGGAGGGAATCACTGCATGCCAATATTATGTTGGTCACTGGCTTATGGGTGGGGTTGACTTCTGGCCCCTCCATAACCAATAGGATAAAAGTTCCCTGAGGTAAGCAAACCCTCTTTTGCAGGAGTTTGGTGCCCCACTGCAAACAATCCCACAGTGCCCCTTTTTACTAAATCCAATATGGAGAAACCCTTCTCCTCTAGTGCAGAGTCTGTGGGCCTACCTAGAGGTGTGTCCAGGGTAATGAATAATACTGTCTTTCTTGGTCACTCAAAGCCAGTTCTAGGGACAGCTTTCCCCTACATTGGGTTTGGTGACTGCCTGACTGGTAGGACAAAAAGAGGGCCTGTTTAGGTGCAATTCGACATCTGCTTGTGACATGGGAGGCCCATTTGAATTTTTTAAAAAAATCTGGGCACTGCCCAACTGGTCTTGCAGATGAGCAAATCCTACTGTTGTGTCCAAAATAATTATTCCAAGGGCCACACTTACCATTAGCCCGCAATGTTAGGTAAGAAGGAGCAGTTGGCAACGTGGAAGGTTCAAACGTTTATTAGTCATCACAGAACTCTATATAGAGGAGCCTCGTCGATCCTCACCCATCAGGTGCGCCGAGGAAGACTGCTGGCTCCTTGACAGTAACACACTTTTATACATTATCAGTACAGCATGCAAAACCATATATGTGGAAAAGTACCAGTTAGTCCTGGCGCCCCTAATGAGCTCATGCCCATTTCTAGTTTCGGTTGTACATACAAAGGGTTTCTATCTTTACAGAGAAGGTCGAAAGGGTAACTCCCTTTTCGTCCCAGGCCGAGAGGAATTTGCCTGATACTCTCTTTTAGCAGATGTGACCTTGCTTCTCAGCGACTCAGCCTGTCTCCTAATTAAATGCAAGGAAAGGAGAAAGCAGAGGGTGTGCGGAAAAGACCACGTGACTCCCAAGAGAGAGAGAGAGAGACGTGATCCAAGATGGAGGCGGTTCGGTTTTTCGGCCCTTTTTGTCGTGCTAAACATAATCGGGGATCTCGAGCCGTTTAACTTACCATAACGCGGTAAACTATCATTAGATATACTGCGCTAATCATATCGTAATATCTTGAACACCTCAGAACGGCCCTTTTAGCGCAGCATAGCTAATAACGGAGTCAGTCTTCGAAAATACCCTCATCAATCTGCATTAAATCGTGCGTCTCCTTCTGAGCCCGCTGGGTATCTATTCTAGTTTGGACGGGCTCAGGCCTAGGGATGGATCGGCGAACCTGAGCGGCACAGTATGCACAGCAAGCAGGCCCGCACTGTAGACAAAGACAGTAGGTGAAAATGAACCCCACTATTCCTAAAAGAACCATAAACAATTTCCATCCCCATGTGGTCACCAAATCCCAAAACCACCCAGACAAGGACCAAGTACCAGTCTCGGTGTGAATTTCTGAAGCTAGCCGATGTAGTTTCTGAATGGCTAAATGGACAGAAGGGGCGGAGTCAGGTATATATACACAACAGGAGCTGCCGATGACTCTACAAGCTCCTCCGCGATCAGCTAGGATAACATCTAAAACAAGACGATTTTGGAGGGTCACAAGCCGGGTCGCCTGGAGCTCCACTGTGATATTGGTTAGTATTCCTGCAGTAGTATTGACCACCCCTTCCACTACTCTAGATAGCCTCCTAACTTCTTTACTGTTGAGGATGGGTCCCCATATGGGCAACGCCCCTTTTATGATATCAACGAAGTGTTGGGCTGGAGTATCAGTCTGGTCAGTGGCATCATTACTGGCGGCTTCAGCTTGTAGGCTCCGCCGATTTAAGGAATGAGATTTGTGATAATCGGAAGGAGCTATATAGACCGGTGGGTAAAGAAAAGATAAATAACATCGGCCCGCCCATCCCCTGGGTAGCCAAGTATATGCATTTTCACCGCACACGAAATAAACATTGGGAGGGGTGAGTGTTGGGGGACTACTGAAAGTCTGTAGTTTATAAGTGTAATTACATCTACTATAACCTACGGATAGATGTCCGGTACCCTGCACACAGAAAGAAGAGGACGTATTCAATACCGGGACCGGAATTATTTTCTCATCTGAGACATTTCGCTCCTGGAAATACTTGAAATACTCAGTAAAATTAAAGGTCATGAAATCCAACACTTCATCCCTCAACCAGGTATCATTCTCATGATCAGTGTATACGTTCATACAGGCTGTAGGATCAAGGGTACCATCCGTCCCCTCAGCATTAGGAGTAAAACCTTGGTGTGTCTCTATATAGGCTAAAATCAAGGCGTAATCCTTCTCTGAGAATCGACGTTCATCTATAGCGTAATGTTCATATAGCATGGATAACATTTTAAACCAAGCTTCGCAACTACCTAAATAAGACAGGGGCATTGATATGAACAAATCTTGCTTATGCATCACTGACGGGAGAAGGCCACAGACCCAACAATCAGTAACATTTGTGGAACTATGAGTCTGGTGTAGCATCTCAATAAAAGCATTATGTACATATGTCTGTCGGTGTCTCTCCTTATGGGGGGCAAAAGTCTGGAAATGATGTTCTTTAGGAGCAGGGGTAGACACTATCAAGGTGTGCACAGGATGGCAAAACTCTAGATATATAAACAGACCTAAGCATAGCACAAAGGATACAATCAATATAGAAATGAAAACAATTTTAACACGCAAACTCCATGAGGAGTACATTGGCAAATGTGGGGGAATGGTACGGGGTACTATGGGCCGCCCTTCTTCAGGGACAAAACGAGCAAAAGGGTACATTTTCTCACTAAAAGTCCAATATAATCTCGGGACAAAGGGCTACGAGCAGTCCGACCTGCCGGAGGGTGCTTCTTTCCTGTGTCCGTATAGAGCCTCACAGGCAGACTCCTATTGTTCAGAAAAAAAGAAAAACAGAAAACTTCTCGCGTTGGGGTCGCACTTGACACAACCCTTGTTGAAAGGGAACTCCACCTGGGCCCCCACCAGTCCAGTCAATGTCTCTACCTTCGTTCTGAACAGAGCTTTACTGAAAGTTCCATGCTCTCAACGAGTTCAGTCCAGTGTTTTACCAATCCTCAGGTCTTTGCCGAGGCTTCCGACTTCACTTGCCAGGGCTAGACCTAGGATTCCCTATTTCCGGGGCCGCAGGTGATATCGATCCTGACCAGTGGTGTCAGGATTTCCAAACAAAGCAGGCACAATGGGATCAGACGGGGAGCTGGGCTCCTGACCAGGCGCCTCACTCGGAGCAATTGAGTGGTCACAAAAAGGGTCTTGCAGGCTTACAGCACTCTCCCCTCGCCCGTCAACTTCTCTGCGGGTGTCCAGGGAAAGTCGTTTCCTAGTGCTGGGCTCGTCCTGGTTTGACAGGCCTTCCTCCTGGTCAAGCTGCTCCCTTGGCAATGAGAGGGGAACTCGCTTAAGATGGGAGATATGGATCCAGCGCTGCTTACCCTCAACTTTCACCGCCGTTCGCGTTGCCAGGAGCACCTGGTACGGTCGGGACCAGCGCGGATCCAAACTCGATTTTCGTTGATAGTTCCGAACCAAGACCCACTGTCCAGGTTCCACGCTGTGTCCGGGTCCCTCCGGCAGGGGCTGCAGTACGGCAGATATCTGTTGATGAATGGAATGGAGATCTTTAGTCAAAGCATACAAGTAATCAGTCAGCATAGGATGGTCTATGTCCCTGAAGGATTTGGGCCGAGGTACTCCCCACACGTTGGCAGGTCTGCCAAAGATTACCTCATAAGGGGAGATGCCGCTCCGGGAATGGGGAGTAGTTCTTACGGACAACAGGGCCAGGGGCAGGAGATCAGGCCATTTTAATCCTGTCGTGTCCTGAAGTTTAGCCAGTTTCAATTTCAGAATCCCATTATATTTCTCAACTAGGCCTGCTGATTGAGGATGTCGGGCTGCGTGAAACTTCTGCTGAATGGACAGACCCTTGCATACATGCTTAACTAAGTCAGCATTAAAATGTGTCCCGTTGTCACTCCAAATCACCCGTGGCAACCCATATCGAGGGAAAAACTCCTTTACCAGAGCTTTCGCGGTTGCCAGGGCAGTATTTTCCTTTGTGAGATACGCCTCCACCCATTTACTAAAAGTACAGATCACCACCAGCACGTATTTCAGATTGTTAACTCGTTCTAGCTGTATGTAATCCATTTGGAGTACTTCAAAAGGCAGGGTGGGTGGCGCAAAACTACCCGCCAAGACGGGAATGCTAACCCCAGGTTTATGCTGGAGACAGATCATGCAATGCTGAACCAGGTTCCTAGCTGTCTTATGAATATTAACATTGTACCAGACAGGATCCAATGTGGCACAGATGCCCTGGACCCCTACATGTGAAGGTCCGTGTGCCATAGCTACTACTGCATTTACAAATGCGTTTGGCAGTAACCATCTACACCTCTCTGACAAGTCAGTCCAACATCCATTCTCATCAAGCCTCCCCACCTGCTCTTGCCAGTATGTCAGCTCTTCCGGGGTCACCTCCGCTTGTAGCTCTTTCACACTATCTATGGTGTTGTTAAAAACCCCTGCCTCTATCATTTTTGTCACTACAAACATAGAAGTGGTGTCAGACTGAGCTGTTTCCTTGGCGATCCTATCCGCAAAGGAATTTCCCCTCCCCACATCATCCACTACAACCTTGTGTGCGCTACATTTCACTATGGCCAGAGTTTTAGGCAACGTTAATGCAGCCAGCAATCGGTCAACCAATGGCCCATTCTTTATCTTTTCGCCATGAGATGTCAAGAATCCTCTTTCCGCCCATAACCTCCCGAAGCTATGTGCTACACCGAACGCATATTGGCTATCGGTGTAAACATTTAGCTTCAAGCCTTTCCCCAACTCACAGGCCCTGAATAATGCAACCAATTCGGCCGCCTGGGCCGACCGGTATGGTATCTTGGCTGCCTCGACTACCGTTTGCAGGGTAGTGATCGCATAGGCCGCAACTGTCGTACCATCCGGTAATCTAAAGCAGGACCCATCAACATACAATTCTCCTTGGGCATCAGAAAGTGGGGTGTCAATTAGATCTATCCGGCCCTTTGTTTCTTCTTCAGTTCGAAAAATACAATCATGTATGTCTTGTCCACCATCCCCTGAAGGGAGGGGCAACAGTGTGGCAGGGTTCAAGTTAACGCATCGTTTGATCGTTATATGAGGTGCAAACAGGGTCAATTCGTACCCCGTAAGACGCGCACTAGTTAAGTGCTGCGTCTGTGTCCTGTTTAATAATACGTCCACAGCATGAGGCACCATCACTGTCAGATCCGTATTCAGGACTAGCCCTTCCGATTGCCTGATTGCTATGGCCACTGCCGCTGCAGCCCTCAGACAACTGGGAAGTGCTCTGGCGACATTATCCAAAACCGACGAGAAATATGCACAAGGCCTTTGCTTACCACCAAAGTCCTGTGTCAACACTGAAAGAGAGCAACCGTCCACCTCATGCACATAGAGCACAAAAGGCTTCCGGTAGTCAGGGGTGCCAAGCACAGGAGCAGAGCAAAGAGCAGTTTTCAGAGCAGAAAAAGCAGTCTGGCATTCATCAGTCCAAGGTAAGGGTTCATGCACATCCTTCGTAGTTAGATACAAGAAAGGTTTAGTCAAGAGAGAATAGTTAGCAATCCATTGGCGACAGTAGGAGGTTATACCAAGCAAAGCGCGGACATCACGTTGCGTGCGAGGAACAGGCATGTTAGTTATGGTTGCGATGCGCTCAGAAGTCAACCGTCTTCCCTCCTTCGACAGGAGATGACCGAGATAGGTCACCTCCGGTCGACAATATTGAAATTTAGAGAGCGATACCTTGTTACCATGAGTGGCCAAGTGCCGCAGCAGGGTAACCGTAGCATCGCGGCAACCCTGTTCTGTATCAGAGGCCACAAGGAGGTCGTCAACATACTGCAATAGGACATTACCTGGCGACAATTGTAAAGAATCCAATACTTTTTTTAGGGCTTGGCTGTAGATACTAGGGCTCTCGGTATACCCCTGGGGGGCGCGACAGAATCTAAAGCTGCGGCCCCCCAATGAGAAACCGAACAAATGTCTGCTATCCGGATGTATGGGAATGCTAAAGAAGGCATTCTTCAAATCAATCACCGAGAAAAATGCGGCAGTGGGAGGAATCATGGTCAAAATGGAATTTATGTCAGGTACCACCGGATATTGGGGTACCACAATTTTGTTAATTTCCCGTAAATCAATCACAAATCGGTAGGTATCAGCATAATCAGGAGATTGGGGTACGGGGGCTCGTTTAAGAATCGGAAGAATGGGACTGTTACAGACATTACAAGCCGTTTCCTCCACCACCCCTGTTCTAATCAAGTCAGAAATAATGGCCAGTAAAGCGCGTTCCCCTGCGGGGGCTATTTTATACTGTGGGATCCTCGGCAATTTGGCATTCTGTTTCAGGGTGATGGACACCGGGGGAATTTGTAGGAACCCTACGTCAGTGTCCCCCAGGGCCCAAAGATCCTTCGGGAGTTGTGCAAGCTCAGGAGGTAGTGAGTCTGTTTTCGAAAAACATTGAATGGAGGGGATAGAGGTATTCCGAATGGTCAGATAAACTCCATCGGGGGAGCAATAGATGTGGGCATGCAATCTTTTCAATATATCCATACCCAGGAGGTTTTCCCCACACTGGGAGGTGAGGAGGAAAGGTGATTCTATCGTAACCGGTCCCAGAGTAAGGGAAAGTGGCTTAGAAATGGGGCTCACCACCGGAGTTCCAGAGAACCCCACGGACACATTTGTCTGGCCAGACAGAGTGGCCCCCGGGACCAGGGCACGTGAAACAGAACTGTTCATAGCCCCTGTGTCAACCAAAAACTTACCTGATGCATCCAACAATCGTGCATGGACATAAGGTCCAGCTTGATCTATCGGGATTGACACATGCCCCTTACTCTGCCCTTGGCTGTCCTATGCTTGAGTATACCCGGCGTCTTCGTCCGTTACACGTCCATCATGGTAGTACTGTTTACCCTGGTTTTGGTCGAAATAATTCTGACTGTTCTCACCTCGGGCTGCCTGTTCTTGCCTCGTGTATCCACCTCGATGCCCACTCATCCTTCCCCGTCCACGACCCCTTGAAGCCGTATTCTGTTCATATAGTAACGGACACTGCGCTCTCCAATGCCCCTCCTCTTTACAGAAAGCACATTGATTTATGCCCAAATCTGTTCGCCCAGCTGTTTGCGTCGGTCCCGCCCCTCTTGGAGCGAAATTCTGCAACCCTCGTCCTCTTCCTCTACCTCTCTCCACTTGCTGTAGTAACACTCGCGTTTTCAATTCTTTCGACTTTCTTTCTGTCTTATCCTTGCTCTCATTTTCCCGATGCTCATAATACTGAGCCATGCTCAGTATCATGGAGGGCGTGGTGGTCATCCAGGTACTCTCGGCTGCCTGTAACCGAGCCGATACCTCCGGTAGCAAATTTGTCACAAATCTATTAACAAATAAACGCACACCCCCCTCCGTTGCCAAGTCCTGTCCGCTAAAGTCAATGAACACTCCCTCAAACCTTGTGAAAAAATCAGAGACACTCTCGTCCTTCTTTTGCTTACAGGCCGTCAGCTTGTCCCAATCTACTTTCCTGGGTGGGATCAGTGAATGCATATAAATTATTATTCTCTCAGGTAAGGCCAGTATCTCAGGCCGGGGCTTGTTCCCTGGTTTACGATCTCTATCCCAGTTTCTCAGTTGGTCCCATGTCCCACCAAATTCCGTAACATGGTCCTGGTCATGTACCTGGCACCAAATGTCCACCGGTACTAATAAGGCAAAGAATAATTCAATATCTGCCAACGTCATTACCGCTGACGAGGCGGCCTCGGTCAGTTCCTTGTAATATGCGGTGGGGTTCTTTCTAGGATCTGGCAACTGGCTTTTTAGGGATAGTACCTCACTCCGCTTCCAGGGGTATAGACCCATTGTTCCTGGAACCGGGCGTCCACCCCGGGACGGGTAATGACGCCGTGGGCATCTACTACTGCGGCAACTTCTGGATGAAAGATAGGGTGCACTTCCCGCATAGGGAACTGGGAGAATCCGGCGGGAGTGGTAGACTGCAAACGAGCTCTATAAGAGACCAAAGTCTGTACCTTCCCATACACTTCTTCCGGTGTCAACTGAGATTTATGGACCTGATCAAGAATATCATATAGTATGGCCGGAGCCTTCCCTTCCTGATGTACCTGTTCCCACACAGAAATAAGACGGTTGGCCATATGCTCCAGAGCATGCTGTTGCATCACCGGTTCATAGTCTCTCATAGTACTCCAAATATCAGCAAGCGTATAAATGGGATGTCGCATCCACTGGGATGCTTGTGTAGCTATAGTTTCCCTTTCTTCCGTTCCCAAGGCCGAACGAGTGAACAACTTCCTACCCTCAGTGAGACTGGCCGGACGTAACGGAGTAGTTGCAGCTGTTACCGGCGTGGTGCTGGCGGAGGAGGAGGGCAGAACAGAAGGGGAAGGTATTGACCCCAGCGACAGCTGAGGGGTCCCGGCTGCAGCTGCCGTCAATAAATTAGGCAGTATGGCCATAACTTCAGACACAGATGTCGGTAGCCGAGAGAGGTTCGGCAGGGAGGGAGGGGTAGTGGTGGCCGGGGGAGCCGAAGCCGAGGCCCCCTGGGACATATCTGGAGCCGGGGCCGATGCCCCTGATACCTCCGGATATATCCTCTGTGGCACATAAGGGGGTGGTGGTCTGGTGTCCAGTAAATCCTCTATCTCATCTTCTGCATTCGGGCGGGTCACATAGCTCTTATCCACCTTCAGTCGAAATTCACGATTCATGCAATCCAATCCCTTTTCTACTCTGTCTCGGTCATAGGCCATAGCTTTCTGAGTAACATTCTGTCCTGCCTTGGCTCTGGCTACTTTCTCTTCCCTTATTCGCCGTTGTTTGGCCTCCTTCTGCCATGTAATGAGGGCGTCAAACATGGCCTGCCTACTTCGCCTAGAAAACAGCTGTTCCTGTAGGAACGCAATTTTCTTTTCATCAAATGAGCCTGTTTTGGGCCAGCGTAACTCCTCATTGCCCTTGGTATACTTATGCCACAGAGTGCAAAACAACAACGGAGAGATCCCATGTTTGACGTACATAAAATGGCTAGGACTGCCCTCCGGCGGGGCGGGTTGGCTCTCCGCTAGTCTAGAGTCACTTGTTCGACAGCAGCAGCCAAAACAATTCAATTTACTAAAACAGGACATTTTGGTTAGTTTTCAGACATGTATACACGAACAACAATCAACACAAATCATACACAACATACAATCAGTATCAGAGAACCAAGCCCGTCGACTCTGGTTCACAGTCCAAACACCAGACTACACGCGGGATACCGGCCACCCTCCTGGCTCACCACTAAGACCAGCCCCCAACGAGGACTTGCCCCGTCAGGAGTATGCCCTGTGGCTACCCAGTCTAGGTCGCGGGTCCTTCCACGTGCAATCCGTTTGTAATCTTTCGGCGCGCCGTTTTTACTCAAATCAAATGCAACCTGTACGTACTTCAAGTCAAAACCACGGTAATGCTAACCTTCAATCAAGCAAGACACCACCCTCCGGTGCGTGTCCTCAAATCAATGCACCGCTGTCCAGCGCGAGCTTCAAACAAATGCAATCCGTGTTCAAAATCAAAAACGCATCGTTCTCAACGAATGCTCTCAAATCAATCAAATAGCACACCGTCTTCAACGCGTGCCTTAACCAATAATGCACCGTTTACAACGCGTGCGTCAAAATCAAATCAATACTCACCGGGTGCACCCTGATACGAATGTTCGTTCTCCGCTGCCAACTCCTCCCGACCAAATCGATCCAGTTTCTGGGTTAAGCCCGTAGGACCCCGGTGAAGGGTAACTAGCAGCAGGGGACGTACCGAAAAGTCGTGCAGGGTGGGAGAAATCCTCAGGCTCCTCTCCCGCCAACCGGTCAGGACGCCCCCAACCCCACCACCCGAATACGGGGGGGGGAAGACCCTTTCACGGGGTCCCTTCGTGGTCGCCAACTGTTGTGTCCAAAATAATTATTCCAAGGGCCACACTTACCATTAGCCCGCAATGTTAGGTAAGAAGGAGCAGTTGGCAACGTGGAAGGTTCAAACGTTTATTAGTCATCACAGAACTCTATATAGAGGAGCCTCGTCGATCCTCACCCATCAGGTGCGCCGAGGAAGACTGCTGGCTCCTTGACAGTAACACACTTTTATACATTATCAGTACAGCATGCAAAACCATATATGTGGAAAAGTACCAGTTAGTCCTGGCGCCCCTAATGAGCTCATGCCCATTTCTAGTTTCGGTTGTACATACAAAGGGTTTCTATCTTTACAGAGAAGGTCGAAAGGGTAACTCCCTTTTCGTCCCAGGCCTAGAGGAATTTGCCTGATACTCCCTTTTAGCAGATGTGACCTTGCTTCTCAGCGACTCAGCCTGTCTCCTAATTAAATGCAAGGAAAGGAGAAAGCAGAGGGTGTGCGGAAAAGACCACGTGACTCCCAAGAGAGAGAGAGAGACGTAATCCAAGATGGAGGCGGTTCGGTTTTTCGGCCCTTTTTGTCGTGCTAAACATAATCGGGGATCTCGAGCCGTTTAACTTACCATAACGCGGTAAACTATCATTAGATATACTGCGCTAATCATATCGTAATATCTTGAACACCTCACTCTCCCTACACCAATCCCTTTCTCTCTGCTCTAGGAACAGTTTAACACCTCATCAGAGCTATTCACCTCCTGGCTGACTTTTGCTAGGCTAATGCAAAGTAGCCGACACAAGGAGATGATGGACGGAGTGCTGAAACTTTTCAGACACTCACCCCCAGTCACAGATCTGGGTTGAATACATCACTGATTTAAGCTAGCCTGGCTGATGAGGGGTGCTACCCCAAAACCGGTCCCAGGATGCTTGTTTACGGTCCAGGGAAGACCTGGCTTGGCAGATCGGGCTGGACTGTTCCCATGAAGCAGTGTCAAGACTGATTTGCATATGGCTGGGTCTGAACTGGGGTGGTGAACTGAGCTAAAGAACAATGATGGATTCAACCCAGATCTGTGACTGGGGTGAGTGTCTGAGAAGTGTAATCTCTCCGTCCATCATCTCCTTGTGTTTTCTTTGTTCACCCTAAGTTGGCAGGGTACACCCAGACGTGGGTCTCTTGCTCACTTTGCCACTGGATTCAAGCTAGCTGGCTGATGAGAGGTGGTACCCCGAAACCGGTCCCAGGATACATGTTTCCAGCCCAGGAAAGACCTGGTTTGGCATATCAGGCTGGAGTTTTCCCATGAGGCACTGGGTAAAGACAAGGTCAAGACTGATTTGCATATGGCTGGGTCTGAACTAGGATGGCGAAGTGATCTAAAGAACGATGATGGATTCAATCCAGATCTGTGACTGGGGGTGAGTGTCTGAAAAGTTTCAGCGCTCCGTCTATCAACTCCTTGTGTTTGCTCATGCAAAGTAGCCTCCAGGATTTTCAGGCAGGGAAAAGGTAACTTACTAAAAGTCCCCTTCCCTTATTATATATTAAACATCTGACTTCACCATTTAGTTGGGTGTTTAATATAAGAAATGGTAATTGAATTATGTGTCTATTTGACCACTAGGCTGAGATTTCCAGCGTTTCTCTATGGGCCAGCTAGCTGCCCTGCAAGGAAAATTGCTTTTGGGTGTTAGTCACTGTAAGAATATGCTAACTTTATATTTTAACATGTCCTACTTTTAAATTCTATGCACCCTGCCTTGTGGACTATGAGGCCTACATGGTGTGACTTATTGTTAGAAATGAAGGTCTCCAGTTGGCAATGGTTTGCACATGTGTCCAAGTAGGGACCCTTCTTCCTAGTCAGGGCAAGGGGAATACACTTCTAAAATAACTGCTGCTCACCCCCTTGGTAGCTTGGCACTGGCAGACAGGCTTATCTCAGAGGCAGTGTGTAAAGCACTTGTACACACAGTTTTGACAAATAAGTAATCTTTATCGAAAACAAACAAGACCAAAATGACAAAAATCCACAATACAATAATCAGAATGTACTTCTTTCAATCAAAAGAACCATGGATGTGTCAAAATCATAAACAAAAAACAGCTGCAGGCAAGGTGATGCGTTGGTTCCTTAAGCCCAGGGAGGGTGATGCGTCAGTTCTTTACTTCAAGGGAGGTGATGCGTCAGTTCCTTACTGCCACGCAGGGGAGGTGATGCGTCAGTTCCTTACTGAAGGGGAGGTGATGCGTCAACTTCTTACTGCGACCCCAGCGTTCTTGTAGACTTGGCACCCCAGTGTGATGTGTGGAGATCGGGGATGTGTCGGTCATTGATGCAGTAGCAGCGGCAACGGCGCTGCGTTGGTCTCTCCAGCTGCGGTCCCACAATGCATTGGTTCTTGCAGCCGCACAGCCGGGCCTGCATCAGAATCGGTGCACAGAATTCAGCGTGATGGAATTTCTCCAGCCCTGGGCAGGCTCTGCGTCAGTTTCTTTAGTGGCACGATGGCGATGCTTGGAAATTATTTCTACACTGCGGTGATGCATCGGAAACGGGTGTGGATGCATCATGCTTCTCTTAGTTGCATCACTTTTTCAGCTCCCAACAGCAGGAACAACCTCGAGAGGCCAAACACAGAAACAGGCACCTCTTGGCAGGTCAGAACTCCCTGCAAGGAAGTTCAGGAGAGCTGTGGTGAAGTCTTTGTGTCCCTGAGAATTCAGAAAAGGAGGCAAGCTCTACTTCAAGCCCTTGGAGATCTTCCTCAAACAGGGGACACAGCACGCAGCAAAGTCCTTGTCCTTTTCTTGGCAGAAACAGCCTCTGCAGGCCAACCCCAGACAGCACATAGGAAAGGGGCAATACTTCTGCTTCAGTTTCTCCAGCTATTCTCCCTAGCAAAGGTTCCTCTTGAATTCCAGAAATGATCTAACATTCTTGGGTCTGGGCCCCAATATTTATATAGCATTTCTCTTTGATCTCCTGTGGAAGAGAGGCTCTGTGCTCAGTCAAAACCAGTTCTGACCTCTTTGGTCCAGCTTCCCGGCAGGAGGTAGAAACAGCATTTCTTAAGGCAGACCAGGTCCTATTCAGGTGCAAGGAAAACTTTTCCCCTTATTCTAAATGCAGCCCAGGTCTATTCAGCCCAGCCCTAACTCATCCAGGAAAGGCAGGACACAACTCAACCCCCCCAGTGGCTGTCTACAGTGAATGCACATCCCCAGCCCCTGTCACTCCACAGCAAGCACGGTCAATACACAACCTAGCAGAGGCACACAGGATGGTTAAGCAAGAAAATACCCACTTTCTAAAAGTGGTATTTTCAAATGCAGAATGTAAAAAAATCATCTTTAATAAAAGATGCATCTTTATATTCTGAGTTCAGGCATACTAAACATTACCTTTCTGTCGGCCCCAATGGGAAGTTATAAAAACGAAATTCACTGTAGTTCACTATCAGGACATGTTACACACAGTACGTGTCCTACCTTTCACATACACTGCGCCCGGCCCACAGGGGTACCTTGGGCCTACCTTAGGGGTGACTCACATGTAAGAAAGCAAGTGGGTGCACTTGCCAGGTCGAAATGGCAGTAGAGACTGTGCACAGACACTGCAGTGGCAGGCCTGAGAACCCTTTGAGAGGCTGCTTGTGTGGGTGGCACAATCAGTGCTGCAGGCCCACTAGCAGCGTTTGACCTACAGACTGTGTGCACTCACAGTGCACTGTACTAGGGACTTAGTAGTAAGTCAAATAAGCCAATCCTCGAAACACCAATCCATATTCACAATTTACAGAGGGAGCACTTGCACTTTGGTACTGATCAGCAGTGGCAAAGTGCTCAAAGCATCAAGACCAGCAAAAACGAAATCCAGCACACAGCAAAAACACAGGCGACAGAGGCAAAAATACAGGGGAAAACCACACCTAGGATGCCAGGTCTAACACTTATTCATATTTAAAAGGAAGATTTTCTCTTGACAAAAATTATTTTAACAGATCACGCTGAAGGGTTAAACTGCTGCTACAAGGCCTGCTCAAAATAAATTGAATTAAATAAGAGAAAATATGATCTACAGTGATAGGGAAAGGAGGAGAGTAGTGAAGAAGAGAAAAAGTGCATAAGATGAAAAATACGGTAAAATTTGTGAAAAAAGACTTAAAGAAGGAGAGAAGGAAAGAAAGAAAGGGAGTAAGTGAGAAGAAAAGAGAAGACAGTACATGTCATAAAAAAAATGACAACTGTAGTACGTACCTTCAAAGGGAAACAAGCAAAATGTCAGGGACTGGCGATGGAAGGAAAGACGGCACAATCAACAAAGGCGAAAAACGCACCACGTCGGGTGATCAGGAAAGAGTATGGGACGGGTATGAAAAAACTCCGGAGATTACACAAAACTAACAAAAATGAAGAAAGTACATATAAAGATGACTTAATACAAATATATCCTGTAAAATACAATCTGTAGGAAAGAAAAACATTAGAGAAAAGAACAACATGAGATAATCAAATTCACAAAAATAATCTTAAAAAGTTCAAGTGACGGTAGAAGGACCAGCTGTATCCCTGGAAGGCGTGGAGGGTACATGAAGAAACTTTCAAAGATCCGCAGGATCCTCAAAGGAGGAGGTGCGGTTTTGAAAAGTCACATTAAACAGACAAGGGTGAAAAAGGCCATAGCGTGCGCCCAAGGAGCGTAGAGCTGGTCTGAGTTCAAGAAACTTCTTTCGACATCTGGCCGTTGCTGTAGACACGTCCTGAGACAAGAACAATTTGGCTCCAGACCAGAATAATTGTTTTTTAAGTTTGGCAGTGTTAAGAACTTCAAAAATAGAAGAATTACGCCACAGGGCTTTGAAGGAGCAGATGAAGAGGAGAGACGAGGGCCCAATCTTTGAGCATGCTGTATGTTCAGAGATACAGACACAGGGAGATCTAGAAGCTTCGGAAGAAAAGAGGTACAGAAGGTCACAGAGTCATCACGCTCAATACCCTCTGAAAGACCATGCAGGCAAAGGTTTTTAGGCCTATTCCTATTTTCAAGATCCTCAGCAGACCTTTTTAGAAGCGTAATATACTTCTCCAACTCTGAAATCCTTGATGAGACATCTTGCAGATCACTGACATGTTGCTCTACGACAGAAACTCTAGAATTAAGTGAGGACCACTTAGTATCCTACACTTGCAAACATGAATTGGTTTCCTCAATGAATGGCCTCAAAGTGTGAATTTCTTCCAGGACTATGTCCGAAGAAGAAGGTGAAGTAGGTTTTGTGGAGAAGGGGGGTCTTGTTCTAGCCTTTTGTTAGCAGAAGAAGGCGAATGCGTTTTTGATGGCACAATAGAGATAGGCGTTGTTTTTGAAATATTAGAGTGAGCCACCTCATCAGAGTTATGCAAATCAACCAAAGTTTGCGTAAAGAATGCAGAATCCGAAATAGGAGAACCGGTAGTAATCCTTCTATTAGAGTGTAACAAGTGTTTGGATCTGCCCGTGTGTGAAGAAATGTTATAAATCCTGCGTCAGTATAAGCACCAAGAAAGACTCCTTTGAATGAATTGTAGTGATGAACTGAGTCCAGATGTAAATGTCCACAAATAAAATTAAGGAAAAAATCACAGTACCTTAATAAAGTCCACTGAAGAGATGAGTTTGTTTTAGTCAGAAAAGGAAAGAAAGGAAAAACAAAATGGCGGACGGAGAACTGCAGACCCTGTCACACGATGTTTTAGACAGCAATATGCAGGAAGGAGAAATTCAAAGAAGCCTCTCCCTCAGGAGGTATTCCGCTGCATAATGATCCCCATTTGATGGTTAGGGCAAGTCTGAAACCGCCGAAAATGAACGCGTCTCTCCCGACACGTCTCCGAGCTCAAGCAGCCATCTTGTGCAGCGTCCCGTGCCGCCACTGATTCAGTCAAAATCCAAATCCTTAAACACAAGTACTGTCTTTGAATACTTCTCTGTTTCCAGTTCAGTCTTTTGTTCACTTCAAAGGATCAACGATCTGCAAAATTTCAAATCTCAGACAGTACGATCCCAGCTGAATCAACTATACTCTTCGATTGCCTGGCAAAGACAGTCTGGACCACAAGGACCTTATGCTCCTAGAGAAGTTCAGAAAGGGTGCAACCAATTGAAAGTGTTGGAGTTCTGTGGCTTCATGGGACATGTAATCTTCATTGACTTCACTCCCTTCCTTTGCGTAGTTCATTTTATTGGAGACATGATTCCTCATTTTAAGTGATGCCCACAATTCGCACATTCCCCCCAGCCTCTCCTGGTACTAAAGGGCAGCATGTCCAGGCAGTTATGAGTATTGAAAGTCTGTGCACAGCCAGTGTGAGAAGTAAGAGCAGGTAACACAGATAATGACACAGGGAAGGCAGGGGTATTGTTAACAATTGGTCATTTAACAGGAATTTGCCATCTCGGAGGGGGACAGCAACATTTGCTGGACAAAGGGAAGCCATTGATGGTTCTTTTACTTGGAGATACCGAATGAGCCTGACAGGAAATATTACCATTCATCCTAAGTCCCCCACACCATATCAGAATTTCTGGATTAAGCCCAGCATCAGCGAAAACCAGGTCTATATAGGGAAGTGGGTAGAGAAAGAACTTGAGCTCATTTAGGTGCGGGATGTTGGGAGACATTTGGTTTAAGGATTATGGTAAGGTTTGCAGAATACCAAGATAGCAGGTATTGTTACAGTGGGTGAGGGATTTGTGAGAACATAGGATTAGGTGAAAGGAATCCTCTACTCACTGGCTAGTGCACAGCATAAGACTGGCACCTTCACATGACCTCCTCAAAGCACTCCTAAACCTGGGCAGAAAACATATTGAAGAAAGAATACTCCACCTGACTGCTGAAAGAGAGAAGAGGCAAGAATTCTTGACTGCTGCTGAGGTGACACCCAGGGATTGGAACTGGGTCAAGTGGTTCATCTCGGACTATTGAGATCTGGACCCTGCAGGAGCCATCACCGTAGAGAAACCTGGTACCTAAAGCCTGACCTATGGACCTGAGGACTGCCTGATTGCCCAAAAGTGAGACTTTTTCACCTCCAAAGGACCGGGACAAGGTGTTGAGGCATCTCCATGGAGAGCGTGCACACTTGTGGCAAGAAAACTAGATATGTACTCTTCAGAGTCTTTTGTCACACTGAAAACTGATTCAGCACGTCCTTGAGAAAAAAGTGTCCAGTCCAGTGCAGCCCTACCCACCTGCAGTTTCCAGCCTTGCTCCACTAGCAGATTTTGAGGACCACAGTCAAAAGTTAAAGCTAGAGCCAATGCGAGCCATTCCTAAAGTGAAGCAACTTCAGCAGCAGCAAAATCCAACTTTGCCCCACTCTGAGCTTTTGATGCTGACCAATTGCTTTTAATGGGAGCTGGATGATGATGCATACAATTTTGAAGGGCCCTCACCAGCAACAGTTATAGACTTTGCTCTGCTGCAAAGGTTCGAGCTCCAAAAAGTAAACCCATGTTCTAAGGTAAAAACTTTGACTATTGTGACTTGCTTGGTGTAGATAACCTCCACTCCATTCAAGTCAGACTGAATCACACATAAGTTCAACTACTAAGTGATACATTGGAGATTTGCATTTTTAGGTGTTAATGGTCTTAAACATCTAATTCGGTTCCCCCTTATCTCACTTGGGGCCTCATGTAGGTAAATAAAATTTACCGATTCTTAAATACCGAACCGTACCGAATCGGTATTTAAGAATCGTTAAGTTATATGTAGGTAATAATTCGGTAATATTTACCGAATCGGTAACATTCGGTATTCAAGAATCGGAATTTACCGAATCGGTAAATACCGAGGTGGTATTTACCGAATCGGTAAATTCCGAAGTGTCATTTACCGATTCGGTAAATACCGAAGTGTTATTTTCCGATTCGGTAAATACCGAATCGGTATTTACCGAATCGGGGGAAAAAAATCACATGACTGGATGAAACAGCCAATCCTGTGCAACCACACCCCACCCAACCAGGAAGTGGCCACACCCAGGCAGGTGCACACAATTAACAGACTCTGGAGAGGCTTGGAGTGCAGAGGAGAGGCAGGGAGCCAGTGCCTGTTTGTGCAGCACAAAATCATCATGTCCACGCAGAGGACACTGAGAGATGGAGGGGAAAGGAGGAGGAAGATGAAATTCAGCCCCAAGGAACTCCAGGTGCTGGTGGAGGAGGTGGTGAAGCAGCACCAGAAGCTGTTTGGGAGGCATTCCCTGCAAGTGCCGGAGTCAGAAAAGCGCAATATATGGCTGGGTATCCAGGCGCAGGTCAATGCTGTGGGAGTGACCCACAGGGACATTGAGGTACTCAAAAAGCGCTGGTATGACCTGAGGATTGTAACCAAGAGGAAGATGGGTGAAATCCAGAAGGAGGCCAGCCAGACTGGAGGTGGAACCAACAGGGCACCTGCCCTCACCGAACTGGAGGAGCTGGTGGAGGCCACAATAGAGCACGAGAGCGTTGTGGGGCTTGGGGATGCCGACAGCTCTGCCAGAGCCGCCACCCAACAAGGTAAGACGAATGCACAGCAATGTAGCCCCCCCTACCCCTATCCCACATCCCCCATTGTGAAATGAGTATCCCACTCCAGTCCATGTGTTAGTGCAGACAGGCAATGCATTCTGGGAGATGTAGTCAGGGAACCCCCAACCGTGAAGTGAATAGCACAGGACAACAATGCATGGTACACACATTAGCCAAAAGCAGGCAGAGGACAATGTGAGAGTGTTACATGTATTTATTGTGATGCTTGCAATGCAGCCCTTCAGGTACACTGAGCTGATGTTGCATTTCTGTCCACAGATGTGACATCGCGCAGGACAGGACATGCTGCAGGAGAGAGGGCACACCGGCAAGACAGATCAGCTCTGGCCAGCACAAGTTCAGCCCAGGGAGCATTGCCACAGCCAGCTGCACCACTACCACAGGCAGCCTCACCTCAACCAGAGCCAGCCTAACCTCAACCAGAGCCAGCATCACCTCAACCAGAGCCAGCATCGCCACTCATGTTTGAGTCACCGGCCACATCACCGCCTGCATGTGTGAGGTCGAGGAGGCGTGCTGCCGCCAGGCTGCGAGCCTTAGACACCTCGTCTGATGACAGCAGGGGCCCGGAGCAAAATACTATGCCCCAGGATGGGAGCCATGCCACTGTGCCCTACACCTCACAGGTAGAACACACGGGTGCAAGACGGCGCCGCAGGTCACGTGTGCAGAGTCCACCAGCAAACATTGACAGCCATGGGGTCTTCTCGGGGCTCGAGGGCAACATGTTAAAGCAACAGCGCCTGCAAACAAAGGCAGTCATGTCAGTCCAGAGGCATATACGGGGCATGAAATCAACTTTTGTCAACATGGACAAGAACATCAGCACAATGGCAGTGGGGATGGGTGAAATGGCAGCGGGCATTCGGGACATGTCCCAGTCAATCCAGCTGTTGTGCAGCAAATTAGATGCTGACAGAGATGCACGGCGCCGGGAACGGCAGAGGAGAGACAGTCACACCAGGGCACTCAACCGTCTGGCAACTGCCACTTCTCTACTCTGCCGGCGCTCTGTGTCGATGCAGGAGGGCCTGACACACTGCTGCAGCGACGTGTCTCGGGGGATGGTGCAGGTCACAAGTGCACTTGAGGTGCTATTAACAAGTCAGGCGGCCACAACTGCTGCAGGGGATGCTGCGGAGAGCATCGACTCCAGCAGCAGGAGCAGCATCACACCCCCCGTCCCAGAAACACGCAGGAGCAGCAGGCGGCTTGGGGTTGGCAGTAGTGAGGATGCTCAATCCGTGCCATCCCACACTGCAGCGCGTGTGCGCAAACATTGATGCAGCCCTGCGTAGCCAATTCCTAATGGGTGACGTAACCCTGGACTTACTCCTTGTAAATATGCAATGTTGCCAGATTGGCTTGATCTTGTTGTTATGGCGTAGTGGCGCATTATTAAACTACGTCTTGACATCCAACAACTGGCTGTGTCCCCTTACTTACTCAGAAATAGTTGCATGTGATCTCTGCCCGTCTCTCTCTCCCATCTATTGCAGTTGGCACTCCAGCTGCGTTGGCCTCTGGCTGGCCTGACTCATCCTCATTGTCCTCAAAATCTGTTAGTTCCACCTCTGTACCTCTCTTCGTGGCAAGGTTGTGCAGCATTGCACAAGTGGCAATGATCTTGCAGCAGATGATGGGTGTGTACTGGCGTGCGCCTCCGCTCTTGTAGAGGCAGCGGAACCTGCTTTTCAGTAGTCCAAACGTGCGCTCCACCACATTGCGTGTAGATTTATGTGCCACGTTATATCGTCTCTCACTCTGGGTTGATGGGTGTAGGTAGGGAGTGAGGATGAATGACCGGCAGGCATATGCACTGTCGCCTAGGTGAGTAAAAGGGAACCATCAGTCACATGCCTCAATACACTATGATTTGCAGGTTTCATGGGGCGTCACTGTCACTTACCTAGCAGGTATCCCTCTCCAAATTCTCCGGCAAGCAGTCGTGTGTAGATCTCACTGTTCTGGAAGATGTAGGAGTCGTGGGTGCTCCCAGGAAACTTCGCAACAATATCAGTGATGATGTTCCCTGCATCACAGATTACCTGCACATTGATGGAGTGGGTGGACTTTCTGTTCCTGTAGATGTGCTCAGTGGCAGCTGGTGGGCAGATTGGGATGTGTGTGCCATCAATACAGCCAATGACACGGGGGAACTGTGCCATGTGATAAAAGTCAGTTTTTGTTTTCTGCAGTTCAGCCTGTGTGTTTGGGAAGCTGATGTAGTTGTGCATTCTCTGCATCATGGCATCCAGGAACTTCCTGAAGAAACGGGACAGGCAACTCTGGGATACACCGCCCACCGCAGCTATCACCCCCTGGTAACTGCCAGATGCTAGTAGATGTAGGCTGCAGAACACCTGCACATGTGGTGGTATGGCATGCGCCCTTCTTGTTGGCTGGTCCAGGAGTGGGTGCAGGTCCCTTATCAGGCCCATCATGGTTTGTGGGTGTAGCCTGTACCTTTCATGTATCTCTGCGTCAGTCAGTTGGAAGAGTGTGATGCGTTGTCTGTAGATGCGTTCCTCCCGTCTCCATATCCTCAGACCTGCTGCCTGTAGACGTAGGCGCCTTGCAATGACATACAGAGCGGCCATGTTGTCCACGCTGTTGCATTTTGGGATTGCTTATATGCACTGTTGATGCTCACCACCTGCTTTCAATCAGTGTTAATTACCGACTCTTAATTACCGAATTTCATGGATTTCCTAATTACCGAATTTACCTACATTTCTTTTTCAGTTTTACCACTTCATATTTACCACTTCATATTTACCACTTCATATTTACCGATTCGGTAAATATGTATTTGGTAAATATGAATCGGTATTTACCGCTTCATAGTTACCGAACACTGGTTTTTGGCCTCCTACATCTCACTTGACTAAATACCGGTCGGTAACGGCATATTTACCGATTTTCGGCCGTTACCGACCAGTATTTAGCTACCTACATGAGGCCCTTGGTGTTTTTGGTGTCTTTTTGCTTACTATTTATTTTTCCACTGTTTTAAGTTGGTTTTGGACTTTTATTGTGTCATTTTCCTGATTTTAAAATTGTTGGCACTGCTTGGATGTAATGCACATTATATTGAGAAACTGCTGCTTGTACCACAGCTACAAGAGTTGGAGAAATAATTCTCTAAGAACTTTGTTTTAGCCTGACTTCATTGTGTATATTCAGTTGGCAGTTATATCCCATCCTCAAATTAACCCAGTTTCTACACAGCTGATTTAAAATTAGACATTCCATACGTTTGTTTCGTAATCTCAAAGGTTCTGAGTAAGAAACACAATCTGAAACATAGATTTCCTACAAAAATATACTCACTCAAGTGTGTATAGTTAAAGAAAACAAAAAACAGATCCAACTCCATAAAGAACCCAGTCATCTAAAGCAGTCAACTAAATAAATTACAGTTTTTTTGGAGCAGAAGTTATTTTGCTGTCATAAAACATTGACAACATAGAAAGATTCTAGCAAACCCAAGATTCAGCCAAGAAACATAGGCAAGTACAGCACCAACATAAAGGAAGTCTAGTGATTCTGCCAAGGTTTCAGCTCAATCCTCTTTGCCTTTAGTGTACCTCTGTTTTTACCAGGACTATGTGCTGAGGTATGTGTAGCTGCCACAGCCCTCATGAGCTACTGTAAGAAAAAATAGATCAGGTTCCATGGCTTATACATGGACAATTCGCACAATCAATCCAAACAAGAAATTGCCAGACACTATCCAATTACATATTCAATCACCTCAGGCATTCCCTGAATTGCAAGCCTTGCGCTCTCCAATTATCCCTTAGATAGCCTTAATTTCTACATCTTTCTTTTTTAATATATTTTATTGTTTTATTATGCTCAGAGGGGAAAAAAATCACAAAAATTGCATAGCAGAGAGGAATATCAATCAGCATTAACAAGGGCAGAAATTGCAGAAAAAAATCACAGAGCACATAAATAAACGTAGTATATTTAAATGAGAGATATATAGCAATTGCAACATAATTAGTTTGTCATCTTAAACTCTCTGAAGAGTCGTCGGCATGCATTCTATATGGGACTGCACTCATGTCATGACACAGCCGTTTCCATAGCTCCCAGGACTCGTTCTTCTGACGTCACTGCTGGCCCACCTTCTCAACCCTCTCATGCCTGTGGACCATCACCCCATCAACACAGCGGATATCTGATAGGATGTCCCTGATATCATTGGGATGTGACACACAGGACAGCTATGTGCATACGTATCTGCGGTGTTGTTACATCACGTCAAGTCTATCTGTGACTCTTTATTTCTGGGTGATACCCCCCTGGCCCAGAAGATTGCCACTCAAAACGCTATGCCAGAAAAGATCCGTAAGAACATTGGTATATCTTTAACAAACCCCAGTAACTCTGGAAGAGGGGATAGGACAAGCACGATTCCACTCATTATAGAAAGAGCATCTAACTCCTGGTGCCAGAAGCCTGCCACTGAGAGGTACGGCAGATTCATGAAGTCCACATGTAGGTGGCGGCAACGGGGCATATCGGGTTCACTTCCAGTCCATTGACCTGCTGTCCAGCTTGTTTGTAGTAAATTCGATGTAAAAACGTATAGTGTAACAGCCTATGTTTGATGTTTAGGGACACCTCCTTCATCAAAGAACAACCATGTGGTCACTGTTCATTTAGCAGACCTACTTCTAAGTCCATATCCCGCTTGCAACTTGATCCAGGCACTGCCACCTTAGTACATGTTGGAAATTGGGTTACTGGTTGAGGGGGTGAAAATCTACTCAAGCAGCAGCCGCAGTTTCTGTCAGGTGAAGTCACATGCAGTGGCAGCTGGTGAAATGTGAAAGTGGCGAGACGTAAGAGCAAATTATTTATTTATGCACCCACAAGCGAAATGAATAAGCCTGATGTTTCACTTGAGATTTTGGGGGAGGCGGGGCTTTTCTCCCCCAGGAAATTTTAAAAACATTGGTGTATATAGGTGAAATTTTCTGCATTAGTTGTGTGATAAAGTGACCAAAAATACTGTTCTTATATGCATTTATGGAGGAAAACTCATAATGTTATTTTTCACCTTTTGTTTGTGTAGCATATTACTTTTGCAAGTGTTTATAACAAGCCACAATTGGGAGCTGTGGGGTTTAGGCTGAGGGCAGTGTGGGGTTCTCAAAGTGCCTGTGAGTGGGTCAGAAAGGTTTTCAGAATGCTTGCTCATCCAATCCTTGACCTCGTTGCAGAGTGCACAGTGCAGTGTTCACACTTTTCAGTTTCAATTGTGTTTCTGGGAAAATGCGCATGAAGGAAGTATACAGCTGCCAAAATGTTAACACCATTAAAATAAAAGTCAATGTGGTGCTTAAAGATGAGTGGGTGCATCGGGTGTTTGGGGAGTGGAAAAGTGAAGGACATACAAGGAAGTTCATTCACAAGAGTAAAATGAGGATGCTGGAGAGTAAAGAGATGACATGTAAGACATGTAAATGAACTATAGGTGTCGTGAAAAAGGGCGTCAAAAAGAGTGAATATATCTCTAAAGACCACTACCTGTCATGCAGGCCTCAGCAATGATTACATCACAGTCTGATCATTTCAGAAAACGTTGTCAATAATAATTATTCACCACAAATTTAATGTTACTTATTTATCTTACACAGTTAACAACCACTGAAATTTGGTCCATATTAGTTGTCGTGTTATATATCTGGGAGCAATAACACAAAGCTCAGAGAGACAATATTGCTCAGAGAGACAATATTGGTTGGTTGGCACACTAGCGAAAACACATAAATTTACTTTATATGTTTAAGCCGAGAAAATCTTGTTGACCCAGCTTTTTCTCTCCTGTTCTAGCCAAAGACAGACACTTGCACTCTCTATTTTGAGACAGTATGTAAGCAGGCAACAGTTTCAATACAAAAACATATAATTGCACTCCATATAATTGCACTCCACTTTCCAACAAATTTACACGCTATTGTTTGCACTGCATTTATGTTATAACCAGTTCCCAATGCTTCATGGACCCTAAGTATAAGTAAATTCAATGTGGGAAACCTACTTGCATGTACATTCTCTGAAACAGCAGGGAGTGGAAACCTTAAGCTGTCGTAAAGTTAACGACTTCAGCCACTGCTGCACACCTCAACTTGACTTGAGTGTCATTACTGGGCGGCCTCACCTGCAAGCTAACTGTCTTTCACATCACATTAATTGTTTAGTATTTGAACAGCTTCCCATACCTGTGCCTGGTGTCATAATGTGCATTTGCTGCAGTTAAATCGCTCTGCAGACTTGCAATGCTTTCGGGTGAACTTCCTGCAAGCCACAGTGCCTTCTGGATTCGCTTTCTCAGTAAGGATTACACCAGATAGAAATCAAGCACGGAGCACACAAGAAGTCTGGCATATGCTCACGGTTCGGCTGGTTAAACCAGACACACACACACACACACACGCCCTTCAATGGAAAATGAACTGACGTCAAAGCTGGTCCTTCCCCGACTCTGCCCTGTGCCAGGGTCTGCAAGCTCACAAACACTATACCGAAAGCAAACCACACATTGTTTACAAATCCGAAAACCGCAATGTGGCGACCAGAAGCGGCCTCACTGACTGTCCAGGTAGGCCTGAGAAGTTCTATTTTACAAGCATCTTGCTGCTCTGTGAGCCCGGTCTTTCCTGTCCAGTTGGGACTGGGGTAACAGGCTTCACGCGCGCTGACTGGCATCATCTACAGGCCAGAAGCTGGCCGTGCACACGGTGAGAGGGTACCCGCTAGAACATTTCCTGTACAAAAAGGGAGTGCTTAGGGGCATATCAGCAAGGACCGGCGATAATTATCGCCCAGCGCTCTTAGCGTGAGGATAATTATCGCCGGCCAACTCTGAATTTTATCGCGGAGCTAGCATGCTATTAGCAACGCTTATCTCCAAAGTGATAAAATCCAGCGATAATCACACAACTTTTGGCGATAGCTTGCTGATAGATCCTCACATACTTAACCATGATATCCACCTTCCATAGGATATCATGGCTAAGTCAGTTTCAAAGCAGGCGTAAGGAAAGTAGCGATAACAGAGGTTATCGCTACTTTTCTTGTCGCTATGCTGCTTTGCGTGAGGCTTGATCATAGGAGAAATGTTGCTTAGCGACATTTCTCCCATTATCCTGGGGAGGAACGCCCACTTTGCATCTCATTAAGGGAAATGGAGATAAGGCAAGGTTTCACACGATAGCATGACCTTGCAGATAAGGCGATAAAATTATCGCCGCTTATCGTCTGAAAACGGACGCAAAAGCAGTGATAATTTTTTATCGCCTGCTTGCTGATATGCCCCCTAAGGAGTCCAAAGATTGTTTTTTTTAGAATGTTCCATAAGTTGACATTGAAGTGTTTTCTTGAGAACCTTATCCCATGCAAAATGCAGTCCTTCAAACATCCAATAAAGTTGGAGCCACGAAATTGTGCTTCCATTCAATCATGCCTCTTAGTATGGCCTTCTTCAGTCACTAAAGGGTGCCCCATGAGCTGGCTGCCTGTCGCTTTCTTGCTGGCATTACTGCTGCAATCACAGATGCTTTACATTCTTTAAAAAACCGAGCACACTGAAGGCTTGTGTGCAGTTATCCAAGACAGAGTTTAATGTATTAAGGTAACTCTTGTCACCAAAGGACTAACTTATGAGTCAGCCCAGCTAATGGCCGACGAGGAGTTGCTCTTCCACAGAAACAGAGCATGTGCACTGCATGTTCGAGATCGAAAGCTGCTGGACTCCACCCCTCAAGACTCATCAGCCAAAAATAGCCACACACGCACTGGAGAAGACAAATCTGATTTCCATTGTAGAAACCCACTCCTACATCGTCCCCCTGGGTCTCCCCCACCAATTACCATCAAATGAATGAAGCTCTTCAGACTCCACCCTCGGCCAGGGCTGTATACCATCAAAATCAAGCCTATGCATCGCCGAAAAATCTGGACACTCCTTCCACAGTGATATCACTGCCCTGGTTTGTGCCTTTAGTTTGAGAATTACATTCGCTCGGCAGATGCCAACTTGGTACTCCTACTATCAAAAAAAAGAATCAAAATCCTTCATAAATGAGCAACCATTCGTTTTTTTGAGTAGAGCTGCAAGTAGGTTTTTCTCCCTCTCCACCATGATAGTAAGACAACACCCCTTTCACCCTTTAACACCAGCCACTCCTGTTCCCATGCAAACGCTAAATTACCTGTTCTTAACCCTCTGGCATCTTGGCTCAAAAGCAGTCATTCTTAATTTAGAGGCAATGTGTGTTAAGTCTTATGCAGTGAAAACACAGCCCAAAGAAAATTCCACACCAATTTAGAAAAATAAAGTAAAAATTAATAAATTTGTTGAGCTCAAAACAACAAACATTCAATCAGTGAAACCGGAGATATGCAATTTTAAAGATTTAAGTGAAAATTGTTTCTTAAAGCACAAAGCGCCAACTGTGGTCACCTGCTTGTGCCGGACTAGGACAAAGTCACATGTTCAGGCCAACAGATATCGAACATGGGCTGGATACAGCGTCCAAGTGGGCCTGCTAAAAAAGTACCTTAAATACTGGTTTGCACAGAGTTGCAAGCACCTGCGTCAAGGATGCGCCACACAGCGGAAGTTCCGAGTCCTGCATCGTTGTCAAGGATGCTGTTGATGAGGGGTTTGCAATGTGAGGGCCTGCAGAGGTTCTCAGGAAGCTGTGGCGCGAGGTATGACATTGAGTTTGCATCCCGATGAGGCAGTTACGATGTGACTGCGAGGGGATGCATCACGGTGTGTTGATTCTGCTTGCAGGACCACAGCTGGGCTAGCAGAGCACCTTAAGGCCCACTTCCAAGGGGCCAGGACTGGGGGGGTCACCACTTGGAGGGCAAGACTCACAGCAAGTACTGGACTCAAGGTGGTTGGAGCCTTTTCTGACCCTGAGGCTCTGATCAGGAGGCCAGCTCTTGGAGTCACTCTGTTGGTCCTGGGATCAAGATGCAGATCCGGTCCTTCTTACATAGGAAGCAGGGCAACAGAGTAGCAGTCCGTCTTGCAGAGCAGCACCTCTTGCAGAGCAGCACATCAGCCCCAAGTGTTCCACCGGTCCTAATGTGTACTGAATAGTTGGATCTGAGGGTCCAATATTTATACCTAGTGTCTACTCTGAAGTATGAGATAGCTTCGGAGGTTTCAACCTCCAGTGGTGTTTGGAATTACCTGTGGCCCTGCCCTGGCCCCAGCTTGTCTGAAGTCACAAAAGACTAGTGTCAAACCCTTTGTGAGTGTGCTGGGTAATGCATTTGTGATGTGCAAGTGTGGTAGGTGATGGATCCTCCCCCTCATCAGGTCAGAGCTGGCCCATCCTGGCAGCTACGTTTCCCCTTTGTCTTGCTGTCTCGGAGCAATACACAAAGACCAACTAGCAGCTACAACTGGACATTTGACCCAGGAATAGACTGCAGGCACCAAATGGTTAGGACAAGAAAATACCAACTTTCTAAAAGTGGCTTTTCCAAACCTGTGACTTAAAATCCTACTTTACCATTAAAGAGGGTTTTAAATTACGATTCTTTGGACAAAAATCTTGACAATCCTATCCCTCCCAATTGAAAGTTATCACTTATTAAATATAATAAGTTAACCCAATGTTATCCTATGGAAGAGGCAGGCCCTGCAGTAGTTAAAGCGAATTTGAGAGCTTTCTCTATCATAAAATTAAAAGTTAAAAGTACATGCCCAACTTTTTAAACAAACTACACCCTGCCATATGGGCTGTTTAGGGCCTACCCTACTGGGGACTTATATGTATTAAAAAGGAAGGTTTAGAACTGGCAAAAAGGTTTATTTTGTCAGGTTGAAATGGCAGTTTAAAACACACACAGGCTGCGGTGGCAGGCCTGAGACTTGTTTAAAGGGCTACTTAAGCGGGTGGCACAATGAGTGCCGCAGGCCTACTAGTAGCATTTGATTTACGGACCTTGGTACATGTAGTACCACTTTACTAGGAACATTTAAATAAAATAAATGTGCCAATTGGGTGCAAGACAATTTCACTATGTTTAAAGGAGAGAGCACAAGCACTTTAGCACTGGCTGGTGGTGGTAAAGTGCACAGCATTCTATGGCTAACAAAAACAATACTGGAGGAGTAAGGCAATAGATTTGGGGAAGACCACCCAAAGGCAGACAGGTCTAACAGAGTATAGCAGAGATATAAGACTACTTACTAGCAATCCACTAAGTTAGTGCTGCTATGACTGGCATCTCATTTGGAAATGAAGTGTTTAAGTGCAAAGTAGAGGTAAGGTAAGCATCTAGAAGGAATGTGCAACCCAGTTCCTTAAAACAGTTCAGCATCAAAAAAGTGTCTTTCGAGTAGAGGTCTCAATCTTGGAGTGGCTAGTGCATCTCAGATGCAACTGAGTTTCAGGTTCCATGGTGACCATCAGACTTATATTGTTCAGCAGGGGGAATTCAGGAGATTAAACAGAATGTATCCAAATGTTGGAATCCAGTGGACGCCAAGCTAGAACTGTGCAGGCCTCTGTATTAGGCAGTGCACGGGGTCCTGGTAGGGGATTAGCAAATATAGTGTTCAATGAATAAGGGGTCCCTACATGGGCTTCTACCACCACAGGGGGAGGTCGATGGTCTGCATGATACCAGTTATAGGCATGCTGTGCCACCAACATTTATTCTTTCAAACTGTGAAATGAGAAGCCCCCTGCTTTTGTATGGCAGGCGCAATGTAGCCCAATTCAGCTGTGGTTGCCCTCTGCCCATACAAATTACAAGAATACTACATGCAGGTTTTTTAAAAAAGAATCTGTTTAGATGGGATGATCTATTAACGAAAGATGCAGACGTTTAAAGGGAAACACTATTTTAACAAAAGCCACTCACCCTGCCAGAGACAATCAAGAGACAGACATCTGAACATAGCATCTTATATTTTAGTGACAACAGGACTTTCAGTAACTCTAATGATTACCTTCATATCCTAATTATCTCAACAAGGTTTGCTTCTACTCAAGTGGAATTTCTAGTGTTGTCTCGAACTGTCAAGGTACTCCAATTTATCTGCAATCCAGATAAGAAACCAAATCTCATAGGCTCTCTCACTATGGGGGCTACTTTAGCAGGAATAACTCTTATATCAACTAGAATATCATCTGCATACAGAAATATTAGCTAACTTCTTCCCTCGATCGAGAGATCTCTACTGAAATTGATCCAGCGGTTTACCAACAACAGATACTCTACTACCATATACTCACCTGGGCCCATGAAACACACAATTGAGTAAAACCACTGGGTTGTCAAGTTTATACATTTTCACAAATGTTCTGGATTAGTCTAGAATACCTTCACTAGCCCTTCACAGATCAAAAAGTTCTTTCCTCTGGTCGATGGACCATTAGTTGAACTAATTGATGGTGATAATGACATAAAGCTAACTTACTTATACTTTAAATTGAAATAACCATAGACTCCTATAGCATTTTAAAATCTTATCTAAACTTTGAGTATGTGAACCACTTCAGAAATACAATACAGACAGCCTCATTCATTAGGAGAGAAAATTCAATTAATCAACACATACTTCGAACACTTGCAATGACTTGTGCTCAGAAAGGGAGAGGACAGAGAGAAAAAGATCATCTACAAATATCATGAAAATAAAATTACCAAGAATGGTGTGAAGATCAACCCCCTGGCCAAAGGGCTGGTAAGGGTCCCCCAGGATGGTTCAAGTGACAAAGATTTCGGGACGGGTTTCAGGACAGGATAGTTACCTCTCTAACACCGACGATTGCACCGCACCCTTCTCTGACACTCTCTTCCTCCTCGAGATTCTTCTGCGACCTTCTTTCTAACCTAATTAAATTAGGATAGAGGGCTCTGCATTCGGGTTCTTCATCAGCATCTCTCGCTACTCCGACAACACCCCTGGCTTACAGCATCTCAGCGTCGACGTCACTCTAACTAACTAAAGGCTACCTCAGATATACCTTTCGTTCAGGATTGTTCCACCCATTAATGTTTCAATTTCGTAAAAATTCAAAATCTAATTGGTCAGGTAAGGTGAGGATGATCATCACAGCATGCTTACATGACATCAATTTCTATTAACTATTGTTCGCAAAACCCATCCCCTTAATTCTTTATTCAAAATTTATTTTCCCACCCGTTTTCAAATTTCATTTTTGTAACAAATTAAGCAAAGGTTGGTCGCACACTGCTCGTCACACCAGCAAGTTGCCCCAAGGGACTGTGGTAGATGTAGTGGCGACAGCGGGTACGCCTATGCCACGATGTATAAAGAACAGTATGTGTTGCGTTAGCCATCCCTGGACACGTGTTTCGAGGTAGTTGCCTCTCGTCAGCAGGGAGCAGGTCAGTGTAAAGGGGTGCCGCGTGGACTGCCAAAATGTAATTAAAACAGGTCAAGTACCTCTCATGGCGCGCAGGTGCAGATCCAAGGCTCGTCAGCCTTTTTGTAACAAATGTTTTAATTTTGAACATGTGGACTCATTCATTTAGATTCTTCACTGCCGGTTCTCAAGCTCAGGCATACTGCGACCTTGTCCTCTTCCCGACCCGCTTGTCATTCTTCCCGGGTTGACTTTTAGTTGTCATGCGCAAAACCCACATGACTCAGCTCGCTTCAGACATACTCAAGAGGCCTCAAATGCGCACTAGGGATAAAGTCAAAAGAAAAATATTAGATTCAAGAATAAAGTGGTCACACTGTATACCACCCACCTCTACGCTATTCCCTTTTACTTATTATTACTTTCCCTGCATTAGTGTTAGCATAATAACTTGTTTTCTTTTCAGCAAAGCAGATGCCATGCACACGAGCCTTCATGCCGCCATATTAGTGCCTTCTACTCATGCGCAAGAATTTCCCTCCAAGCATTAGAAAGTCACACTACGTAGATACAGTTGACGCATGCGCAGTAAAGATTCCCCGTTTAGAGCATTATAGTCCCTCGTTCATTCTGTTAACGTTAGTAAACACATAGGCAAGCTTCACTAACCCTCGGGTTTATGTTGTGCGCATTAGTTTTACACAAAACAAATGTAATAACTGGTTAGTAAGTTAAAGGAGCAGATTGTGTACGAGCAAGTCTCTGTTCTACGAGTCCTTGCTCCATCAGCATGATGCTCACTAAGGGCACTAAATATTGCATCACTATTGCAAATAGTAGAGCAGAAAGTGGATACTCCTGTCTACTATCTCTAGTTATCTTTATAGTGAGTGATAGCCATGTATTCTCACTCATCCTAACCTCAGACTGAAGAGATAGCCAGACTATTATTCCATTCCCTCTCCTCAGCATTGGGAAAATATATTGCTATTCTAGGTAATCAAATGCCTTTTCAGCACCAAATAGTTGAACTTCTGTCAAAATGTCAGCGTCATTCTTCTTGATCTGGAGATTATTTGAGGTGGAATGAACCAGGCAAAACTAGTCCTTTCATTTTAGGCCTCATCTACATGGCAACAACTTTGGCCAAGATCTTAGTATCCATGTTGATCAACGATAAATGCTTGTATGACAGGCATTTAGTGGGGAACTTGCCCGGCTTGAACATTATGGTCATGATCACCTACCTCAGCATATGGGAAAGCTCACCAGTCTACTCCGCCTCCTCATACACAGATAATTAGAGATGAGAAGGTCCCCTTATCCTTTATAAAATCTGGATGTTAACCCATCTTCTGTAGGAGCTTTATAACCAGCCATTCATTTAATTGCATTTTTAGCTCGGCAATAATCTGGAACTGAGTTTAATGACTCGCTCATGCGCCTCTAACCACACTAAAGTAACTGTTTCCAAGTACTCATCAGTCTCTGCTCCAGGGACTGCTTCTCTTGCAGTGTTCAATTTCATGTAATAGGTTGCAAAGGAGTCAGGATCTTCAGGGGTAGTCCTCCATGTTACCTTTCTAATTTCAGATGTAGAGTAGAGTTGAATACCGATTTTGAATACAATAGTCAGGCAAGTGTCTGACTAGGACTCAATAGTTGGTTGCAACTTATTTATAGAGCTGTGGTTGCAAGGTGATATCCTGGAATAAATTAAGGCGAGACAGTGAAGATTATTTAAGTTAACAAAACGTTATTATTGTCTCATAAGTAGAGAGCCCACGACCGACTTCCAACACCGATTGGTTTACCAGAAGAATGAAGTCTCATTCTAACAACAAACCAAATGGGTAGGAACCCAGAACTCAGACCAAACCAAACATAAACACATTCTATAACTAACAATGTGGCCTGTGCATCTTGGGATGCAGCACAAGAAGCACCGGCACATTAGTAAAACATGTCAATGCAACAATACAGTATATATGTACATTACATCACCCTTCCACTTATATCAAAACAAAAACACAAAAAAACAAAAAAGTAACACAGTTGAGCTAAGTAGACAAAGTATAGAAGACTATAAAATCACAAGAACAACAATTATTTCAAGTAATCGTGATTGGTGCAATTGAATCCGCCATCATCCTCAAACACACCTCTCCAATGTGAGCCAGACACCAACGTCCCTTAAACTTGCCTGCCGTGTAGGACTCGGATGAGATCATCAACACAACCATAGATAAATCTTCTTCACATTAATTAGTATCCAACTCAATGCTACTCACACTCAGCTGAGTTTTCCCATTCCTACAAACACACTGAAAGTGCCCAACTTCGTTACACTTATTACATCTTTTGATGAGTGCGGGACAATTAGCGTAGTTGGCTAAATGGGACTCAGAACCTCATCTAAAGCATATATTGGACCCCTTCACATTTAACCCTTTCCTTTGGTTCATTTTTGCACACTATCCCTTGCAGAAATGGCTGCAACTGGGTTAGATTCCCCAGACACATCTACGGCAGACATACCTTGCTAAACATTCTCAGAAACTCTGAGCCTCTTGTGGAAATCGAAGAAATTACCGTTAGCATAAGCTGAAACCATTTTGGTTGTGGCAGCCATTTTAGTTAGCCACGTGCTAGTCATGTGCTTCTTCCGTCTTTACTGTGGCCTGCTTTTCTATTCAGCACGAGTCATCAACTATAGTTAACTCCTTCAGTACTGACCCAGAGCACTGTGCATGCTCAGAAAGGCCTGTAGCTGCTAGAATGCACCTGTCTTAGACTGTAACTGTCAGGCTATTCCATCTGAAGTAAGCAGTACATCTACCCTTCCACTTTGTTGACCAAGCAATTTCTGTAAGTCCATGTTAGTCAAAAACGATTCCTGTATATGCCTGTACCTCCTATTTTGAGTCTCCCTGCTTACTCTGCAACAAAGTCTGTATATAACACCCTTGGTTTCTGTATTCTATGGACTACCTCCTACAGTGGCCTGAGGGTACTGTATTGACGTAGTCCCACTCATGAGAGGTTAATAAACTTATTTCTTTGATATTACAGCTTCCGTGCCAATCTCTTCTTTGTTGGTTTAAGAACCAGTGGACAGATAAGGGTGAACCCCTGCACCAGTGGGCCTCCAAAAAGGCTCATTTCCACACTGTTAGAAATGATAGACCTCTCTATACCTTTAGCAAGGTCAATTATTTCAGACAAAGTGGGTTCCCCACAACTGAGGAGTTTCTCCGGTGTATTTTGTGATGTACAACTGTACACAAACGAATCCCTAATGTACAAGCCCAGTGAGTTTCCAAAATTGCACGAGACACATTGTCTCAGTGCTGAAATACAGTCCTCTACATACTCCTAACCATTTTGTTTTCGCTTGAAAAATTTGAAACGTTCAAGTAACACACTGGGCATTTTAGAAAACTTGTTGGACAGTCTAGCCACAGCCTCAATGTAGTAAATCAACGTGCCTTCAGAATCCAAAGGGGCACCCACCTCTGGTAAGTTATCGAAAACCTGCTGGCCTTCATGCCCAAGACTACTAAACATCCATGACCACAACATAATTCCCAAAACTGCGAAACTATTGCTTCCATAATATGGGTGGTTTACTTGGGTTTTGTAAAAATTGAGCGATTTGTTCTAACTGAAAGTTACTAGTTGCAGCCATGCTGAGTTATACGAACAACAATAAGAATGCAGACAAAAGAATAGTTGAAACAATTATAAACAAAGTGCCTATTAAAGTTGCACAAAGCAGGGAGGTTCCTGGAACAACAATTGTCACAAACCCACAAAAATAATATAAAGAAATAGATGGGTAATTATTTCATGAACAAAAACACAGTACTTCATGAAGGTGTGCCTGTCACCGAAGGTCAAAATCACAGCATGGTGTGCCTGTCATCAACAAGTAAAACAGAGGTGCAGGTTTGCAAACAGATTGCATGCCACCGAGCTTTCACAGAAATAAAGCACTGACAGGCTGAAGAATGGTGTGCCTGTTGTTGCCAAATGAAAGAAAAGACGACACATCTCCTGTTGGCAAAATAGTACATTCTTTAATATAAAAAGAAGAAGCGCTCATAAGGAAAATCAGTCAGCTCCGGGGAACTGGAATCTGAGCTTCGACTTACAATTCAATGGACAGTTTCTTTTATACATGCCTTATGGTAAATACGTCATACATTTGCATGGTAGATGAACATCTGCAAAAACACAACATTATCAAAAGGTTATACTTTCTGCAAAAACAGTTCGTCACATGTCTACGAAATATGATTCAGGTGCACATGTTATCATTAATTCTGCTTCCACACCATTGCTATGTCCTTGAATTGTCTCGCACTTGAAGCCTAACAATGCTATACTCCCTACACATCTGCTACCTGGCAAAGCCTAACCTTCCACCTAATCTGCTGTTTTATCCACATAGTTTCTCAGATACGTATTCTTACAAGCAGGCCTGTGATCTTACATTTGTTCTATGCCTTATGATATTCCCCTATTCTGCCGAAGCTCATATCTCCTTCCCTCCCTCCAGGGTCCGGTTTTTTATTCTGCTACCAAAGACAGCTTAGGAAAGTATTCCTCCTTTAACACGTCACACTGAACACGTCTTTCTGCTGGTGCTTTCATTGACATGAGTAAGCCCTTTTCATTTTCTAGTCCCATTATAACATCATCACCGAGGTTGCACAGAAGAAAAATGCTAACAGGCTGATAAATGATGTGCCTGTCACCGAACAGGCACCGCGATGAAAAGACAGGAATGACGTGCACCACTGAGTACTTCAAAAATAGAGGCTTGATGTGATGGACGTGATGGCGTAAGGCGTTTTAGCTGCAAGCTGACGTGCATCTAAACACACGAGGACGTCAGGCAGTTGCTTGTGGAGCACTTCGTCCTCCCATTGCTTGCGATGCTGCTGCTGGCAATGGCACAGACCGGCACGTGCCAGTAACTACTTGGACCAAGGTGCTAGAAAATCAGTAAAAGCACCAGGGTGGCCTGCATCGTCTCCAGGAATCCAGGTGACAACACAGCGGGGAGTAGCAGCCTGCTTCCATGGTGCACGTCAATCAGAGAGGCTGTCGGTGGGCTCAGAAATTAAACTAATCCTGCCCTCGTTACCAATAATGTTGCAAGGTGATATCCGGGAATAACACAGGTGAGACAGCGAAGATTATTTAATTGAATGAGACTTTATTATTGCCTCATAAGTAGAGAGCCCACGACCAACCTCCAAAACCACTTGGCTTGCCAGAAGAATGAAGTCTCATTCAAACAACAAACCAAACGGGCAGGAGCCCAGAACGCAGACGAAACCAAACATAAACACATTCTATAACTAACAATGTGGCATGTGCGTCTTGTGACCCAGCATTAGATGCACCAGCACATTAGCAACATATATCAATGCAGCAGTACAGTATATATGTAGACTACAGCTATCTAACCTCTCACTCAGTCAGCTTCCACCCTAAACTCAAGCAATTTCCTTTGTAATGCCACTGTGCCCTGTGCAATCTGGTGTGTTCCTATGTCAGAGCCTTGAGCTCTCTTTCTGAACTTTCCAATGTGATGCAGATAGATTTTAGCTCCCAAACGGCTGGAGACACAGACACATATAATAAGGTGTCTGTCTGCACAACGCATGAAGGCTAGCTAGAGATCCTAAGTTTATCTTTAGATACACAGCCTGGTATTACTCATTGGCCTGCCCTTGTTCTTCTTGAAACTCTGCACCAAGCAGTGCACTGGATGGAATACCCAGGGGAGTCTCTACCCGATAGTGCAGACACGTCACAGCCAGGGCTGCTGCAGAGTGATCTGAAAGAGTACCATGCAGAATCTTAGTTACAGATAGGCATGGGCACATCACTTGATAATATCCAGGATCTTAAACTTACATATAAAATATGTGTTCGTAAACTGATGAATAAAATGTGTGCTCTATCTCATTTGGGTCCTCAATCACCACATATTCTCAAGTTATTCCATCGCATAGTAATGATAAGGGCTCGCACAACCAAGGGGTTTGTTCTAGTGATTGGAAGGAACATATTAGCATCATCATCAAGAATAGTCTTAAAGTCAGCCCCTATTATGCAGCATTCATCCAATGTAACATATGCTCTGATTACGTAACTATGTTAGGTGTATAAGTGTTAGTCAGTCTTACACGATTATCCTCTAAGATCCACTCCACTATTAGATATTTGCCTTTGGGGTCACAATAGTGTATCGACAGGTTAGATCTGCCCTCCCTGTCTAAACACCTCTTGAGTACGAGTTAGAGGAGGAGAAAAATCAATGGCTCCCCAAGCCCCTGGCAAAGTTGTATGCCATTTTGGGTGTCAAGTGAGTTTCCTAGGAATGTCACATCTGTCCTATGTCTATTAATAAAGAATAGGGCCCATCTAGCCTTTCTAGGGTTATTAAGCCCCCCTGACATTCCACGAGGCTCAGGAAATTGGACCTCAGTCATCACGTTCGAAGGGCTTTGATTTGACATCCAAATAATAGGTCTTTTGCTATATGATTCTCATATTATTCCCTGCTCAAGCCCAGAGTATGTCAATTGTATATCTTGGTTTTAAAATTTCCACACTGCTTTTACCCATGATCTGATCTCCCTCCTGCACTAAGTATCCCAGCTGTCAGTGGATCTCTTCCTCCCTAAAAGAACAACCCAATCAAAGATAGAACATACCTAAGTGTTTATCAATATAGCCCAAATATCTTCCAAATAGTACAATTAACATCAGGGCTAACAATAGACTGATATGTCACTGGCATAATTGTAGTGATGTCTGCCCCCAGCCACTATCGCTAGAGTAATGTAAAGATACATGCATCAAAAATGCAGGGTAAGAATCATTCCATCACAAACTAGTGTTATTAAAAGAAGTAAGCAAAACCAAAGGGGATGATGGACGGAATGTTGAACATTGCAAGCACTCACCCCCAGTCAACTGATCTGGGTTTAATCCATCATAATTCTTTAGCTCACTCTGCCACCCCAGTTCAGACATGGCCATATGCAAATCAGTCTGGTCCTGTGCCTCAGGGGAACAGTCCAGCCCGAACTGCCAAGCCATGTCTTCCCTGGACTGGAAACAAGCATCCTGGGAACGGTTTCTGGCTAATCAGCCGTCATCAGCCAGGCTAGCATGAATTCAGTGGCAAAGTGAGCAAGGGACCCACGTCTGGGCATACCCTGCCAACTTAGGGCGAACAAAACAAAACCAAAGAGGATGATGGACAGAGTGTTGAACATTGCAAGCACTCACCCCCAGTCAACTGATCTGGGTTTAATCTATCAACATTTTTTAAAGTAAGGCAATCCTTCTGCTTTAATTGCTGAAATCATTTGGTTACCCCAATTAGGGCAGCATCTTGACACCCCCACACTCAATCAATCTGACACTCCTTCCATTAACATTATTGCAAAGCAAATTCGGGATACAAGAGTTCAAGTGCAGGTTCATTGGAACACCATGGTCAGTAGCCTGGAGGAGAGAAAGTGCCCTGGACAACCCTTCCCATTTTATCTGATACTTGTCCAACGTGAACTTTTTTTTGTCTTTTGGTAAATCCCAAAGTCTTACCTTCCAAACAGACTCCAGGCGTAGGTGCCATTTCCAGATTTCACTGCGACATTGGTGAGACCTGAGTGGTGTCTTAAGCATCCCACATGGGGAGCCCACACTGCTTGGTAAGTCAGTACATATCTTCACAATGCAAGGAAGAGGCTTGCTATGCATCCCCGAGCTTATGGCGAAGTCAACAGGATGTTTGTCTTACAAAATTTTGTTAGAGCCTGCAGGTCCCAAAAGATATCTGCCATAATCGGTAAATGAATTTCAGTCTTGTGCAGTACATCACAGAGTTTCCAGAGGCCCTATTATTGATAAAGGCGCACTTTTCCTGTTAGCGCCATGACTCACCTTTAAGAAGGTGTGCCATGTGCAAACAGGAAAAGTGCACACTATCATGTAGAATGTGTTGCCCTCAGGGCAGTCGTGAACTTGCACTGCCCCCAGAGCAGCGCATTCAACAGAAATGTGAAGCAGCTGTTTAAAAGCTGCTCCATGTTTCTTTGTGCAGGCGGCAACCCACCTGCACTTTAAAGAGGGATTTGAGAGCCCCTGGAAGGAAGGTGCAGTGAGTGACTGCATCGACTTGCAAGGGGATTTCTGGGGGAGTTCATAGCACCTCCTTTTAACCCTCCAGAGGGCTGCCATCAGGGGGCGCATTAACAGTACACCACCTTCTAGGTGGTGCGCTGTCAGTGTGCCTCCAGACAGTTTCTTTGCCTCTGCGCCTGTCTCTAAAATACAGCACGGGCACAGAGGCAAACAAATTCCTTCATTTGTATGGGGCCGTGCCCCCATGCAAATGAGGGAATGCCCTCCTGAGAAAGTGCTGGTGCTATATGTGCACCAGCGCTTTCAGTATTACAGAAAGGGCCACGTCTGGGGCCCCTTCTGTAATACCGACGTGCTCCGGGGTGTGTGAAAAGAGAGTGCACATGTCTGTTGCACCCCTGGGGCACATTCTGTAATACAGGCACAGGCGGTGCATTAATAGTTTTTTCATTAGCATAGCCAAAGACCATTTATCTACTCCCTTGTTTAGCGGAGCACTGCATCTCGGTCGCTGTAGTTCAATGCATGATTGTTTTTTACAGAGCTCGTGCGGTCGATCTTGCGATCTATGAAGTATGCTAGTGAACCGCTTTTCAACATATATTTCCATTTTTATAGTGTATGTGGTCTGTGGTATTCCCAACATATTGTTGTAATTGTGCTTAGAAGTCTTCCTTTTTATTAACCAGATATCATCTTGAGACTGATCCATTATTCCCTCATTTTCACTTCATCGTTTTGTTGCTTGCACAGTCACTGTGTCCATAGTTAGTCAACTTAAAGGCTTATATGGCAATTTATTGCCTATGACTCAGTAGTACTAGCAGGCAGGGTAAGATGACCAGATTTTGAGAAGCAGAACTCAGACAGGTCAGACATAAAAGTAGGACTGACGCCTTTAGTCTCAATGTTATATCTGGCCTGCCCCGTTTTTTGTGGAGCCTTGTCAATGTGTGTACATCTGTCTGTGTATATATACACACAGATGTATGGCGAAGAGTACAGTGGGGCAGAGTAGGGTGCAGGGTGGAGGTGCCATAGATAATGCTATATATATATATATATATATATATATATATATATATATATATATATATATATATACATATATATAAATTACATACTGGCGGTCGCCAGTAGGTAGTTATAGTTAGGACCTAGTTACTATAGGAAAATGGCAACATTCTATTCGCAATACCTTTGGCGCCGATTGATGAGTCTTCGTGAAATTTTCAAAACTAATTCTTTGTTGAGATCAGCTCCTATGTTGAAAGTTTGGGGGTGATTTGTCAAGGGAGGGCCGAGAAAAAAGGGGGGTCCCAAAACGTGTTTTTTCAATGTTAATTTCCATAGGAAACTTTAGACAAGGCTACAGGTCGAACGGGTGAACGGAATTACCCCAAATTTGGCAGGGAGAAGGGTCTTGGTCTAGAAAGCATGCTTTTGTTTATTTGGTGTAAATCCGTTCAGTAGTTTTTGAGAAATATCGAAATTTACAGATATCTATATTTGGGAATTCTGCCATCTGATTGGCTGAGGCGTTTGGCTGCGAGCGCAGCGAGCGTTTGCAACTAGGAAGTGTTGGCCGCCATTTTGTGATTCCGTTGAAGCGAATAAGGGGGAAAAAGGGGGAAAAATGTGGGAAAGAGTAGGGTAGGAGCACTGTAACCTCTGTGGGGTGTTTAGGGTGTGCTATAGAGGGGGTGCGAAGCGAACTACTCATACCTACCGGTCTGAAAGTGCTGGGTACAGAAATTAAGTGAGGTATTGCGTAGTCTGATGCTGCTAAGGTGAGCTGCTGTGGGAGTCGGGGATGAAAGCGTGAGCCTAAACTGTGTATTTTATGGTGTGAAGTCATGTGCCCTGGCCTCTGCAGCACACCTGTGGAAGTAGTGTCAGCATGTGTTTATACCTACTAGGATGAACTACTGACTCCTACTGGTTTGAAAGTCCTGGGCTACGGAAAATATGTGAGGTATTGTCTAGAGTCTCATGGTGCTAAGCTGAGGTGCTGCTGGAGTCAGGATGAAAGCGTGAGCCTAAACTGTGTGTTTTATGGTGTGAAGTCATGTGCCCTGGCCTTTGCAGCACACCTGTGGAAGTAGTGTCAGCATGTGTTTATACCTACTAGGATGAACTACTGACTCCTACTGGTTTGAAAGTCCTGGGGTATGGAAAATATGTGAGGTATTGTCTAGAGTCTCATGGTGCTAAGCTGAGGTGCTGCCGGAGTCGGGATGAAAGCGTGAGTCCAAACTGTGTGTCATATGCTGTGAAGTCATGTTTTCTGGCCGCTGTGCCACATCTGTCAAGTAGTGTCAGCATGTAGTTATACCTACTTGGAGGAACTTTTGTTTTGAACATTGTAACTTGTGTATGGTGCTTAGGGGGTGTTATACAGGGAGCGCGAAGGTAAATGTGCGCGTATCAAATCAATACGGTATTTGTAAGGCGCAAACTACTCACCCCTATGGGTCTGAAGGCCCTTGAGGCCGACGTGGAAATTATGTGAGCTATTAAGTGAGCTATTGCCCAGAGTCACATGGTGCTGAGCTGAGGTGTGCAAAGGTGTCATTCATAAGCATTTCCAAACCTACCCCAGTCAATGTGCCTAGGTCATTTCCACCACAATGCACAATCATGAGGTCAGGGTGTGGAAGATGAAAAGAGGTTTTAACCAAAGGTAGCAATTGGTGCAACTTCAATCTTCTCTGTGTAAACCATTTAGGGGCAGATTTATAAGCCCCTTGCGCCACTTTTGCGTCACTTTTAACATGGGAAATGTGATGCAAAAGTGGCGCAAGGGGCTTGTAAATCTGCCCCTTAATGTCCACATTTTGTAAACCAAGGTCTAAGCCAATACGTCTGTGTTCTGCATACCTCTTGCACCTGAAAATATAGCTATGTCCTACGATCCACACTAGCATTTTGAAGGTATGGTTGGAAGGTATGGAAAGATGTCTGTAGCTCATGCAGTTCCTTGGTAGAATAAGAGATATGTTTAAAGATGGGGAAGTACTTTTCTTTGCCATACAAAACAATACGTGATTGGGAGTTGAAAAGCATTCTTTTTTAAAAGTAGGGTGCACATTCGTTTTGTGGGAAAGCATCTTTGTGATTGGTTATGAAAAAGCAGTTTCAACGTGGAGTACATATCATAGGATAACATTTGCTCAACTGAAACACAGCTGCTACTTGCATTTGGAAGGCACTGTTCGAACTTAAAATAATCGTGAACTTTTAACCTGCACGTGCCGTTAAATGTTCGAGAAAATGTTTCAAACAAAATATTGTTAAGTTTAAAAAAATTGATGACATTTAAACCTGCATGTGTTGTAGAATGTTCTAGAAAGTGTGTTGATAGAATACGTTACACTTCTGACTTTAAAATTATAGACACAACAGCACCAGGAAGAGGAATAAGCAGGGAGTGGGGGGATGGGGGGAGATGGGCAGAATGGCACACATGCACAATTAAGTACAGCACAAGTATAGACAAACAATAGCCAAAATTAAACACACCAACAAGGAGTTCAAGTCACACAACCCGCCAACATCAAACCACTGAACGAGCATAGAAGTGAAAACCATGCTGCATTCATACAGGATGTGTACAAAGGCCGGTCGTTGGTGTTGTGGGATGTCTGCGACCGTGGTTATCATGGATGAGATGCCCAGCACGTGGCACATGGGCGAGGTCACTGTGTGTTATATTGCCAAACAGCTGCTTCTCCCTCCCACGAGCCCCCACACTTTTCTACGGTGCACTGTTGTATCTCGTGCACTCGTACGGCACACCATTGTGATGCCTATTCGCGCATGTCCTGCTACATTCAAACTACACCATCACAGTGCCGTTTGGAGGTGGTGCATGGCACTTTACAACATCGAGTGCTGCGGCCTTTGTGGCAGGCCACACCAGAAAACAGACACACTTACCGCACTTCTTGTACACGGACATCTCCGAGACATCCTGTTCCCCTTGCCGGATAGGCATACCCCTGCGCTGACCTGTGTACTCCGGACCAGCACATGCCAGTTGTGCATGCAGGAGGATGCGTGCATAGCTACATGTCCAGGCTCACTGCCAACGCTGAGGTGACAGCACACTGTGAAGTTGCAGGGCTCGTGCCTATCATGCTAAGACAATGACCACAGGGACACACTTGCTCAGATGCAGGTTTGGGGGGGCGTTGGCGGTCCTGGAGTTGTTGCGATGAGTCTTGTGGCGGTCATGGGTATCCCTGCATCATGCTCATTGATTCCATGGCACCTGTGGGTGTTCTGGTGTGGCTCTTGGCTGTGTTCCGTTTCATGGTGCAGGTAGTCGTCCTGCTTAACACCAGCAGAAAGCAGATGTAAAATACCTGGTGCTAATGTGGCTTATCACCGGAATTTGTTTCGCATTGCAGTTGGTGTGAAAGTTGTGATGTGATTTTTTTCGTGTGCAGAACAATATACGAACTGAGCAGTGTATCTTGTCAAGATCCAGCACTTGACGCACTATTCCCAATCAATATAAATACAATGAGAGTTCTTAATTGATTTTATGTGTACACTGTAAGTGCAGCCACTACTTCAGTGCAATTCAATACAGGATTTTAGTATTTAGAATAAATCGCAAAGGTGCACCTCGTGTCTTTTTGTACGGGAACGGCTAGTCTGCATTTCATTATCAGCACTTTCATGGAAGTAAAGTTGAGATAAATCTAACACACTATTCAGAAGTTGGTGTAAACTGCAGACATCACCAGTATTCCCACGATAAGTGCCCCAACATTTAACACCATGGCGGACTCCATCAAATAACAGTAATAAGAACAAGAAAGAGTCACACAGCAGTGAAGAGAACAACTAAAAACGTTATTAATTCTTTTTTTAAACTTTATTTTTTTATAAATATATATATAACGATAAACGAAAAACTATTTGCTAAATTTATTTTTTTATTAACATATATATAAATGATAAACTAATAAACAAAGTCGGAACACTCCTGTGGGGACCATGTATGTCGAGGACAGAGCCTGGAAAATAAAGCACAAAATAAGGACGAGTGTAATGGGCATATCAAAGGAAAGAGGCACAGAGAAACAGAGAAGAAAAAAAAAGCCAGAGAGGGAAAGAAAGAGAGATAGAAGGAAAAGAAGGAAGAGAGAGAGAGAGAGAGAGACAGACAGACACTGCCGCCTCTGCGCATCCATGAGCAAATAATTACCTGGTGCCACCGGAGTGTGCAGCAGTGGGCACTCCACGTGCCCGTCAAAAGTCATCCCAGATATGTCTCTGAGTCCTGAGTAATGAATGGTGGAGACCACATCAGATGCTTGGTGGATCGCACAGATGTCGCTGAGTCCTGAGTCATGAATGGCGGAGACCACATCATCTTCTCTACGGCCCAGCAGATCTCACACATGTCGCTGAGTCCTGAGTCATCAATGGCGGAAACCACATCAGCTTTTGGGGCCGCTAAACCTGTGGAAGTTATGCTCGTGCCACGTGGTGGAAGGCCCCTGATGGCAATATGAGCTTCGGGTGGCACTAACCCTGTGCATCTGAAGTCCATGCCAAGGGGGTGGTAGGCCCCTGATGGCTATACATATCAGGGTGCGACTAACCTTCTGCGCAACTTTTCAAAGACTCTTTATGGTTGAGACATGTGAAGCGTCCTCCATCTAGTCAGCACCGTCAATAAAGGATGTGACGTTGTCGATCTATTATATTTGAGTGGTCACATGGCCTGTGACGCATGTGCCGGATGGGTGTGGTGTGTGTGCAAACCTGCCCTGAGGGAGTGGTCGTGAGATGTTGAGAACTAGACCACTGACCTGCACACCAACAGCGAGTACGCCTGAGACAGGTAGCTATGTGGGGCCAACGTCGGAACATAATCGTAGTGGCGTGGTGTGGCGGGGCGTACGACGGAACAGGGCAGGGATGCTACAATAACGCAGACGGCTCGTAGTACTGCGTCTATGAGTCAAGCGGACGGGCCGCAGCTGGCCCTCTGTGAGCCTGGGTGTGAACTGTTTATAACTCACACTACACAAGCATTGAAAAACCATTTTGTGATTCAGTCCGTCAGCTGGCATTTGTCCGAGGCATTTGTGAAAACATATTGGAGTTCTTTCTGTGATAGATACCCCTTTGACGCTGCCTCTCCCCACATCGGCAGGTAATGCACCCTCTTCCCACATTACCATCATACCCCCAACAACCTTCTTGGGCCTGGAGGTGTCCCTTTGTGGTTGGACAAAGAAGAATCTTAGTCATGTATAGATTTACATATAAAAAATTATTTAAAGAAAAGAACAACAAATAAGACTGAAGGGAGTCTGGTGCTGTGGTCGCTGCCACGAAGTTGGGGTCACTGCCATTCAGGACTCAGGACACAGTTACATATGTGGGATCGGCTTGTGTTAAAGAGGGTTAATGGGACTACGTGTCGCCGGCCTTGCATATGGAAATATGCGTCACTGATCAAAGGGAGTGTGGTGCTGTGGTCGGTGCCACGGACTTGGGGTCACTGCCATTCAGGACTCAAGACACAGTTACACATGTGGGATCGGCTTGTGGAATCAGGACTCTATCTGAATTGTGAGGCGTGCTGACCGTAGTGTAGGCCAGAGGTAGCGGTGAGCAAGGGCCCACAGCCAAATGCATACGTTGGTGGCCCCACCGGCCTGCGTAGTGGAGGTTCAGTGGCACCACGTGTCGCCAGCCTTCCATATGCAAATACCCCTCACTATTCAAAGGGAGTGTGGTGCTGTGGTCGCTGTTACGAAGTTCGGGTCACTGACGTTCAGGACTCAGGACACAGTTACACATGTGAGATCGGTTTGTGTTGAACAGGGTTAGTGGCACCACGTGCTGTTGTCCTTGCATATGGAAGTATGCCTCACTGATGAGAGGAAGTCTGGTGCTGTGGTCACTGCTACAGACTTGGGGTCACTGCCATTCAGGACTCAGGACACAGTTACACATGTGGGATCGGCTTGTGTTGGACAGTGTTAGTTGGCACCACGTGTCCAAAATTCAAATTGTGAGGTCTGCTGCCCGCAGTGTAGACTGCTGAGTGTTCATTTGTACTTGAAAATGAATTTCGTGATTGTACTAAAGCTATAACTGATATAAAAAATGTTCAAGAATAAAGGATACTAAAAGGATATTATGTAGATTTGAGGCCTGTAATAGTTACTTGCCTAGTGGACTAGTTAATGAATGAACAAATAATTTTCATTGTGAGCCCTACTGGGTGCAGTGTAGGTGTATGATGAAAAGATGAAATAAGTATAGAATACATTGACAAAGTGTTGTATTTTCTGAGTACAATCTTGTTAGAAATTAGCATTTAAAATCGGAATTGCGAGCTGTACTACCTGTAGTGTAGACTGCTATTCCATGTTAGTTTGCATTTGAAGATTAATTTGGTCATTGTAGTAAAGCTATAATTTATATTAAAAAAATTCTTGAAGCGAGGTTACTAAAAGGATAATATGTAGGGTGTAGGACTGTGATAGTTAGTTGCCTACTGGAGTCTGTAGTTGCATATGGAAATACCCCTCATTGATCAAAGGGAGTGTGGTCCTGTGGTCGCTGCCACAGACTTGGGGTGACTGCTATTCAGGACTCAGGACACAGTTACACATGTGGGATCGGCTTGTGTTAAAGAGGGTTAGTGGGACTACGTGTTGCCGGCCTTGCATATCGAAATATGCCTCACTGATCGAAGGGAGTGTGGTGCTGTGGTCGCTGCCACAGACTTGGGGTGACTGCCATTCAGGACTCAGGACACAGTTACACATGTGGGACCGGCTTGTGTTGAACAGAATTATTGGCACCACGTGTCGCCGCCGTTGCATATGGAAATATGCCTAACTAATCAGAGGGAGTATGCTGCTGTGGTCGCTGCCATGGACTTGGGGTCACTGCCATTCAGGACTCAGGACACAGTTCCGCATGTGGGATTGTTCGGCTTGTGTTGAACAGAGTTATTGGCACCACGTGTCGCCGCCGTTGCATATGGAAATATGCCTAACTAATTAGAGGGAGTATGCTGCTGTGGTAGCTGCCATGGACTTGGGGTCACTGCCATTCGGGACTCAGGACACAGTTCCACATGTGGGATTGTTCGGTTTGTGTTGAACAGAGTTATCGGCCCCACGTGTTGCCACCGTTGTAAATATGCCTCACTGATTGAAGGGAGTCTGGTGCAGTGGTTGTCTCATGGAGTTAGGGTCACTACCATTCAGGACTTAGGACACAGTTCCACATGTGGGATCGGCTCGTTTTGAAGACGGTTAGTGGCACCATTTGTCGCCGGTCTTCCACGGTGTAGGCCAGAGGTAGCGGTGAGCAAGGGCTAACAGCCACGTGCATACGTTGGTGGCCCCACCGACCTGCGTAGTGCAGGTTCAGTGGCACCACGTGTCGCCGGCCTTCCATATGGAAATACCCCTCACTGATCGAAGGGAGTCTGGTGCTGTGGTCGCTTCAATTTAGGACTCAGGACACACTTACACATGTGGGATCTGCTTGTGTTGCAGACGGTTAGTGGTACCATTTGCTGCCAGTTGCTGACAGTGTAGGGCAGAGGTAGCGATGAGCTAGGGTCCACAGCCACGTGCGTACGTTGGTGACCCAAGCAAACCTTGCGTAGTACAGGTTCAGTGGCACCACATGTCGCCGGTCTTCCATGTGGAAATACCCCTTGGTGATCGAAGGGAGTGTGGTGCTGTGGTCGCTGTCATTGAGGACTCAGGACACAGTTACACATGTGGGATCGGCTTGTGTTGAACAGAGTTAGTTGGCACCACGTGTCGCCGGTCTTCCACAGTGTAGGCCGGAGGCAGCGGTCAGCAAAGGCCCACAGGCAGGTGATATTGACTTGAGCTGCACAGATTGGGAGAATGTGGTCTTCTTAACCCATTATACTGTCTTACACCATTTGCGTTGCTACTAATCTTGAATTGTGAATCGTGTAACCCCAGTGTAGGGCGGAGGCAGCGGTCAGGATGGGCGCACAGCTACATGGCGATGATTTATGGTGCAGTGAGTTAGTAGCACCTGAGGCACACAGCGTGGGCGCACCGTGCGATGATGCGTGGTCTGGGCGGGCAGCACTGGAAGCAAAGTGTCTTGCGAACTGGACTGCGACATCTGCAATCGCCACTGCATCTGAATTGTGAGCGCTGCTGTCTGCAGTGTAGATCGAAGGCAGTAGTCGGTACAGACATAAGTCTGCGGTGCTGTGCCGCTGGGTTCACAGGGAGCCTGTGTCAAGGAAGCCTGCGGTTATGGCGGCAGCCACGTGCCAGGGTGAGGGTTGCCGCTGTGACAGACTGGTTGGTCTTCCCTCAAGTTAACCACGCCTAGGGCCTGGCCTATTTATTCATACTGCTACGCTGGAGTGGCGTACGTTGGAGCAGCCCACTCCACTTCCGCTTCCAGGGGGGGACAACACAGGCACATGACCGAGATTTTGCCCACTGCCTGAGGTAACACGACTGCGTCCACTGTGCACTACACTACAAGTATCAACAGTATATCTCCACATGGAGAGGTTTGTGCTTTGCATAGTGAGGTCTGTGCAGCACATCAGCGTTACACTTGGCATAGTGTGATTTATTGTTTTAGGGTGACTTGCCTCCTTCATATATAGTTGGTTGCCACATCTCCCAACATTCAGCTATTGTGTGGCTGAGGTGCATGGTGTTTTGGGAAGGTCCGTTGTCCTGCCTTGGTGGTAGTAGGGGGGGTGGTGCGGGGGGAGGTTCTGGTGGTGGTGGCGCTGGGTGTTGTGGTCTTGTTGCATGTCGTACCTGCATGATCAGTAGCTCTATCACGTGTTGGTCTTTAGATGTGGCTGTGAGTTGGGTCCAATTCACGGAGTAGATAGTCAACCTCCTTACACAAGTTAAAGGTTGATGTTAATTTGTTCCTGCTAACTCGGATTATCGCCTGCTTTTTGGATCGCATTGCAGATTTGGCTGGTCGTTGAAAATAAGGGGAAGTGGTGATTTCTTGTTTTTTTTGCACGGGAACGCCTACTTTGCATTTCATTAGCATTAGTTGTGGCTCTCGTTTGTGGCGATTTTGTTGGCGTAAGGTATCGATGGAAGAGTGGTGAGATTTGCAGTTTTCACCAAGTTGAGAACGGGTTGATAATTAAAAAAACACAGAAAAAAAGATAGGTTTAATGAACATTATAATTAGAAATTAGCATTTAAAAAACCTTTGAAATTCACAGAAAAAACCATAGGTTTCAGGCACGTTATAGTCAGAAATTAGCATTTAAAAACCTATGAAATTCACAGAAAAAACCAAACCATAGGTTTCAGGGATGTTATAGTTAGTTGGACATTTCACTCATAGAAAACCATAAAAATTCCCCTGTTATAGTTAGTTGAGCTAACTATAACTCGCGCCCCCGCAATGCACTGCTGATGACGTCACATATTACATCATTCATGACATGGTCAGTGACATCACTGATGACATCTCAAATGAAATCACTGATGACATCACTGATGATATCATCCAAGTCAAAATCTGATGCACCTTATATACCCTAATATAACACTTGATACACCCACTCTAAAATACAGACTATAATTTTTGAAACCATGAACACACCAATAGCAGTTAGTTCATATCCACTCTCTAATTTGTAGGTCTACACACATCCATTCATTCACCCATACAGTCACTCATACATACAGTCAGCCATCAATACAGCATTATAATATCCAGTCACATATCTATACAGACACTCACACACCGCCTCTCATTCATAGAGTTATTCACACACCTAGTCAGTAACGGAAATAATCAATCACACTTTCATTTACTCACCTGTACAGTTATACACATACCACGTCACTTATTTAAACATATATTAACACATACTTACACTCTAATACAATAATTAATACAAGCACACACTGATCCATACAGGCACTCTCACAATCACTCACTCTCACATATAGTCATTTATACAGTCCAACACTCATATACACTGCCTTTCACATATGGAGTTACTCACATATGTTCCACTGAGGCATCCATTTACTCACCAAGACACTCATTCACACACTCACCAAGACATACAGACCTTCACAGATACAGACTTGAACACATATACCGAGTGAATTATCCACTCACACATCTATGCACAGAGTCACACCCCCCACCCACCTGCACAGACACTCAGGCACCCATACAGGTACTCAGACAAGCAATCAACAGCTCATATAGATCCTCATTTAGTTGCTAACCAAACCATGGAACTGCTTACACACCAACTGACAACCTAAACTGTGTGAATGTCTGTATCAGTCACTAACGCATGAATTAAGCAAGACATAATTAATCACTCACTTATACAGTCAGTCACACACCTACTTAATCATCCATCCTGACTCTTATACACCCATTCATTCTTCAATACACCTTGGCATATATATATAAAACATATTTGCATTTTAAAGAAACACACATTCACTGGATGATGTCATCAGTGATGTCATTTGAGATGGCCTCAGTGATGTCATCAGTGATGTCACGGACCATGTCATGAATGATGTGACATCATCAGCAATGCATTGCGGGGGCGCGAGTCATAGTTAGCTCAATTAACTATAACAGGGGAATATCTATGGTTTTCTATGAGTGAAATGTCCAACTAACTATAACATCCCTGAAACCTATGGTTTTTTCAGTGAACTTCAAAGGTTTTTTTTAAATGCTAATTCCTAACTATAACGTCCCTGAAACCTAAGGTTTTTTCTGTGAATATATATATATATGTATATATATAAAACCCAAAATATTGTAGGTGAGGAACCATCCTTTATTAAAATAAATAGGCAGCTTCCCATCCCGTAATTTCGTCCTCTTGACCTGACACGTTTCAAAGAACCTTTCTTCTTCCTCAGAGGTCACAGCGAGTAATCGGATAATCATGTGCAATACCACAGTACCCTGCATGCTTTTAAGTACTTTTAATCGGCCTCCAGTGTGCCGTTCATCACAATGCTTTTCCCAATGCATGCCGGTACATGTAGATCATTTTCAAGCACCAATTCAAACACTCCAGTGAGTCCGATAATTCACCATAGTCCAAAGACAGTTTTAGCAGCCCACATTGAGCCTCTGGATGAGACTCTGCCTACTTGACTCAAAAAGACCCACAGCACCGCATTCAAGGAGAGAATTCCCCTCGAGTGGCCCCTTTGTTGTTTTCAGCAGGGGGTTTAACAACAAAGCATAAGCAGAACTGCAGCATTAGTCTCTGCTCGTACTTACGACGCTGCTGATTGGCAACTGATTTTGAGCACGTACTATACACTGATACGTACATTGTGAATATCTCTGACAATATGCTCCATCGGATAATCTGAGAGGTTAATAAGGGTACACTTGTAGGATACTTCAATACTGCTGCACCCTAGACTACACGTTACAAAATGGAAGCCACTTTAGTGTAAGTGGTGCAAGTGATTCGTGCATTACCTTTTCGGAGTGGACAATACAGAATTGTCACTATGGGCACTAAGCCAGTACCTCCACATAATTCATGACTGCCTTAACTTGCAAACTTGCAAACTTGCAACTTGTTGATGCATAACTGACCCACAACATTAGTTTCTGAGCGTACTTACGACACTGCTGGTTGGAGAATCTTTAGAGCACGTAGTACACTCTGTTATATTATTTTCTTTATATATGACAATATGCTCTATTGCAGATTCTGTAAGGTCGACATGGCGTTCAATTGTATGATGCAACAATACCGTTTTAACCCCAGACTGCACGTTTCAAAATGGATGCCACTGAGGTGAAAGTGGTTCATGCATTTCTTTGTCCCTTTTTCTTTTCTTTTCCAAGTCACTACCCACAATACAGTGTCTGATCAAGCTTGCTGTGCAAGCGAAACGCGTTACTGGACTAAAATCATCATCTTTTGAAAAGCAAAATACTTCAAGTGATCGCTTTATTTGAACTGTGTTTTGGGAAATTATGTCCGGCGCGCTCCGCCAGCTCTGAGCAATTATCTGCACTGGGCGAGGTGAGACGGAAGGAGCAACAGTTGAGGTATATATATATATATATGACAGCAACTCCTCTCAATTTCCAATTTTCCGCAGAAGACAGGAGCTCAGACCACAACTTTGTGCTGTAAATTTCTTTATTGTCTGCTCAACAAGCCACAGCCATGACGCGTTTCGAGCCCATAGGCCCTTGATCACATGACGATATATATATATAGACATAGCATTATCAATGGCACCTCTACCCTGCGCAGCCCCTGCCATTCTCCCCCCCTGCCCTTTTCTCCACTTTGTTTCTGCAGGCAGAGGGCAGATACCAATAACTTACTTCAATTATTTAAGACATTAGAGGTACCTGAAAAGGTAAGCATATCTTATGAACAATATAAAATCAGGTGCTCCCAGCGATCCTTGTCCCACATGGATTATTAAACAGTTTGCAGACACAGCCTGCAGGGTTTTAACTCCTCTCTTTAACAATGTATTTCGTACCGCAATTTTTCCCAGTCCCTGGAAAAAGGCCTCAGTGCTTCCTCTCTTAAAAAAACAATCTTTGGACCCTAAAGTATCCATCTAACTATCGCCCTATCTCCAGACTTCCCCTACCAGCCAAAATGCTTGAAAAAGCCATGAACAGACAACTCAGTGATTTTCTCCTGCTGAACGATTCCTTGGATCACTCTCAATATGGCTTTAGAACTCATCATAGCACCGAGCTGGCTCTTATCAAATCAATTGAGGAGATTAGAGAAGTTATGGACAAAGGAGGAAACGCTATGCTGATCCTTTTAGACCTATCTGCGGCCTTTGACACCGTGCATCACAAAGTACTGCTTAATCGGTTGTCAGAGATCGGGATAACAGGACAAGCATGGAATCTGCTTGATTCCTTTTTGAAGGATAGACTACAAATAGTCGAACTAAATGATGCTACATCAGAACCCTTCTCTTTGCCCTGCGGGGTGCCGCAGGGCTCTTCCCTGAGCCCCACACTTTTTAATATTTATGTGGCACCCCTGGCTGGCATCATTAGATCATTTGGGTTCCAACTCACCTCCTACGCAGACGACACGCAAATTGTGCTGTCTGTGAAGGAGGGAGCTGAAAAGGAAACAGGAACCCGTTTTTCGCAATGCATGTTATCCATTTCCAGATGGATGTCGGCTAATTGCCTTAAGCTGAACTCAGCTAAAACAGAAGTGGTGAGGTTTGGAAATAATCCTCGGATGTGGACACCCGATTGGTGGCCTGACTCACTCGGTCTCTGCCCCACACCTTGCAGGAAAGCTAAAAACTTGGGAGTGGTGGTCGATGAAAAACTCAGCATGGGGGACCAAGTGAGCAGGGTCACCTCAGGATGTTCCATGGTACTCAGAATGATCAGAAAAATCAGGTCATATCTTTCGGAGGGGTGTCTCCGCCCTGTTGTGACTGCACTCATATTATCCCGTCTTGACTATTGTAACAGTCTTTATGTTAATATGCAGTCACAACATCAAAACAGGCTGCAGGTTATTCAAAACGCCGCTGCCAGACTTCTGACCCGGACTCCCAGATGCGTGTCAGTTAAAGGTGATTTGAAGAGACTGCACTGGCTTCCTACCCACCTGAGAGCTAGGTTCAAGGCTTCGTGTATAGTGTTCAGAGCCTTGAACGGGACAGGTCCCGAGTTTCTCAAAAACAAGTTTTCCTGGTATACTCCATGCAGAATGCTTAGATCTACTGGAGCTAAGCTAGTGAAAATTCCTTGCATAAAAAAGGCAAACTGGGGAGGAAGGAGTTTTGTTTACGGGGCCTCAAAAATCTGGAACAAACTCCCTTTCATGCTGAGAAATGCATCAGATTTTAGCTCCTTTAGGAAAAATCTCAAAACATGGTTTTTCTCTCAGTTTTAGTTTCTCATTTTAGCGTAGGCTTTCAGTGCTTAGCGCCAGGACACCGTAAGGTAATTGTGCACTTTATAAACCCTAATAACATTCAATTGTAATCTAAGGATGATCTGACCTTTGTCCCAAAACCCGGGACATATATTTAAAATAAACCAAAGCATCGGGACACCAGGCAGTCCTCTGAAAACAGGGTCTGTCCAGGCAAATCCGTGACGTCTGGTCACCCTATGACAGGGAGAGGCACAACCAGTTCAGTCTGCTCGAAGCCCAGCCTTTCCAAAGAGGGCTTGGTTCCAGCAATGAGTTCCATGTCCCTCAAACAAGATCCCAGTCCACCACACGGGAGCCATAAAATGAGCACAGTTTAGTTCCTTCTCCTCCAGGGAGTTATCCACTGCCCACTGTCCAGCGCTGGTGTGCAGGTGGCAGATAGGCTGCGCTCAAGAGAAATACAGCATTGGCTCCCCCAGGGCCACAAGAGCTCTACATACCCACTGAGATCACCAACTCTGCGCGGACCTTCCAGTGGTCCCACTTTGAATGTGGTGAGGCAGGCTCCCTCCACACAAGACGTCGTATTGAAGGGGCTCAGGCGAATGATGTATCACTGTGCAACGGTTTAGCAAAAACTCCAGCCAGTCCTTTCAGATGGCTACACTGACTCTCTTCCACAATGGGCCACTTGCTGTGGATGCTGTGGTGCCCTCAAACACCCTCTCTGTGCCCTCTTGGTTTCAATTTCACAGTTAAAGCCAGCTCTGCTGAAGTCTCTTTATTGATGGTGAGTCTTAATTTGAAAGATGAAGAATTTATTTATTTATTTTGAAAGTTTTATATAGCGCGAACGTGACCACCGAGGGTATCGGAGTGCTTTACAGATTGTGCATCGCAAGGCAATCATACAGATTATGCATTACAGGGGTATAACCATACAAAGTAGAATAAACAAAACAACAAGATCAGAGTGTCAAATTGTCCAACAATCTCATGAGGGAAAAGCAAACACACAGTCAAGCAAAAATCCAAGTCTAGAAATGCCCGACCTACTCGTGGACCAGGTGGCTGGGCCAGAGACAACGGGTATGAACCCAGAGTCAGATGACGGTGGCAGGCTAAGGCAGAAATCTCTTCATCAGAAGCCCTTTGACTTCTTTTTTGAAGAAGACAGTTGAAGGGTTCACCCTGACTCCAGGGGGAAGGGAGTTCCAGATCCTCTGAGCCATCCCTGAGAAGGCTCAGTTATAGGTCTTTTTTTCTTGAATTTATGAGGTTTAAGCAAAAGGGTGGTGGCGCTTCCGGAGGTTCTAGAACCACACAAGAGTTCCAGTTTCTGCGCAAGGTACAGCGGGGTCTTGAAGTGGCTGCTGACAGTGGCACAGGAAGCAGGCGGAGTGACCGTGACACCAATGAGTTAGGTGATGGCTTTTGAAGACTGGGGACTGTGTGGAGCTCTGCATGGTTACCCTCAAGTAAGGTGCAGGCTCTGCGGGCCACGGTGCAATATAGCCCACCTCTGCCACCTGGGTGCGGCACCGGGGACTCTAGGACTTGCAAGTGGCCATGGCGTGGGAAGAGGTCATGGAGCCGTGCTGCAGCCGTGTAACCTACTTCGTGGGCCGATGGGAGCTGCGCAAGTGCTATCAGTTTGCTCCCCACTCTTTTCACCTCTACTGTGTGGGCACCCCCCCTCAGGAAGCACGGCCTCACCCGTGATGGGTACTGACAAGAGAGGGGCTGGGCTGGTGGTGGGAGACCCCCCTCCTCTAGTGGCTGCTCCCAACAAACCCCAATCAGGGCCACCATGTGAGAGAGGCCTGGATGCTGGCTGCAAACAGTGAATTTGGCACCAGACAGTGACAGCAACAGCAGCTGGGCATAATGACTGTGCCTACCCAGTGGGCTCTCTCCAGGCCTCCAAAATTACAGATGTTATGAGACGGTCTATGAACATGAAAATCAAGGCGGGAATATGATAAGTTCTAACTGCTCAGTAAGCAGCATCATAAAAGGACATTAACAGGACAGTATGTCAAGCCCAGCCCCCTAGGCTACATGGAAAGTGAGGTGAACTATGACACAACTGACACAGTCATTTACAAATGTCACGACAATCCTAGGAGGTCACGGATAACCCGAATAGATTAATCACAACTGTATCTGAGCCTGACTGCAGACCTTAAAAAACTAAGAACATGTAATACTGAATTGCTGGAGAGCATTAGTAAAAAAGTAAAAGCGGGTCTAATCTGGATACAATTTGTCTCTTTTAAGATGGGAATAAGGTAGGACTTTCTTGGCAACTCCTAAAAACTACAGAACATTAAAAAATGCATCATGTCATGTGGAGACCTCCTGTCGCAGCCACAGGGAGGAAGACTCTGGCACCTATGCACTCCCCTTGGGCGGGCTAAATGATAATGAAAAAAGTCCAAGGATAACCTGGTCAGTAAAAATCGATCATGGCTAATTTCGAGCCACAAAAGATAAGACTCAGTGGACAGCACAGTTTTTATTAGAGAATACCTATGCATTTTAGGCTTCTTCAGCTCCACTTTTTTCCTGTCCAGCTACCTCTTTTTAAAGAAGTTCTCCTTCACCCAACACTGGTCTCTTCTACACATTTTCCTCAGGTTGGTAAAATAGATCGGTCCTTCCTAAACCGGTAGGAAATCCCTGACATACTTAAGTCAGGGCATAGTATAACTTTAATCCAGAGAGAGACAGTCACTTAAGATGTCCTTGCTTGAAGCAATTCCATTCTTGAGACACAAGTTCCTCCATCCACAATGATAGTGGACTTCATCCACAATGATAGTGGACTGCTCTGCGTATCGAATGGATTGGATGTCGGGCTGCTCTTGGTGTATTAACCACACCAGCAGCCGACCCATGCGGTCTGGGGTCACATGAGAGCATCTCAGTTGCTCCAGTAATGAAGCGTGATCACTCATGCTTTCACAAGCTGTCGAATGTTGGTAGGGCTGGGTACTCAAGAGCGTACTTTCAATGTATGTGATGCCATCATCTACTTGCCTACCTATGTTCCAGTTTAACCCCAATCTGCAGCCCCTAATGGTCACCTTAAAGGCGTCTGTTGGATGAGAGAGAGGAGACTGGCTCCCCCAACAATTCGCTCAATTCTGACATGCAGGTTGTGCTGTGAAGAGTAGAATGAGTATACCTGTGTGTCAGGATTGTGGATCCGCCATATGTCTGCGAGACCCCAATTTTGTAGTCAGTCACTGAGTGCCTGAGCATTGGATATGGCATTTTACGTGGAAGGAGGGGAAAGGAGCGGTCTGGTGTAGTGCTTAGTACAGTGTTAAAGTCCCCCCATTAGCCAAGGAATCTCACTCCACCCTGACAGTACACTAGATAGTTTGCAGAGGAATGGGATTTCATGTAGGTGGTTGGTGTGGGTAGAACAACATTGGTGGGAATATGCTTGTTCGTGGTTGCAAAGGGCCTAAAACTTCAGGATTTCTCCTTTTCTTCAAGTAGGACCTCAAATGATCCCACAACAAGGGTCCAGGTCCTGGGAGGCACCTCTTTGGAATCAGGAATCCAATCCAGCAGAGGCCAGCAGGGCTCAGGCAAGTTCAGTTACAGGTCCAGGCAGGTCCATTTACAGCCGGTCAGGTGGGCAGTTGCAGAGAGGCCTCTATAGCTTCTTATGTCCCTGTAGCTCAGAATTGGAGGTCTGTCAGCTGATCCTTGGAGTCTCTTCAGCCTAGGATGTGTGCAGGTCCAGACTTCCTTCTCAGACAGACAGCAGGGCAGGCATCAAGCAGCAGGGCAGTTCGCTGGCAGCAGGGCAGTCCTTCTTTTGTAGTATCCACAGGTCCAGGGGTCTACTGAAGAGTGGGTCTTATGGTCCCAACAATATACACCTTTGAAGTAGGAGAAGCGTCTAGTGTTTTCCCCCAACTTAATTGTGTCTGGAATTCCCTGCATTCCTGCCCTGGTCGCAGGCTGTCTGTGGGCAAAATAGACTAGTGTGTAGTTCCTTGCGTGTGAGCTGGGCCAGTGCTTTTGAAGTACACGTGTAGTAGGTGAGTGCTCCGCCCTCCCCATCAAGTCAGGATGGTGCATCGTGCTTGCCTCCCAGATCCTCTATTGTGATGCTCTCTAGGAGAAATACACAAAGGTCAACTACTAACTACACCCAGTCATGTGACCCAGGAACAGGATGCAGGCACCAAGTGGCATTTTCAGAATGTGACTTAAGATCTAACTTTACCATTAAAGAGAGTTTTAGATTACAATTCCTTAGACACAAACATGACATTCCTACCTGCTCCTTAACAAATGTTAATACTTATTGAATGTAATACAATAACCCAATGTTATCCTATGGGAAAGGTAGGGCTTGAAATAGTGAAAAACAAATTTGAGAGTTTTTCACAACCAGGACATGTAAAACTTAAGAATACATGCCCAACCTTTTAAATACAATGCACCCTGCTCTATGGGCTATTTAGGGTCTACCCTAAGGGTGACTTATATGTATTAAATAGGAAGGTTTACATCTGCCAGGTCGAAAATTACAGTTTAAAATTGCACACAGAGACTGCAATGGCAGACCTGAGACATGTTTAAAAAGGCTATTTAAGTTTGTGGTGCAAAAAGTGCTACAGGCCCACTAGTAGCATTTAATTTACTGGCCCTGGGTATATGTTGTACAACTTTACTAGGGACATACAAAGAAAATTAAATATATTATTTGGGGGTATGCCAATTTTAGCGATTTTTACAGGAGTGAGCGCAAACACTTTAGCACTGCTTAATAGTGGCCACATGTGCAGTGTCCTAGAGCCAACAAAAACGAATTCAGCAAACAGGAGGAGTGTCCCCCATCTCCATCCCCACTAGGGCCATAGTGGACCCACAGACCGCACCGAACAGTATCATTCCATGTACCAAGTCTACCCACTCCATCCCAACCCCTGGACCGATCACCCACTACCATGTCTGTACTCTCTTCCCCCTACACACATACCCCTCGGAGACCATACACGCATGATGTACCCTGATCTCTTTATCTCTTTACCCCCCTATCTTTTTAGTTTCCTGTAACAATCAGGGCCACTTCTGACACCCACTCTCTCTCCATATATTTGTCTCCTCCACTCCCCACCTATCCTCATGTAAGTGCCTCCACCATCCCTACATTTCCCTTCCTCCCCGGTCCCACTCCATTATCTTACCTACCCTCTCTTCTAGTCTCGCCCCTCCTTCCCACCTAACCTACCTTCCCCAACCCCCCGCCCCCATTCCACTCCACCTCCCCCTGGCCACACCAAGGGAGGACACGTGCACCCCCAGGCAACGGGAGTCCCCCATACCACCTGAGATCTGCAAAGAAGATCACAGACAATGCTGAATAATTATGTACATCTCACCCCCCCCCCCCCCGCCACCGCTGACCACACTCCCCTCCCCCCAGGCTTCCAATCACCTTTCACCACCTAGAGATGCAGCCAGGAGACCCCAGAGATGCACGGCGGGTGATACAGGGCAATAGAAATCACCCCAGAGACATGAACACAAGATACCTGGTGACTTATTACCCAGAGCAGGATAATGAAACTCCCGGACCACATACTGTCACGTTCCTGGACCCTCAATTACACACGATAGTATACCGTTGCATATCAATGGACACAAATTCAAAGATAACCTATCCTCACACCCTCATGCTAGCGTCTTTCCCTCCCTCATCTCAGGCAGACGCTACCTTCCCAATTCCTATCTCATAAATCCACTATCCTTTGTTGTTATTGTATTGTTTGAGTCATCCACATTACTGTTATATTCTGCTATTATATCTGTTGGAAGGATGACGATTCCTCATGTTGTGTATTCTTATCATTCATTAATAAAGAAATACCACACACACAAAAACAGGAGGAGTGAAGGCAAATGTGTGGGGGAAAAGCACGCCAAGGATGTAAGGTCTAACGATAGTGCATACGGGCAACTGTGGGGACAGCACACCGACACCCTGCCTCTCCATGTTGATGGCATGGCAGCCCTCATTAAGGCAGGTAGCTGGTTGACAGAGATTGCCACATTGTTTTAGGCTGCGCTTGAGAGGCAGGCATATTGTTGTTTCTTATTTGTCGAGTCTTTGCCATTACATGATGATTTTCAATAGTCTGATTCGGTTGTTCTCTGGAGCCTTGTCTGTGCTTTTGGCCTTATTCACATTTGGTATTTAAATTCATAAGTCTTGTTTTTGAACAGAAGGGAGCAAAAGCTATTGAAGTTTCTTGCGCGGGGCGGGGACGGTATATTAATAGAGACAATGACCTGAACTGCCTGAGAACAAAAAAGGGGGCAAGGAGTGGAACAGACGATCTGTATCCTGAGCCCATCTATTGAAAAGTCTCCAGCAGACTTTAGACACCTGAATTAATCATTACTAGCAGCACGTTGTGCTGAAAAACAAGCTCCAATGTTACTCATACAAGCAGCTTTATCTTGACAGCTGCAAAATGTCAGGATTTAATGTAGAGTGAACAGAGAGGCGCCATATGTCACCAATGTTGGCCTGGAATGCTACATAAGCCTCAGCATATTGCCTTCCTCCAAGAGGCAAGAGAACGGGAGGGAGGGAGGGCTGTTCTTCCTGTTTGCTCTCTTGCATTTTAATCTCCATCTTTGGATCTCTCTCAGGCCCGTTCTCTTTCTCCATCTTCTTTATCTCGTTTCACTTCATCCAATGCTCTCGTTTCGTTTCTAATTTTCTCCATGCAGGCTCCGTTTCCCTTTTTGTCCTTTCAACGCTGTTTCTCCCACCCTCACTTCCATCTTTTCTTTCTTTTCCCTTTACCTCTCCCTCCTCTTTTTCTTAATGTCATTGCCCCTCATTCGAATTACCCATTCTTTATCCTCTTACACTTCTGCTCACTTCTGATCTTGCCATATTGTCTCCCTGTCTCTATCTCCAAGTCTGTTATTTTCTACTTTATTCCCTCTTTTGACTCTCGCTCTAATTTGTCATACTTAAGTCCCGTCTATGTATTTGAATTGGCATGTGCACCCTAAGCCCCATTTCCCCTTCACTCCACTTTCTGGCTCTCTAGTCGTTCAATTTTGCATAGATACTGTTTGCTTTCTTTACTCTTAAACAGTTTCATCTCTCCCACGCTATGATGGAGGCTTAAGTATTTTATCTATCCGCTGCCAGACAAATGCAAAGAACATATCAATGTTAGGTGTATTTATATAGTTCTTAAAGGGAACAATCTTTCAAAAACTAAATCGCTATTGCAGCTTCGTGTAGAAGTCACATTCTGCATAAATGTATTTGTAAAATGCACAAATGCAAACTTGATTAGGTTGTGCATCCTGCATGCTGGTTCAAAATAACATTTTTGAAAAAACATGTTTTGCTAGTCAGACACCTAAGACTGACTTATTGGGTTCAATTAGGTGTACTGGTGGAGTACAAACTCTGCATGCCTAATTACTAGCACTGTAACATCCCGCCAGTACCATGCAATGTTGAGTGAGACACCTTGGAAAGGAGAATGTGTGGTCACAGAATTACGGTTCAGAATTCTTCATGGTATACAGTGGCGGCTGGCAACGGTAAGCGCTGTAGGACAGTGAGGTGAGGCGGGGTGGGGGCTAGTGGAATTCGACATACGAAGGGATAGTGAGAAGTAAATAAATAAAAACACTTATCTTCGATGCGGGGAGGGCAAGGTGATTGGTTTTATTTATTTACTTTTGACTATCCCGTTGTATGTGGAATTCCACTACCCTCACACCGCCCCGCCTCACCACCCCACCGAGCTTACCTGTGCTAGCCGTGACTGATGGTGTACCATATTTCAAGGAGTTTCATGCTACATTTACCACCTCCTCGGAGCAGGGGGTAAGTGAGAACAGAGACCACTCTGAGGGGCAGGGGGGAGAGGATGTTTAGTAGAAATGGGGAAGAAAGGAGAACATGCTTCCTAGCAGTGAGGAGCATTGGCTGTGCGTCCCTTCTAACAGAGAGCGGTTGGACAGAGGCAGGGCAGAGGCCTGGTTGCTGTTGCAGCCGAAACATCAAGCAATTTTAACAACCAGAATTTGCAGCCGATAAAACCAGGGCCAGTGTTCCAGTACTACCGAAAACTGGGTGTGCGAGCACCAAGCAAATCATGATTCAAACAGGAATTCCGCTGCAACCACCTTGTAATCAGGGCCTTAATGCATAGACTCTGCCTTAACCCCTTCAATGAGAAGGATGAGGCAGTCATGTCACCAGTGCTACCTCCACAGTTCAGAGTTCTTGAAGGTCTCATCCTCATGGGGCGGGAGGAGTAAAACTACAGGGCTTACACAGAAGGCTTCCTCCACTTGTGCGTGTATCATGGGCTGATGTGGAAGTGATTCCACGTCTGTCAGCTGCCCCTCCCATGCATGCTCAATGATGTTGGCGTATGATGACGTCATTGATGAATCGGGCAAAACTGACATTGGAGACAGGTGAACCTCGTGGTCTACGTTGGGCAGGATATTTTCCCCCCATGGCACTGTGCAGGGTCAGAAAAAACATTTCTAATGGTGCCTCACCCTGATAGATTCCTGATATGGGATTGCAGTCCTTCCAGAAACCAAAACCCTATTAATCCACCATTAGCTCACTAGGGAGTTTTATTTATTTTTTGGAGAGGTGTTCACCTCACCTTTCCACAGGGCAAATTGAAGTAGCCATTTTTCCTTCACTGTGGGCCAATCAGGCCCAATTCCTCCCCTCACCACCGCATCGCGATCACTCACTCAAGGATAGAAAAAAAGCTGTGGCCATTTTGGATTTAGCCTCTCTATGCATGGAGGCCTTGTACTTCCACCCCACGCAAATATATAGTGTGAGCCAGCTAATTTTTAGATGGCTTTTGCTTATGAAATGTAATCCTATTTTGATAGCACATGGGAGTTTGTGTCCCAATTTTTGGGTGTCTGCCATTAACAATCCTCACCTATACAGTTTTGCTTTGTTGCTTCTTTAAGTATTGTTATAGTAATTACATTTCATTTTTGACAGATTGATTCATGTGTTGTAAGTTATAGTTATTGTTTTCTTTATCTTCCCCAGTACGTTTTGCTCTCTCTCTGTGAAGGCTAACTACTAGAAGTCATTTTCAATCTGATTTCAATTAATTGACTGTTTTCACAGGTTTGCACCCCATTGCATTATATTCTCATTTTCTGGTCATCACACACACTTTTCAGCATTCTCATTGCATAATCATTTATACAAGTATCTCCGCATTTCATCTTGCACACAGCATTTGAGAAAAACAGTTTTGGACAAGAAACAGACAGCTTCTTTTGGTGGAGTGCTGCCCAGGGTTTAAGTCCATTATTGAAGTAGAGCTCCGAGGCTTGTCCTGATATTCTGATACTGAGATTGAATTTGAGGGAGAATACCAAGGAACAGAATCTGGAAGGGATTTTTTGTTTGGAGTTCTATCAGATGGTGACTCCTCTCCAGTGATTCTGAAGAACGTGGCCCTGTAGCGCACCAAGGTAGTGATGACGTTCTTTCACAAGTACAACCTGGGCCGCTGAGAGACAGTGTCGCGCAATCCGAGAGCAAGCAGCTATTCAGCATAGCACAGCAAGAGTAGATGCTGACTGTAAAGTCAATACTGAATTTGTTTGCCCGTTGATGACTTCCAGCTTTTTGTGGATGACTCGTTCCTGAGGAAATGATGCAGCAAACAAATATGCCTGCCAACCCGCTTCTGAGGAAGAATGGAGGAACTCTGGTGCATCATTCTAGAGTGCTCCTGTAGACTCCCACAATACTAAATTTTAGCGGCCTTACTTTGCTCACGGTACTATTAATCGTCACTACAGGCTTACTGGTCTTATTTTACAGCTTGGAAACACACAGCTTCGAATCTGTCATGAGCAGAGATTCATTTTTAGGTCGAGGACTACCGGTCTGCCGAAAGGCAGAACCGGAAGTCGGAGATTTTATGACTTGGAGAAGAGGGGCTTGAACCCTCCCCTCTTCTCCCCTGTTCTCCATTGGCTGGCCTCGTAAATGCTGGCCAGCCACTGGAGAAGAGGTCAGTCACTCCGATTAGGCCCCGTCCTTTTCGGATCGGGGGGCGTGTTTTTTAAAGAAAGTCTCATTCTCTCCTCCAGCCAATGGCTGGAGGAGAGAAAAGACAAACACGCCCCCGAATCCGAAAAGGACACTGCGTTTCTCCGAGGCATTTCTGCTCCGGAGAAAGGCGGTGGTGTGCTTGCCTTTTGCTCGTCACTGCCAGCACTTCAGCAGCTTGAAGCAAATCATATTTACTGTATATATATATACTTAATTTGGTTTTAAATGATGGATGTTTTGAGCGATTGCGTTTTGAATGCAGCAGTTGTCCTGTACCTGGACACAATGATATCTGAGTATAAACAACCTTCTGTCCCGTTAGAGACTTATCACTGAGCACAATGCGGGGCATTCTTCAGCCGAGGGGCTCGCGGGGCCCAATTATCACTTCTGCCTTATCCTGCGGGTGGGGCTCTCCGCAGACTCGTGTCTGACACTGTGTACTCCGCAGACGGGGAGGGGGAGCTCGAGACATTAGTGTCCGTGTTCTGGGGAGGAGACAGGGGGATGGTGGTGGGGTGAACCGAAAACAACGACATTCCCTTTTCTGTTTTTTTAAAGAACTCGAGATGTCCAGTGGTCCGTGGGGGGAGACAGTTCAGTTATGATTGTTCCTTCGCGTTATGGTGCTTTCGTTTTGCTTTGACACGTCCTAGCCAGTAAAAGTATTTGGGAGGGCTCGTGCACCAGCTTCATTTGCCCCGCCCACCCTAGCTGCAGAGTGTACCGAGAGGTAACGCAGAATACAACAAATACATCTGCCTTACTACGCACATGTATTTGTTCATCTACCAGTCAGTAGGCGCCGAAAGGAGTATTTGAGTCAATGCACTCCTACATGTTTGCTTAAAATCTGAACTTGTACGTATTTGCACGCGCTTGAATGCTGCTAAGTTTCAAAATTCAAATGAGTTGAACCGAGACAGCATTTGCTGTTTTTTTCACGCGGGGACTCCGATTCTGGGGTACAAAGTTTGGGGAAACCGCTCTAGAGAGAACTTTTGTGGGAAAATCCACTTGACAAACTGCAATGATGTATTCCATCCAGATGTTGGGAAGCATAAGGACTTTAGACAATAAACTATATGTTGCAGGCAGAAAACAACACGTAGGTAGCTATAGGGGTTGATAAAAAAAACTGACAAGAACAGACGCCTTTATACCATTTCTCTCCCCCTCAAAGTTACAAGATGTGATACAACTAGATATAGCTGCAATTCATAGCTGTCTGTTGGTCTTTTGGATTTCTTACTTCGAAAACCTACCTTGACCTTTTAGCTAATAACAATTTACTTTCAGGGTCTTCCAATTTTACATTTGGCATTGTGTTTATGGACTGGCTGGATGTCGCGCTGTACACCGTGCTTATTTTGTTCAACAATAGGTGCCGGAGCCAAACGTCATGTTTATTTAGAAACATGCGGCCTGTCAGTGCTTCGAATATAGGGGGTGGGGAGGCGAATACCAAGACGGCGTAGTCGATTCCACCTTATGTCTCTTTAATCTAGTGCGTCACATCTGCAAAGACGGGCTATCTGTCAGTCACAGACGCTTTTATCTCAGCTATCAGTATAAATCCAAACACCCCATGCCAACAACGAAATCTGGTGGAAATGGGCGGGTAGGGCTGGGGGAAGGTCAGTCTCACTCGGAAGGAAGGAGACTGAGAGGGGTGGGACTGAAGTGGCCCGGCGCTGCCGCATGTCTGTCAAGGCTGCAGCTGACCGCCCCCGTTCCCTCCGCCCCCGGCACCCCGGGTTTTAATGAGGAAACCCCACAAAGGTTTCTAATCTCCGTTTATCTGATGATAGAGGCAAGTCTCGCACTTCGCCGAGCTGTGATAGCAGAGGGGCCGCTCTTACAGATGCCAGCTTGTCGTCCACCTGCCTGGCGGCCGGAGTCCACATACGGCTTTTTTACGCGCGTACAGACACGTGTGTTTACTTCTTTGAAATGCGCGTTGCCTCGTTTAACTCGCTCTTGGCACTTTCAGGGTCTACCCTGAATGTTGTATTATTGTCATCACCCAAGCTGCACCTGTATGTGTGTGTGTCTGGAGGGGGAGGGGGTGATTTATTTGAATTCTGCCCTTCATTTACCGTCTCTTAGAAAGTTATTAATATCTAGCTGGGTAATACTACGTTTTTCAACCTTGGAAGGATGACAGGCGGCAGTGGACTTGCAGCTATTCGACAGCGTGATCTGCAGGTCACATTCCACTGAAGAAACGCGCTCTATAGCTGAGCTGTCCTTCGGATTTTATAACTTTGTAGCACTGTAACATAAGAATGGGGCCCCGGAAGTGCCGCGTGGAGCCACAAGCATCAACCAGCCAACACAGGAACTGACCTGAGGCTGAATTCATTTGTTGGTGATAAACATCTCTCGCCGTATCTATTAACAAGAACATTTTGCAAAACTGTAAAATGAATGGCTGCCAAGCAACTACTTCAACAAACAGCAAGTTACAGTTCCTGGCATATATTAATGTCCCCCCCTTACAGAGTACTCAGAGATAGACATATTCATCCTAACCACCCCGACGCAGAGCTCAATATCTGACTCTTGCCCAGGTCCTCCCAACATCCCCAGAAACCAAATCAGAGCTCTCCCTGGTAGTCTGAAGGGCCACCAACATGTTGGTTCTTCAGACCCGCTCAGATAATAATCTAAAACAACCATGCAGGAAGTATCCCACCCCAGTAGGACCCCCGAGCTCCAGGAAAAGAGATGGGCTGGACAACCAGACCAATAATTGATTCCCCAGCACAGATCGCATCCCTCACAACCCGAAAGAGCTCAAACAATGGAGCCCCCAGCCAAATGCAGGCCAGAAACAGTAGTGGCAGCGTCCACCCTCAACCAAAATATTTTCAAGGCGCCCAAATGCCCCACTGGAGGCTCAAGATGAAAATAGCCAATCATACAAAATTGTTTCAGATGTGAGCTGCATTGCCAACAAATGCCCCCCCCCCCCCAAAAATACTACAGTTAAAGGAGAAGAAAATTATCAACCATGCAATTGAAAACAAGTAATAAAAAAACATATTACAGCAAAGCAACCCCTAAAACTCACAAAGCTGAAAGGGATGTGCTGAAGGCAAAACTGGATGGCAGGGACCACATGAGGAGGTGTCTGGAGGTCATCCGCAAAAAGACCCCCACATTTTGTAGGTGGTTGACCCACACACAGTCACCCCTTTTCTAAGCCAAGAAAGGCCCCTGGCACCCACATCTTCTGGCAGAAGAAGATCTTTGCCAGACAGATCCCCATGATTAAAGCCACTGCTGTAGTTCAAGAGGCTTCACCAGGCTGTTGCATTCATTCCTGGAGGCTTTATCTGGCATGTTGTGTCCAACAGTGCAGTCCACCTAAAGCATATTGAGTCAATTTCCAGGTGCTTGCCTGTGTCATCAATGTCGGCTTCTCGAGTGGCAGAGTGGAGTTGGTTATTGCTAGGTCATGTCCTGGTAAGAAAGAAAGAGGAACAGGATCGCCTGATATGAGCACTTTGGAGAGTGCTGATAAGACAGCTCAGCGAGAACTGGAGTGGAGCGCTCCATGAAGCGCTATATTTGTTACCAGCAGATAGGTCGCTCTCCCCGAAAAGTTGTCTCAGCCTTTCAGGCTTCTGAAGTCGAAAGTAAGTGCTAAGGATTTGAGCACCATTAGGTATTCAAAGCTCCAAGAAACGATTCCCTATCGAACAAAGATTCAACACTGTGACCCGCAGGTTACACATAACATAGATCTCGGCAGCATCTGCTTATGCCAGAGCACCAGGGCTTCAAAACTGAAGGGGGAGGGGGTTCTCAAAGGGGCGTAACCGATTTAATTAAGGGCGTGACACGCAAACTTAAAATCCATGCTTAGCTTAGTGTGCTGCTACTGGTATTTTACTTCTTCTGTCATTACATCAAAATATATAATGCAGCCAGTAACATTAGGTGACAATGCAGGACATGATACCACCTAAATGGACCTTGTGTTGCAGCCAGCATTGCGAAAATATGGACGTGTGTTTAGAGATTGTTACTGGTTTGTCTTTACTCCCGAGCCGCGTCATTCGACGTAAACCCCAGCCAAGGCACAGTTGTGCTCAGTGAAAGAATAGCCCCCCCATCTCCTCCCCGATCCATTAAGCAACCCTGCCCCTCCCTTTGTTGGCCTCGCTGTGCTTTCACTTCCGCTCTTTTGGTGTGCTTGCCTTTTGCTCTGCCTTGTTTCCCTTAGTTCTTGCTGTTCTTTAAAACTGTCCCCTTCTCTTCTCAACTCGCCCCAGTTATCCTCCCGGCGCTGATATATACATAGCCTTTCCCTGTTTGCTTTCAGGCATCCCTGCTTCCGCCCGCCACTTTAAAAAAAAATATTTCACCAAGTCAAACGCATTTGTTACATCTTTATTTAACGGACCGAAAACTTATTGGCCACTCTGTGTAACATGATAGCAGCGCCATTACTGAGGCTGCAGGAGCCAAACTGTGCTGAGTTTTTTTCCTCACACTTTTTTTTTAACTATTGCATGCCTTTCACTTGCGCGTGGAATGCATTTAGTACTAGTGTCTTTAACTTAATGTTTTTTGGGGGAGATTACGATTATTTTAATAACGTGTGGTATGCATTTTTTTTTATTTAACGTTCCGTGCTCTCTGATGCATTTCCTGTTGCTGACCAGACCGAGAGTTGGTTGCGGTGTCAATGATGTGGCTACAAATGTACATGGCGGTGGTAGTGCACAGAAAGGTACCTTTGTGAGGATTGTTTGTGTTTGCTCCCGAGCTGCGTCATTCGACGTAAACCCCAGCCAAGGCACAGTTGTGCTCAGTGAAAGAATAGCCACCCCCCCCCCCATCTCCTCCCCGATCCATTAAGCAACCCTGCCCCTCCCTTTGTTGGCCTTGCTGTGCTTTCACTTCCGCTCTTTTCGTTTAGAGCTGCTGCCCTGGGGCAGTGACACAGATGTCCCTCGGAGACAGAGGCGTGGTTTCATCTTCAGAGCCTGTCTGTGCTGCTCTGTCCCACTCCGCATCACTTGGGTTCAGGCCTGAGCAGGAATGCACCCTGCAACAGATGGCAAGGGTCCCATGCCAAGTGTGACACAAGAGCCGTGCCTAGATGTCCCTCGGAGACAGAGGTGTGGTTTCATCTTCAGAGCCTGTCTGTGCTCCTCTGTCCCTCTCCGCATCACTTGGATTCAGGCCTGAGCAGGAATGCACCCTTCAACAGCTGGCAATGTTCCCATGCCAAGTGTGACAAAAGAGCCGTGTCTGGCCATGTGCAAGCTGGGCCCCGGCCCAGGGCGCCTTGCTTCAGAGGGGTGCACTGAGCTTTAAGAGAAAATAGTTTGCGAGATGTCACTGGATTGTTGACTTCACCACCTAACTGGCCCTTTAACATGCTTCCGGGTCACAGCTAAATGGCATCATGCCTCAGCTTACATAGTAACTTTCCTGTTGCGCAATCTGTCCCTGTTTACTTTGCTCCCTCCCGTTATCCGTGTTCACTTTGCTCCGGCCCCCTCCCCGCGGTAGTTTGTGTTGCCTTTCCAGACCCCCACCTCTCATTGTCTGTGTTCAATTTCTTCCTGCCCCCTCCCGTTGTTTGTGTTGTCTTTACTCCTGTACCCCCCTACCCATCGTGTTTTCCGTGTTGTCTTTACTCCTGTCCCTCCGGTTGTCTGTGTTGTCTTTACTCCCTCCTCCTCCCGTTGTCTTTTTTGTCTTTACTCCCGAGCCGCGTCATTTGACGTAAACCCCAGCCAAGGCACAGTTGTGCTCAGTGAAAGAATAGCCCCCCCATCTCCTCCCCGATACATTAAGCAACCCTGCCCCTCCCTTTGTTGGCCTCGCTGTGCTTTCACTTCCGCTCTTTTCTTTTAGAGCTGCTGCCATGGGGCAGTGACACAGATGTCCCTCAGTAGGGTAAGTGTTGGATAGTGTAGGGGTTAAAAATTACTATTCTAACTCCAATGGTATGCATTGTAATGGTATGCGTTGTAATGCCTGCGTTGTAGTGACATGCGATGTAGTGTCATGCGTTGTAATGGTATGCGTTGTAATGGTATGCGTTGTAGTGCCATGCGTTGTAAAGGATGTTCCGTTGTAATGCCTGCTTTGTAAGTGTAGTGCGATGTAATAGTTGCGTTGTAAAGGTTGTTTCCTGTCTGGGAGGAGCGTCACCGCAACCTGTGCTGCTTTTGCCTTTAGTCTTTCACGTCTTTAGTCCATGATTTCCTCACTAGCCACTCTAAGATCTGTGTGTGTGTGTGTGGTAGGCTGTGTGTGTGTGTGTGTGTGTGTGTGTGGTAGGCTGTGTGTGTGTGTGTGTGTGTGTGTGCGCCTCTATGTGGGTGGCTTTTTTGGTAGGTGGCTCTATGAGTGGGTGGCTCTGTCTGTGGGTGGGTAACTCTGTGTGTGTGTGTGTGTGTGTAGGTGGCTCTGTGTGGGTGGCTCTATTTGTGTGCAGGTAGCTCTATGTGAATAGCTCTGTGTAGGTGGCTCTGCGTGGGTGGCTCTGTGTGTGTGGGTGGCTTTGTGTGTGTGGCTCTGTGTGTGGGTGCAAATGCAATAGGTCTCGCATTTGAGAGCGATTAAGCTATTGACATTGAAAATAACAATGCCGTTTCTTTAAATGTTTTAAAAACAAAAACATAAACAAAAATAATGTCATGAGCAGTGCCAATAGCTCTAACTTTAACAATGCCGAGACCATTGCATTGTAAATGCTTGTTGATTCTGCAGTGCATTCTGTGTTTCAATGATAACTGCTGCATTGCCACTGAACCACCCAGACCATGATAGATTGTTCAAATTCAGAATGTTGTGGAACATTTCTTTGCCAGGATTACTGATATTTACACTCCAGGGAGCAATATAACAGTCAGTGAGTTTCTGATCCTTTACAAAGAGTGGCTGTTGTTCAAGCAGCATATACCAAGCAACAGATCTTGTTACTGCATCAAGTGTTATACGTTGTGCAATGGTTTCACTGGTTATGCATATAGCCAGAGAGTGTATACTCCAGTATAAATTCTGCAGGATGCCTTCCACATTAGGAACTAGAGAAAATATTGTGTAGGATTTTGCTAAATCACTGTTAACAACAAAATGCAACAAACTGCTAGCTGTGAAATTCTCACACGAACAGGAAGCACATGTACTGACAATAATTCATGATGCAAGCAGTGTTCCAGTCATGGTTTGGAGTCAGTTGGCAGAAGGGCATAGCAAAAAAGCTAAATCGTGTACTTAATTATAACAAGCACATGGGTGTAATTGATAAAAATTACCATCTACTTGAACCATATGACGTAACTTATAAAACTCGTACATGTTCGAACAAGTTGGCTATCCACTTAATCAATTTTAATGCATGGGTGGCCCATCATCAAACTACTATAGGAAGACTGATGTCTTTCCTTGACTTTGAGTTGGCCATTAGCATTGATCTCGCTGCTGTAGTCTCTACTTTACCTGTTGTGGGGAATATTGCAAGGCTGCAAGATTGACACATTGCAGACTTCATTCCTGCAACTGGGAAGAAAAGTAAACTATATGACAAATGCAGAGTTTGTTCCATCCACCGTATCACAAATGCATTATAGTCAATAGAACTACATATACTAGTGGAAGGGGCATCTGCCACACTGTGACTAAGTACCCTGCAGTACTCAGTCCTAACTCTTTCTGAAAATGCTTTTTAATGACCTTAAGAACACCTACCCCAGAATTTACCACAGTTTTCAAATGCAGTAATGCTCAGACTGGCCATTAAATGAATCAACAGGATATCCTCAGATATCCCCCAACTTACTATCACACAATCAAAGGAGTTGGATTTGACAGTTGTCAACTGCATTTTTGGTAGTCATGTTGCCAGTCAGGAACCTAACAGCACCCAAAGAAAGCTCTCCCAAGCAGAGTGAGCATGCTAAAGGGAAAAGAAAGACATGTCTTACTAAGCCTAATTACACTGTTTATTGATGGAGATGCATTAGTAAAGGTTCAACTGGGCACGCACAAAATACATGTCAGGATGCAGAGTAAGACAAAGACATGGATAGTCAAAGCTCATCCAAGAATTATTTTCATATTGATCTCACTTACCTAGATTGTCAACATAGAAGGGACAGACAAATCACTACACATATCACTACTCACATATATCATACTTGTGGCCTGCTAGCTAGTTTCATCCTCTGTTAAAACGTGGCGGATGTTCCGTCTATCAAATCACAGTGCATTATATTCAAGCTGTGAGAAGCTGGCCTGGTATATGATGTCCACTAATATAAGTGGTTGTAAACCGACACAGGGGATGGCTCTAATCAGTAAGGCCGAGCCTCAAAACAGGTTAACAAAGAAATTGCCTATACTGATTCTTATTTAAAGAAGGAAATCTCACAAGATACAGAAAGACCAATTCCTGCAAATCTTTTTGAAATGAATTCAAAAAAAATTTGAAATGTATTTATCCAATTTCATTCCATTTTCACATAATATGATTAAATATTATTACACATTATATCACAACAACCAAAGGGAACATTAACAAAACAAAGAGACAAAGGGGCAAACGCTGCGAATCACAAAAAACAGCGTTTGCGACTAAAATTTCGCAATTTCATATGTATGAAACACATTCCTAGTGCAAAATAAGAAATCGCTAAATTTGCGATTTCTTAGGCTGGGAAGCTCTAAAATTGCGATAAAGTTTGCGATTTCTTAAATTGCGATATTCACAATTTGTGAAAATCGCAAAAAGGATATTGCAAAATAAGAAATCGCAAGCAAATGTAAGAAAAACTCGCGAATTGCGAAATCATGAAATTCGCAAATTAAGAAATCGCAATTAACACCAAGTGCATGCAGGTGGTAAACAGGTGCAAGGTACTTAAACCACCCCACAATGCAACAGAACCTTCCACAATGGCAGCACTGTTTGTGATAGCCAGGAGGCTGCGTATTCAGGCTCTTGCACAGAGCAGAATGAGACAGGAACGTATATTTAGGCTGAGCATCACTCTGTTCCAGCACACTGAAGAGGACATCTATGACAAGTACAGGCTGCACCCACAGACCATATTGGACCTGATTGAGGAGCTGAAACCCAATTTGGAACAACCTACACGCAGGACACAAACAATTCCCACACATGTGCAGGTCCTGTGCTCCCTGCACCTCCTGGCGTCAGGGAGTTTTCAAAGGGTCATAGCGGAGGTTGGTGGGGTGTCACAGAGTGCACTCTCGTGCTTTTTCCATGCCTTTCTAGATGCAATGGTACAGAGGCTATCACATCACATATACTTCCCCACCACACAACAGGCATTACAGCAAACAAAACTTGACTTCTACCAGATTGCACGTTTCCCCCACGTCATTGGCTGCATCGATGGGACCAATGTGGCCATCACACCCCCATCAGCAACTGAATATGTCTACAGAAACCGTAAATGCTACCATTCCCTCAATATGCAGATTGTGTGCAACGCAAAGTATATCATCAATAACATTGTACCCAAATACCCTGGCAGTACACATGACTCTTTCATCTTTAGACACAGTGGAATACACAGACGTCTGAGTGCTGGAGAGTTTGGGGAGGGATACCTGCTAGGTAAATACATGGCACACATCCATACATCCACTACATCACTGGAGGGTGGGGACAGTGACTTACCTATTGTGTCTATCCCTGCAGGTGACAGTGCCTATGCAGTGCGGGACTTCATCCTGACCCCGTATCTGGATCCAGCCAATGCAAGTGAGAGGAGATACAACAGGGCACACAGATCTACACGCTGCGTCATTGAGTGTACGTTTGGAATCCTAAAGAGCCGGTTCCGGTGCCTGCATAAAAGTGGAGGCGCACTGCAATACAGCCCTGAGACCTGCTGCAAAATCGTGGCAAGCTGTGCAATGCTCCATAACATGGCTATGAGGCAAGGCACCACAATTGATGTGACCGATACAGACACATCGGATGACGATTGCCCTGCTCCCCCTGGCAGACCAGCATCAGGAGTCGGGGCAGCTGCTGGACGCCAGTGACGGACTGAGATCACACAAAACTACTTCTAGGTGAGTAATGATGACATGAGGCAAAAAATTATTCTAATGTGTGCTGTGTTTATTCACACTTCACAATCATTAAGTGTTGCTGTACCCAGCACATGTTATGCACACAGTGCAGGTACGGCACAAGTAACTGTGCAATCTGAATTGTTGGGTTACATCACCCATTTTTGATAAATTGTCACTGGACAGTTCACCTCCTTCGGTGACGCATTGGTGGTGTTTGGCGTCCAGGCTGAGTGCCCTCCGTGGTGTTCCTGGGTCCTGCACCCTGTCTGGAACTGCGCCGTCTTGCTCCAGGCAATGTAGGAGTGATGCGGCTCCTACTGGAGGTTTCCTCACTCTCACCAGAGGCCATGAGAGCGGTGCCACCTGAGTTGGCCGTCTGCATCTGCTCCACTGCACTGGTGACCTGTGCTAGCCCTCTTGCTATGTCCTGACAGCAGTGCGACATTTCCACCTGCATGGTAATGCTTCTACGTGTCAGATTGCTGGTGGTGGTGCAGAGGCGGTTCATGGCCTTGGTATAAGTGTGCAGTCGTGCATTGGCACGTCGGGCAGCCCTGTCACTGGCGTCTTGGTTGTGCCTCAGGGTGTCACAGAGGTCACGTATGGCACCTGCCATGGCCATGATGCCTTCCCCCATGTTTCGCTGATTTCTGTTGAGACTGCATAGCTGTCTATTTATTGAGCGCAATGATTTACATTGCAGGTGCTGTACCTGCAGCATGCTGTGTTCCAGCCCAGAAAATATGGTGTCTTCCGCTTCAGTCGCAGTGCTGCTCCTGGGCATTGACCTGCGTCTCTCCAGTGCTGGAATGCTCGCCCTTGGTGTGTCCTGACTCGGCATGTGTGACACACCCTGACTCCCCTGTCTTCTGTCACTGTCCTCCCCTGTGGCCTGTATGTCATCCTCAAATGGAGGCAGTGGGAGCACATGTGTGCGCTTCCTGCGCAGGATTGGTGTGTGCTCCGTATCATCACTGGAGTCCCCATCATCATGATGCTCCTCAGGATGTTCAGGCTCCTCTCCCTCTGCACTGTCATCACGTGCCCTGGATTGTGCGGTGGATGTAAAGGGGACTACATGAGTTTGTGTCTTTGTCTGCAATTTGCACTCAATAAAGTTTCTACAGTTTGTGTCGGCTAAGTTCTGACACTGTATCATTCACTTATCCCCAACCCACATGTTGCATTAGATTTCCTATGTCTCATGGACACACTGTCAGACATATTACTACAAGTTCCATGATGCATTGCTGGGTGTGCTGTAAGACTTGGACTGGAATGACATTTTTTGTGTACATTTCACGCATTTGGGGAAGTGCGCATGGGATGGGGATTAGTGCAGATTGATTTGGCATGCATCTTACCTTGGCTGCTGGATGCAGGGTCGGAGCTGTCAATGTCAGCCACACCATCGACACTCTCAGGCAGGAGAGTGGACTCAACGAGCTCCTCGTGGGGTGTTGGCTGTGCTGCTGTGGATGGTCCTCCCCCGGTCTTGTTTGCATCCTTTAGTCTGGCTGCCACCCTCTCCTTCGACCTCTGCCGCATATCGTACCATCGCTTGCGCAAATCCTCGATAGTGCGATTGGTCACACCCACAGCATTCCCCTTCTGTTGAATCTCCAGCCAGATTTTGCATTTCCTTGCTTCTGGGACTCGCAGTGCCTTTTTCCCAAATAGGAGCTCATGGCTGCAAACCATCTCCTCTATGAGGACCTCCTGCTCCTTGTCAGAGAACTTGTGCTTTCTCTTTCTCTTCTCTGCCTCCGTGCCCTCATGTTGCTTGTGGGACTCCATTGGAGTTTGTTCTCTCCTGGGATGCCTCCTCACACTCTCCAAACAGCCTCTGGGTGTGGCTCAGGTAAGCAGGTGCAGGAAATCACTCCCACTTCCTGGTTGTGATGTTCACAGGCTGCACCTGTATTGCAGATTCCCGTTTTGCAATTTCTTAATTTGCGAATTGCGCAATTAAGGAATCGCAAATGATGTTTCTGAGACTTTTTTGCAATTATTAAGAAATCGCTTAACATTTCCGATTTTTTTTTTTACATACCGATTTGCGAATCTCAAACTGCAAATCGCAAAATATCGCAATTTGAGATTCGCAAAACGGGACTTTCATACATATGCCCCTTAATCACATACAATGAACATATAATCCACAACATTAAGGACAAATCACTCACATGCAAGACAAAGGACAAAAAGCATATGTTCAATAAGATTTTCTTGTCAAGAAATATTTGTTTAAATAGAATTCCACAGTTAAAGAGGAAAACAGAAAACAGTGTAAACCAATTTTTACAGTAAGAAAAAAGAAGACCCTCTGTAGTGTCTCAATCAATGTACATTATTTTCAAATTGAGCAAGACCGGCAGAGAATCTCTTAGAATTAAATACACTTGTTTTCAGAACAAAAAAAGGGTCAACGCGTTTCGAACCCCAACAGTTGGCAACTAGGGGTTCTCTTCAGGACCAATCACTATTTGGCGAAATCACCCGATTTCGCGTTTTAGGGACAAATCACCGCTAATTTTAAAGACATTTTACATATGAGCAAAGTCTTTGTTTTGGTCTCTGTGACAGTTGGGCGGGGGCTTGTAGTGACCTGGGGGCATATGTATGAAAGCCCCATTTTGCGAATCTCAAATTGCGATATTTTGCGATTTGCAGGTTGAGATTCGCAAATCGGTATGTAAAAAAAACAAATCACAAATGTTTAGCGATTTCTTAATAATCGCAAAAAAGTCTCAGAAACATCATTTGCGATTCCTTAATTGCGAAATTCTCAAATTAAGAAATCGCAAAAACGGGAATCTGCAATACAGGTGCAGCCTGATGACATCACAACCAGGAAGTGGGAGTGATTTCCTGCATCTGCTTACCTGAGCCACACCCAGAGGCTGTTTGGAGAGTGTGAGGAGGCATCCCAGGAGAGAACGAACCCCAATGGAGTCCCACAAGCAACATGAGGGCAAGGAGGCAGAGAAGAGAAAGAGAAAGCACAAGTTCTCTGACAAGGAGCAGGAGGTCCTCATAGAGGAGATGGTTTGCAGCCATGAGCTCCTATTTGGGAAAAAGGCACTGCGAGTCCCAGAAGCAAGGAAACGCAAAATCTGGCTGGAGATTCAACAGAAGGTGAATGCTGTGGGTGTGACCAATCGCACTATCGAGGAATTGCGCAAGCGATGGTACGATATGCGGCAGAGGTCGAAGGAGAGGGTGGCAGCCAGACTAAAGGATGCAAACAAGACCGGGGGAGGACCATCTACAGCAGCACAGCCAAGCTCCCACGAGGAGCTTGTTGAGTCCACTCTCCTGCCTGAGAGCGTTGGTGGTGTGGCTGACATTGACAGCTCCGACCCTGCATCCAGCAGCCAAGGTAAGATGCATGCCAAATCAATCTGCACTGATCCCCATCCCATGCACACTTCCCCAAATGCGTGAAATATACACAAAAAATGTCATTCCAGTCCAAGTCTTACAGCACACCCAGCAATGCATCATGGAACTTGTAGTAATATGTCTGCCAGTGTGTCCATGAGACATAGGAAATCTAATGCAACATGTGGGTTGGGGATAAGTGAATGATACAGTGTCAGAAGTTAGCCGACACAAACTGTAGAAACTTTATTGAGTGCAAATTGCAGACAAAGACACAAACTCATGTAGTCCCCTTTACATCCACAGCACAATCCAGGGCACGTGATGACAGTACAGAGGGAGAGGAGCCTGAACATCCTGAGGAGCATCATGACGATGGGGACTCCACTGATGATATGGAGCACACACCAATCCTGCGCAGGAAGCGCACACATGTGCCCCCACTGCCTCCATTGGAGGATGACATACAGGCCACAGGGGAGGACAGTGACAGAAGACAGGGGAGTCAGGGTGTGTCACACATGCCGAGTCAGGACACACCAAGGGTGAGCATTCCATTCATTGCAGGTACAGCGCCTGCAATGGAAATCATTGCGCTCAATAAATAGGCAGCTATGCAGTCTCAACAGAAATCAGCGAAACATGGGGGAGGGCATCATGGCCATGGCAGGTGCCATACGTGACCTCTGTGACACTCTGAGGCACAACCAAGAGGCCAGTGACAGGGCTGCCCGACGTGACAATGCACGACTGCACACTTATACCAAGGCCGTGAACCGCCTCTGCACCACCACCAGCAATCTGACACGTAGAAGCATTACCATGCAGGTGGAAATGTCGCACTGCTGTCAGGACATAGCAAGAGGGCTAGCACAGGTCACCAGTGCAGTGGAGCAGATGCAGACGGCCAACTCAGGTGGCACCGCTCTCATGGCCTCTGGTGAGAGTGAGGAAACCTCCAGTAGGAGCCGCATCACTCCTACATTGCCTGGAGCAAGACGGCGCAGTTCCAGACAGGGTGCAGGACCCAGGAACACCACGGAGGGCACTCAGCCTGGACGCCAAACACCACCAATGCGTCACCGAAGGAGGTGAACTGTCCAGTGACAATTTATCAAAAATGGGTGATGTAACCCAACAATTCAGATTGCACAGTTACTTGTGCCGTACCTGCACTGTGTGCATAACATGTGCTGTGTACAGCAACAATTAATGATTGTGAAGTGTGAAAAACACAGCACACATTAGAAACATTTTTTGTCTCATGTCATCATTACTCACCTAGAAGTAGTTTTGTGTGATCTCAGTCCATCTCTGGCGTCCAGCAGCTGCCCCGACTCCTGATGGTGGTCTGCCAGGGGGAGCAGGGCAATCGTCATCCGATGTGTCTGTATCGGTCACATCAATTGTGGTGCCTTTCTTCATAGCCATGTTATGGAGCATTGCACAGCTTGCCACGGTTTTGCAGCAGGTCTCAGGGCTGTATTGCAGTGCGCCTCCACTTTTATGCAGGCACCGGAACCGGCTCTTTAGGATTCCAAACGTACGCTCAATGACGCAGCGTGTAGATCTGTGTGCCCTGTTGTATCTCCTCTCACTTGCATTGGCTGGATCCAGATACGGGGTCAGGATGAAGTCCCGCACTGCATAGGCACTGTCACCTGCAGGGATAGACACAATAGGTAAATCACTGTCCCCACCCTCCAGTGATGTAGTGGATGTATGGATGTGTGCCATGTATTTACCTAGCAGGTATCCCTCCCCAAACTCTCCAGCACTCAGACGTCTGTGTATTCCACTGTGTCTAAAGATGAAAGAGTCATGTGTACTGCCAGGGTATTTGGGTACAATGTCATTGATGATATACTTTGCGTTGCACACAATCTGTATATTGAGGGAATGGTAGCATTTACGGTTTCTGTAGACATGTTCAGTTGCTGATGGGGGTGTGATGGCCACATGGGTCCCATCGATGCAGCCAATGACGTGGGGGAAACGTGCAATCTGGTAGAAGTCAAGATTTGTTTGCTGTAATGCCTGTTGTGTGGTGGGGAAGTATATGTGATGTGATAGCCTCTGTACCATTGCATCTAGAAAGGCATGGAAAAAGCGCGAGAGTGCACTCTGTGACACCCCACCTACCTCCGCTATGACCCTTTGAAAACTCCCTGACGCCAGGAGGTGCAGGGAGCACAGGACCTGCACATGTGTGGGAATTGTTTGTGTCCTGCGCGTAGGTTGTTCCAAATTGGGTTTCAGCTCCTCAATCAGGTCCAATATGGTCTGTGGGTGCAGCCTGTACTTGTCATGGATGTCCTCTTCAGTGTGCTGGAACAGAGTGATGCTCAGCCTAAATATACGTTCCTGTCTCATTCTCCTCTGTGCAAGAGCCCGAATACGCAGCCTCCTGGCTATCACTAACAGTGCTGCCATTGTGGAAGATTCTGTTGCATTGTGGGGTGGTTTAAGTACCTTGCACCTGTTTACCACCTGCATGCACTTTGGGTTAATTGTGATTTCTTAACTTGCGAATTTCGTGATTTCGCAATTAGCGAGTTATTCTTACATTTGCTTGCGATTTCTTATTTTGCGATATCGTTTTTGCAATTTTCGCAAATTGAGAATATCGCAATTTAAGAAATCGCAAACTTTATCGCAATTTTAGAGTTTCCCAGCCTAAGAAATCGCAAATTTAGCGATTTCTTATTTTGCACTAGGAATGTGTGTCATACATATGAAATTGCGAAATTTTAGTCGCAAACGCTGTTTTTTGTGATTCGCAGCGTTTGCGACTAAAATTTTGTTTCATACATATGCCCCCTGGAATCTTAGAGAGTCACTGTGCCTTCAACTAGGAGGAGCAGTCAACCACGTAGTGTTTTCGGGTTCCTTAAACGTAGAAACGGCTTCTCAAGACAATCTCACGAAGGGTCCGGAATGAATCTCGGGCCACTGGCCACTATGCCTTAGACACGAACTGATCAAAACAGTGACCATGCAACCACTACTTTGATAGTACATTGATTTTATCTGGTCACAGTTTTCATCCGTTCAAGTTGTGGTTGTGCCCAGCCACACAATAGGGGTACCATTACTATTGGGAGAAGGGTGTTAGGACTAGTGTGGATTCCCACAGATCCCATAACTTTTCATGTGAGAAACATGTGAAAAATCTGTAATTTTAGGCAAAGTTTGATCTTTGCAGGGCATGGATAAGAAGAAGTGCTGGGAACCATCTAAGCCAGACAGCTGTAGACTTTACCAGCTATCTAGTTTTTAGAAATGTCTGGGGCTGGTATGTTTCATAGGTTGCCAGCTGACCCAGGGCCCAAATACAGCAACTACCTATTCAACCATACGGACTGAAAGTCCAAGGAGAAATCTTGATGTTTCAGTATTTAATTTAGAGCTCTTCCTGCTGCTGGTGAATGGCCCACCCTCACAAGTAGGATATGGTTTTAATTGGGGGAAGTGTGGGAAGACAGAATAGTAAAACATTTGTTATTCTCTATTGACTTTCATCACATTCTGCCTCCTAATGTAAGTTAGTGAAAAAACACATTTTGCAATTCACCCTCTGAAATGTACGGCATTATGGGCAACTCTAATTGCCATTGTGTAAATAACCACTACACCTAAGGTTGGATTCTTCTGCACATTTAAAAATGCATAGCTCATTTTCATACTGTTAGATTATATTTTGTGTTTCTGGTTGGCAGAGGTAAGCACCCTTTCCAAGCTGGAACCACAATCCTAGTCAGGGTAAGTCAAAAACATCCCGTAAATTAATCTGTGCTCACCCCTGGTAGCTTGGCACAGAGCAGTCAGGCTTAACATACGAGGCAATGTGTGAAGTATTTGTGCAACACTTCAAACAGTAAAAAAGTGAAACCAGAACACAAAAAGATACCTGGTTAGGAAAATAGAAGTTCATTTAACAAATAAAACAACCAAAAAGACAAAAATCCAATAAGTATAACTTGAAATGTGAATTTTTAAATATTAAACTGTAAAATGATCCTTAGAAGTGCAAATGACTCGAAAAGAAATGGCACACCAACAGGGAGCCCAAAGACCGAACAACATTTAAAACAGCCCTCAACCAATACCACCTACTCCTGAACAAGGTGAAAAAAAGCTTCCTGGCTGACCGCATTGAAGCAAGCTCAACCCATAGCAAGGAAATCAGTGTTATTCATTCATAGGAACTCTGGGATTCCCTGGAGAACTTCTTCCACGACAAGATTTCCACCATCTACAGAAACTTCGAACCCCAACCCATTGACATCTTCAGCCATATCGCCCCCATGAATGAGCAACATAACCACCTGCGCCCCACCTGGGACCAGCTCACCGCACAAGACACTACAGCCATCATGAAAATCATCCACTCAGGAGCATCCAGGAACCCTTGCCACCACTATATCTTCAACCTCAGGAGGTAGACAATTAGCAGGGAGATCCCCGCCATCTTCAACACATGCATTACCATGGCCACCTTCCCTGAAGCCTGGAAACACGCAGAAGTCAAGCCCCTACTCAAGAAGCCTTTGGCCGACCCCAACAAACTCAAGAATTACAGCCCTATCTCTCTGCTCCCCATCCCCACCAAGGTCCTCAAGAAGGCCATCAACCGCCAACTGACAGAACACCTGGAGAACATCAATTTTCTGGACACTTCACAATCCAGATTTCACACCAACCACAGCACCAAAACTGCCCTGATTGTAGTCACAGATGACATCAGAGCCCGTCTTGACCGAGGAAAAACAGCAGCCCCAATCCTCCTCGACCTTCAAAGCAGCATTTGAAACAGTATCACACCTCACCCTGATCAAAAGACTCCACAAAATTAGATTCCAGGGAGACGCCCTCAAGTGGATCGCCTTCTTCCTCACCAGAAGAACCCAGAGAATCCGTATTCCTCGCTTCACCTCAGAACCCAAGAACACCATCTGTGGCATCCCTCAAGGTTTGTCCCTTAGCCCTATCCTGTTCATCACCTACAGGACTCCCTTGGCCGACGTCATCAGATCAAACAAACAGAACAACATTTTCTACACCAATGATACCCAGCTCCTCCCCTCACTATCATAAGACTCCTATGCCACGCTATCCAACTTCTGCAGGTGCATGATGAGCATTGCTGACTGGATGAGACAACTGCCTACAACTCAACACAGACAAGACAGATGTGCTGATCTTTGGGAACAACACCTCCCAGTGAAACAATGCCTGGTGGCCCCCCATCACCCACTCCAACGACCATGCCCGCAACCGTGGTATCATCCTTGACGGCAAGCTCACCACAAAAAAAACAGATCAACCCAGTTTTGTCCACCTATTCTTACACCTCTGCATGCCCGCAAGATTTTCAAGTGGCCCCCCATCGAAACCAGACGTACCATCACTCCAGCCCTTGTCACCAGACAGCTGGACTACAGCAACGCATATATACATAGGAATCACATCACACCTCCTCAAAAGACTGCAATCAATACAGAACTCATTGGGCAGACTCATCCTAGACCTTAACAAACGGACCCACATCACCCCAACTCATGATGCTCCAGTGGTTCCCCATGCAGAAGAGATGCCAGTTCAGGAAGTTTATCCATACCTTCAAATCCCTCCACAACCATGGACCATAGTGCATCAACCACCAACTGAACTTCCACCTTCCCTTCAGACACTTGCGCTCAGCCTCCCTCTGCCTCGCCAACACTCCCCGCATCAGCCATAGCAACAGTGGAGGATGCTCCTTCTCCTTCTTCCCTGCGAAGTCCTGGAACGACCTCCCACTTCACCTATGGACCTCATCATTTCTGCTTGAATTCATAGAAGGACTCTAGACCTGGCTGTTCAAAGGTGCCCCGGCAGCAGTTCTTTCAGCTCCTGGATACCCTCATGGGTGATGAGACGATTGGTTGAGAAATAATGAGCACTTATTTGGGATATCTGGTTGTGCCAGACTGGGAAAAAGTTAAAGGTTCCGGCCAACCACGATGGGCAGATACAGGGACTCAGTTAGGCCTGCTTAACAAAAGTACCTTAATCCTGGTTGTGTCGTTGAAGATGCGGATGCAGCCGAGCGATGTATCAGTGTTCCCCACGTAGTAGGGGTGATGCTTTGATTTTCTCCATGCAGCAGTGGTGATGTGTTGGTTTCAAAGGCAATGCACCGGTTCCGAGATGTGACAACTCCACTGGTGATGCGCCAGGTTTCTCCACACAATAGAGGCAACAAGTCAATCTTCTCCATGCAGTGGCAGCAATGCCTTGGTTCCGCAGCAGTGCTTACGAAGGAGATGTGCTGGTTCGGAGTGCAATGCGCTAATCTGTTTTCCACAATGGCAGTGATCCATCAATTCTGCTCATGTAGCAGGGGATCCATCAGTTCCACTGGAGAAAACACAGTAAGCCCACTTCCAAGGGTCCAGGACTTGGGTGGCACAACTTGGCACGGCAAACTCACAGATTGCAGAGTCTAGGTATAAGACCAGGATGCATGGAAGTCTTTTATGTCCCTGAGACTTCAATTCAGGAGGCAAGCCAGCAAGCCCTTGGAGACACTAGGTTCTGGGTAGGAGAGATGCAGGTCCAGTCCTTCTCACTACCAGGCAAGAGGGCAGCAGACAAGCACAGCAAAGCATGACCCCATCAGAGTGACTGTCCTTGCAGCAAAACAGCAGTCCTTCTTCCTGACAGAGCATCCAAAGCCCAGAACTGTACTACATGGTGGTGTCTGAGGTCCAGTACTTATACCCAGGTGGGCCTTTGCAGTGGGGAGACTTCAAAGAGATGCCTTTGAAGTGCACAAAGTCCCTATCCTTCCTGCCCTGGCTCCAGACTCACTACAGGGGGGTATGTGGCCCTTTGTGTGTGGGGACAACACACCACATTTTGGGCCTCATGTAGGTAAATAAATTTTACCGGTTCTTAAATACCGAGCCGTACCGAATCGGTAAATTAGAATCGGTAAGTTATATGTAGGTAAAAATTCGGTAACAGTTACCGATTCGGTAACATTCGGTAATCACGAATCGGAATTCACCGAATCGGTAAATACCGAGGTGGTATTTACCGATTCGGAAAATACCGAGGTGGTATTTACCGAATCGGAAAATACCGAGGTGGTATTTACCGAATCGGAAAATACCGAATCGGTATGTACGGATTCGGTAAATAAAATCACATGACTTGAGGAAACAGCTAATCCTGTGCAACGACAGCCCACCCAACCAGGAAGTGGCCACACCCAGGCAGGTGTACATAATTAGCCGACCCTGGAGAGGCTTTGAGTGCAGAGGAGAGGCAGGGAGCCGTTGCCTGTGCGAGCGGGAAAACGAACAGCATGTCCAGCCAGAGAACACAGAGAGACGGAGGGGAAAGGAGGAGGAAGCTGAAATTTAGCCCCAAGGAACTCCAGGTGCTGGTGGAGGAGGTGGTGAAGCAGCACCAGAAGCTGTTTGGAAGGCAGTCCCTGCAAGTGCCTGAGGCTGAAAAGCGCAACATATGGCTGGCCATCCAGGCGCAGGTCAATGCTGTGGGAGTGACCCACAGGGACATTGAGGTCCTCAAAAAGCGCTGGTATGACCTGAGGATTGTAACCAAGAGGAAGATGGGCGACATCCAGAAGGAGGCCAGCCAGACCGGAGGTGGAACCAACAGGGCACCTGCCCTCACCGAACTGGAGGAGCTGGTGGCGGCCACAATCGAGCAAGAGAGCGTCGTGGGCCTCGGGGACGCCGACAGCTCTGCCAGAGCCGCAACACACCAAGGTAAGACGAAAGCACAGCAATGTAGCCCCCCCACCCCTATCCCACATCCCCCATTGTGAAACGAGAATCACACTGCAGTCCACACGTGTCAGTGCAGACAGGCAATGCATTCCGGGAGATGTAGTCAGGGTAACACTAACCATGACGTAAATGTTACAGGGCAACAAGGCATGTCACGCACTCGAGGCACAAGGAGACAGAGGACATTTTGGAATGTGAAATGATTTATTGTGACGCTTGCAATGCAGCCCTTCGGGGACACTGAGCCAATGTTGTATTTCTGTCCACAGATGTGACCTCATGCAGGACAGCGCATGCTGCAGGAGAGACGGCACACCGGCCACAAATATCACCTCTAGCCAGCACAAGTTCAGACCAGGGAGCAGGCCCACTGGCAGCCGCACCACCAACACAGCCAGCCTCGCCGCACCCAGAGCCAGCATCACCTCACCGAGAGCCAGCATCACCTCAACCAGAGCCAGGAGTGTGGCTCAATGGTTAGAGCGGCAGACCCTGAAGCAGAGTTCTGGTCAGGGACCAGGGTTCGATTCCTGCCTCGGCGGGGCTCGGGCTCAATTTCCTCGGACCTGTCTATTCTCGCCTCGGTGCCTATTCTAATCACGGGCCCCACGCTGCAACTCTGGGCAATAGCTTGCTTAGCCTCCACACCGGCCCCAACAGCGCTAAGGATGCCTGGCTTCACCCTGGGGGTGCCCAGGAGTGGACACTTCACAGGGAAAGCCAGGAGGGGTTCCACAGCGGTATGAGTATCAGCGCCAGGAAACCGCTAAGGCGACACCGCAAGGTGGCTGTCTGGTGACAGTGCGCTCTATAAGTACCTTGACATTTACATTTACATTTACATTTACAGCATCGCCACTCATGTTCGAATCACCGGCCACATCTCCGCTTGCAGGTGTGAGAATGAGGAGGCGTCCAGCAGCCAGGCTACGAGCCTTAGACACCTCGTCAGATGACAGCATGGGCCCAGAAGACCGCACCAGGCCCCAGGAAGGGAGCCATGCCACTGTGCCCCACACCTCACAGGCAGCACAGACGGGAGCAAGAGGGCGCCGCAGGTCGCGTGTCCAGAGTCCACCAGCACCCATTGACGGCCATGGTGTCTTCTTGGGTCTCGAGGGCCAAATGTTGAAGCAACAGCGCCTGCAATCAAAGGCAGTCATGTCAGTCCAGAGGCACATGCGGGTGATGAAGACAACATTAGTCAACATGGACAATAACATTAGCGGCATGGCTGCGGGCATTCGGGACATGTCCCAGTCAATCCAGCAGTTGTGCAGCAAATTAGATGCTGACATCGAAGCACGGCGCCGGGAACGCCAGAGAAGGGACACTACCAGCAGGGCACTCAACCGTCTGGCAACTGCGACTTCTCTACTGTGCCGGCGCTCTGTGATGATGCAGGAGGGCCTAACACAGTGCTGCAGCGACCTGTCTCGGGGGATGGTGCAGGTGACAAGTGCACTAGGGGTGCTATTGACTAGTCAGGCGTCGACAACTGCTGCAGGGGATGCTGCGGAGAGCATCGACACCAGCAGCAGGAGCAGCATCACACCCCCCGTCCCAGAAGCACGCAGGAGCAGCAGGCGGCTTGGGGTTGGCTCTAGTGAGGATGCACAGGCCGTGCAATCCACCACTGCAGCGCGTATGCGCAAACATTGATGTAGCCCTGCTTAGCCACTTCCCATTGGGTGACGTAACCCTGGACTTACTCCTTGTATAGATGGGATATTGCCAGATTGGCTTGTTCATGTGTTCATGGCGTGGTGCCACATTCAAACTACGTCATGACTTCTCACAACTCGCTGTGTCCCCTCACTTACTCAGAAATAGTTGCATGTGATCTCTGCCCGTCTCTCTCTCCCATCGATTGCAGTTGGCACTCTAGCTGCGTTGCCCTCTGGCTGGCCTGACTCATCCTCGTTGTCCTCAAAATATGTTAGTTCCACATCTGTACCTTTTTTCGTGGCAAGGTTGTGCAGCATTGCACAAGTGGCAATAATCTTGCAGCAGGTGATGGGTTTGTACTGGCGTGCGCCTCCGCTCTTGTGCAGGCAGCGGAACCTGCTCTTCAGTAGTCCAAACGTGCGCTCCACCACATTGCGTGTTGTTTTGTGTGCCACGTTGTATCGTCTCTCACTCTGGGTTGCTGGGTGTAGGTAGGGAGTGAGGATGAATGACCGGCATGCATATGCACTGTCGCCTAGATGAGTAAAAGGGAACCATCAGTAACATGCCTCTATACACTATGATTTGCAGGTTTCAAGGGGCGTCACTGTTACTTACCTAGCAGGTATCCCTCTCCGAATTCTCCGGCACTCAGTCGTGTGTAGATCCCACTATTCTGGAAGATGTAAGAGTCGTGGGTGCTCCCAGGAAACTTTGCAACAATATCTGTGATGATGTTCCCTGCATCACAGATCACCTGCACATTGATGGAGTGGGTGGACTTCCTGTTCCTGTAGATGTGCTCTGTGTCAGCTGGTGGACAGATTGGGATGTGTGTACCATCAATACAGCCGATGACATGGGGGAACTGTGCCATGTGATAAAAGTCTGTTTTTGTTTTCTGCAGTGCAGCCTGTGTGTTTGGGAAGCTTATGTAGTGGTGCATTCTCTGCATCATGGCATCCAGGAACTTCATGAAGAAACGTGACAGGCAACTCTGGGATACCCCACCCACCGCAGCTGTCACCACCTGATAACTGCCGGATGCCAGCAGATGTAGGCTGCAGAGCACCTGCACATGTGGGGGTATGGCGTGCGCCCTTCTTATTGGCTGGTCCAGGAGTGGGTGAAGGTCCCTGATTAAGTCCATGATGGTTTCGGGGTGTAGCCTGTACCTCTCATGTATCTCTGCATCAGTCAGCTGGAATAGTGTGATGCGCTGTCTGTAGATGCGTTCCTCCCGTCGCCAAACCATCAGTCCTGCTGCCTGTAGACGTAGGCGCCTTGCAATGACGTACATAGCGGCCATGTTGTCCACGCTGTTGCATTTTGGGATTGCTTATCTGCACTGTTGATGGTTACCACCTGCTTTCAATCCGTGTTAATTACCGACTCTTATTTACCGATTTTCTTGGATTTCTTAATTACCGAGTGCTCCTACATGTCATTTTAATTTTTACCACTTCATATTTACCACTTCATATTTACCGATTCGTTAATTGTGTATTCGGTAAATCTGATTCGGTATTTTGGAATTCGGTAAATATGAATCGGTATTTACCGCCTCATATTTACCGAAAAGTGGTTTTTGGACTCCTACATCTCACTTGTCTGAATACCGGTCGGTAACGGCATATTTACCGAAAATCGGCCGTTACCGACCGGTATTTGGCTACCTACATGAGGCCCTTAGTGAGAGGCTATGTCCAGCTCCACCCTCCCATCCCACACAGATGGTCCTTCAGAATGTGGATGGCTCATCAAGTCACATCTAAGCTCCCTTTGTGTGGCTATCTAGAGGGAATGTACAAAGCCCAGCAGTCATCCACCCCAGACATGTATTCACAGACATGCAGGCAGCAGGCACCAAATGGCTAAAGTAAGAAAATGCCTACTTCTCAAAAGTGGCATTTTCAGAGTTGCAATTTAGAATCCGACTTCACCATAAGTTTTGATTTTAAAACGTGTTTCCAGAGACACCAAACTTGGGGTCCAAACTCTTCCCAATTGTAAATTACACTTATAAAATGTAATAAGGTAATCCCAACATTGTCCTATGGGCGAGATAGGCCTGGCAGTAGTGAAAAACCAATTTTGAGGTTTTTCAATACTATTCACTTTAGTAAATGGCTCTAAGTATCAAGTGATTTGGGCAACCAACAACCACTATATATCCCCGATACTGGAAGAGTCTGACATACGTAACTGTGTATTACTTCTGTAAATCAGCCATTGGAACAAAACATAACAGAGGAAAACATTGTCCCCTATCTCTGTTTTATCGTGCTTAATTCCTTTAGTTCCTGATTCAAATTCCTAGTTTTTTTACAAGTCTATGAGCTATCTACAAAATAACCCCTTGCTGAATCCCAAATTGTGTCTAATTTTCAGAAATGCATAGCTTTCCAGGTTCACTTATGGGCTTTACACCTGCTTCCATGACAAACTGCAAGTAGGTAGTGTTAGAAATGGCAGTCGCTAGTTGGCAGAGGTATGCACCTTGTCCAAGTAGGGATCCTTCCTTTTAGGCAAGATAAGGAGGATTGCACTTCTAAAATAACCCTGCTCACCCTCTTGGTAGTTAGGCATGAGGCAGGCTTATTTTTGAGGCAATGTGTAAAGCATTTGCACATAACACACAGTAATACAGTGAAAACACTACAAAAGGACACCACACCAATTTTAGAAAAATAGCCTATATTTATCTGTGTAAAACCAGACCAAAATGATAAAAATCCAACATAAAGTAATCAAAATATGAATATTGCAGAAATAGACTTAAAATACAGTCCCTTGAAGTTGATAGCTCCATCCGCGGCTATCATGGCGTTGTGAAACAACAAATCCAACAGTTCAGGCAGGTGTCGCGGGCTGGCTATAGCATTGAGAAGACCTGCAAACAGTATCCTGGAAATGCAGAGCATTGTGGACTTTGCAATGAGATCCAATGATGCGGCATCTGGCGGAATGGGCTTCTGAGGTCGGTGCAGGAGTCGTTGCGCCCTTGTTTTTTATTGTTTTATTTATTTAATGAGTTTTATGTAGCGTTGGCTGGACCCGAAGGTATCAGAGCGCTTTACATGAGGTACCACAAAGTTACAAAATTACATCAGTTAACAGGTTACATAAGTTACTAGTAAAACATTTAAAGAGCATAGGAGAGGGGTCAAATGGAGCTTAGAAGGGTAAGGGGGTAGGGTGAAGGGGTGGGGGATATACGATGGCAAGACGAAGGAAAGTCTGCCCCAAGTCCGGCTGGGTAGGTGACGGCCTAGGAGGAAGTCCACGGCCCATCTCCTCTTTAGCTATCAGGTAGCTCCACCGGGCTTCGGCCAAATAGCAAGGTCTCGGTTAAAAAAAAATAATAATAAATAAATATTTTAAAGAGCATAGGAAGATGAGATAAATGGGGTGTTGAAGGGTAGGGGGAAGGGTAAAAGGGTAGGGTGAGAATACGATGGAGAGACAAAGAAAAAGTCTGCCCAAAGTCCGGCTGGATAGGTGACGGCCGAGGGGGAAGTCCACAACCCATCTCCTCTCTAGCTAACAGATAGCTCCACCGGGCATCGGTCAGCTATCTAGGTCTCAATGGTCGGAGAAAGATCCCAAAATGTATGTCATGATGGGTGATCCAGGTGGGGGAGGAAGGGAGAACCCCTAGCCTCGCTGGTGTAAGCTTGATGAGCCAGTCCATGGAGTCCGGTGTGGATGGAGGGGCTTCTCTATTTGCTGCAGTCCGGTGGAGCGGGAAGGGGGTGGGTGGAGGAAGGGCTTCGAGAGTGAGGAATAGAAGGTAGGCGCCTAGTTTTTTAGTCAGTTTGTGTGGAGGCCATGTCGAGGTCAGGCACCCGGGTATTTTGAGATCCCTCGACCGCTGCCTCCTGATGATTGTGGCTTGAAGTCACACTTGTTGCAGTTTTGAACTCTGTGAGGTTGAAGTCAGGAGCACTGGTGTCAGCAGGCATCGGGGCTGCCTTGTGAAGTAGAGCGGTGTGGCGTTCGGTGCCCTCTGGTCGCAGTGCAGCAGCAGCTCAGTGACAGCGTCCAGCAGCGTCCGTGAAATCAGGACTGCGGGGCGAAGCAGGAGGTGCTTGTCGCAGTGCTTGCAGGTCACAGTGCAAGCAGTGGTGGTGTCTTTGCTGAGGGGCTGACATCGGTGGACAATCTGGAGTAGATGGCGCCGGCATTAGTGGTCTAAGGCTGAGGTATGGGAAAGGGCAGTGCATCGAGTACCTTACAAACAGTGCCAGCACCTAGGCCATGGTACAGGCAGCAGATTCGATGTCAGCCTGGAATGGCATCATTGGGGATATCAGGGCGGTGATGTAAAGTAAGGCGTGCGAAGTGCGATGCCCTCAGGTCCTGGTGCAAGCAGCGGCTCGGTGGCAGCTAAATGAAGTCCAAAACAGGAGGCCAAAAAGTCAGAGGATAAACCTGCCAAAAAAGCAAACTCCAACAAGTAGAAACTACAAAAAATAGAAAAACTTGACTCTCACTTAAAAAACTGTAAAACTGTAATTAAAAATGTACATTTTTATACAAGTCTGCAGGTTCCTGAAAGTTGGGAAGAGAGTGATCTTTGCACAGCAAACGTTTGGTCATGGACATCACTTAAGGGTCGCAGTTGTGACCGTTGGTTTGCCCCTTGTGACCCCTGGCACTGCTTTTGCAACCTCTGGCCTCAGAGGTGGTGAAATCACTGACAGGAACACAGTGGCAGCTTGCCCTCTTAGATGCCAGTTGGGGTCATACTCTTTGCGTAATGTACATTTTTGTTACACATATAGTGGATAATATATATATATTATATTATCCACTTGTTAGTGTAATAAAAAATGGAGTTCAATTAGCTTGAATATGACCTTCCCTGGCAGCTGAGGTAAGTAAAAAATGCTTTTAAATGTTAGTTGTATGCATGTTTGTGGGTAAGAGTGTGTTTATGTGAGAGTGTGTGAAAGTGTGAATTTGTGTGAATGTGTCAGTATGTGTGAGTGAGTGAAAGTGAATGTTACAGGGCATGTGATGTCACTTCTGCTACCCCTGGCATTTTGGTGAATTGGCATGCATCATTTGATGAATGCTATTCTTTAAAAAAAACCTCATAAAACATTCTCTTGGACAGCACATTTTTTTCTTTTCTTTTTAAAAAACTACGGGGGATATTCTCAAGAATGTGTGATAACCACCGCAAATTCAGCTTAACGCAACTTTGCATATCGCAGACCATCGCGGGAAAACAACGTCGTGTTAACGCAGTATTCTCAACCTGCCGGCACCATGCGATAGTCCCACGATAACGCATCAAATGTCTGCATTAAAATCAACACGACGCCGCAAAAATGCAAAACACGAGCGCAAATAAAGTTGAGATGAGGCCAACCACAATACAAGAATCAGCAATAACCAGCGACAGGCCCGCAATTTCCACGCGTCATGCGGGAAAATGCACTATAAAAGCAGAACTAGAAAAAAACACACCAAAAACATAAGAAACTGCAAAGCAACATGGATGCACCTCGAACGAGTGCCCAGGTCAACGCGAACCCCAAAAGCCACACAGATCACCAGCAAGGAACCTCAGGGTTGGGGAAGGCCAAGGAGAAGAAGAAGAGGAAGCCGGAGTACAGTCCGCATGACAACCAGATTGTCGTCACGGAGGTGACAGAACACTAACAACAACTGTCCTTCACTTCCACGGTGTCATTGGCAACACAGACGGAGAAAAAGCATCCCATCGTGAATGCAGTCGGAGTGTCGAGGAGGCCAAGATGCGCTGGCACGATATGAAAGGCAAAACCAAGCAGAAACCTGCTGCCAACAGGAAGGGAGCAACGGCGAATGGAGGTGGGAGTCCTGAGCCACAGGAGGAGCTGGAGCCAATGGTGGCCACAGTCATCAGTGTGGAGACGGTGCAAGGAGTCGGGAGTCCGGACACTGCTCGACCTGACCTGACACAACATCAACAAGGTGAGTGACGAACAGGGACTGGGGGGATGGGGGTGACGGGCACAATGGCACACATGCTCAACGACGTGTAGCACACCGCACACCCACAATGACCCTGGGTCATGTCCCTGATCCCCATGGCACACTGCAGCACACATACAAACATCAAGTAGGCCCCCGTCCACCATGTGCCTAAAGGGGTCCCACCCCACACATCACCAATTCCACAACACACACATGCACCCGTGCGAAACACAGCAAAGATGCACATTTGTGAGCCACACTGACAATGCAAGTGACACCACATGACGAGCAGCATGGCTGGAGTACAATCACCATGACATTGTGCATGCCACAAGACTGAGGTGGCTGAGTGTGGACCACTTCCAGAAAGGAGCAGGTCACACTCTGACACATCCATTTGCACAAACAACCACTGACGTCAACAATACAACTGCAGACAAACAATGCACAACAGTACAAATACCGTCCAAGAACACAAATGCCCCAAGTCGCCAAAATCACAGCACCTTGAAAGCACAGAAGCCAAAGGCACACCGCCTTCAAGGGATAAGGGGCAGCAAAATCACAGCTGCATGTGCAACCCTCCCACAATGCGGCACAAACACATAGCAATGAAAGCACATCCACATGGACAACAATGTGCCACACAGTGCAACACTTACACTGCAGAACAGAGGACACAACTGGGTCCGCCTGGGCGTAGAAAATGGCCAATCACATCTGACATAGCAGGTGAATGTGAGATGAAAATGTACATGTACAACCTCACCTATGTCATGTAGTACAAATGACCACTGTCCCACATCAAATAGTCCGCTCCTCCCAAATAGTCACAATGTACATTGTCATGCAGTCTGTATGTAAACTTGAATAATGAGTAAACATACATGCCAACACAATGTCAACAAGCATCTCCCCTTCACATTGCAGAGAGACAGACAACACCTCCAGCAGAGCAGACCAGACAACTCTACAGTGATACTGAAGAGGACCTCCACACTTCCAACACCAACGCCCTACAACAGTTCGGGGACATTTTTGGGCAATCGACCTCCAGGAGCAGGGCAGCCCAGCTGCATCGAGGATACTCCACCCCTGCACAGACAACACAGTTGTTTCACGCACCACCACGGCTGGCTCCCAGCAGCCCACCATAGAACACATCGCATTCCAAGGCCAGGTGTCAGACTGCCAGAAGCGGGTGGCCGAACATGTGCAGGTGGGGTCCTACCTCATGGAAGGCGAACTAGATCACATACATGGGTGTCTAAGCCCCATCAGGGACCACCTACACTCCCCAAAGGAGACCCACACTGCGACAGAGACACCTGCATTTGCACATTTCCAGGACTGACCACACCCAGAGCCATGGGATAATCATCCACACTCCCACGATGGACTGGCACAGGCTGGCCTAGTCCACTCTTCCTACGTATTGAGTGGGGGACGACAAAGCTACATGTGAAAGGTCTCACCTGCTGCCTGCGGTGACATGGCCGCTGTACACAGCACATTGTAATGTTGTAGGGCCCGGGGCCCTAATGCATACATCATGAGCACGCGGACACACTCAGATAGTTAGTTGAACTGGCTACGGGCACGTGTGCTCGACACCTTTATTGCCATGGTCACATGTACAGTGACGCATGTGATGGATGTATGTAGGGTGAGTGTCAGTCAGCCCCCATGGAGTTGTTGGTGCTGGCAACAACTTGTACAGTGATCACAATTAAAGCGGAAACAGAAAACACCAGCATAACAGAAACAAATGCGAGGCATCATGGTGGTAGCTGGAGAAAGTACAGTGTTTATCCACATGCAAGCAGAATGGTCCATGTACTGGGGTGGCGGAGTGAGCTAAAGAATGTTGATGGATTAAACCCAGATCAGTTGACTTGGGGTGAGTGCCTGCAATGTTCAACACTCCGTTCATCATCCCCTTTAGTTTTGCTTTGTTCGCCCTAAGTTGGCAGGGTATGCCCAGACGTGGGTCCCTTGCTCACTTTGCCACTGGATTCAAGCTAGCCTGGCTGAAGATGGCTGATTAGCCAGAAACTGGTCCCAGGATGCTTGTTTCCGGTCCAGGGAAGACATGGCTTGGCAGTTCGGGCTGGACTGTTCCCATGAGGCACAGGGTAAGACTGAGTTGCATATGGCCATGTCTGAACTGGGGTGGTGGAGTGAGCTAAAGAATGATGATGGATTATACCCAGATCAGTTGGCTGGGGGTGAGTGCTTGCAATGTTCAACACTCCGTCCATCATCCCCTTTGGTTTTGCCATGTATATATGGCCTCGGACATCATGAAATCAAAACTCAGTTCCATATGTGTGACCTACTTCACCGCAGTGTAGGCCTGAGGCAGCGGTCAGCAGGGGCACACAGCCACGTGTCGTTGGCCTGCGATGTACAGAGTTAGTGACACCAGAGCAGTCGTTGGCAGTGTTCGATCACCTCCGTTATGATGATCCTTTTCTCCTACAGACTGAACCGCATCTTCCTCTTACACCTCTCCCTGTGTGCAATGATATGAACTCTGGCATACAGGAATGAAGACTCAGTTCCAAGTGTGTGACCTACTCAGACACAGTGTAGGCCGAAGGCGTAGTCATCAAGGGACCACAGACACGTGTGGTTGTGATGCCATGCACAGACTTGGTGTCACCACATCGAAGGGAGGATAGTGATTTGAACTCTGCATTGATATGTGTACTCGGCCAGTGTATAATCAAGACTCAGTTCCAAATGTGTAACCTACTTGACTGTAGTGTAGGCTCGTGGCAGCAGTAGAGTACGTCAGCGAGAAAAGAGTAAAGCGGGCCTGTGTCGCAGAGGCGATGATGGTCTGAGGAGGCTGGCCAGGTCACGGTCCTCGGGCTTGGAGCTTGCGCCGGCACGTGGTGGGCCCTCTTTGATACACGCCGGTGTCGGCAGGTGAGCAGTGAGGCCTGGCTGCGCAAGGGCAGGCATGACGGGTTCGGGGACCAGCGGCCCGGGGTGCAGCAGGTGTACAGGATCGCAGGTCACACTGCACACGACGACGGTGTCGGCCACGTGGCGGGGTGGGAGGCGCCGCCCTGGCAGACACATTGGGCATTCCGGAAGAGAACCACGCCCAGAGTTATGTGCTTTCTATTCACACCCCTACGCTGGCCTGGCGTACGCCGGGCCAGCCCACTCCGCACACACTTACAGGGGGGATATCACAAGCTACATTTCCATGATCTTCCCCACTGGCTGGGGTGACATGGTTGCGTCCAGTAGCCACTAAACTCCATACACCAGCAGTGCATGTCGACAAGGATATGTCTGTGGTCTGCATACTGCAGTCTGTCCAGCACATCTCCACCACACTTGGCATTGTGTGCATTCTCATGCATGGGTCACTTGCCTCCTTCACACATGCCTGGTCCCCACCTCTACCCACATTCCGCTATTGTGTGGCTGAGATGCCATGCCGTTGATGGCTCATGTATATGGCTGAACAAGGTTACCACAGTAAGTAGTGCTGTTGTGTCTGGTGGGTGGGCATGTTGTGTGGCATGTTGTATGTGATTTTGTGACGTGTGCATCGCCAGAGTTGTGAGTTGCATGATTGTGGAGTTGAGGGGTGTGGTGTGTTCATTTGGCACTCGCCAACGAGCAGTGCATTCCAATAGGTGCCATCCTGGATGCGCTGGTTGACGATGGACTGTCGGAAGATGAAGAAATCATGCACACTGCCTGGGCAGTTGGATACGATATTTGGTGGATAGTCCCCGGTGGTCCACTGTTGCCTGCACATTGATGGTATGCGTGTGCTTCCTGTTGCGGTAATGTGTTCAGTGTTGGCAGGGGACACAAGTAGGTCAGGTGTGTAGTCGATTGCCCATGACACATGCGGGAATCCAGCTATGGTAAGGTCCTTGCTTGGTCTCCAGCTGTTCCTGTGCATTGTGGGGGACATATGGGTACTGGGATACCTAGCTGATGATGGCATCCAGGACAGTTGTGAGGAACTTGGATAGGGCTGGCTGTGAGACTCCTCCGACTCTGGCCGTTGTTGGTTGTGAGGTACAAGTGTCAAACAGGTGCAGCAGAGCCAGCAGCTTTGTCTGCGAAGGGCTGTTGGCTGTCCACTGTGTTAGTACCGTCATCCTGTGGTCAATGATGTTCAGGATGCGGTTGATGCCGTTGATGCGGTTGATGGATGTCCTTTTGTGCCTTTAGTGGGCATTGACATTGCCTGATGTTGGGTCTGTAAGGCTGGTGCGGTCCTGAAGGTCCGCTGTCTTTGTCTGCGCTGCCTCTGTGGTGGTCCGGGGGGGTGAGGGGGGGTGGCGGTCCTGGGTGTGGTGGCGGTGGGTGTTGTTGCCCTCTCTGGGCTCCAGGATGCATGGTGAGGGGCTCCATGGCATCTGTTGGGCTCCCTTTGATGGTGCAGGTTGTCGCCCGACTTTGCACCAGGTCAGAAGGGTGTTAATTTCCTGTTGGTAACGTGCCTTATCGCCTGTATTGGGATCTTATCACCGATGTGGCTGGTCGTTGAGAATGTTGAGGAGTGATGGTGTCGCGGCTTTTTGCTCTGGGAATGCCTACTCCGCTTCTCATTAGCGATAGTTGCCGGGGTCATCTGTGGCGATGTTTTTGGCGGATGCTTTCGTGGGAAAACTGGTGGTATCGGCTGTTAGCACCAGCTTGTGAATGGGGCGATACATTTATCGCGACTTTGGATGCGATAAAGTGCCGATAACTCTGCGATAATTCCTTGAGAATATTTCCCTACTTTTGCAGCATTTTGTTTTTTTAAAATTTCCTTCTGCAAATCGTGAGTATCTTTAGAATCCCCAACAGGTAGAGGAAAAAAGCCACAAATTAGCCTTTGGTGTAAAAATATTAAAAAAGGTTTAAGTGAGAACAGCTTCAAACATATATATGCAAATACGCCACTGGAAATATTTGAAGACGTTGCTTTACAAAATCTACGGTGTTCCTCTTCAGAATATCCTCCTCTCACTATGGCATAAACAGTCTACTTGTCTCTAAGGGCAGATGTACGACCGCAAATTGGGATGCACAACAGTGTCTGAGACACTGTTTGTGATCCCCAATGGGTTCGCAAATTGCATGCCTCTTGCATATTAATGAGACTGTCACAATTTGCGACCCCATTGGGAATGGCTGGTACTCCCAGGGATGGTGGCCTGTTGGGGTCAGCAGACCACTATGTCTGGGACTGCTTTTAAATAAAGCAGTTTTGTTTTAAATTCTGTCCATTTTCCTTAAAGGAAAACGGGATGGATTTAAAAAATTAAAATGAAACTTAAAAGTTAAATTTTTTAAGGGCAGACAGTGGTCCCTGGCACCACTGCCTGCCCTTAAAAACTATTCTGAGAGCCACTCACAAAGGGGAAGGGGTCCCCTGGGGACCCCTTCCCGTTTGCGAGTGGTTTACCACCCTTCTCTGAAGGGTGGTAAACTGCAACTGTTTTGCGACCGCAATCGCGGTCGCAAAACCATCATACATAGCTTCAGGAGTCGCTATTAGGAAGGGACGCCCTTGGAATGCCCCTTCCTAATAGTCAGTCACTAATACTATTTTGTGAGTTGTAAATTGATTTGCGACTCACAAAATAGGATTAGTACATGGGCCTCACATTTTTTGCAAACGCAAACGGGTTTAAAATTAATTTGCGCCCGCAAAAAACATTAGTACATCTGGCCCCAGGTTTTTATCCCTACACACGATCAATGCAGTGAGATAAAAGTGTGTGCTGTGAGCACCTTACAAAAGCTAAGTGTACCTCATGCATATAAATGTATTATTTGCTGGAGTAATGTAAACACATTGGGCCTCATGCATGAAAAATGTAACATTTCATTTCTATCTGAACCCATTTTTATAGTTTTTTTCCACAAATTTTCCCAAAAGTCTGCGAGAGCTGGGTTCAAGATATACTTCTGTAAATATCATGTAGAACATTCTTTTGGCTCCTAGTCTCACTGTGGGTAATTCTATATAGTGTACAATTGCATACAGGTGGAATGCAGGCTGCCCAGCAAGTGCACTTTTTTCTTTTTTTTGTCTTAGTTTATTTTTATTTTTATTTATTTATAAATTTTATATAGCGCGAACATAAACGGAGTGGATATCAGCATGCTTTACAGGTGATAAGAAGTAAGGAATATGTGAGAAACAGAGGTACAAACCGTGAAAACCAGCAAATTAAAGAAAGTATCCGTAATACATAAATTCAACAAGGCAAATAATATACATGTGGGAGGTACAAGAGTCCAGAATATTGCACTTAGGGTAGCCGTTTGTTCATAAGAATTGATTTCACTTCTTTTTTGAATGATGCAGTAGATGGAATCAGTCTGATTTCAGGTGGTAGAGAGTTCAACATTTTCGGGGCAATACCTGAGAAGGCTCTGTTGCAAGTTTTCTTTTTACGGAATATCTGTGGTTTCAGCAGCAGGATTCTGTTAATTCTATAGTATCAGCCTCCGTCAGATACTTCTAATTTTTGTGCCAAGTATTTTGGTGTGTTGTAGTGTTTGGCTTTGTGAGTCATGCAAGCAAGCTTTGGTTGCATTCTTGCCTCATAAGGTAGCCAGTTCAGGGTGTTTGTTTCTTTTAGTTACAGTGACAAGCCTGGCAGCAGCATTACGCTTGGCCCTTAGAGGCACCAGCGTTGATCTAGGGAGTCCACAAGGAGTTGCACTTACGTATTACAATCATGGAATAACTAAGGCTTGGACCGCTGATTTGAAGTTATCATAAGGGAGGAAAGGTTTTAATTTCCTTAGCATATTCATTTGGTATTTTTTAAGCATGGGCGGAGGTCCCGGAGTTCTGCTACGTGGAACTCCGCAAAGTGCAAAAAAAACTCAGCCTCGATAAGCGGAGCTCCGCAAGTTGCAGAGTGTGTTGGGTAAATGCTGTTCCCGGAGATTTTCAGTGTCAGGTGCTTGTCTGCGACTGTGCAATCATCGCGAACAGCACCATGCACAGTGCAGATGAGCGCTGCATCCATTCTGCCGCTCATGTAGATTTTTACTCGAGCGGGAGCTTTCTCAACACGAACGCACAGTTTCTCAACACAAGCAGTCGTGAGCATAGTCGACCACTCGCAGTGAGAAATCTGACCACCTACGTTGAGAAATCTGACCACCTATGTTGAGAAATCTTGCCGGGACATTGATTTTCCACGCTCACGCTCGCCAACTTGATGTTGACGATCGCGAATGAGGAAAAATCTCGACGGTAGGTAGATTTTCCTTGTTCGTGCTCTCCAACTTGACGTTTATAAATGCAAGCAAGTGAAAAAACTACACGGAGCAGAGTTTTTCAGAAATCCACGAGCTCCACGTAACGCGGAGTGTGGAAATCTCTGCAAACTCCCCGAGCAGAGCGGAGTTCACCGCCAGACTTAGTATTTTGCTCTTTTGGTGGCAGCACTAATGTGCTCCTGCATGTTCAAATACTTGTCTAATGTTATCCCCAGAGATTTCTCAGAATCGATAATGTTAGGAGAGCAGTTGAGGGCCATTATATGCTTTATCCATAAATCAATGTTGGGTTTGTGGTTAGGTGGGATGATGAGGTGGAATTGTGTTTAGTTTGAGATGGTTATGCATTAGCCAGTTTTGAGTATTTTGTAGAGTTGTGTTGAGGGACCTGATGTCATCTGGGGAGGAGATGTTCAAATACAGTTCGGTGTCGAATGTATCAAAATACAACCATGTGGCAATTCCTATGACATTCCTGGGCACCGGTGCCACAGCATCTGCTGCACTATTGATCGCTACACCCCCGAACAGGAAAATGATTACCAGCCCACTACATAAAATCCAGTCAATGAAAATCGATGAGGTGCATGTCTTTGCACTACCACAGTCATCAATTACCTGCTTCTTTGTACGAATTAAGATAATATTTTTACCTGTGGCAACTCGTAATTGGTGCACTTTTCCAATTACAGCCGTGCCTCGCCCTCTACAGAATTTTAGTTTGGCTTACATATCTGTAAAAATCAGCCAATTTCATTTAAATTTATCACCGTCCACATTTAAGATACATTGCTTTTCACTCTGAATTTGTGATGATATGCAGTACTGATATTAAGATATATATTTAGCGATTTAGATAATGAATGAGGAAAAGTGTGGTTCCATTTGCCACACGCAATAATTGAACAAGATAACAGGCATTTTGAATTGTGGTAAACTGTTTTACAAGATTTATCTCGTTCGCTTCATTTAAAATTAATCAGTGGGCAAAAAACTGGACAGAATGCATTACTGCATATAAATCCAATGAGATTATTGAACCTAATCCAAAATTTGACCCACACCCACTTATTATAGGTTGCTAGTATAGGCATAGGGATGATTAACTCGTGCAATTTAGTGCATTTTTCAAAGTTTTTGCAAATTACCATGAAGTTCAACTTCATGGTAATTTGCTCCCCCTATTAGCGAAATCGCTAGTTTTTGTACTTTAATGCATTGCATTTAAGGAATCTCAATTTTCGATTCCTTAAATGCAATGGCAATTTAAGTAATCGCAATTTAGAGATTACTTAAATTGCGGTTTTTGCATTTGGGATGATGCATCCCAAATGCAAAAATACCGGTCGCAAAGGGGCAGATTCTGAGAATCTGCCCGTTTGCGACCGGTTTTTGCTTTGATGCATGTGGGCCAAGGTGCCAATGACACCAAAAACTCTGTTGGCACTTCATGTGGGTGCTGTCGCTAATCCAAAGTAGTATTGAGTACTGCTAAGACTTTGTCTTGAGGGATATTTGTGTACATCGCCTCTATACCTTAACAGATATTGGCTAGTCTCTTTAGAGGGGAGATTTTCCACTTTATTAATCGAGTCCATGGAGTCCCTGATGTAGGATCTTGTAATTAGTGCAAAAGGTTTCATAAATGTGTCTATATATTTTGCAGGAGGTCCTAAAAGTGAACCGCAGGCTGAAATAATCAGCCGTCCCTGCGGGTTAGTAGTATTTTTGTGGAACTTGGGCAAGACTTATATGGTAGGAATCTTCCAATCTTTCGTATTCAGGAACTCAAATTCCTTTTTGCATATCCAGCCCTCTTCCAGGGCTTTGGTGGTAAGTGAAAGGATTCTGGCAGAAATTCCTCAAGTTGGATTCTGTTGTATTGATCTGTAGAGGGTGGTGTTATTGAGTTGCCGCATTACTTCTTCATTGTACAAGGCTCTGTCCCAAATGACAATCCATTCCTTTTTATCGGTTGGTTTGATAACTATGAAGGTATTGTTGGCCAGATCATGTATGGCCAACGATTCAGCCTTCAAACTATTTTGTTAAGTTTATCTACCTCTCTAATGATTGTATCTTCAAAAGACAATGGGCCTCATTATGATGTCAGTCGGAAAGGCTCCGAACAGCATTCGGTTAATCCGAATACGATTCCAAACACGCCTTTCTAATCGGCTCGGAAACCCCTCCAACTGACCGATTACAATAGTTGGTAACCGTTTGGACTTTCCGAGTCTGCTCCGACTCGGTTCCGAACGGCATTTGGAGGAACCAAATCAGTTGGAGCCGACTCATACAGGTCTATGGACCGCGTTACGACCGTCGGATTACGATTAAGGGTGGGCGCAGTGCTCGGCTCCGCCCACGGAGTGTGCGTAGTGCTGCCTAATTCGCGCTTCGCAAAGTAGGCGTAGCAGGCAGACTACGCACATGCCACGGCGGAGCAGAGTTGCCCACCACCCGCCTCCCTCCCGCCCTCATTTTAAAATTACTTAGAAAGTTAAAAATAAAGAAAATTACTCACCTGAGCTGCCGCGTCCCGGGGCTCCATCTTCCTGATTCCTCGCTAGCTTCTTTCTCACTAATGCGCATGCGCGGGCGCCCGCGCATTTCTCGGGAGAAATGCGCATGCGCTGGCGCCCGCGCATGCGCATTTGTGAGGAAGAAGCTAGCGAGGAATCAGGAAGATGGAGCCCCGGGACGCGGCAGCTCAGGTAAGTAATTTTCTTTATTTTTCACTTTCTAAGTAATTTCAAAATGAGGGCAGGAGGGAGGCGGGCGGCGCGTAGTGTGGCTATGCGGAGTGTGTGGGTGCGCGTAGATTTGGGCACACTCCGTGATGCTCCGCGTAGCCCCACTACGCCCAGGGTTAATTACGATGTTGGATTCCGACAGCCTGTCCGAAACGGTTGTTCCGACATGGATCAGCTGTTGGAAACCGACTTTGGGGACCCGTTGCAGCCCCCCTACACCTGGGGGTCTCCGAATGGGGGACATGGGGGTACCTATTGGACCCCTCTCTGCAACCATGCAGTGTGGCAGGCGCCATGGTGTGCCCACCACAGGGTGCAAGGTTTTCCGCACCCACCCCTTTCTGCAATGGGAGCCTGTGTAGTCAGTCGGAACACAGGCTCCCATTGAAGTCAATGGGAGTCTGACCGAACGTTGTTCAAAAGCATCGTAATCTGTCGGTCAGACTCCTCGAATCCAATTCAATCGGAAACCGTTCCGAGACTGAGTCGGTTGGAATGCTTTCTCACCGACATCGTAATGAGGTCCAATATTTCTGAAGGCATGTTTGAACTTTCTGGGCAAAAAGTGGAGTTGTGTTTTAGGCCACTCACGTTGGTCTCACTCGTATCTATGAACTCAGCAAAAAACGATTTGAGTCCAAATTTGCTTAGAAATTGTAAAATGTCAGTTTTGGTATCTACCGGGTCTTGGACTTTGAGCGGAACAAAAGACAGACCTTTCCTTAGTATCTGGGTCTCAGAATCAGACAATTCATATTAAGATAAGTTATATTGTGGAATGGATTCTGTTGCTCTGGTAGGGTGTGGTTCTGCTAACGTCTGTATATTCTTCTCCTGGTTCTGAAAATGCCCTGATCTCTTCATTCCCCTCCTTCTCCTGTCCCCCTGTTGCCACCTCTGTCATAAAAAGGTTGGGCCCCTGGGTACAGGTAGTGTGGTGGGGCGGTAGGGCCTTGATCTGAGTACGTGTCTGAGAACATTATGAACTTCCTACGTGACCTTCATTGGTACTGCAAATGCAAAGTGCTGGGATTATTATTCTTGTAGAAATCTTCTTTTAGAAAGGGATATACAGTGTCTATTGTGAAGTTCTTGATATCCCTTGCAACCTCAGTTGTCTTCTGGTTGACAGTATGCACTTTGAAATCAGCTATCGTTTTTTTCTATCGATTCAAGTAGCTGTTTTGCATCTTCACTACCTATTTCTTGTTAAGATCTTCTATCTTTTTCAATTGTCCTCTGACAAATCATGTCATTACATGCCATTCGCTGCACAAATTTACAGCAAATCATGTCATTCATTGTAACATTTTACCACGAGCCGTTGTTCACAGTGCATTGTTTAAATATATCCTCACAAAAAAGCCCTCATGGCTAAGACATAAAAGGGGGCCATGTCTCTTTCAATGGAGTCATGCTATTGCTCTTCCAGGCCCTCTCTCCATACATCTTAGTGAAAAATAGATCATGCAAGCGACTGCAGAGGGTCAAATACAGATGTGGCACCAATTCCTCCTCGCCTTTCAGTGGGAGGGCATAACCCGGTCTCTTTTTCCTACCTAGAGGCGGCAGCGAAGCTTCTGGGTTTTACACTTCTGGAAGGGGATTTGATACAGCTGACGGCAAGTGGGGTGGCTTGATGGCCGACAACAAGAACCAAGGTTCACCGGAGATGCAGGGCAGGCAAGCCGTATAACAGAGAGATTAGTTTTGTGTTTGCAACAGGCCACTGGGAACCCGGAGCCCTCAAAGGAGGAGGCCTTTGCAGCCCCATAAAACCTTGTCCTGCATTCCTTCCAGGACCTTACACACACTAAATTTTATAAATATCTCCAACTCAAACATGCTCTCCATGCCCATTGTTTCCCCGCCAACACTTTCCCAGAGTTTAATCCCCTGGAAGCCAAGCGGCTTATGGGAAACCTGGGTCTCCTCGCTCATGATGAACTGCCAGATCAACGCCGTCTCCTCATCAAGCTTCCACACTCTTCGCCTGCTTCGAAAGATCTTCAGATGGATCCCCACTAAGGCTAGAAAGACAGTCACCCAAGCACTCATCAGCAGCAGACTTGACTATGGCAACACACTCTACACAGGTGTCACCCAGAAACTCCTCAGGAAACTACAGAATGTTCAGAATGCCGCAGCCAGACTGGTCCTCAACATCCCCTGTCACGGCCACATCTCTGAACACCTGCCAAGACCGTCATTGGCTCCCAGTCAACAGAAGAGTCATGTTCAAGCTCCTCAAAAACGCATACAAAGCCCTCCATGACACCAGACCAGCATACCTGAGTCACCACCTTTCATTCCACGTACCCACCAGACACCTTACTCTGCCGAACTGGCCCTTGCCACCATCCCTTGGATCCATGAGACCAGGACCGGAGTTAGATCCTTTTCCTACCTCGCCCCCAAAACCTGGAACACCCTGCCTCTCCACCTCAGGTAATCCCCATCGCTGACCCAATTCAGGAAGGATCTCCAGACTTGGCTCATTGACTGAACCTCAGCGCCCAGTAGGACATCCCCCTAGCACCTTGAGACCCTCGTGGGTGAGTAGTTGTGCCTAACAAATACTGATTGATTGATTCATCCATTCATTGGGCCGCGGAGGGATTTCTCAGATCTACTGCACACTCATTATCAACTCATCTGGCTCACCTGACCACCTTAGGACTCATTGGGAGGATTGTATTGGCCCCGTAGAGGACAAGGACTGGTGGGACGTCCTAATGGCCCCTCGTGAGCTTATCATCTCTTCCAAACTACGGCTCGTTCAGATCAATTATATTTACTCAGTATACCTTTCCCCAATTCGCCTGTACCGGGCAGGCTTATGCCACACCTCCGCCTGTCCTCGATGTGGAACTGACCAAGCAGATTTTTATCATATGGTATGGGCCTGCACAGTGGAGCTTCAGTACTGGTCTAGGGTGACCCAAGAGGAGTTGTTAGAGGTGCTGGGATGGGAGGTTACCCTCTCTCCCTTATTAGTTCTTCTTGGGGTGTTTGAGGGCTTAGAAGGGTACGAGAGATGAGAAGGCATTCCTGGGCATGGCCTTCCTGGTGGTGAAGCGAGATATCGTTGTGCGATGGATGTATCCCCGAGCCCCTACCTTGTCGGGGCAGAGACAGGGGGGGGTAGATTTGTGTGCGCAACAGGAGTGCCTGGTCTTTGAAGCCTGCGGTTGTCCCCATAAACATGGACAGGTATGGGGAAAATGGCTGGGTCGTGCACCCACCTCTAGACACAATGCACTAGGGTGCGTATTCGGGAGGTAAAGAACTCAGTGGGAGATTTCTGCACCTTGGAGAAGTGTAAGACAGAAGTGTTCCACGATGTGCCTATCTACAGGCGGTTCATCTCCCATGGCTCACCCAGGAGAGCAGAGGCACCCTTGATGATCCCATCAAAACTTCTGAGGTGCTACATGCAATAAATCACCTTAAACGGAAGAAAGCACCAACGTTGGGGGGCTTTACTGCCGTCTTCTATAAACCCTGCTGCACCTCTGGCAGGCCCCCTGTTGACTGAGGATTACAATTCACTGTCACAATCCTGCACGCTATCCTCAACGATGGCGGAAGACACCATATCCCTGATGGCGAAGCTCGAGGGAACCTGGAACCCAGAGTTCATTGCAGCCCCATAAAATGTCACCCTAAAGCTCCTCTGGGTACAACGCACCAGGGGTACATTTGGGAGGTAAAAACCTCAGCGGGAGATTTGTGCACCTCGGAGTAGCGTGAGAGAGAAGTGTTCCACAAGTTCGATATCACCTGATACCAGGCGGACAAGCCGAAGGTTGGATCTCAGTGTGCCTATCTAAAAGTGATTCCCCTCCCATGACCCACCAAGGAGGGAAGAGCCATCCTCAATGAGCCTAGCACAAATTCAGAGGTGCTACACCCAATAAAACACCTTAAACGGTGGAAAGCACCAGGGCTGAGCAGCTCTACTGACGACTTCTACAAACATGCTGCATCTCTGGTTGGCTGCCAGCTGACTGAGGTTTACAGTTCGCCATCACAATCCTGCACGCTATCATCGACGATGGTGGAAGACACCATCTCCCTGATAACCAAGCCCGGCAAAGACCCTATGATTTGTCAGTCTTGCCACCACATTTCCCTACTGAATCTCGATATTAAGTTGATGCCAAACATTCTGGCAACCCTCATAGGGTGGTTGGCCACCGCACCTAATCCATGCAGACCAGCGATAGCACTAAATGGGCCTTACACATCATTGACCTAGCATTAAATCAGGTAGACTAGTTCACACTGTAGTGAGCAGCCTCGGGGCACACTTTCATCAGTGGGTCACTGTACTTTATGCCTCTCCCAGGTTTCGAATCCAGGTCAATGTTCATCTTTCCAGGGTGATTTGGATCCAAAGGGGCACTCAGCAAGGCTGTCCCTTTTCTCCCATGCTCTTTGCCCTATACCGGCAACCCATCCTTCAGAAGATACATGTTCACGGGGAAATCCAGGGAACCCCCTTCCACTAAGATGACTTTAAGGTGTTAGCCTTCACTGGCGACGTAATGCTCACCTTGACTGATCCATATACTCTATGCAGAATCTCCTTCCGCTTTGGAGGCTAACAGGCTGGGAAAATCTGTGGGACTGATGATTTGTGGGGGAAGGCTCCAAGTAGCAGCCCCTTTTCGTTGGATGCTTGGGTCACTTACATACCGGGAGGTGATCCTCACACCCAATCTATATACCTGAGCAAGGGCTAACTTCAAACTTCTAGCACATTTCCTTAAAATGCTCACTCCGTCCTGGTGCCTCCACACCATCTCTTGGGTTGGAAGACTTAGACGGGCACAGATGGGCTTGGCCGAAGGCGTGCCAAAAGCAAGCGCCCATCCGTGATCTGACTGCGACCAGCAACAGAGACCCTGGTTCTCTGACCCACCTCCGGTACAACTCCAGCACCCTCCACGCTCTCAACCCAGGATGCAGTACAACTGGCAGCTTTCGACACTGAGCAACACCCAAGGCCCGATGTCCTGTCGACACTGCCGCTGCACCTTCACCCACCTCCGGACCCCAGCAGCAGCCCCAACCTTTCGGACCTCACCGCTCACAAAACACTCCCCCGCATCCTTCTCAACGTGTACTCCCTACACAAGCTCGCCATAGAAATCTGGGACCTCCTCTACTCCCACGCACCCGACTTCACCTTCCTCACAGAAACCTGGACAAACGCCAACTCTGCGCCCGACATCACCACCGCCATTCCAAATGGATACAAGATCCTGCGGAAAGAGCGCCCCACCCGCTCAGGAGAAGGCAACGCCATCATCCACAAAAGCAACCTCCGCATGACAATCACCAACCCGGACGACACTACAACCCTCATGGAGCATCTCCACTTCCAGGTCCAGACCAACCCTAAAATGACTCTCTGTGGAACCCCCAGCCTCCGAGCTCCATTCTCCGACACCATCAACGACCTTATCACACCCGAAGCCCTCACCTCCACAGACTACATCCTACACCGAGATCTAAACTTCCACCTGGGCAACCACCACGACCCCAACACCACTGCCCTCCTAGAGAACCTCGCCAACATAGGACTGAAACAACTTGTCACCACCCCCATGCACATACCAGGACACACACTAGACCCCGTCTTCGCGGAAGGAAGTAGCGTCTCCTACAGCCACATCATGGAACTCCTCTGGACAGACTACCACTGCATCCACTTCAAGTTCAGAAAACTCACTGTACACAAGCACGTCCACCGCCTACCCCGTAAAAGGTAGAACAAAGTAACCGAAGACCAGCTTACCTCTGCCTTCATCAGCACCCCACCACCGACTACTCCAGATGCTAACACCATGGCATGCAACCTCCAACACTGGATCACAAACTGCACCAACACAATCACACTCCTCAAGAAAGCCACAGGAAGACTGATCAAGAAAGCAAGCTGGTTCACCCCTGCACTCCAAGAATCCATGCGCTCCTGCAGATGACTCAAAAAGACATGGAGGAACAAAAAAACCTTAGAAATACACACCGCCTACAGTGCAACCACCACAGCACACCACCAACTCATCAAATCTACAAGGAAGAAATCACTCCAAGACAGAATCCTCAGCAATCCCACAACACCAAAGAACTCTTCTCCATCCTTAAGTAATTTGCAAACCCTGCAGCGAAACAACAGACATCCCACTCTCCTAAAACTTCTGCAACAGACTTAGCACCATTTTTACCTCAAGATTAAGATGATCTACGACAACTTTGACAACCAAGAACTCCGCATTGCTCCAGTCCCCCACCCCGGTGACGTTACCCAACATACCCTTCTCACTTGGACCCCACTTACGACAGAAGACACCTTAAAGATCATGAAGAGCATCTGATCCATTGTACCCTCAGACCCCTGCCCATCCCATATCTTCAACAGTGCCGCCACTGCCAATGCACCTGAACTACACAGGACGATCAACTGCTCCCTCAAAACTGCCCCTTTCCCCTACAACTGGAAACATGCCTAAGTCAACCCCCTCCTGAAAAAAACATTTGTAGATTTGACGGACCTCAAGAACTTACGGCCCTTCTCCCTCCTTCCATTTGCAGCCAAAGTCATCAAAAAGGGTGTCAACACCCAGCTAGCAAACTTCATCGAAGCAAACAATGTCCTGGACATCTCCCAATCCAGATTCCGCAGCAACCACAGCACGAGACCGCTCTACTTGCCGCCACCATTCAGGCCCTCCTCGACCTGGGCCAAAAGGAGCCCTCATCCTCCTGGACCTCTCAGCCGCCTTTGACACCATCTCCCACTGCACACTAGCCACCAGACTCCACAACGCCGGCATCCGCAGAAAGGCCCTTGACTGGATATGCTAATTTCTCACCGGCAGAACTCAGCGAGTCAGACTCCCGCCCTACCTCTCGGAACCAACAGGGACCAGATGTGGAGTGCCCTATGGATGCTCCATCATCCCCACCCTCTTCAATATCTACATGGCCCCCCCTAGCAACCATCGTCAGAAACAGCGGGCTCACCATCGTCTCCTTTGCCGATGACACCCAGCTTATCCTCTCCCTCACCAAAGAACCCTACATCACCAGACACAACTTCCAAGAAGGGATGAAAGCTGGTGCCACCTAGATGAAGAAGAGCTGCCTGAAAATCAACTGTGAGAAAGCAGTATTACTCATCCTTGTTTCACACCCCCTCCACATGGGATGACACTTGGTGGCCTCCTGCCCTCGGACACCCCCCCACCCCGACGGACTACGCATGAAACCTCGGCATCATACTAGACTCATTGCTCACAATGAACCACCAGATCATCGCCGTATCCTCGGCCTGCTTTAACACCCTCCACATACTCTGAAAAACATTTAGATGGATCCCAAACAAATACAGAAAAACAGTCATGCACGTCCTCATCAGTAGCAGACTGCACTACGGCAATGCTCTCTATGCCGGAATCAACACGAAACTACTTTGCAAATTCCAGACCGTCCAGTACGCTGCAGCCATTCTAATCCTAGACATCTATGGTCGCAACCACATCACCCAACACCTCCACGATTTCCACTAGGTCCCCATCGAAAGAATAACTTTCAAGCTCCTCACTCACACATACAAGGCCCTCCACAACATCGGACCAGCATACCTGAATGACTGCCTCTCCTTCTACGCACCGAAGAGGCACCTCCGATCAGCTGACCTTTTTCTGGCCACCATTCCACCCATCTACAAGACCAGACCAGGAGAAAGGTCCTTCTCCTACCTCGCAGCCAAGGCCTGAAAGGACCTCCCCCTCCATCTCCGGCAAGCCCCTACACTGCTTCAGTTCAGGAAGGACTTCAAGACCTGGCTCCATTGACCCCAACACTCAATGGAGCCATGTTCCCCCCACCCCCTCAGCACCTTGAGACCCTCGCAGGTGAGTAGATGCGCTTTACCAACAACTGATTGATTGATTGATTGATTGACACTCCTTTAAAATGTCAGTCCTTCCAAAGATTTTATATATGTTCCAAGCCCTCCCCTTACTACTACATAAGGCGAAGCTCCAACAGCTTGCAGACATCCTCCAACAGCTGGCTAGTCCTTCATATGGGCCTGCAGATGCCCCAGGCTTAAACATCAAACCATCACCCTAGCTCCACAACATAGTGGGCGGGGATTTCCTGATATTCACTACTACTATCTGGAGGCATAACTGAGGTACATAGTAGAATGATTCTGAGAGGAGATGGACAAGTCACTGTGACTTATTTAACCAAAACATGACCATTAGCAGAGGTCCTCTGCCTGCCTAAATCTCAGTGTGGCGGCAATCTCTACATTTCACTGGTGATGAGGGTTACCCTGGATGCTTGTAACTACCACTCTCAATATAGGTGGGCTACTGGGCACCCATCCCTTTTAACACCAATCTTTGGGTACAGAGACTTCAAGTAGGATGCGATACTGCCTTGTAAATAAGGCCCCCTTTCACTCAATGCTTAGCGTAAAAGGGGTGGGCAGTGGGTGTTGCTGTGGGCGTTCCACCGCAACATCCATTGATTTTGACGCTGCCCCCTATTTACAAGGGCAGCGTAGTAGGAGGCAGCGCCAAAATTAAGACCAGGGAAAACCTGGTCTTAAGTTGGCGAAATGAGGAGAAATGCTTTATTTCTCCTCGTTTTTGCTTTTTCCATGTGTGCTGCCTTGTGCAGCACACATGGAAAAAGCAAAAAAACTTGGATTGTTTATGTACCGGAAGGTCCCCTTTCCTGCACATAAACAATAGTTTTAAAAGAATTACATTTCGTGACTTCCATCTGTGCTGCATTAAACAGCACACATAGAAGTGACAAAATGCCATTTAAAGATTGTTTATGTGCAGGAAGGGGGACATTATTGCACATAAACAATCTTCCCCTGCACGCAGACATCCTTGCACTATGGTTCAAGGATGTCTGCGTTGGGCCTACACTGCTAAGTGTAGCGCCAGAGCAGGGGGAAATGCAAACTTGCACCATATTGTTGTAAATATGGTGCAGCCTTGCATTTCTGAAGTGGCGGAGTGAGGCGTTAAGTCACTTCCTTGTACATATGCCCCTTAGTCTTCCAAATTTACTCCACTCTACTCATGAATGCCCTGCGTACAAGTCCAACTTATCAGACTAGTCGGAAGGAGGGCCTGGGGTCACCGTAGATGATTAACAATGGGGTGCCATATATTCACGCACAACCAATTTTGTGAGACACGCACGAGGAAGGGAGACACTATACAAGATCCTCTATAGGAGGCACTATACACCAGCACGTTTACCGAGATGGGACAGCACTAATTCAGGAAACTGCTGGAAGGGGCATGGGGAGAGGGGAACTCTCTAGTACATTGTGTGGACCTGCCCTTTTCTGGGCTAGTTTTGGGAAGAGATGCGCCAAGCCATCGCCTCAATCGGAAGATGTCCCTTGGAGAATGATCCCACCTCGATCCTACTAGGGTTGCCACATACCCACTTCACTCTTCCAAAGGGAAGAGGATCTCACACCTTCTCTTGGCAGCTTAACAGATGGGAAACATCCTTTACCCCGCATGCGTTACTCCGCAGTGCCATTACCCTGAAGTTTTTACACCGCAAAATCCTTTACAAACCAGGGCTTTACACCGCAAACTATAACAACGCATTCCCCAAAGTAACGCCACGCTGGAGTTAGAAGAGTAAATTGCGTTTTAATGAGGAATGAGCTGTAATAGTTTGTGGTGTAAAGCCCTGCGTTGCAAAATATTTTGCGGTGTAAAAACTGTGGGGTAATGGCACGCGGAGTAAAGTGTCCCATTCTTAACAGATCATCCTGGCTTTCTGAGGGAAAGACCTCCTCCTCCCCAATACCTCCATGTGGCTACTGAGGGTATGGAAGTTGATAGGCGTGTGAGAAGATAGCATACGACATGTAGGATGCCTCAGATAAATGAATATCCCTGTGGGACCCGATCCTAGATCACCTCAGTTGAGCTAATAGGAATCCTACATGTCCAAACCACCTCAGAGCACTGTGATTAATATTCCATTACAGATCAACTGCCGAAGACAACCTTTAACTTTCATGAGACATCTGAATACTAAGCTTCTGATTTTCTGTGTCTTTACCCAGCGCCGTGGTGTTGTGGGGTGGGGAGGCAGGGTTGGGGGAAGGTCGTTGTTCGTTCCTCTTTGGTCGAGCTTAGCGGTCACAGATGGGAATGCCCACCTCAAGTTTGTACTAGGAAATGACAATAAAAGCAATTGAAACCTAAAGACATCCACATGTACAAATTGACAAAAGCACACATTGCACGCTAAAGTATAGTGCAAAACGATGGGTTGGAAATGTATGTAATCACACATAATTTCACATCATAGAGCTGAAATTTTGTGAAATTATTCAAAGAGCAAATTAAAAGAATTTCACACAACTATTTAGAAGTATTTAGTTTGATAACTTGCCCATTAATGGCCAACTCTCTCTCCACACGGATTCAAATGTTTCCTTAGGGTTTCTTTGTGGCTCAGAAAGACCCCCTCCTGCAGGGCAATTCCTGGGGCCGTATTACAGAGAGTGCCCTGGAGGTGCAACAGGCGATTGTGCCCGCTTTGCTTGCCCCGTGGAACGTTGGTAGTCTAGAAGGGGCCGCAGCTGCTTGTGCAGCCCATTCTGTAATAAAGATAGCGCTGGCACACATAAAACGCTAGCACTATCTGCAGGGGGCAATCCCTCATTTGTATGGGGACAAGCCACATGCAAATGAGGGTATCCCTTTGCCTCTGCACCTGTGCCGTGTTACAGAGGCGGGCACAGAGGCAAAAAAGGTGTCAGGAAGCGCACTGACAGTGTGCCACCTAAAAGGTGGTGCACTGTCAGTGCACCTCCTGAGAGCAGCCCTCTGCATAGTCCAGTTCTAGGTCATGGCATAGACAGTGTCGCTTGTGAAAGCCTCTTCATGGCTGTGTGGATCCACTGAAATTGCTTTGAAATGATGTTGCAGGCTCTTTGAATGAGTCGGTTAGTTCATTCCAGGGCTCTACTATTGGTTGCTTATTGAGTCTTTGGCTTTTTTGGGTTTGAAGGGCTGGGCACTCAGCTCTTGTTCATCTATGAACTTCCTCCAGCAGCAGTGGAGTGGTACTTTGGGTAATCTTGCTGTGGCTCGGCAGGCCATAACCAAACCTGAGCCCATAAATCTAGACTGCATGCCTTGACGGGTAATGCATGTGCCCCCCCACATAAATGTTTCATGCATTTAATTAGATGTATACTGGATGAGCCTCAGTAAGGAGGTCTCCAATATACACGTTGTTGGGACTGACAGCATGACATCAATGAGAACAGGATATGAAACATTTATGTGAATTCTGCTGCACCATGATAGACACAATAGAGGAATTAATGGAGTCTTCTGACTGAATGGGGATATTGAGCCCTGATGATGTCCGAAGGGACGAAACGGATTGGCTGGGCTGTGTAGACTGCTTTTGAGTCAAGGATGGACTTTTAAACCCTCCTTTTCTTCTAAAATTGGATTTTCTATGGGAGCATAATGTTGTGTCTTGTCAGATATGTAAGTTGTGGAAAGGGGAGTAGTTGAATCAGGGAGTGGTGGGGTGGAGCAGTCAGTGTTCATGCATCCACAGCAATTGCATCCTGTCAGATAAGGTTGGTGCCAGGGAGGCAAAAACTGGATCTACCATGTGTTGGGAGTGTAAATGCTGGCTAGTAAAATGGGGGACCTGACGAGCCTTCCCTGTAAGATCACATTGCAGCCTTCTCTGTCTGTATTGGCGCACAGAGTCTCCAATGGTATCCCAACCCTTATCCAGATTAGTGATACCCAAGGCGTAGGAGGAGAAGCCTCTAGCATAGATCGGACCCCACCACCTCCGTTTCAGTTTGGTGATCTCCTTTTTCACTAGGTGCATCTCCTGCAAGAAAGCAACATCCACCCCCATCTTTTGAGGTATGTCAGGACTTTGTGCTTCCTGGACAGTGTGGTCATGCCCCTACCATACCAATTGAGAATAGAGTAGCTATTTGCGTAATGTATCATGGTGTATAAAATATGCAATGCCAGGGTCTGGCCAGTGGGGTAGCCCATGCCACCCCTCCGACACACTTTGCTTTCACATGTGTAGGTAACCAGTGGGTCGCCGCCCAGCCAAATGCAATATTACAGGTTCACAAATAGTGCAGTACCTGGGCCATGCAAATGCATAACAATAATCCCCAACTCCCTCTTACCAGGGCCGAAAGGCAATGACCATTCATACAACAACTATAACCTGAATAAGAAATATTGCCTTTTCTCCCATATCGTGGTTGAACTTTGAAAAAATTGAGGAAATGCAGAGACCGCACACAATAGTAGCCCCCTCTGCCCATCTCCTGAGTCCAAACCAATGTCACAGGGGTCTTGTCCCACCCTATCCCATGCGTGCATGTGCCCTCAGTATTTGCCCAGTGTTACTGCAACAGTACAAATTCACTGCCAGTCAATGCTTCAGTTATACATAGTTTGCTGTTCTCAGCATCACCTGTGGTACCCCATGGACTGCCTCCAACCGAGTGTCAGAGTTGCTTCGTGAGGCCTCTGATGAGTGTGCACTTAGGTCTTGCGTCTCCACTGGTCTCGTTCCACTTCTGTTTTGTCAGTACCCTTGGGTTGCATTGTCTTTGCCTCTGCCTCTTAGGTGGCAGGGGCTTGGTCCCACCTGTGCCACCTGTACCTGCTCTGTGTGTTTCTTGCCAGTCCCAAGTAGCCTCTGGTTTGTCGAAGAACAATGTATCTTCACTTATAGCCTGGTTGGGAACAGCAGCATGTACTTTACTCCAGTATCAAAGTTTGGTCAAGTTTGGACTCTAGCAGTGTTTGCTGTGCCCCCTTTTTTCTGTCTCTCATGGTTGATGCCCGGGTCCTCCTCATGTAGGTGGTGAGGGGGTTGTTATCTACTCTCGGTCTGGTTCTGCTGGCCCTGTCCTTAGTCGGGCAACTTCATATTTGGTGAATCCCGAGAAGACCAAGGGTGTGGCTGGCGGGGGTCCCACTACTCAAGTTTGTGGTGTGTTCATAGTGTGAGGTACTTCCACCACTCTAGGGCTGTGTTGGAAAAGGTCAGCGCAGTGTTGCTCACCAGTGGGTGGTGCTACGGGTGTCTGGTGTCGTGTAGTAAAGCCACATGGCATGGTCACGTCGTCCATCCACTCCGCTGCCGTTGGAGTCACAGTGTATTCTGGCCACACTTAGGGGGGAATCAATAAGGCCAAGTCCCTGCAGCGTGGGATCCGCAGGGGCTCTACTCAGTGCACGCAGTGTCCTCCCTCGCTTTCTGCCATCCTGCGTCCTGCGCGCAGCGCTTCAGCGGAAGCAGCAGCCCACAGTGCGGTCGGGTGCAGCACCGGCCTGTGCTCCTCCGCACACTGAGCGAGTCCCTCCAGTCAGACGTTGGCTCCCTCAATGGTCCGACAAGCGGCTCCCTAAAGGTCTGAAGCATTGCTCCCTTTCGCTAAGGAGGACATCCACTTAGGGCCCTCCAGTAATTTTTAGGTACCTTCAGAGACGGTCATAGGATTTTTGGGGCCCTGGGCAAAATTAAAGATACAGGGCCCCCTGTAATTTGCAGCTAATGTGTCATCACAGGCAGTGACATCGCAGGGAAATTAATCTTCTTTTGCATCATTGACCTGACTTGCAAAACACAACTTCTTGGGAATAGATATCAGTATAATGGATAAGAACCCAAATAACCCACATAAACCAAGTCCATATATTTTAAATCTTTGTTAGTGGCGCACAGTAGTCCAGCTGGATGGAAACGCTTGGTGCAGCTCTCACGAAAACGTACTCCAGTATTCTTTGCCCAATGTTAACTGATTGCAAGCCTTCTCTTTAGGCAATCTGAGGTGCACAGAGGTGACTTACGAGAAAAAGAGTATTTAAGTGCTTCAAGAAGTGGTAGTGGGCACTCGAGCACACACCTGCCCTCAGCCAGGACCTCAGTGGACATGGCGCACAACAAACGGCTCGGCACAGAGTTCTTTACTGCAGGGCACCTTATAGTGGTTATGTGTTAAAAAATAGACTCAGCAGGCACAGAAATGTGATGCTGCAGGGAGATATAGAAAAATATGACTCTTGGCTGGTACAGGATGAAGCAGTCAAGAAGCTTGTAGTTCTGAGATGTAGGGAGGCAGCAGGGAGAGACTGTGAGATATAGGGATGGAGCAGGCACAGACTGGGTTTTGTAGAGACAAAGCTAAGGTTACTAATGAGAGAAGATAGACATGCATAGAAATGTACAAGGCAGTTAGTCTTGGGTTTTCTCGGCTGTAGAGCCACGGTGAATGCCCGCCTCACTCTCCATGGCCTTGTAGCCATCAAGCAGTGCTGTGAAGCCCAAGAAAAGGACCCCACTTCCCAGACCCTTCCACCCATGATATTGCACTGTAAGGCCCAGTGGAGGGGGACATTCCTGCCAAATATCACTCATGACAGGATAGATGAATTCGTGTGTTAGTCTTCACTGCCTTTCTGCACTGAAACAGTTTGTTACACAATTTACAAAGTTCATATAGCTCTACAGCAGTTCATGGTTTTTCACCACAAATGAGCAGTTATTTGCCAGTTTGAACTTGGAGAAGAATTGCAGCACTTAACTGCTACTTTTGTGTAGAGCCCTACAGGATGGTCTCAAGTTGAGGAAAGGTGGGTGCTGTGTCACCTAGCTTATAAACAAGGAGGCATATAGTAGCTGAGAAACTCTATTTAAAGGAGATATGTTAGTGTACAGTTGAAGAGTCGTGCTGCAATTCATAGATCTGGCCAAGAGGAGGACACACCCCATAGAGAAAGACTAGCTCAATCAATGCTCCTCGCCTCTTTGCATTCTGGTACTTTTAGTTCCGCATTTTAATAGCAGGGAGGGCTACAAGTCTCAGATGCAAAGTAATACTGGAAGTGCCATTCATGCCTGATGGAAGGTATCTTCAGAGCCTGAGATCTATTCACATCAACACACAGGATAATTTTCATACCTGTATGTAGTTTAATCAATAAAGGTTTTATTCCACAGAAAATAAAGTATTATTCTGTGTACTCCTGTGGTTGTTTCCTAGTTCACCGAGCAGTCCAATCAGGTTCCAGGGTGATGAGGTTGGCAGGAGGGAGGGCTCATTACTGAAGAGGAAAAGCATATGTTGTGTGCAGATGCCCCACAGGCAACAGATCATAACCAGATAGTAGTGGGCGTGTACCACCCAAAAAGAAGTAGCAGATTGGTTTATATCATGGCAAAGTTTTCCTGATTAAAAGGTCGAAAAGTGAACATTTGCATGTGATAATGCTTGCTAGACCTTTGCTTTAAAAAAGTATGTATCTCTGGAACTAGCAACAATACCAAAATCTAATTTGTAGAACCGCTCACAATAGTGTCCCTTTTAATGCCACTCATATGCTATAAAGGTATTATCGATAAAGCCGCTACAATCTTGCAAATGTAACACACATGCAATTTGAAACCTGAGGGACCCTTCTTCTAAGCAAAGAAGCCATGGTCCAACGCTGTGGGCTCCCGAAATGGGCCCCCTTTCTTGGGCTTCCCAGCAATGATGTAGTGCTGCAAGGCCAGAAGAGGGCTCGCACCCGTGAGCACTGGACTAAAGCTGCTAGGCCTAGTGATCCTATGCTAGTATTGCCTCCTGAACATTATTTTTATAGCATGGCATTTCTATTTATGCCCATGCATGAAAATAACTTGGAAAAAGGAGAGATTTTTCTTCTTCATTATGTAATATAAACAGAAGCAAAAGAAGAAAACACTTGTAAGATATTTGCAAGTCGGTTTTAGTTATTTGTCAATGATTATAAAAGCAAACATATTAGTTATTTGCTTTGATACAGAGACATGACAATGATTTTACACATCTTCTTTTCCACCTAGCAGAATCTGCTCCTTTCAGAGTAGTAGAATGTAAACACATGACCGGTATATTTGTGAGAAATGAGGCAACTCTCCTGCGCTGTGTGGCCCGGGGTCATCGAGCCACTGTATAGTGCTACAAGGCCTAGCCAAGAGGCCCCCTCCCCTGGACATCGCAATGCAGGATCATGGCTGTGAGGCCTGATTGAGGAGGGCTCCCTCCACTGGCAATGCCGGATAGAGCTGCCAATTAAAAAAAAAGAAACAAAAGAAAGTGGTAATTTGTTTACATTTTCATGCTCGGCGAATGGAATATCTGTCACCGTTGTGATGGAGTAACCCATCCACCGAAAACCAAACCAGGCCCCAAGTTCTGCTACGTATCCCTATGTTTACTCTAATAACCATGGAGCAATAACATACAACAACTCTCAAATAATATAAAGGGATTCCTTCTTGTTTTTGCTCTTTAATATTCATATTTCAAAATGGGGAAAAATCCGATTTCACTGAATTTCCTAATTCATTGATATGCAAACATGATCCAGCGCTGAGAAGCCAAAGGTAACGGGGCCCCCCTCCTGAGCCGTGTAGCACTGGATCATGTCTGGATCATGTCTGTGAGGCCTAGGGGATGGGTTCTCCCACCATGGGCCTGAAACACATTACTCAGCACTGCGAGGCCCAGTGGAGAGAAGCGTTTGGGGGTCCTCTCCCACGCCTTACAGGTGGTATGCAATGCTGCACGGCTCAGGAGAGGGGAGGGGACCACGACACCCAGAGAATGGCAGTACAGGCAGGACGGGACCCTGCCTAGCCAAAGAGACATGACAGGGTTACATAGAGTAAGCACAGCCATGGTCAGACACCTAGAACAAGAAACAGACACACATTACTGGAGCAGTGAGGATTAGTGACACCCTTATACTGTACAGCCAAGAGCTACGTCAATGTTGTTTCGCTGCATTGATGTCCAGGGGTGGTGGTGGGGACTGGTAGGATTTTTATATGAGGCTGGCCACTCACCTCTCCTGTTTTCTGGAGGTTCATTTCTCACAGTGATTATCCAGTGCTGCTAGGCCCAGGAAGTGGAGGGGGCCTCTACTAGGCATCCTATGCTCGATCATGGCTGTGAGGCCTATTATAGGGGGGCCCTCCGCATGAATTGGTGGGTAATGAATTTCATTGGTTGACTGATGTACAGATGGCTGGATTTTACCGGTTGATCGGCTGATGGGTGGGTAGGTTTAATAAACAGAATGGTAGATATGGAGTGGGATGAATAGATGTATGGGCAGTGCACTGTACTTAACAACATTGACAGATGTAACTATTTTGATGTACAGGTGCGTGCTAACACAGTGCAAGTGGCTGTGATCCTTTTATAACAAGCTCTTCCTTTTAAGATAAAAAGCCCGTTGTCTGCCTTTTTACCAGTGTGAGTTCTCTTTTTGAAATATCCTCACACTTATGGTTACACTTGAGCAGGCATAAAACCTGTTGCGCCCAGAACAGAGGGGAAGTGGTTTACTCTTTTCACACTTTTCAACTATGAATCTGTGTTTGGAATCACACATAGTGTTTTTGTTCATAGAGGGGGAGCACCTCTCCTGGGCCTCGCAGCCATAGCATAGCATAGCACTACTAGGCCCACGAGAGAAGCCCCCTCTTAGTGGTCTCACAACGCTGTATAATATCTATGAGGCTCAGAAACGCCCCTCCTCTGAACTTTTTAGCCACAGTGTAATGGTATAATGCCCAGGAGAGGGCCCCCCCAGCCCTAAGAGGGTTTCTGGGTCTCGGAACTTCAGTGTAGCAGTGTAGCCCTATGTTGCCCAGGAGAGAACTCCCCTCCCCTGGCGCTCGCAGAGCTGGTTAATGTCTACGAGGTCTAGGGAAGTGAGCCCACCCCTGTGCCTCACAGGCGAGATTCAGCAAAAAGACGCTCAACGGAGATGGGCACCCTACTAGGCCTTTCAAGGAAATACACTGGAGCCCATCTGTATAAGCCTAATAAGGTGATCTCACAAGGAGATACAGGGGCTTAGCAGGTCCAGCATACAGGCCCCATGGGATTATGGTAAAAAGAGACAGTATGCTGTTCCTATGGGGGTATGGGAAAGGAATATGACAGGCCAATAAAGTTATGTCAGTTACGGGCAGGTGCTAGATAAGACAAGACAGTCCATGCTTGTACACGGATAGCTCCAATAAGGAGCAAGGGTCCTCACCCACCCCAAAAGGTGTCATGCTTCATCATAGGGCAGCTCCTCGTTGGGCCGGAACTGCAATGCCCAATGGGCCCCAAAGGGGACCTTTTTGCCGGAGTTCTTCTCGGTTTGCCGTTGTGAAGCTAAAAAGAAGTTTATAGAAGGCACCTATGTGTAGTGAGAAGAAGTAGGATAGTATAGGTGTGTGGTTAAAAATGACTACTGGATTCTCCAAAGATAATTTATTCGAGGAGTATGTGGGCCATGAGTAAAAACACAGACTAAAGAGTAGTAGACTGAGGAGGGAAAATTAAACACACTTCAGTTTTCTGATTAGTGAGTTGTGCAGGGGGTCGACTTGTTTCATGCCTTATTCAGTCCATATGGATCTAGGCATTTCTTCAGGACCTATATAGCCTCATCTACTCAAAGGGGCGGCATGTAACGAATAAAAAAAAAAAGTAAAGAGTTACGTCCCCTCAAGTCAGGATTCAACAGTAGTCCTAATGATTTGTGAAAACGAGAGGTATGTTATACTTTCTGGGAAAATGGTGCACCTAAATAGGGGGATTCCGCCCCAACAGAGACAGGCCGGGATGCTCGCAGGTGTTGCGAGAGAGGCCAATTTTGGCTGAATGGCTCCTAGTGTGGGACCTACCCATGGCAGGCTGTCCACGGGTGACCAGATTTTGAAAAACAAAAAACTCACATTCAGCAAAAATAGAAAAACTCGCTACAAGGGAGTGCAGATTGACTTAAATTACAATAGTTGTTACAATTGAAACATAGACAGGTACTAATGGACTAAATTGAATGCAATTTTTAAATCCATGACACCTGGCCACCTTACGAGCTGAACTAGCTGTTCCCTCCTCCACTCTCTTCTCCTCACTTGGTATGTTCTTGTGTCCTGCTGATCGATTTGGGAAACAAAGGGATGCTTTGTTGCCTGGTAACTACAAATTGGCAATGCTCCGCACACCACCCCCCAACCCAAGAAATGCCACCACGCCCTTGCAGTGCAGGCGATCAAGACACCTTTCTGTGAAAACACCTCATGATGGGGGAGGGGCCGCAGGAGATGTGTGTGCCGAGTTCACTGTGTCTCAGGGAATCAGTGGACTGTGGTGCACTTCACTGGGGCCCCATGTTTTGGAGGTAAGTGCGGGGCCCTGGGCAGCTGCCCACACTGCCCATGTCTAGCACCGGCCCTGGGTACCTTGTGGTGCTGCAGGCAAGAGCGTTTATTTTTGGATCCAGTCCCTGCCTGCGCCTGCAGCAGGCTGCTCAGCTCATCCACAGCTTGGTTGCCCCGGCTTTGGGCTACACCGACCATTAAGGGCTCGTTCTGCCTAACTAGTGGTGCCACAGTCATGGAAGGTGGTTGTTGCTCTCAGGAAGCCCTGTTGCCTCGGGATGTGCAGGAGGTCTCTAAGGCACCGCCATCTTTGCGCAGTTGGCCATGCCCCCTAGCCCACAACGGCATTGTATGAGTCACCATTTACAATGTACCAAACAAAACAGTAGCATGGTGTTTAATTGTATACAGTTTCTAGCACAGAAATGTTATCCAAAAAACGATAACTACCGCCATAAAAGACGGCTATGTTAATATAAGTCATCAAATAATCCTGAACAATAAAACACACATAAAGGGAAACGATGCGAAAAAATGCAGTTACTTAATTGAAACTGTGAAATGCCAATGTTCAATGTTTTCCAATAATAATTTACAGAGCGAAATTACTGTTAACACCAGTCGTGCCTATTGCATTGGAAAATAGATTAGCTACCGAGCTGATTCAGTAAGTGGATTAAAGGCAGGAATGCTGTTGCATAAATATTAGTCTCTCTCCCTTTATCAGCCATCTCCTCGCTCTATTTTCGCACCACTCTCCTTCCGGCCTCCGATTCCTTCCAATATTCGTTCTTTTGACACTTCCATCCACCCTCTCTCTCTTTTCTCTGTGTTCTCAGACACTTTTCTTTTCTCTCCATCACACCCCACCTAAAGGACTTTTCCGAAGCTTCTAAACATTTTTCGCCCTAATCCTAATTGTAATCCATTTTTTTTCATGTATAGACTGTCACGTTCAGCCTCCTTCTGTCCCCTCACTCTCTGCCCCGTTCTTGCCTCCACTAGCGCGATCTAACCCACATCCGCTCCGCCTCTGTTCTTCCCCTGCTTGAACCCCAGTCCTCCCCTCTCCGCATTTCACTATGGCGTCTGCTTTCATGCTCTCTATGCCTTTGTCTTTTCATGCTCTGCTCCGCCCCTAGTCTGTCTCTTTCCAAATCGTTGTACCCTTCAATCACTAGGGTATGCAGTCGAATATAATTTTTTGAAGTTGTACATTTACCACTTTCCTTGGCTTTTGTCCCCCCTCACCCACCATCTCCCCACACACGTCCAATAATTATTGCTAATGTGCCTAAAGGCTTTTAAAGATCATGGGAGGACAAGTTGTGAAGCAATCAGAGCAAAGTACATTCACGATGTGCTGTCAATCACCAGATTTCACTTGATAGTGCAGGTATGATGGCACACTGCAGCACTAACGAAATGTGCAGTGCAACTGTGGATGCCACTGTGTGCATGCCGCGTGCAGCATAACGTGGTATGAAGATCTCTTGACAGGTGGCCAATAATGGCATCAATGCCCACCTTTTATGCACACTCAAATGCACGTAGGCAAGGTCCAAATCTTGGCATTGCACAGAAAATAATTCATCATTACATAACCATAACTTAAGTGATAACGTAGTGCAAGGGCTCCTGGGTAATATGGGTGCTTTCATTGAAGGCCATGGAAAGGCATATCAAGGAGGTTTGTACTCACCTTCTTGCTTATAAGCGGTAGGGCTGCAGGCCTAGGAAAAACCATGCTGTGAAAGAAGCGTACCCATTCCTAGGCAACCATCCCAATCTTTTACGCCGTCTAACCAAAATGGAAGGAATGTTGCAGCCCGTACGTATCTTATGCAGTGAGAAATGGTAGTCGGTGTCTGCATAGTGCTGCATTCCCATGACTTGTGGGCCCACTTCTGTGGTGTAGTTTAGGTGATTTATTACCTAGTTCCCACCCGGGACCTTCTACTTTTGTGGGTTGTTGCAAACAGGCCGATCAAAGGCTTTAGAACTAAATGTCAAATAAGGAACAAGTCTCTACAATGCAATCGGTCTCTCATTTGTAAAAGTCAGAGCTATTGGCGTTGAAAATGATATTGTTTCTTATCTAAGTTTTTTGTTTGTAGTGGAATGGATGTATTTTGTTTGCTATTTGTAGAGGTCTGTATAGTCATAAAGGGAGTACCGTGAGCACAGAAACACATTAATATAGGAACTGACTGAAGAGCTCCCAAATAAAGTGATGAATTGAGAGCTCTATTACCCCTTCTTGTTAAATCATTCAGGCATCTGACGTTCCGTGACAGCATGTATAGTTCCAGGTTACCTATAATGTTCATTGTTAGTCTCTAGTTGTGAAGATGAACATTCAGCTTGAGACGGAATACGCAAATACATTAGTGCAAGCTTTTGGATGTGAAAGAAAAAACCCTGGCTAATCGCCTAGAAAAAACACAAGTAACACTTAAAGGGAGACTCTATTCTCATCAGCACACAAGCCCAAAGTGAAAGCAGCTCAGTTAAAAAATGAATAAAGGTGTGCAGCCATACTCTGTTGGGACGTGGGAGGGGTCTGCTTTAGAGGAAAGCCAACAAACAACCTTACAAGCACACGTTCCCAGGCAATGTAAAAGAATGAGGGCCAGGAGGTGTTGTTGTGGAAACGGCATGGAAGATTAAGTGAAGAGGGACAGCAGTGAGGAAAGAGCAGAAAGATAAAGTAGTGCACTGAAGCAAAACATATGGTACATAGTGAAAGGGGCCATGTAGCAGGGGCAGTCTCCAGGTGGAACAAAACAAATGTATGCTACTGACCAATGAAAACAAAGGAATTTGTTAAGGCAGACAAAAGAACCAATGGAAAGCACTGGGCGTGTTTAAAGCCCATAGACTGAATGCCACATGTCTCGAAGACAGTGCATGCGCTTTCTAAGCAAGACCTAAAAAGTGCCTAAAAGAGAGGGGTTCATGAACAATACCTCTCGAACACTTCGCAGGAGACACAAGTTGAAAGACAGGGAAGTTCCCTTGTATATCTTGCGATGGTTGCTTACTCGAGAAAGTGGGGGACTGACCTATGATCTTTCCACCTTAAATGGGAGCTACAATCCCCTGGACGTTGGTCCTGAAGCAGGAAAAGCCCCTTTGAAGCTGGTGAATATTGAATCGGTTGTTATGTAGTCCGGACGCATGTTGGTTAGTCAGGCTGCAATCCAGTTTAGGCTGGTTCAGCACTGGCTGCCTTTGGATGACTCGTAATTTAATCCATTACCTTGTTTAATAAGCAAGGACCTATATTGTCTCCATTAAAAATGGTAGGTATCCTCTTAGTTTATTGGGTTCTCATTTGTTATAGGCCTTGTTTTATTCACTTGTGTAAATGAATCTGTGTTAGTTGTTTGACTAGGGCCTATGTATATCTGTGTTACGTCCCACAAAATGGTATGAATATGCACCATGCTCCAAGATGAGTGCCAGCATGTGCACGTCCAGGACTCTCAAGCATTGTGTGCCCTACTATTGTGAGGGTTGCAGTTTGCAGTCTGTGGAGTTGTCTGATATTTCAATAGACCTACAGTTCCACTATATTTGGGACAGGGAAACCAGATGCAGCTGGTAGCAACCGAAATGTCTGGCTGAAAGAATGCCTACTAATCGGGAATAACATGTAGGAAGCTTTGCAAACGTTGTAATGGTCTGCTTTGATACCGGGTGCTGTATTACCGTGCCATGCTGCCCTACTCTTATTCAGAGCCTACAGGGTTCAATGTCTTACAACTGTGGGTGTGAGATGGTTATGTTTAGGGTGACCCTCAACCTTTGTCAACATTCAAATGCCCGCACTCTCTATCTACAGTGTTACATAAATAATAAAGATGTAATGACGGAAGTGGCAAGCAATCTGTGGCCAGCAAGAGTTTCATAGTTGATTTTCGTATATTTGTAATTTAATACACTAAACCCTTCCTCGTGAGTGTGGTCTTAATTCCAAAGGGGCCGCTAACAGCAGTTACCTGCCACACTGGAATGATGAGATCTGAGGAAAACACCACAGATCTCTTAACTTTCACCAGGAGATTTAAGCAGCTAAAAGGAGCCTACATGCTTGGGTGAAAGTCTGGCATAAAATGAGGGAATTGGACCCAGAATTACTGATTGCCTGGTAATTTTTCAATTCTTAATGGGCCCTAGAGTCCAATTTGTAATGGGATGGATTTTCACCATCCAGAGAATTACAGATAATGCCGGTATATCGTTAACTATGGGAATGGGGAAAATCCGACCTTTTTACAGGGCAACTCACATTGAGAGCTGAAGAGGAGAGGCTGAAAAGGTTGTGATAGTACAAACAAGTATATTTTCTTAACATTGCCATGTTTTGGATTGTTTACCTCAGCCAGACAATTATTTTTCCATTTGTAATTGCCAACAGATTACTGGCTTAGTTTGTCTGAAACCCAGGGCACATTTGGGGTCTGGTATAAGGGGTTGCGTAATTCCATATAGTGTAATCAATAGGAATGATCCAGAAATTCCATGGGCATATGTGGAATGATGAGAGAAGTTTAATTCTGCATTTAATACTATTTTATATATACTTAGAGGATGTATTTTGTGCTAAGAAATAGTGCTAAATGCAAGAGAATATGAATAGCGAGCAGCCAATTGCACTCCCTAAATGTGCACTTGGGGTAGGATTTCGCCCCAGTTTACTCCTGGCATTTAGCGCTATTTTCTTAGAGCACAATGAATGCACCCTTTGCATCCAAAATGGATGCAATGATGCATTTTGTGCCAAGAAATAGCACTAAATACAACAGAACAGCGAGTGCGAGCGGCTGCTCATGCTCGCTAAATGTGCATTTGCACTAGGAGTTTCTCCCCCCAAATGACTCTTAATTATGTGAGCGGGTAAATCATAACATTATTGGTAATTTCGTGTAAGAGTAACATGGAATTACCCAAATTACTCTGATTACTCCGGCGTCATTGAAATTACACCCAGGCCTATTTCGTATACAGATGTCAGTATTTTGAAATTGGCTGCTTTTTTTCAGTCATCAGTGGTGAACCGCTCTGGTGGCTTTTTTGTGTTCCAGTTTCCTTCTGCTGTAGAATGAAAAAAATCATATTCTAAACCACATGTAGTGTCTGCATTGTCAATTGTGTTCTCTGCCGCTGTCTTTTGTACTTTTGTAGAAATGCTAATGCCCAGTAGGTAACATCCATAGAGAAGAGGTTAAGCATGAGGAAGCTTTTCACATTTGTTAAGGTTGCTCTTGAATTGTTATAATAGTTTTGAAAGAAAACTGTGCACAGATTGTAGTTGTGAGGAATTACTCTTAAAACCATGATTAAACCTTTGAGAGAAACTGAAAAAAGACTATCAAGCTAAATTCCTAGGATAAGAAGTGATTGCAGATGGTAAATTAGGCTGTGTATCATCAATTTGGGGTAGCATGTAGGACTGGATGGGGTTAGATAATAACTCCAGTTTTGAGAAATTGATCAGGTTACGTTTTCTGCCTTGAAAGTTTAAAATGTAATTCAGGAGTAAGTGGGGTTCCACAGAACAAAGGTGTTGAAGGGAGCGTGGCTTGAGCAGCCAACATGGCGGATGTGCTCTGAGCAAGCTCTGCTGCTCATCCCGTTTGTTCCTAAAGTAATCATGCCGGGAACCCGCCATCATCGCTAGCTGGCCTGTCTCCCACACTCCCTGTTTCTCTGGCTATTGATACATGACAAAGCTGCAGTTGGGAGGAGCGGGGAGGAGGCGCCAAAACAGGGGATTGCTGGGGCTGAGGCCCATGAGGTGTCCATGCTGGAGTGGCGCTCCCCCCCAGATGGCTGTAGGAGGCTGCGCTGAGGACGGTGAGTGATTCCTGAGGGTCGGTGTCTCAGGCAGGCCTGTGTTGGGGTGGATGGCAGTTCCACGGGCGGCGTGGGACCGAGGCATGCCAGTAAGGCCTGAGGGGTACGTGCTGCACTGTCGGGGGTGGTCGGAGGCCATGGGGTATGTTGCTCTGTGTGAGTAGAACCTCCTGGCTCTTGAAAATACTGGCAAGGGGGCGGCCAGTAGCTGCCTGGTGTGTGGGATGCTCACTGTGCTGTCTCCCTGGTTGCGGTTGGGTGTCGTGCTGCCCTGGCCTCGTGAAATAGCCTGCTGCTGGTCAAACCGGTGGTGGGCTGTGCTGACCCCCACCATGCTGTACAGTCACTGCCAGTACCTTGCTTGGGAGGCCACAGGTCGCATGAAGAAGCAATGGTGCCCAGCTGTGACACCCATCCCTCCAGGTAGTGGCACACTGATAATTGATGCCAAGAGTGTGACACTGTGGGGCTGGCGAAGTGGACTGCGAATGACTGCTGGACGAGAACACAAGCCCCTGAGCTACTAAGACACTAAGCAGCAATATTGAGTGTGCCAACCTTTATGTGGGAAGGTTTGATGCTCCTGCCATTTGGGTGCGAGGTGGCCGCCTTTTAGAGATACACGTGGGAATAGACCGTGCGTTCTCCCTGGTGATAGTCGTAGCCTCTTGAGCCCTACAGATGTGGCGTAGCTCATGGGGAGCCATCATCAGACCTGTTACAACCCTCTACCCTTCCTGGCAGGGACAGCCTGGAACTAATTTGCCCACTTCTGCATCTTGTGGGCTGCTTGTGCTGCTGCGCTAACAGGACTTGGCTGGTGCTTATAAGGGGACCCCATCCCAGACCATCGCCTTGCTAGTTGCCGCGTCATTGGAGTGACATCGGCACGGAGCCCTCCTGGCAACCGTCACAACATAGACTGATGACCATATTGCGCCTTCCCTGGCCCTGAGCCAACCAGTGAGAGGTACAGGCACTGACACACTTTCAGACTCTGGGACTGCTTGAGCTGCACACTTACTCACTTTCTTGGGTATTGGCAAGCAGGCCTCATGAGGGGACACAGAATTTCTTTAGCCAAGAACATCAGAGAGAGGAGGCATTGGCCGTCCATGTGCTTTCATACAGAGCACCCCTACGAGGACCCCTGCGGACCACGATCGACTGCCTTGCAGTGCTGGCATTTCAGACAATGCTGATCCACCACTCTAAATCAGTGACAAACTGAACTCCATCCTTGAGGCTATCAAGAAAGTTGGTACTACTCTCAAGACCATGCGCACATTGATGGAAAGCAAAATAGATGTAGTAACGGCATCCTGGTGCTGTTGCTTGAGTATCACCACAAGCTGCCAGACAAAGTCCACACTGCTGAGCTGACCATCACGGAGCTTCAGCTGCGGGCTCAGGAACTGGAATCCTTGATGCATAAAATGGTGGAGGGAGTGGAATTCCTGAAGTGTCGTGCAGAGAATGCAGAGGGCCATTCATGGTGAAACAAAGTGCGAGTAGTAGGCTTTCTAGAAGGGATGGAGGGATCAGACGCTGTTACTTATGTGGAACAATGGCAGAGGAAACTGATACCTCAGGAGACTCTCTTGCAGTTCTTCACAGTGGAACACACCCATCATGTTCCCACACGCCGTCTGCCGCAGGGATCGAACCACAGGCTGTTCTTGTTATGCGAGATCTTGGTGGAGAACTCTAAGATAATGTTTTTCCCAGATTACGCTGTAACGGTGCAGAAACAAAGATCTTCCTTTCTAGAGGTCAAGAGCTGTTTCCATGAACCCGACATTCATTATGCACTCCTGTTCCCGGCATGCCTGAGAGTGGCGTCCGGGGCAAAAAGCACTACTTCAGCTCCCCCAAACATGCCTGGGACTAGCTGGAGATATTGGGAATATTGTTGGTGGACCAGTCAACATGGGCAGGCACCCTGGCCATGGCAGGGCTGCTCCAAGACTTCAGAGCCATCATCCCTGATCGATGCTCTCAAACAAGTCAAACGAGAGAGGCACCAGGCCTTGCAGAATGCTGCTGTGATACGTGACATTATAACAGTCTCTGAACCAGATGACGACTTGGATAAATTAGTTGGTGATGATGGCTTCTCAAGAACATGGTCATCTGTGGCAGACTCAGTGGCCCCGCCTGAAGTAACGCCGCAAACGTCTGAGGACATTATTTGATACTTAGATTGCCTGAATATTGCTGTTTGATAGTCTCACTTTGATTGTTGGCTGCACTCTGACACGTCCTCCTTTGATTTTTTATGACTCCATTGCCTTCCTGTTGTAGGGGTGGGGAATCATCATTTGATACCGCTGCATGAAATGATCCAGAAATGTTTCAATATTGTCTCACTTTGACTGCGGGTACAGCAATGTTAAGCTCTGGTATTTTTATGGGTTCCCATATGTCCATCCTTACTTGTGTGGGACACTCGATTGTTGGCTGCCTAGCTCCTTCCCCACCAGTTCCCCAACTGGTTAACCCTTGCCGATCTCAGATATTCAGCTGTTTGGGTGCAAACATGTGGTAACTCTGCTCTATTAGTATTTACATTCTTATGTTAATAGTAGTAAATGTTTTCCGTCATGACCCACAGCTTCTCATGGCCCAGCCCTCCACCGCAGGCCATTGTTATATCCAACATGCATCACTATACCCTCCCTAACTACTAAGCAATACCCAGTGACTGAGAGGCATGCCCTAGCATACATGATACATTTAAATATTCTAACATGGAAAGTGAGGGGCATGCATACGCCTTCACATCACTACTCAGTTCACTCCTACTTGAAATGCCACTCAACACACATTGCATTATTGAAGGAGACTCATTTAATACACACAGAAATCACTAAGCTGCAGAGGCGCAGGCGCAGTCAGGTGTTCTCCACCAACTATTCTACCTACACTAGGGGGTATTAGTATGTGTTAGGCCTGGGACCCCTTTTGTTGTAGACAATACTATACTAGATTCAGATGGCCGATATGTCATAGTGAAAGATCAGCTTGACGGCTGCACTATACTCATAGGTTCTATATATGCCCCAAACTCTGAACAGTCCACCTTTCTACATGCTCTATTGAATGCACTGTCTTGATGGAGCGGTGTGCCGTGGCTTCTAAGGGTGGACTTTATTATTGTCTTAAATACCACCCTTGATCGCTCCTTTCCTTCATTGCCTCACACACATGCGACCTTCAATGCACAGCTCCTGAAAGACTGGCTCCATCATTGACAGCTAGTCGACATTTGGTGATTCTGTAACCTGGAAACAAAGGTGTACTCTTTTTTTCTCTGCTCTGCAACAACTTCGCATTTGCATGGACAGACTGTTGGGTACACCATCGCTACTTCCTTCTATTACCCAAGTAGACTACCGGGGCTGTAAACATTCTGATCACAATACCCAGATTCTGCAATGAGGGGAGGAGCTCCTCCCCCATACCCACATGACATATACAACCTCCACTCCCCCACCCGTACGAGCTTCCCTTGGTTTGGCAATCACGGAATACTTTGAGATTAATACCTATACGGCCACCCCCAAATTGACAGAGTGGGACGCTTTCAAGGTGATGACACAGGGACACTGTTTGGGAACACAGGGGAACATGAGATAATTACTTACCAGTAAACATGTCATGTTATAAGAACGACTGCGTTGTCTTAATTATGCCGTACATTCGGCAGTACACATGCCCCGGGGCATTCCCTTAGGCGACGGGACACATGGGATATCGGTATATGCAGACGATATACTGCTCTACTTTAGAGACATGCCCAACATCTCCACCACAATTGCCTTCACTCTCAATCAATTTGCATCCCTCTTTGGACTAAAAGCCAATTGGAATAAGTCCTGTCTGTTTCCTTTTCTCTTAGATGTTCCCAAACCACACTTTGTTGTTGGTGAGGCACACCTAGATTGACAGCAACACACATTCCGATATTTAGGGGTGTGGATTTACCATTCTTCCGCTGATCTCTTTGACTGCAATATTACTCGAGCAGTTATATTGCAGCGGGGCCAAAATGTCCTTTTGGCCCATGCTGATGTTGGCTGTCGTGGGGCGTGTAGCATTACTAAGAATGGTGGTTTTATATTGCCTCTTATATTTCTTTACAAACCTCCCTCTTTATATCCCAGCCGCATTCTTATGCACGTTCGATCGGCAGACATGCAAATTTATTTGGAACAAGTCTAAATGTAGGGTAGCTTTAACAAAGCTGCTCAGCCACAGATCGTGGAGGTCTGGTCGCGCAGCACTTTGAGCTGTACTATCATGCCTCCGAAATCCAGTAGATTGCTAAATGGCTGGTGGGTTTACACCTGTCGGACACAGCCATGTCCTCACCTGCCTGGAGCCTGCCCACTATTCTACATCTGTTTTATCCCTGTACATGAATGTGAGTGCTGGAATCCCTGCTGCTGGGAGTGGCCTATCGCTGCTACCAGAGATGTCTCCACCTTACTAAACACATGATCCCCTAGGCACCATGGTTGGCGCTGCTTGGCACACCATGGGTTGGGGAATTCACATTGGCAACTGAGCTCACGGCATGGCACACGGCAGGCCTGAAATTATGGGCACAATACCAGGATGGTACGCTGTAACCACACAAGATGCTGATGGAGAAGAACTCACTGATTACCACACTGGTGAAACGTTGAGGGGAAATGGCCACTGAACTACCCATCCATCTTACGGTCCACTATCTGCATGTGATGGAAAGGGGTAGACATCTCACAAAATAGTTTGTTGATTCACTTCACACTCATACAATCAATCAATCAATCAGTGGATTATAAGCACGCTACTCACCTGTGAGGGTCTCAAGGGGCGGGGGGGGGGGGGGTCAGCAGATTTGCTTAGCCGAAGAGCCAGGACTTGAGGGTCTTCCTGAAGGTGTTCAGGGAAGGGGCGAGTCTGATGTCTGCCGGTAGTTCGTTCCAAGTCTTGGCTTTGATGTGGGAGAAGGATCTTCCGCCTGCCCTGGGTCTGAGGGTGCGCAGGGTTTCGTCCAGGGTGAGGTTGGTAGATCAGAGGTTTCTCTTGGGTATGTGGAAGTTGATTGTGTCACTGAGGTATTTTGGCCCGTTGTTGTGTAGGCATTTCTAGGCATGGGTGAGGATCTTAAAGGTTACTATTTCCTCCACGGGGAGCCAGTGGGGTTTTTGTAGGTGCTGGCTGATGTGTTCGTGCTTGGGGATGACAAGGATGAGTCTGGTGGTGGCGTTCGGTATTGTCTGGAGTCTGCAGAGTAGGGAATTGTTAATGCCGGCGTAGAGTACGTTTCCATAGTCCAGTCTGCTGGTGATGAGTGCGTGGGTGACCGTCTTTCTTGACTCATGGGGGATCGATTTCAAGGTCTTTCGGAGGATTCAGAGTGTGTTGAAGCAGCTGGAGGTGATGGCGTTGACCTGTCGGTTCATGGTCAGTGATGAGTCGAGTATGATGCCGAGGTTCTTGGCGTGGTCTGTGGTGGTAGGTGGGCTTCCGAGGGCGGTTGGCCACCAGGTGTGGTCCCATGCCAAGGGGGTGGTTCCAAGGACGAGGACTTCTGTCTTCTCGGCGTTGAGATTCAGGCAGCTGTTGGTCATCCAGACTGCGACTTCTTGCATTCCTTTCTGGAAGTTGAGTTTGGCGGTGGTGGGATTTATGGTGAGGGAGAGTATGAGCTGGGTATCGTCGGTGTAGGATACAATGTTGAGGCTGTGTTGTCGGACGATGGCAGCGAGGGGTGCCATATAGATGTTGAAGAGGGTCGGGCTCAGAGATGACCCTTGTGGGACTCCGCAGGGGATCTTCGTGTGATCGGAGAGGAAGGGTGGCAGTCTGATCCTTTGGCTTCTTCTGGTGAGGAATGATCGGATCCAGTCCAGGGCTGTTCCCTGTATGCTGGAGTCATGTACTCTGGCAACTAGTGTGCAGTGGGAGACGCTGTCGAAGGCCGCTGATAGGTCAAGTAGGAGGAGGGCTGCAGAGTGGCCCTGGTCCAGAAGGGTGCGGATGTCGTCTGTGGCAGCGAGTAGGGCAGTCTCAGTGCTGTGGTTGCTTCGTAATCCAGATTGGGAGGGTTCGAGGATGGCGTTCTCTTCAATGAATCGTGTCAGTTCCCTGTTGACTGTCTTCTCTGCAACTTTGGCTGCGAAGGGGAGGAGCGAGATGGGCCAGTAGTTCTTTAGGTCCTTGTGGTCCGCTGTGGGCTTCTTGAGCAAGGGCCTGACTTTTGCGTGTTTCCAATCGTCTGGGAAGGTGCCTGCTTTGAAGGTGGTGTTGATGGTGTGTTGTAGTTCGGGTGCAATGGCGGCCGTGGCTCTGTGGTAGATGTGAGGGGGGCAGTGGTCGGTGGGGGCCCCGAGTGGATGCCTTTCATGGTCAAGGTGGTGTCTTCGGTTGTGATCGGTGTCCAGTTGGAGATGGTGGGCCGGCTGGTGTCTCTAGGGGGAGTGGGTCCGGTTGTAGCATCTGGTGGGTTGCCGATGAAATCGTCATAGAGGTTTTTGATTTTGAGGTGGAAGTAGGTTCCAAGTTTGTAGCAGAGGTCTTGGGATGGGGTAATGTCTGTGGCTTCGCTGTGTGGGTTCTTGAATTCCTGAATGACACTGAAGAGTTCCTTGGAGTTGATCGAGTTGGCGAGGATTTTGTTGTGAATGAAATTCCTCTTGGTGGTTCTGATTTGGTTGTGGTAGTCCGTTATGGCGTCCTTGTATGTGGAGTAGTTTTCGGCTGTTTTTGGTGTTTCTCCAGGCACCTGCAGGTGAGCCTGCGATTTTGAAGATTGGTGGTGAACCAAGCGGCTTTGCTGGTTCGCTGTTTGTCGGGGTGGCAAAGCGGGGCGGGCTCGTCTGTGCAGTTGTGGATCCAGGTGTGGAGTTCTCTGGCTGCACTGTTTGCGTTGGATGCCCAGGTGCGGTCGTCTTGGGTGAGGGTGGAGTGGAGTTGCTCGTCTGTAACCTTGTTCCAGTTCCTTCGAGGTGGGCGTGGGGCAGGGTTGGAAGCCTTGGGTTTGTCGACTGTGAAGTGAACGCAGTGGTGGTCAGTCCATGGCGGTGTTGTGTGGCTGAAGTGGACGTTGTTTCCTGCAGCGAAGAATTGTTCGAGGATGTGTCCTGCTCTGTGGGTTGATGTGGTGACGAGTTGTTTAAGCCCGATGTCAGCGAGGTTGTCTCAGAAGGTGGTGGTGTGGTGGTCGTAGGGGTTTTCAAGGTGGAAGTTCAGGTCTCCGATGAGTATGTAGTTCATTGAGATGATGGCGTGGGGTGCGATGAAATCTGTGATGGTGGTGAGGAAAGGTGTCTGGGGGCCGGGTGGCCTGTAGATGAGGGTCCCTCGGAGTGTGGCGTTGGGCTGATCTGGATGTGGAAATGCAGGTGTTCGTCGGTGGAGAAGGTTTCGCTGGAGGTGGTGAGGCGGAGGGTGTTCTTGTGGGAGATTGCGAGGTCTCCTCCTGGGTGGTTTGTGCGGTCATTCCTCTGGATCTTGTATCCGTCTGGGATTGCGTCGTTGATGTCGTGCCGGAGGAGACGTTGGTCTATGTTTCCGTGAAGAAGGCGATGTTGGGCAAGAGAGAAACGAGTAGGTTACAGATTTCCACGGCGTGTTTGTGTACGGAGTGTACATTGAGGAGGATGCACCTTATGGTGTCGCCGGCGCTGGCGTCGGGAGTGCTGGTGGCCGGGGGTGGTGAAGATCTGGCAGCAATGGAGGCAGGAGAACTGACCGTGGGTTGTGTTCGGGGAGGCCCATTAGCAGTCTCTGCATCTTCTGGGGTTGAGTGCGAGGAGGGTGGTGGTGTTGTAACGGTGGGTGGTTGGAGATCCAGGGTTCCTGGTGCTGGTCGCGGTCGGGTCATGGATGGACGCAGACGGGCTTGCCTCAGGCGTGCTTTCGGCGCACCAGCGGCGCGACTGCACAGTGGCCGCCATTACACTTTCTACTCTAAGACAACGCTGGGAGACTGATCTAACAGGCCTATGCACAGATATGGTATTGGTGCTTTGTTAAAGGGCCCGAGACACGTGCCACATACTGCCCAATTCAAGATTATTCAACATTATATAGTATACAGGGACTATCACACCCTGCCAACTTAAATCAGTATTACCACAGAGCGGATGCCACTTGCCCTCGCCGTGCTCAGATAAACGCCAACTTGTTACACATGCTATGTGCCTGTCCATCTCAACATACCTATTGGGCAAGTATTGCATCATGTCTATCAATGAGCACTGAGCGCCCAAACCTTCATAAATGGGAAATATGCCTCCCGGAATTGTATCGCAGGCACACGAAACACAGGGTTACGTCCTACTTCCTAGACTTGGGATACATTGTGGCTACGCGTCTTATTCGACATGAAGTCTGTTCACTTACATGAGGCAGGCAATATGGCTGACCCTTTGTAAGAAACTCTGGACATGGAGCCTAGGCTCACCGGCAGCGATTCTTGCTCCTACTTTATTACGAAGCTCCACGCTCACACGTTCCCAAAACATCTTACTTATGGGTCATTAACAATGCATCCGTTGGCTGTGATGAGCAAAGGCTCCGGGGCAGAGGGGGCCATTGAGTCGAGAGGTCACGTACAGTCCTAGTTTATTGTTGCTATTGTCATATCATTGATTGTATGAAATGATTATGTTTTCGCTATAATCAACCTTTGGACTGACGCTGCGCCTCTGTTGTTCAAATACAGGGGTTGATATACTGATTTCCTCCCCTTTGCACAGAGACATACCTTGTGGACACATATCATAATATAGGACTAGTCGCCAAGGTCCACCCTCCTTTACAGGCGTATAGGGCCTGTGTAATATTGTAACCTAGCCATGTTATTGATGTGCTTTGTATGTTACAATATCCTTTCCTGATTGTCTCAAAATGTATGCTCTGGTATCTGTCATTTGCATTATCCTTGTATCGCAAAACTGTAAAACTCAATATACAGATCCAAACAAAAAGCACAAAGGCGTTGAAACTATTTTCTCACAAAACTTTTTTGACACACTTTCTGGAGAGGATGCATGTCAGGAACACGTGGATCAACAATGCATTGATGTGCTACCCTGACTTGGAACCTCATTCAAACAAGTGAGTGAGTTCTCCAAGGCATGTTAGAATACAATATGAGAATGATAGTCCAAGAAGGATGCAAGAAGTATATTATATATATAAGAAGAATATTACCTGACCAGGATAGACGTCCGAGCGTTATCTTTTTGGAATGCCATTTGCCACAGTGAATGAATGAATGAATGAAAAAACATTTGTAAAGCGCGTGGTTACCCGAGGGCATCCCAGCTCTGCCTTTGGCGCCGCTTGAGCAGTGAGCAGATCAAGGGAAAAGACAAGTTTTCAGTTGTTTTCTGAAACTCAGATAGTTAGGTTCAAGTGAGAATCAATCACAGAGAATGATGGAGTCAGACAGCTTGGTTAGGGAAATTGAAGAAAGCAAGATTGAAAATTAACATTTTCATAGTTAGGTTGGTATTCCGAATATCTCAGATGAAAGAGAACTCTTCAGCAGAAAACTGATTATTTTATGGATTCGTAGTGGGGATGAGATAATCCCATCACAGGTGGCAGTGCAAGAAATTCTATTTACTCAGGTGAGCCTGCAGTTCTTTTGATTCCTCTGGGTTTTGATCTCAGCAGATGTCAAACATCCATTGAAGAGTCCTAATATTCGATTTCCATATGCTCATATTTAAAATGGTTTATTCTAAGGTTTCCACCTGGGCTTTCTTTGACAGACTCGGAAGTGGTTACAGACCTGCTGTGTGGTTCTACACACAAAGGAACCCGAGGTCTGTGAAAGAGGTCCTGCAGGAGAAAACTGTGTGGAGTACGAGTCGGGCATTTGGACTTAAACCACGCAACGGCAGGCCAGAAAGAGTGAACCAAATATCAAAGCTAAGAAACAAACGTGAAAAAAATTAAATCTAGAAGGTTGGAATGCGGCCTCACGATCACCATGAGCTGAAAGCAGCAGAAATCTCCTGGTGAAACCCTTGAGTGGAGTCAGGAAAGCAGCCAAACTCTCCAGGGAAACCTGCAGGGGAGAATGAGAAATTACTGAGGACACTGAGCCCAAAATTACTGACTCCACCATTAGTTACTTGTTTCCACTGATATTCTCAGGGTACAATCCTGGTTAATTCAACAAAACAGAGTTAACGAGACCCCCGGTATCATTAACTCCAGGGATGCAGAATTAACAACCCCCTCCCCCCCACGCACACACACACACACACACACACCCAAGCACTAGTATTCAGGTAATACTTCTTTTGTAATTAAATAGAGGCCTCTTGTGGGCCGATGGCGTTCGTTTGGACTGTCACCAGACAGGTACTGAAGAATTACACCTTGAATCTGTAACTGCTTTAAATCTGGCACTGGTGCATGCCTCTGATAAGCCCCAAAGATAACGAGCTACATATAGGGAGGTGTGCACTATAGACAAATGTGGGAACATTTATTTCCAAATGACTGGGCACAACCTGAGTAGGGAGCTGCATTAAGGAGCACGGAAGCGCGCTTATTACCACAGTAATATCTACAATGACCACTCATCGGGAATTAAGAATACGAGGGTACAGTTGTGATCTAGCAGATTATCTGCCAAACATAACCGATAGCTCTGCAATGTAATACGAGATCAAAAAGAAAAAGCTACTAAAGCCAAGAAATGTATTTGAAATACATTAATAGGGGCCGATGGTGGCCCCCCTGTTGATCCCTGCACCTTGTGGCAGGCACCTTGAGCTGGCTGCCACAGGGTGCAGGGATGAACTGCACCTCCCATAGTGAAATATAGGAATGCGACGGAATAGTGTTCGGTCGCATCCTAATGAGCTGGCCGGGACTGCTGACTGGGTGTTGGTCGGTCCCAGGACTGAGTCGGTGTCAAGAGGAAGGAATTCCGCCCGGCATCGAGATCAGGCCCTATATGTCCTTTGAGAGACAAGTCTCTTAGAGCGACCAGGCTGAAAGAGGGCATCGATGATGAATTTCAGAGGTTCAGCTTTCGGGAACAAATAAACTTCTGATTTAGTCACTTTTCTAAAGTACAGTTATACCAACCAAGAACTGAATTCTGAGAGTGTCCAAAGAACCCACGACATTCTTGGATCAGGTGAGGAGTTGATTGAGGCACACAGGATGAGATTGCAGAAGCTCCTTAAAATTAGATCATTTGTGAGGAACGATCAATGATGTGAGACTGTCCTCAGCCTGACCCTATGATGGGTTTTGTCAAGTCTAAGTCCATCTTAGAATTTCTTGTTTGCCTTCAAATAGATTATTTATCACGTGCAGAATTACAAAATAAAGGGATTCCTTCCATCTTTGGTTTAATTGTCACCTGTGAAACAGTGAATGATTACCAGGGATGCACAATATTTACAGATTTTATATATACTTGAGAAGCATCTGTTCAGATCACAAAACATATGGAACAAAACCATATTTAGTAGTGAAAGACATGGGAGAACCCACTTCAAACAATAATCACACTTTTTGTCAGGATGAATCACAAAAACTAATTAAATCAATCTGAGCTTAACCCTCTGGTAGCTTGGCACAAGCATTAGTATTAACTTAGAGGCAATGTGTAAAGTATTTATGACGTACTCAAATATTAAATTGGAAACACAACACAAGAAAAATCCCAAACATATTTAGAAAAATGGAGTAAGTTGACATCAAAACAATAAAAATTCAATCAATAGACCCAAAGCAATGAGTTTTGAAAGTTTAAAGTAAAAATAGGATCTAAAGAAGCAACGCGTCAACCACAGGTATATGGTTGTGCCGGGCCAGGACAAAGTCAAAAGTTCTGGCCAACCGCGATGTAGTGCAGGCTGGGTATGGGGTAAGGTTCTGCCCACAGGGAGTTGTACTTTCTGTCCTGGGTCCGGGGGCTACATGATGCTGCGATGGGAGGCTCTGTATTTCTCTGCCTGGGGTCTGTTGAAGCCAGTGATCAGGAAATGCACTACGCCCTGGCTCCAGTCAAGGGTCCAAGACCTGAGGACAGCCTTTTGGGGTCAGGACTCATTACCACAGAGGCCCACAGAGGGGATCAGGTCAAGTTCAATTGCGTCTGGTCAGCTGAAAAGCAGGAAAGGCCTCTGGAACCTCATTTTGTCCCTGAAGTTCAAACAGGAGGTCAGCTAACTGACCCTTACAGTCAATTCTGGTGGGTCCTGGGTTCAAGGCAAGCAGCTCCAATCTTCCTTCTAGAGACAGCAGATCATTCCTACTTTTGAATCTTCTACGGTCCAGGAGTGTTCTAGTTTTAGATGCTCAGGATGCCACTTTTATACCCACTGCCAGCTGTGGGTGGGGAACACTCCTTTGTCTAACTCTAAAACTGTTTCTGGTCAGTTCTTTCTCTTCTTCTGAGTGTGAGCTGCAATTCCCAGTGACTGGCCGATAGCTTTAAAAGTCAGTAATGATGTTGGCACAGCCGTCAGGCAATCCCTTGAAGCACACGGAAGGGCCCCCAAGATCATCCTGCTCAGGAGAGGTACTTCTTGTCCACTGTTTGGGAGGAATGCACATCACACCACAGGAGAGTCATTAAAAATCAAGTAACCCTGGACACTGGTGGACTTAGCTTAGGCAGGAAAATGCCAACTTTCTAAAAGAGGCATTTTCAAAATAGTAATTTAAAATCCAACTGCACCATTAAAGAGAATTTTAAATTACACTTAGAATGAGTGGAATAAGGTGGACCAGTGTTAGTCTGTGGGAGAAAGCCTTGCTGCAGTGAAAAGCAACTTTGGAGATTTTTTAGTGCCAGGACATGTAAAATATTAAATATACATGTCCTACTTTTTTAATACAATGTACCCTGCACTTTTAGCATAAGGGGTGGCTTGCGCATATTAAAAGGGAAGATTTGGGCCTGGCAAAAGATTTATTTTGCCAAGCCAAAATGTCAGTTTTAAAACTGCACCCGGAGACTGCAGTGGCAGGGCCAGCACACGTTTTACAGTGCTAATTTAGTGGGTGGTACAATGAGTGCTGCATCCCACTAGTAGCATTTAATTTACATGCCCTGGGTACATGTAGTACCATATGCTAGGGATGTATATTTAAACTGAATGTACCAATCAGGGGTATATCAATTTTACACTGTTCAAAGGGAGAGCACAATCACTTTACCACTGGTTCACAGGAGCAAAGTGCACAGAGTTTGTAATGCCAAGAAACACGGGTTCAGCTACAGAAGTAAAAAATCTGGGGTAATATCATGCAAAGATGGTCATTTCCAACAGTCTTCAAGACAATTATAACCTCCTTTATCTCCTCCTGCAGGATCCCCGGTGTCTCGCTCTAATGTTCTAATAGTGCATGTGTTAACACATGAAACACAATTGGATATTACCAATATGTTTTACTTCTATGCTTTGTCAATATTTGATCTGTAATATTTATGAAAACACTTTTGCCGGCCCCCACTAGGATTCGGACTAGTAGTGTAGTTATCCTAATTTAAATAGCATCACTTTAAAGGTCCTGCAGATTAAATGAATACCTTTTTTGGCTGCTAACATTGGGGAAACAGTTTAAATAAAGGCAGAGGCGGCTACTCCATTAGGGCGGAGGAGCGCCGCACCCCTGCCACCACCAGCAAATCTAGCAAATAAAACGATAATAAAATGGATTTTAAAACCTGTTTTATCATCATTTTATTTTAATTCCCTGGACCCGCATCCAGGACTCTGATGAGTCTTGAGGGTGGGTCCAGGGGATGACACTGCTGGTGAGGGAGTGGTGAGCACTTCCTTCACTGCACAAGAGGTGTTTGGCCGGCCTTCTCAGGCTGGACAAACCCCTCATGCACAGTGAAACTCTCTCCAGCCCCAGCTGTGTTGCTGGGGCTGGAGAGAGCAGGCACGGGCTCCCAGTCTGCCTAGGAGCGCAAGCTGTCGGCACTCAGGCCAATCCTGAAGCTTCAGGATTGGCTGCAGGGCAGGTCGGGAGCCTGTGCCCAGAATCAAGAAGAGTGCGATGCGCCGGGCAGCGGTGTTCAAGGTAAGGATTATTTTTCTTTTTTTGTCCCCGAACTCTCCCCAGCTCCCTCCTCTGGCCCAGCCCCCCCCCCCCCCCCCCCACCACACACACACACTTTGGCAGGGGATGGGACGCTACTAAATAAAGGGTATTAGGAACTAAAACATCAAACTTCCATTCTATAAGACCCTACAAGTGCCACATTCTGAATCCAGTGTCAACCGTTCAAGACCATCCGAAGAAACCTCTGCATTTTTTGCCTTTTACTAGACCCTATATTGTGCTGGCTTTACAACTCTGCACATTTTAACCCTACTAAGTGAAGTGGTAAAGTCCCCATGCTCCCCCTTTAAACATGGTTGAATTGACACATTTCTAATTGATATTTTAAACTTAACTTGTTTAACCATTATTTATGCCGCATGGCAGGCAGGGGAACTGAAGAGAGAGAATTATCTATTATACTTTTGCCGGACTCACTGTAGCCATCCAGCGTCAACAAGCACCATTCCTTGGAGCCGAATAGAAACTCCATGATCTTAGGCTCAAAACTATCTTGGGACAGAAAACATATGTTTTCTACAGACCCAGCAGCAGCTTCTGATTGAGCAGAGAAATTGAGGTCCCCCTCCCGATCTGGCGGAGCCTCTTCGTGGAGTAAATATGAGGCCAGTAAGGGCCGTTGCCGATCAAGGGGACTGCTGGGTCAGAAAGGGGCTCTAACTGAACACCCTTCTCTGGAACAAATGCAGACCGAACAGTCGATCTGCCTTGATGGCTGAACCCTCTGTTCGGGACGCGGGAGACACTTTGATTGCCTCTTCAATAGTGTCCATGAAGGGAAAGGGCTCCTCTGCGACTCCGCCTATGCTCAGGGGTCCTGAGTGTACCCTCACACTTCTGACTCCCAAAACCAAGGATGATAGCCTGTGTCCCTTAATCACTTAACTTGATGCAGCTTCTGGGTGCTGCCGCCATCTGCCCTCTGTGAGCAGGGGATCTGTCCCATGCTTAAATAAACTCTGAATCTCATCTCTTTCTTTTGAGACATTTCCTCGCCCTCCCAACTGTGTAGGACTCAGGTGGCTATGAGCCCTCTAGATGCATGGCACTGAGCACTCTTCCAAAGACATTGGCGATCCTTAACCAGCATCTTGGCAGCTCCTGGTTCAATGGGTGTGCTTTGCCAACAGGTCAGGAGCCTGTGTGTGCTTCCCCATTCTTATTCTCTTCTTTTCCCTACTCCACCAGGATTGCTGTGTGCTTTTTTCCCACAGTTTGGACCAGGGGTCTCCAACGAGTAGCTCGGGAGCTACTGGTAGCTCGCCAGTACCTTCAAGTAGCTCTCTGAGGTGAAGTCAAGCCCAGTATCAAATTCAGAGAGTAGGTGCCTATTAAAGAAGCCAGCACCGATCATCTCAAGACCCTTAGAGTGACAGCCAGCCAAACTTATGACAGTAACTAATACTAACACTCAAACACACACTATGTCGGCTTATAGGACCTGCTACATGATAGTCTGTATCCAATCTCAATATAATTAAGCCACAGGGAGATTGACCATGTTGTGGTCCCTCCTTTATCAGTCACAACATGTGTGTGAACAGTGCACCATTAAAAAACAATGGCAGCAGTAGCCTGAGCTGTAATCAGTGCTTACTCACCAAAATGCGGGACTGCAGGAGTCAGAGTGAAAATGTGTCTGTTAGATGCATGATCAGCTCAAGACCCGAGGAGAACAGGGTATGATCCAGACCAGAAAAAATTAAGAGATTCATCAACATTAATGTGTGTGTCCATAATAAACACTATTGCTTCCTGAAACTATGCCTGGTGCCAAGAACTGCCAAATATATATATGCTAGCCCCCATCATAAGAGTGTTATCTTTGGCATAATTGAGTCCATTCCTGGCATAAAAGTGCCAATGGCATAATAATGGTCATACTTGACTATTTTAGTATTTCTGGTCTAGTTGCGGTATACTGGCAGCCATCATAGACCTACGAAGAGCATGACTGGTCTTTATGTACCTATTCCTGGCATATTAATGGTCATGACTGATATATGGTCTTATCCCTGATCCGTATGGTTTCCAGCCTTGGCACAACTGTGGCACTAGTATAATGGTGGGCATTACTGGCATAATCCAGGCATCCATGGTGCTATGCTGAGCATCCATGGGATATGACTGTAATACCTGGTAATTCAAAGTAGTCTGTCCATATGAGGCATTTGTACATGGGAGTACATGATGAAAATGACAAGCTAATGTTTTGACAATGTGCACTTCTCAAAAACTGAAAACTGATATTTTAAATGCGGTTTTAGTTTTCAAAAATGGGTTTTCTTCTGGAAAATTGAGTTTGTTTGTCCACAGTGGAAAGTGCTATTTGATAGAAAAATGTGCATTTTCAGAAACTGGTGAAAGATAATTCAGGCTGAGCTGGGGAGACGTACTGCTTATGTCGTTTGTGCCACTGGGCATGTCAAGATTTGAATGTTACTTCATAAGTCAAGGGGAGGTATTTAATATTGATGAACTTTTCCCCACCATTTCTGCTGGTAACCGTACTAGGTATACATGGGTGGTAACTACTGAAAATCTTGCATTGGGTGGTCATAGTGTAGTGGACGAACCGCCGGCTGCAATCTGCTCCTGATGTTTATTGTTGTAAGTTTTGTTTTTCCTTTTCTTTTGTATAAATGCAGTGAGCAAGCTGGTGATGCATTCCCATGCGGATTGGTTTTTCGAGTGGGGTTGGATGCTACAGGGGTGAGGAAGCCGCATGATGTGGGAGAATTGCTCACTCATGGTTTTATCTTGAACCTACCTAAACAAATATTAAATTACCACCCGGAGTGATAGGCATATGAAAATTCCATCTTAACGATATAAGATTTATTCTCTCCTTAAGCAACATAACATACTAATAGCACCTATCCAGGAGTCCCATATAAACTGAGAGAAGGGGTCCTGACTGCAGAAACTCTGGCGAGGTCAGGTGTACTGTGTGAATATTTCATCTATGCTGTGAAGAACCGGGATTTAAACCCAGCGGCGCAGGGGACACGCCCGAAGTCTTCGGGTTCACCTGTCTTAGAGTACAGAGACACGGGATTCTTCTGTTGACATCAAAGATCAAATTTATTAGCTGCAGCCAGTAACAGAGGTCCTAGAAGTACAACACGGTGTATGTTCTCAGGAGACTGCTCAACATAATAGAGCGGAGCATCGTCTTTTATGCTAAAAACCAAGTTCCTGGCTAGCATCAATTACTCACAAATTTGACCAATCAGAGGATGGTATTTACAGAGGCATCACATAACGACAAACCCACTTTCAGTTATCCAACCCATCGCCAATGACAAGGCATAAATTCAGCATTCTTGCTCGAACAGGCCGGACGGGCCCACCATAAAAGACCTCAACCCAAATCAATCATTAGGCCATAAGGCCATAAAAGGAAGGAGCAGAAACAGATGAGAAGCAAGATAGAGGGGTGTGTGCGTGTGCCATAGAATCAATAATGTCCTGCTCTTTGATCTCTATCTGACCAGCTGCTTAACAAGGTACTGGCTCAACAAGTTTAGCCTCGGGCAACAGGGTCAGTTGACTCAGGTCAAACAGGAGTCAACACGAATTCAAGCTAAGGTGTATGCATCCCTAGAGGCTCGCTTGGCCACAGTCATCCTGTAGTCATTAGCCTATGTGAGGGCAACCACAAAATGGCGGTTATGCACAAAATGGAACCCAAGGGTGCAGACTAGATCGTCAAATACACAGTGAATCCATCGGTGTAGCATGACGAAAACACTCATGCATACCGCACTTGTCAGTCGCGGTTCCATCACGATACGACAACCTTCATTAAATGGGTTCAGAATTCACAGAACCACAGACCCTCCTTTTGCCCTTACATAGGCAATAACCTAAACTCACGTCAATCTGAATCCAGGTCTATGTTCATCAGATCATTGAGATGTTGCTGTAGCATCATCCTGGTACTTAGTAACTCTCTCTGGACAGGTCTCCTCGAACACGAGGTAGCAAAAAGGCCACAGATAGCAGGAGCACACTGTATACAAAGACAGAACAGGAAAAGGATAGCTAATACCATCCCAATGACCATCAGAATCTTCCATCCCCAGGTGGATAACAATCCCCAGAACCATCCCATTAACGACCAATCTCCTTTGTCCACATGTACGGACTCGGAGAGCTTATGTAGCTTGGAGATGGCTTGGAAAACTGTCGGAGCGTTGTCTGGAATGAAAACACAACAGCTTGATTGGATCAATTTACAGACCCCTCCTCTATCTGCAAGTATGACATCTAACGCAACTCTGTTCTGAAGAGTCATAAGGCGATCCGACTGGAGCTCAGCAGTCAAGTTACTAAGGGCGCCGGCAGTCTCGACTATAGTGGACTCAACTACTCTCGTCAATTGCCGTATGTTCCTGCTGTTAACCATAGGTCCCCAAAACGGCAGAAAACCCTTCAAGAAATCTCCCAATTCTCCCAATTCTTGTCCTGCGGTATCTTCCTTTCTGAAGACACCTCTAACGACTCTCATCTTGTGGTAATCTGCCGCAGCTGTAAATGTAGGAGGTAACAAGAACGAGACAAAACATGTGCCAGAGAAATCAGGAGGCAACAATGTATACGCTCTGTCATGGCAAATGAAGTAGGTACCCTTAGCTGCTAGAAACGGTGGGGAAGTCTGGGATGCAAAAACATATGTCTCAATGCAAACACTCTTCCCTAGCTGAGCTCTAGAATTCTCGCCATTACCTTGCAGACAGTAATGACCCTGATGGGGTACTATCCAAATCGGAGAGGATCTCTTCGCTCGCTGGTTCCCACTCAGACTAGCTCCATATCCAGTAACGTTCCATCCAATATACGCTAGAGTCTCATCTCTCGGGATAGTCTCATAAGAACCTATTCCTCTAATCATGTCGACTATTCCCTTGACCAGAGCACTATTCTTCGGATTATCCTTCACAGAACGTAGGGGGTTGACTTCACGGGCATAAATGAACATTGTTCTGTATGCCCACACAGAACCATTGTAGCTAAATGGCAGGACCAGGTAAGGAATATCTTTATCGGTAGTATGGGGCATAAGGCCACACACCCAACAATTAGTTGTGTTCACTACTAGCTGGTGTTGGTGCAGAAGCTGAACAAAGGAATTATTAGCGAATTCCATTCTCCTAATAGACTCATGTTCGGGCAGAGGGTGAAAAGAATGCGAAGAAACAGTAGGAGGAGGCATGGGTTGTGCAGTGGGCATGAATGTTACTTGAATAGAGAATGTCACATATCCAATTAAAAACATCATTAAACTAAACAGTATAAACAGGCATAATATCAAAAAACGTTTTCTACTCATTATTATACACATTTCGTTCTTGAAGCTCATTCTTTTAGTAGGTCTCTCCATCCGGAAAAACTCCATCCTCTTATCGTGCTGCTCGCGGCGGATGGGTGTTCCGTGCTAAGGAATGCGCCTGTCGGTCCAGGGAACGCCCTTAGACCAACCAGAACCGTCGACCTAACATCTTCGGCTTGCACTCCAAGGACTTGGCACCGCGACCCTACAGCTGAACCCGGATGGTGGTTCGAAAAACAAAAATCAAAATAGTTTCTCGGAGGGGAGCTAACCTTAAAAAAATCAAAGAAGGAACTTAATTTGTCATTTGTCCCGCGACTCTTGGTCGCAAATTATAACGCTCTTTGCCAGGCAGTGCCTGTTCTTGGAAAAGTAGCTCAGGTTTAACAGTGTTCAAACGGTTCGATGGAGGCACAGCTTCTTGAAGAAGATTATCGCTTTCTGGCTCAGTGTTTGTTCCAATCAAACGGGCATCGCTGAAAGGCAGAAAACGAGGCACGGTCTCAGTCTCAGAATCAGGAAGTCCTTTTTGGACCCACCGGTCGTACGGCAGAGGCAAAGGGGCCCTCTTACAATGTACGCCGTGAATTCAATTCTTTTTACCGTGCACTCGTACCGCAGAACGGGTAGATAATAACACCTGGTAAGGCCCTGTCCAGCGGGGCTGCTCGTTCTTGGTTCGCTGAAAATTCTTCACGAGCACCCACGCGCCAGGTTCAATGGTGTACCCTGGATCTTCAGAAACCTGTGGCAAAGTATCATGAACCTGTTGATGCAGAACACGCAATTTAGCCGGCAATTCGTACAGGTAGTCAAGCAATACAGGGTGTTCTATCTCACTAAATGTTGTCAGCCGCGGCACTCCCCAAATATTTGCCGGGCGACCAAACACAACCTCATAAGGACTCAGACCCATTCGCGAATGCACAGTCATTCTTGTGGACAGAAGGGCTAACGGCAAAGCATCAGGCCATTGTAGACCAGAGCTCGCTTGAATTTTGGCCAATTTCAACTTTAACGTGCCATTGTAGCACTCAACTAGACCAGCTGACTGGGGATGATTGGCAGCGTGGAACTTCTGCCGGATTCCTAACCCATCACACACTCTCTTCATCACTTGACCCACAAATTCACTCCCATCGTCACTCCAGACCATTCTCGGCAACCCATACCTAGGGAAAAATTCCTTAATAAGGGCTTTAGCTGTGGACAAGGCAGTATTGTCCTTCAAAGGGTAGGCTTCCACCCATCTAGAAAAAGAGCAAACAACTACTAAGACATACTTCAGGTTGTTGCACTTCTCCATGTTGATGAAATCTACCTGCAAAGCCTCAAATGGATACGTGGGAGGAGCAAAATGACCAGCTGGAGTTGGAGTTCCCTTACCAGGATTGTACCTCAAACAAACCATACAGTTCTTGACCAAATTCTCTGCACACTTAGGAATTCCAGCATTTTGCCATACTGGGGCCAACAACTTACAAATCCCTTTCACACTGATATGGGCCATTCCATGTGCCATTGTAACCACTGGAAGTACATACGCATCAGGCAACAACCATCGCTGATGCTCTGACAACTCAACCCAACAACCATTCGAGTCCAATTTACGCTTGCTTTTTCTCCATTCATTCAACTCTTTCTCTGTAGCTTCAGCTTGGATGGATTTCACACTCTCAATCGTATCTTCACACATACTTCTATCTGGAACCCATCTCGCCGAACCCGCAACATACATTCGACTCATCACGTCTCTCGCAGTCTCTTTCGCGACTTCATCTGCAAACGCATTACCACGACCAGCATCATTCGTGACTTTCTTATGCGCACTGCATTTCACGATCGCAACTTGCAACGGCAGAGTAAGAGATTCAAGAAGTTCATTCACCAATTGACCATGTTGGATCTTGGTCCCGTGCGAAGTCAGAAACCCACGTTCTCTCCACAATCGTCCAAAGCTAAGAGCAACACTGAACGCATACTGGCTGTCAGTGTACACAGTCACGCTTTTCCCTTTCGACAACACACACGCTCTTGTCAATGCAATAAACTCTGCCGCTTGTGCTGAATTATGTGGGATACGAGCAGCTTCAACAATCGTATGCAAAGTCGTAACCGCATATGCCGCAGTCGTATCACCATTCGGAAGCTTGAAGCACGAACCATCAACCCATAAAGTACCATCACATTCTGCAAGAGCAGTGTCCCTAAGGTCTATCCTCCCTTTCGTTTCTTCCTCAGTCCTAAGAAAACAATCATGCTGTTCGGTATCATCTGTCTCAGTTGAGATCGGCAACAACGTGGCTGGGTTCAACGTGTTGCATCTCTTTATATGTACATGACTTGCTAACAAGGTCAATTCGTAACCTGACAACCGAGCACTAGTTAAGTGCTGTGTCTTGGTACGGTTCAACAAGGTATCCACTGCATGTGGAACCATCACAGTCAGTGTATTGTCCATCACCAAACCAGCGGACTGTCGGATTGAAACAGCCTCTGCCGCTGTAGCTCTCAAACAACTCGGCAACGCTCTGGCTACCGGATCCAAAGTCGACGAAAAATAAGCACATGGGCGTTGCTTATTGCCAAACTGTTGAGTCAAAACTGACAATACACATCCCTCTCTCTCGTGGACATACAATGTGAAAGGTTCACTGTAATCGGGGGTACCCAACACAGGAGCCGAACACAGGGCATCACGCAATTCTGAAAAACTCTTCTGACATTCGTCAGTCCAAGGAATAGGATTCGGAGTATCCTTAACAGTAAGAGCTATCAAAGGTGTTGCAAGCAACGAAAAGTTAGCAATCCACTGTCTACAGTACGATGTAATACCTAGAAATGCACGCACTTCTCTCTGTGTCGTAGGCACACTCATTTTCGCAATCGCTTGAATTCTTTCTGGGGTCAATCTTCTTCCCTCCTTCGATAAGAGGTGACCTAAGTAGGTAACTTCTTGTCGACAATACTGCAACTTCGAAAGAGAAACCTTATGATGGAAATCAGACAAGTGACGTAACAACGACAGAGTAGCCTCTCTACAAGTCTCTTCATTGTCAGCAGCGACTAATAGATCGTCAACATACTGAATAAGGGCGGCACCATCTGGTAAAACCAGCAAATCAAGTTGCGTCTTCAAAGCTTGACTATAGATCGATGGACTCTCACAATAGCCTTGAGGAGCGCATTTAAACCGGAAACTTCGGCCTCCCAAAGAGAAGCCAAAATATCTCGACTCTCCGCGGCAATCGGGATGCTGAAGAAAGCATTCTTCAAATCAATCACCGAAAACCACGTGGCTGTAGCCGGAATCAAAGTCAGTAAAGCGGTGATATCAGGCACAACAGGGAATTGTGGAACAACGATCTTATTTACCTCGCGAAGATCGATCACAAACCTATATACAGGAGGTTGTGAAGAATCGGTTCTTTTCAGAACAGGCAAAACCGGACTATTGCACACATTATCTCTCGTTTCCTCAATCACACCTTTCTCAATTAGATCAGAGATGATCGCCAAAAGTGCTCTTTCACCATCACTTGAGATACGATACTGTGGAATGCGTGGCAATCTAGCATTCGCCTTCAATGTCACAACATATGGCGGGATCTCCAAGAGACCCACATCATTAGGACCAGTAGCCCAAAGAGAATCAGGAAGAGAAGACAATTCAGCTGGAAGTTGGTCTTTAGCCAAATACATCGGAGAGATCACTCTCTTTCCCAATGTAAGCTGCACTCCTGAAGGAGAACAATAAAGCGTCGCATACAATCTCTTCAACAAGTCCAATGCCAACAAGTTCTCACCACAACCTGTCATCAGAATGAGGGGTGCTTCGAAGTCACAAGGTCCAACAGAAAGAGACAAAGGACTAGAAATCGAATTTCTAACCGGGGCGCCAGAAAAACCTACTGAAACATTCGTTGAGCCAGACAAAGGTGCGCCAGGGAGTTTAGAGTGCATGATAGAACTCTGGCAGCACCAGTGTCCAGCAGAAAAGGCTCTGACACACCTGATGCAATCACTTCAACATAAGGTCCACTCTGATCTACTGGAACTGAAACGACTCCCTCTCTTTGTCTGTGGCTGTCCTAGCAATCATTACCTTCCATATTCTCACCTTCAACGTAATAATCGTCCGCATAATACTGAGCCGTCCTACCAGGCGCGCCATTCTGTTGATCAAAACAATTCATCGAATTCTGCGGAGGCAAGGAACGCGCAATCTGGGACATACCACGTCCTCGACCTCGCGGAGCTTGTTGAACACCTCGACCCCTCATACCAGAAACACCATTCGTGCGCTGTAATAAAATCGGGCAACTATTCTTGAAGTGACCCTCTTCTTTGCAATACGCACACTGATTAGGGCCTACAGAAAAACGCTGTTGAGAAGACTCGAACCTTTGCGAGATTCTCTGATATTGTTGGGGTTGCTGATAATCATGCTGGGTATTGCGAGGCGGGTATGCTTGCTGCAAAAGAACCTTAGTCTTCAATTCTTTAGTCTTTTTATCCGCTTTCTCTATCTCATCCTTATTTCTATTCTCATAGTACTGGGCAGTAGCCAATATCTGTGCTGACGAAGAAACAGCCCAGGCACTTTCAGAATCCTTCAACCTATTGCACAACTCGAAAGCAAATTATGCACAAACTTGTCAACGAACAACCTTTGACCACCTTCTGTACTCATGTCTTGACCACTGTGGTCTGCAAATGTCTCTTCAAATCGAGTGAAAAAGTCGGACACAGTTTCGTCTTTCATCTGCTTGCACGCAGACAACTTGTCCCAATTGACACGCATAGCAGGCATCAAAGTCTTCATATAATCAATAATTCTACCAGGGAGATCAGCAATCACATTCTCGGGTTTAGCACCACCTATTTGTCTTTCATCCGCAGTTCTAAGATTATTCCATGTATCACCTAATTCCTGCGCATGATCCGCATGACGAATCTTACTCCATATAAGCTGTGGAACAACATTCCCAAATAACATATCTATATCAGCCAAATTCATAATACATGAACCCGCAGTTTGAGATAGCTCCTTATAAAACCCCGCAGGATTTTTACGTGGATCAGGCAGAGTCTGCTTTAGAGCTAGGACTTCGGCACGCTTCCATGGAACATGTACCCAAACGCGCTGGAAATGTGCCCGAACAGGTGGATTAGCATTCGCATCGCCAGGTCTCCAAACGGGAAGAACCTCACGCTTCGGATATTGACGTGCCTTTCTCCTAACTGAAGAATCAGGCTCAAATAATGACTTAGAAGGAAACTCACTCCTAAACGACAACAATGTCGCGACTGCTCCTTCAACATCAAGACCCACTATAGTTCCTTTCGCAAACTCGGACCGCACACGGAACAACTCAGGCGGAGTGTGCCCTACCTCACTATCTTCCCACTGTTCACGAAGGAAAGAACACATCATATCAAATACGTATCTCCGTTTCGGTGCTTCCCATTGATGGAAAACATCCATAACACCCTCAGGATCATAGTGCGAAGGAAAGGTAACCCATTTACGCGCCAAGTGATCCAACACTGTCCGTTCATCAGGACCAGGCAATTGACTACGCAATTGCTTACGCTCTACAACAGGAGACATACCCAATGAACCCATTAGAGGAGAAAAAAGACTAGCAACCGCATCAGTCATTCTCCGTCGAGCAGAAGGAGAAGGCGACAAAAGAACAGGAGACAAAACAGAATGAGAAGGAACCGAAGTCGGAACAGTAACAGAAGGAACAGACAACACAGGTATAGGAGTAGCAGACGAAGGAGGTAGCAAAGACGGCGGCCCTTGAGAAGGCTGCGCCGAAGCAGTAGTAGCCAGTGGAGGGAGAGCTGGCTGTTGAGGTACCACTGGAGGTAAAACAACCGGGGGTTGCGCAACTACAAGTGGCGGAGGTTCGGTAGCGCTCTGAGCATAAGGGGGTGGTGAACTTAATAGATGCGACATTAAAGGATCTTTCGCAAGATCTTTCTTTTCTTCTTGCTGTTGAGGCGGCAAAGCTGGATAACATTTGTCTACCGCTAATTGACGTTGCCTAAACATCTGTTCGCTTTCTTGCTCTTCCTCATTATCCTTAAACTGTATAGCAGCCTGCACCATCGACATACCTCGTGCACGCTTATTTCGCTTCGCTAACCTAATTTCCTTCTGTTTGGCTTCTTTTCGCCAAAGGCGGAAAGAGTCAAACATTGCCGGCCGGGCTTTCTTTTTGAAGAGTCTAACTTCTAAATTATCTAAAATCTCTGTGTCATAACTACCATATTGGGGCCATTCTAGGACACCATCCTTCCTAGTATACCTAATCCATACATCATTATACGTGATGGGGCCCACGCCGTGTTTTAAATAGAGCTTATAGGTCGGAGTTCCAATCGGAGGCACCAGACACGAGTCCTCCAATCGGGAATCCCTATTACAACCATAACAGAATATCTTTCCAAGTCTGCTAAGACCAGGCATCTTCGCTCACTAGTCTAGCTTCAAACTTCAAGGGAATATCAAAACGATAGCCTCATGAATACACAAGCCCCTTGGCTTTGGGGCCTGCAGGTACCAAATCAAAGCGATCCCGAAGGATACCAAAACAAACTAAGGACTGGGAGATGCTCCACTCATACTTAACTGAAATATCGATGACGTCGCCAGAAGACCCGTCTATCGTCTCGCTTTACAAGTCATCAAAGGGCTCCAAGACAGGGCGACAGTCAGGGCAGCAGTCCTTTGTAGCCGTCGGAATGCAGGGAACTTCGCAGCAAAGACTTTCGGACCACAACGACATACAGGGGTCGATGAAGTGATAGGCCTCCCTCCAGAATTTTCACATGAAGCTCCTCACGATCTTCAGGCTTGGACCGGTACCGCTGAAGTCGCCCCACGTTGGGCGCCAACTGAAGAACCGGGATTTAAACCCAGCGGCGCAGGGGACACGCCCGAAGTCTTCGGGTTCACCTGTCTTAGAGTACAGAGACACGGGATTCTTCTGTTGACATCAAAGATCACATTTATTAGCTGCAGCCAGTAACAGAGGTCCTAGAAGTACAACACGGTGTATGTTCTCAGGAGACTGCTCAACATAATAGAGCGGAGCATCGTCTTTTATGCTAAAAACCAAGTTCCTGGCTAGCATCAATTACTCACAAATTTGACCAATCAGAGGATGGTATTTACAAAGGCATCACATAACGACAAACCCACTTTCAGTTATCCAACCCATCGCCAATGACAAGGCATAAATCCAGCATTCTTGTTCGAACAGGCCGGAAGGGCCCACCATAAAAGACCTCAACCCAAATCAATCATTAGGCCATAAGGCCATAAAAGGAAGGAGCAGAAACAGATGAGAAGCAAGATAGAGGGGTGTGTGCATGTGCCATAGAATCAATAATGTCCTGCTCTTTGATCTCTATCTGACCAGCTGCTTAACAAGGTACTGGCTCCACAAGTTTAACCTCGGGCAACAGGGTCAGTTGACTCAGGTCAAACAGGAGTCAACACGAATTCAAGCTAAGGTGTATGCGTCCCTAGAGGCTCGCTTGGCCACAGTCATCCTGTAGTCATTAGCCTATGTGAGGGCAACCACAAAATGGCGGTTATGCACACAATGGAACCCAAGGGTGCAGACTAGATCGTCAAATACACAGTGAATCCATCGATGTAGCATGACGAAAACACTCATGCATACCGTACTTGTCAGTCGCGGTTCGCTGATACCAAAACCATCACGATACGACAACCTTCATTAAATGGGTTCAGAATTCACGGAACCACAGCTGGGGGGGCTCTGATATGGGTTAAGGTGGTGACTCACTTTGTGGTCAATAAATCTGTGATTGATGCGGAGGGCGGATATGTGTTACTTGAGGGGAAACGTGCCAGGGACCCTCTGGTAATAGGTAGAATCTACGCCACGGTTTTTGACCAACATGCTTTCTTTAATTTCCCCTCTGGTCATTTGGTGGACTAGGCCCATATCCCATGGTTGTTTGGAGGGGACTTTAGCAGCGCCCTGAACATTATTCTTAATAGGTGTCATCCCCCACTCCCTCGTGAGCAAACCGTCCTTAATGCAGAGCTACTGTCACAAGACTTGGCCATGGGAATTTGGCTGATGTCTGGTGAATTCACAAGCAGAAGTCCAATCTATATTCTTTCTTTTTTCCATATACGACTTGTTCGTACACCTGGATAGAATAGTCTGTGTTATGACACTCTGCACACAAAAATCACTTCTTTGGATTATTTGGGCCGAGAAATCTTGGCTCATAGGGGCATATTAACAAGCCAGGCGATAAAATTATCACCGCCTTAGCGGCAGAAAACTGCCGCTAAAACTGCGATAATGGGCTTGACAATATGCTCTATGGCATTCCATTTGAAGCCCATGTTAGATGCCCTTCACATCTAACATGGGTTTCAATTGGAATTCCATAGAGCATATTATCAAGCCCATTATCGCCGTTTTAGCGGAAGTTTTCTGCCGCTAAAGCCGCAATAATTTTATCGCCTGGCTTGATAATATGCCCCAATGTCCGTTAGTGCTGAGTTTGCGTTGGGGTAGACCCCTTTCATCGATTCCCACTTGGAGGCTCCCTACCCACATGATGGAGGACAGAGTGTTTATTGAGGCCTGGCTAACCAGCTGACCAAGTTCTTTGATCATAATCAAGAGTCTCTTCTCATTAAAACGTTGGAATGGGAGACCGTGAAGGTCGTGGTCAGGGGTTATTGCATTCAAGTGTCTGTGGGTAGCCGGAAGTCTCTAGAAGCTGACTTGAATCAGCTAGAACGCACCTATTGGTACACTGAGTAGCGACCGGCCACAGTCCCAGAGGCTTGCGCTTCCCTGGGCAGGCTCCATCAGACTCCACCAGGAGAAAGATGCCCTCCAGGAGAAGCTTTGCTGTATTGATTGGGTGACATATCACATATGCTCTCATTCCAAAGTCGATACATCGGGCTCCTTCTTGCCTAGATATTATCCACTGATACGAAACACCTTCCCATTATCACTCTCCTTGATGGCACTGGTATCCTTGTGAATACCTTGCAGGAAATCGAATGAGTGCCTTTTGATTTCTATGCTCACCTTTAGTAGGTGGATCTATTGTTTAATTTGTAAAAAAATAAATGCCAAGGCTCTCGTCAGGAGGCCACTGCAGCAGGCAGCTCCTATTGCCCTTGACACTGCTGCCAATGATAGTACCAACACAACTATTAACCATCACACTCCTCCAAGTGCGCCAATTCAGACTATTTCAGGCCCCCAAAGCTATAAAAATGGTTTGGGCAGCAGGTAACAGTCTTTTTTTAATGCATATTGAATGTATAATTCACTGTTGTTGTGATTCTATCTAGATTCCATAGACAGCACCACCTTGTGGCAGACTTGCACAAGCACCGGCGTTGACCTTTATGTACCCAAGCCAAATACCGGAAACCACCAGCTAAAATTAAGCACTGGGTGGATCCCTATCATTCAACTATGGCCTTTCAGTCTTTCCTTGATACCATTATTCTCCCAAGAGTGTCAGCAGAGCCCCGAGAGGAACTAGATAGTCTGATCACAAGTCAAGGCAGATATAAAGACCTGGCGGCAGGAAGGGCACAGGGCCTTGATGGCCTATCTATCTCCATCTTAAAATCAAATCAGGACTCAACCAACCTGACCTCTTACAGACAAATCACTGTGTTAAATACAGACTTTAAAATTCTCAGTAAGTTATTGCCAGCCATGGTTTAAATTGTAATCCCTTTCTTGGTCCACCCTGACAAGAATAGCTTTATCCTCAGGGGAAGTGCCTCCAACAATATTAGTATACTGTTTAGAGTTATGAAGGCAGCAGAGGGACCCACGTCCTGCTGCCTTGAAAAAGCATTTGGTATGGACGATTGGACTTATCACTTTGAAGTGCTCTAATGACTTGACTTTGGACCCCGACTCATACAGATCATATAACTACTCTATGAGGACCCAGTTGTTAGGATTAGATTAGGTAGATGCTTCTCAGACGCAATTGATATCAGCAGGGGCACCAGGCAGGGATGCCCAGTCTCCACTTCTCTTCACACTTGTAGAGGTGCCAATGGAAGCCTGCCTGCGCTGGGAAGGACATGAATGGAGCATCCCTCTTTTGAGGAATGTACACACGGTCTCTTTATATGCTGATGGTAACCTCCTTTTTCAGTAGCATCCCCAAATTGGGATGACCACTTTCGCAGAGACCCTTGACAGTTTTGGTGCGGCCTCTGGCCTCCTAGTCAATAGAGGCAAATCTTGTCTATACGCACTTTGCACAGATTCTCCCTGTAGATCTTACTCTGCACGTATTTTCATGAAGATGGAAAAGTACCACTTTTTGCTATCTATGCATCAATGTGTCCCATACGGATGAGAATTTACAGGAGGATAACTATACCAGGGTTCTGAACTCTCTCAGAGGTCAGGAAGACTTGTGGAGGATGCTTCCCCTGTTGGTCATGGAATGCATCGGACAGTCAAATATTAGGTCCCTCGCCTCCTCTATTACTTTGTCAACATCCCAGTTTGTTTGCCCACCAGAATTTTGGTGACCTTGATACATTATTGGGGGGTTTGGTATGGCCAGAGGCAACAGTAGCAGCTACCAGTTGATCATGGAGGATTGGGCGCACCAATTTCAAAGACTAGTTTTGAGAAATCCAATTGCAGTGGCTGTCCTGCTGGTTATCGGGAATGGCTCTGGATGAGACTGGTGTGGGTGGCGCTCTGATGCGTCTATGTGAGCTCTGCCATTTTGCGCTCCTGAGATCAAAACATCTTTACACTTCCTCCTGAGTGGAGCTGATAGAATTATAGTGTCTCTTCTGTCTCCGAACACTTATGAAAAGGCAGGTCCCATATGTCCTGAGCATATCGCATTTGAGTTTTTCCTCACTCTGTCTTCCAAAATGCGTGATTCAAATTGAATGCATTGTTTATTCTTCACAGTGCATATCCCTCTCCAGCTAAGCTTAATCAAATGTTCCCGGGTGATTCCGTCTCCTATCCACATTGCTCTGTTTCACCTGCAAATTTACACAATATGTTATGGAGTTGCCCACTTTTATCCAGCTTTTGGAAATAAATTCTCTTATCTCTTGCAACCTGTATAGGCTTTCCTTTGTTGATGTCCTGGGAAGCATGCTTTCTGGGGATAGCCCAATGTCAAACATGGCACAGTAGCATCCCAGTTTTTGGATTTAAATCGCCTCCTAGACAAAAGAGCAATCACTACTGGAGAGAAAGAAACCGTGCTCCCCTTATCTGTGCAGTGCATAAAACATGTGTTACGCTGGACCCAGGCGAAGAGTAAAGCCCTCACAGGAAAGAGGTGAAGGGTCTCCGTAAGCACCCCAATCACCAAAGAATGAAATAAGATGTGGACAGCTGTGCGAGAAGATCCCCAAGATGACACCTACCACCCTAAACTTGTTCCTAAAATCCTAAATGGTTGGCCTCCCTGAATGGGAAAGCTAAGCAATGCCTTCCTTACCGCCAAGCAGATGAAATAGCGTCAATCAAAAAATGTTTGTGCTCAAATGTCAGTAAGCAAAAGACACACAGATGATGGATGGAATGCACAGCAAATCAAACATTCTCCCCCAGTCAATAGATCTGGGTTAAATCCATCATTCTTTTGCTCACCATGACACCCCAGTTTAGACCCAGCCATATGCAAATCTGCCTTGACCCTGTGCCTCATTGTAACAAACTGAACTGCCAAGCCAAGTCCTCCTTGGACCGGAAACAAGCATCCTGGGACCGGTTTCGGGGCATCCATCAATTGTTCTTTTTGCTCATGTCAGTAAGGCACATGAATGGACTCCGCGAACACAACATGAAAGAAAACTCATATCATTACCTCTAGTCACATGGAATATGAAAAGACGGAACAACCGGAAGAAAAAGAGATTAAAAGGGAAAACAAAGGATTGGGCACCACAGTAAAAAAACGTGAATGGAGCCCTCTTACAGGAGGCCCACCTGATAGAGATTGAGAAACGTAAACGACTATGGATTTGCGAGGAAGTACACCATCTCCATACCTCAAATGCTAGAGGCTTTTGTATACTATTTACATAGGGTCTGAATGTAAAAATCAATACAACAAACTAAGATATAGAAGGGAGATATTTAATAGGTGAAATCTGCATAAATAGTGGGATCTTGATCACTTTAAATGAAAGCTACTACAATGACTCGTTACTGGGAATGTCATAGAATTTAAAGAAAGAACAGATGGCACTCTCAGCAGAAAAATTACTTCATGCTGGAGACTTCAAAGTTGCACTGGATGCTTACCTAGACAGATCAAGCATCACAACAGTCAAGGTACATGGAAAAGAAAGGGTGTTAAAAAACGATTGCACTCTCAGGTGTTTGGAGACTGGAACCCCTACAGAAAGAGGTTACACATATTACCCATCTTCATATGGTTGTTATTCAATTTCTTTTCTTTCGTAGTTTATTACGCAGACGAGTCTCAGCTGGTATTTTCTTTTAAAGAACATTCTGCTGCAGCTTTTTATAAATTTAATGAATGCCTGAAGGACATTGCTGGCTGGATAAATGAAAATTGTTTGAAGCTTCATGCAGACAAAACCGAGGTCTGTGTTTTTTAATCATGCACCTACTCCTCCGTTGTGCCTTTGGTGGCCTAAGGAGCTGGGTCCCCCGCGCACTCCCAAGGACTCGGTTAAGAATCTTGGAGTGAAGTGGGAGAAGGATCTCACCCTTGTGGCACAAGTCCGGCATATTTCTGTGACCTGCTTTGGGAAAATGAAAACTATCAGGAAATGTCTACATTTCCCACCTGAAGAGAGCCGTAGGATCATGGTCCATGCATTGGTCACCTCCCAACAAGATGATACCAATTGTCTCTACCTGGGGTTGTCTGGCTATCTGACCCACAGGCTACAGATGGTGCATAACGTGGCTGCAAGGCTAATCCGTTGGGTCCCTTTTTGCCAGCACATTTCTCCTCATCTGAGACAGCTTCACTGGCTCCCTGTGCCCAGGAGGATTGAGTTTAAGGCACTCACCCTGGGTTTTCGAGCTTATCATGGCAAAGGCCCAGGATACCTTAGGTCAAGGCTCAGCCCATATCGTCAGGAGCAGACTTTGAGATCTAATCTGCAGCGTCTTCTTAATATCCCTCGTTTTGCAAAAATGCGACAAGGAGGCAGGTCCTTCACAGTAAGGACGGCCAAATTGTGAAAAGTCTTGCCCAGCCACCTGCGCATGTTAGAAATGGAACAGGAATTCAGAAAGGCAAACCTGGCTCTTTAGGCAGGGGGTAGTATCTGGGGCTTCTCAATCCAGCTAGTCTGCTTTTAGCGCCGGGACACTTCTTACGAGGTAGCTGTGCACTCAATAAGTGGCAGTTGATTGATTGATAGATTCAATGATACAAGGAACAAAAATATTCTAGAAGAATTTGTAACAGTGTTTTATAGCGATACTCGATATGTCTGATAATTCGCCCATAAATGATCGAATATTGAGGAGACCATCAGTGTGAGACAGATCCAAATTTTGATACAATGCATCTCTCCCAGGACACGACACTATAGTGAACTATCTGAAAGATGAAATTCAGAACTTCACGGCAATGAATGAAACATTGGTTCGAGGATTTATTATAACCTGTCAATCTCTGAAAATACATCCGAGAGGCCTCTAAATTGCACATGCAGATAATCAGAAGAAAGTAAAACAACAAGTAGGAGCTATGAGAAATGAAATGGAACACTCAGAGATTCTTACCTGCTGTACGAAAGAAAAACACCTGAATGTCCTTTATTATGATTTTATTCTATTTTATACCGTTTATGAACATATCTGGGTGCCAGGTTTAATTGTGACAAGATAAGTATTTTGCTATTTAAATTGCAGAAATTGTGACGCACTGAAGAGAGCAGAAAATTCACATATCTGGCACAATCCTAAAATAAAGTTAGATCATAGATTGTGCTACTGCAATTCTGGATTGTAAAACGCACAGATCAATTTAAATACTTTTTTAAAGAAATGCACTGAGGATTTCATGAGAAGGATTGATGCACAAACAAGGTATTTGTGTCTTAATACTCAAAATAATAACTACAGAAAAAATCTATTTATGTTTTACTTCAAGTGATAAACATGTTTAATAGACCTATACAATAACTAAATCTGCCTTAAAAATGAAAACAAAGTATAAACAAAAGACATATGTCGAATGTGTGGAAAAGAAAAAGGAACTGAAACACTTTTCTCAAATGTCAGTCAATTGAACTCTTGTGGGGAAAAAAGTGACTAACCAACCATTGTTGACACTTCACGTGTCATTAACAATAGAGGAACAGCTAATTATTGTAATCGATGTTCTCTATGTTCCAAGTACAGAGTTTTGTATTTTATTTGTTGGTTCAAAAAGCTTTCACAGTTGGAGAGAAACGAATCCTGTACAATTGCACAGGAGATAGCTGTGCAAGCAGCAATGGTTGGGTCAAGGAATCACCATTACTAGGCATCATTGATAGGATAATCTTAAACTACGTGAGTCTTGTTACTAGAAGTTTAAAGAGGGTAGTCACATTATATTCCTTTATGTATATTCATGCAAAGTAATATGATGTTTTCCTGTTAATTAATGTTACTCAAATATAAACTATAATTTAAAAGTAAATATTAAAGTCTATATTCTGTTCACAAATCGTTACTTCAATTATGCACTAAATTATTTCCTGCATGCATTCAGAATAAAAATGTAAATTGTTATGCAAAAGTGTATCCACGAACAGATGGATATGCATACTGAGACAAGAGGCGCCATGTGCACAAATGCAAGGCAGGGTGAGGTCAGGCTAGCGCAGTTCACAGGCCAACTATGACAGGCTGAGATATGTGGCATCTGGCTTGTCACAAAAGTGGACCAGCCATCCGCTCTCATTTCTCACTCAGCCAGAAGGGCAGTGACGAGTGAAAAAGGCCTTTTGAGTGGGATCAGTGAAGATGTATATGTGTCAATCATTTCAGAGAGGTGTGATCACACTTTTGAGGTATACAAGAAGAATACAAATACCGTAAGAAAAAGAAGAAAAGCTAAAATCCTGGAAAATCAAAAGGGAAGTGCTGCCTCTAATTCTTGATATAAAGTGCATCCTGTATTTTAAGGTGATTTTGAGATTTAACTTATTTAAATTTTAACACATGCTGGCAGCATTATTAAGATTACGTAATACTTGAGAAAGCCCAAAATGTTTATTTGCAGGCCCTTCATCTCGTTCAAATGAAATATGATATGTTCTCCATCATAGCATAACACACGTGAAGCTTTAACGCAGTATTATTTGATGATGACGCGAGGGTAACAAATTAATTTGCAAAACCAACAGATCATTTTGATTCTTCCTCGTAATGTCTAATTGAAACACCTTTACTATTTGTAAGTTCTTTCTTTATGTCAAGGGGTCATTTAGAGTTGACTGTTTGAAGCATAAGGTCCCCTCGGTGCAAAATCTTATCACAAACCCACCATATTGTTCATGACTTTTAAGGATCAAAAAGCAAGTGACTTTAAACGTCAATGATAATGAGTTCAACACCACCTTGATGACAACACAATACCTGAGAATGCATAACTGTGTTGAAAAGAGAAGAGAGTTCCAGTTAGGAACAGGCAATCAGGGGGGTGAGTCAGGGCAAGTTGGGCCCAGTGAAGCCGAAGGGAAATTGAGCACCTCACAGGCTTTTGACTGGAACATAGCCAGCAATGAATAGTCCGGAATTTGCTCTCTGCCCACATTCAACATTGTACGTAAGTGGTCCCGGGAAACAGCCTTTACAACGCAGGCTGAGCCACTCGTGCATTTTCCCGCAGGCGTAACAACACCTGCGTGAACCATGAAAGTGCCTTAACCACACAAATGCGTGGTTAAGGCAGATAGTGGTCTAGTGAACAGATGGGTGGGGAGAGGAAGAGGAAGTGTCAGAACAGGAATCTCCAGACATGGACAAGTAAGTGGTCTGGAGTCGGGTTTGGGGTAGGTCAGTTTTAGGGCTCAGGGCAGTGGGGGTCAGGGTAGTTTTTGGATGGGGCGGGGTTTTAGGCTTAGGGTGAAAGGGGGAGGTTCAGGGTAGTTTTAAGGGCTGCGGCAGGGTTTGGGGGACGTTTTTAGGAGTGGGGGTTGGTTTTAGGTATCAGGTCAGAGAGTGTCGGGCAGTCTTTTTAAAAGGGGGCAGGGTTTTAGGGGCTCAGGGCGGAGGGCGGGGGAGGAGTAGTTTTAAGGGCTAGGGCCGCATTTGGGGGAAGTTTTAGGGGGGCGGTTTTAGGGTTCAGGACAGGGGAAGGGGAAGGGCAGTTTTAAGGGAAGTGCAGGGTAAGTTTTAGGGCTCAGGGCGGGGGGTCTGGGGTCAGGGTCGTTTTTGGTAGGGGGCAGGGTTTCAGGCCTCAGGGTGGGGGTGGGGAAGGGTTAGTTTTAAGGGCAGGGCGGGGTAGGTTTTAGGCCTCAGGGCATGGGGGGCGAGGTAGGGGGATATGATTTTAGCGCTTAGGGAGGGGGGTTGGGGTAGTTGTGATCATTAGCATGCATATCCCTTTACCAATCATGCCTTTACAACAAAATTGCGTGGTAAAGGCATGCGTGGTAGAGTCACGCATGGTTCAGTTATGCGTGCTTTTGTCATACAAGCAGTTACACCTGAACTAACTCCAGAATACATGGCTAACACCAGAACATTCCAATTCCACATACGCTCACTGGCTTTTTTGAGGTTGATGGGTCCCACACCGCAGGAAAATGCCTATAATGCCCGTGGTAAAGGCATGCGTGGTAGAGTCACGCATGTTTCAGTTATGCGTGCTTTTGTCATACAAGCAGTTACACCTGAACTAACTCCAGAATACATGGCTAACACCAGAACATTCCAATTCCACATACGCTCACTGGCTTTTTTGAGGTTGATGGGTCCCACACCGCAGGAAAATGCCTATAATGTATATTTATGTTAGTGTATGTGCAACTATTAGTATTTTGTGTAACTTACACCCTATGAGGCCTCTTTTCTAGCAGCTGAGGAAGTCGGTAGTTAGAGGTGCTTTATAATCTTAAAGTCTACTTTCCATTTGGACATTTCCATTCCATTCAGGTTCCACATAATATTCTCTTTTGAGTCTTTGCAATGCTTTTGCATGGTTCTTTCTAAGTCGTTAAGAGGGTGTTTAATTCACACCTTAAGTTGTGAGACCTTACACTTTATTAAGAACTGAATGGGCTTGTTCGGGATTTCTCAATAATTTACAGCCAGCTTTCAATTTCTTGGCAACATGTCGGAAACGCTAGTTATTCCCTAACTCCAGATTTATGATGAAACAACGATGTTCTGCATCCATACAGTCAGGCTACTGTCCAAAGCAATGTACAGATATGGTTCCTCTTGCAGTGATGGTCATTTTAAGTTTAACTAACTATGTGGAGGATCCATCTTCCTAGTGCTGCTGGATCTCTCCGTGACTGTTGACATGAATGACCAAAGTGAGCTTGTTCCCATTGTATCCGCGTGCATGCTACAAATGTTACGGGTCTTAACTGTTTTTCATCTTTTCTCTTTGCACATATGCACCGCATCCCGATGGGTATGTCTAGAACTGCAACTAGGCCTGTGCTGTGCAGGATTCTCCAGGGCTCAATCTAGGGCACTGTTGTCTTTAAAGTGTAATTGGGACCGGAGAGAGGTAGTTTGGCTGGATGCAGGTCTCCTTTCTTCTGTATGCCAATGATACCCGTCTGTTATTCTTGGCCGATACTCATTGCTTGTGAAGAGCAGTCTCTCTAGAGTCGATGCTAGAAGGAAAGCACCTTCACAAGAGTACACCTCAGCAAATTCTGGGTTTATTTGCATCTCTTCCGGGTCATCTTATTCTACCATTCAGACCTAGTTTGCGAAATTGGGGAAAGATGAGCGTGCCAATTTTGGCAGATCTTGCAAAATCTTTTGGTGCTCTTTAGATAGCACTTCCCTTCATTTTTGTTTTTAAAAAAAAGATCAACTCACCTGCTTCTTTTTTTGATAAGGGTTTCACGGTTTCAACAACTGCAAGAGTCGGAGGGGTCTCACAGCCAGCCCTATCAAAGTTCATCACACCTGTCCTGGATGCCATCCTCAGCTTCATACCCCAGTACCTTCGCTTCCCCAACACTGCGCAGGAACAGCTAGAGTCAAAGCAAGGCTTCTACACCATAGCTGTATTCCCAGCGGTGTTGGGGGCAATCAACTGCACACATGTTCCACTTGTGCCCCCTGCGGATACTGCACACCACTACCTCAACAGAAAGCATCAGCATTCCATCAATGTGCAGGCAATAGTGGACCACCGGGGACTCTTCACCAATGTCGTCGCCAACTTCCCAGGCAGTGTGCATGATTCCTTCATCTTCCGACAGTCCATCATCAACCAGCACTTCCAGGATGGCACATATGGAACGGGACTGCTCGTTGGTAAGTGCCAAATCAACACATCACACACCCCAAAGCCACCAACACACAACGCACAACTGTGGGAATGCACACGTGAACAAACCACATATGACATGTCAAACTACACAACCACCTACCAGACACGACAACACCACTCCATGGTCATGCTGGGCAATCCCTGCACCCAATGCAGACATTTCATGGCACCACAGCCACACAACAGCTGAACGTGTGGAGATGCGGAATGCAGCCATTTGCGAGGATACAAGTGACCCGTGAGTGGGAATGTACACAACAACAAGTGAGGCGTGGATGTGCAGGACAAACATAGCTATGCAAACCACTGATATGTCCATGCAGACCACAACTGCTGGTGACTGGAGAGTAGTGAGCTGTGGACGCAACCATGTCACCCCAGGGTGTGGGACAGATAGCGGAAGTGTCGCACGCTGTGTCCCCCCCGTGTGCATGAGCGTAGTGGGTTGGGCCTGAGTAAGCCAGGGCTGCGCAGGGGTGTGGTGAGAAACCCCGTTGCACAGAGCGTGGTTCACTCCCGGGAAGGCCAATGTCACTGACAGTGCAGCGCCGCGGCCTGCCACGAGGCCATCACCATGAGCAGTGGGGCCTGCAAAACACCCCAGGATGCTGATGCACAGACCAGGCCTGCCCACGCCAGTGCACCTGGGCTGCACTGCTCACCTGCCGACACTGTGGTGTGTCAAAGAGGGCCCACCACGTGCTGGTGCAAGCTCCATGCCCCAGTCCTGCGACCTCTTCAGGCTCCGCAGACCATCGCAGGCCCCCCTACGCTGGTCCACATCACTCCTTTCTTATTAACATGCTCCACCGGCGTCCTCTTCGGCCCAGTAGGTCCCACATGTGGAACAGTGTCCTGAATGGCAGTGACCCCAAGTCCGTGGCAGGGTCCACAGCACCAGAATCCCTTTGATCAGTGAGGCATAATTCCATATCGCAGGCCTGTGACATGTGGTGCCACTAACCCTGTGCACTATGAGTGACCGTCATCCTCCGGCGGTACATCATTGGTGTCTGAGCCTGTGCCCTGGGGGTTGTCATCAGCAACGGACAGGTACGGACTTGGTGTTTGGCCTGGGTCTGTGGCATTCATATCCGCCATTTTGCCGGACACAGCTGGCATGTGCCCTCTGCATCATGCCCTGGGGGTAGGCCTCCCATTCTTCCCCGTGAAACTCCGCGGAAGGCACCTATGACACATGTGAGGCCCTGCTCTGCCCTCATGACCCTACCCCAGTCTCCCGCAGGTCAGCGTCCCGTAGCGGTGGGCCCGTGTTTGGCGCTGTGCATCCGGGGCCACTAGCCCTGTGCAACTCGAGTCATTCCCCCTTGTTGTACTGACATTGCATTTCTGAGTGCCTGATGACTGTTGGAGTTGTTGCCAGCACCAGCTACTCCCTGAGGGCTGGCTTACACTCACCCCACACACAGCCAGCACAGGTGTCACTGTATTAGTGGGCCTGCCATCACATCCTACCGAACCAAGTTTTCACTCTTTTCTCCCTGCACTGTCACAGGTGATCAAGGATATGCACTCTGCCCTTGGATGATGACACCCCCCCGAGACCCGCTCACATCCGCCCAGAGGCAGTACAATGCGGCCCACATACGCACAAAGGGCATCGTTGAACTCACATTTGGCGTGTTGAAGTCACGTTTCAGGTGCCTGGACGGCACAGGTGGAAAGCTCCTGTACAGCCTGGACATCGTGTGCAAAATGATAGTTGCATGTTATGTGTTGCACAACATCTGTCTTCACACCAATGCCCCATGGATCCCGGTTCCAGAGGTACCTGACGATGATGGTGACGATGCGGCAGGTGGCCCACATCCGACTGCAGCTGCGGCAGGAATGGCCCATAGGAGCTCCATCATTGACACTTACTTCTCATGAGCACGTCACATTGTGGACCTCCATGGCTATCATGGGACAATGGAAGATGTCCAATTGCACTGCATGTGTGATTAAAACATGTTTGCAGGTTACAGGTTGTACATGTACATTGTCATGTTACATTTTCCTGCGGTTTCAGATGTGATTTGCCATGTTGTGCACATTTGCGGAAACAGTTGTGTCCATACACTGCACGGTGGGCGAGTCGCTCCTGCGGCTCTGATTAGTCTGCCACTGGTCTCTTTCATGCTATGTGCCTGTCGGTTCTGTTCTTCCACGGTTCTTGGATGTTGTGGTGTACATGTTGTCCTCTGCAGTCGGTCAGGGTGCATCCGTGGTACTCCGCTGTTGATGTATTTTTTTCTGTGGCATTTTCCGTATGCTGTTCTTGTGCTTTTTCCTGCATTACGCGTGAGAATTGCTGCCCTCGCGCTGGTTGTCACTGTTTTCTTATCGCGCTTTGGCCCATCGCAGGTTTTTTGGCGTTGGGGTTTGTGTTTTTATCTCTGTCGAGGTGGTTGTATCGCGGGCATTGGCCCTGGTTTTGGCAAACTATTGCATGGGGCCGCCTTGTTGTGAATTCCTCGTTGACACAGGTTTGTTTTCCCACGATAGGCTGCGATGTGTAAGGTTGCGTTAGCATTTTTTGTTGATGTTTAGCACACGTTCTTGTGAATATACCCCAAAGTCTCTTCGCTGAATACCTCTTCACAGTTACATCAAATTGTATTTACGTTGTCCTGCTTACAAAGCAGTGGCCTTAAAATTGCTTTCTTGCGTGGCCTCCAAAATAGGGACTTTTGGGAATACCAGTCTCAAAGAGTAAACAGGCTCATTTTCAAGCTCTAGATTTTTATAACATTTTCTCTTATTGCTGATTTTTGTTCCTCTATTCCTACTGTAATTGAGATGAACATTAAAATACCTTTTTTTATTTTGGTGCATACTTGTCCTTGATGTCGGCTGTATTTTCATCTATATTGTAATGTGCTTGTTATTATTGTACGCCTTTATTGGGATAATCTTTTTTTATTAATATTGTTTATGTTCCTGTATTAAAGCAAGACAAGAGCTATATTAACAAAAACAAATAAATAGATTAAATTAGGTTTACCACTGGTTCCCAAGAGACCCCAGAACTGTATTGCCTAAAATCTGAAATGCAAGCTACTTCCCCTGTGCACTTGACGGTCTACTGTTAGCTGGGTCAAGCAGTCAACGTTTACCCCAGAAGATGGTAGTATTTTTGAATCTCAGCTAGAGCACAATAGAGTAAATCAAAAACACTAAAGATAAAGTCCAGACAGAGCAGTTATATTAAAAATGAACAGGTTTTCATTTACAAATCAGTGAAGTAAGGCAGTTAAACTGCAGCTGAACACAAAAATCAATAGATGATTTTCTTTAGAGGTGAGAGACAAGCCCAGAGGGTATTATAGCACTCACACAATAAGGTGCTGTAGAACGTGGATTATTATTTAAGCTGACCAAGTGTCCACCTCAAAGGATAAGGCTGCCACCTGATAGATTTCACACAAATTAAATAAAAGGAACTTGTGCTCAATCCCTGGTAAGGTGACACAAAGTAATCAGGCTTCAATCACAGGCAATGTGCAAATTATTTAAGCAGTGCATAAATAGTAGAAAAAGTCACAAACAATGTAACAAAACCCCACAACCAAATAATAATAAAAAAAGTTTCTTTACAAGTAAAATTTGGTCAAAATAGCATAAATATCCAATAAGGCAGTGATACTCAAAGTATGGCATGTGTGATCCCTCCTGACCTTTCCATGCAGCCCCTTGGTGAACAGCAGCACTGCTCTGCTGTTTACTTGACTCAGCACGAACATTCAGGATGGAAGTAAATAAGGCATTCTGCACCACATAACTTTAGTAACACCTTCATTTTTAAAAACATCTTACAATACACTTGTAAAAATATGATAAAGTCTCTTTTTGAAATTCTAAAATGTGTAGTTCATTAACATGCAGAACCTTTTCACCCTAGTACAACCAATGATATCACGGCATTGAGAGTTTTTTGTTTTTAAATGATAGTTTTTAAGCAAGAATTTAGAAACATTCATGCTGCCACTGACAGCAATGCCAATAGTGAACTAAGAGGCAAGTAAGTTGTCAGGTGCATCATCTGGGTTGCTATTATAAATGAGCAACGTCATAGTTTATTAAATCAAACACAAGAAAGGGAAAAGGAGGCAAAATGGTAAGAAAGCAATTGCCTAGGATCACACAATTTGGTCAAAGGGGGATCCCAGGCTTTCTGGGTTCGCATTGTGTAATTCAGTCACTACATATACATGCTTATCTTCTCCTACACCACCTCACAAACTCCATATCACCCGACCGCCCCCCTGTTGGCATCAGTGCAGCCCTCGGTCATACCACAGACCATACTTTGTGGCCGCTGGTAAAATGTTTGTGAGTACTCATGCAATAAGGGGAACTGGAGATATGACTTTTTAAAGAAATCAAGTGAAAATGCACCAAGACATACAGAGCACCCGATGGAAGTCAATTGTCATGGCAGTCTGATACCAAGGTGCAATTTCAGTCTGACTGCAATGGAGTCTGAGCAAGATACACCAAGTGGGTTGGTCCCAGTGAAAGTCTGGAAGCCAAAAATTTTGAGAAGGTTTCTAAATTCCACTAACAAATGAGAATTTGTCACTTTTTTAGAGACAAATTTTGCAATTTCTTCTAACACTGCCTTACCTGATTGGAAGATGGCGTTACCGAATAGAGAGAGAGAGACTCTGTCAGAATGAGGGGAGCGGATAATGGTTCCCAGCCCCACAATTTCCTTTAATAGAGTGATAAACGGAGGATTTGGCTGCTTGCTAATTTCAATGAAGTATTGTAACATATCGTGGTGTCGCTAATTTGTGTAAAAATTAGTAGCTCTGGGACGACCGGAGGTATACTTGAGGATTCGGCGTTTGTCATGCCAATTACATATTGCTTGCAAAACTCCAAGGGGTGCTATGCAAGGATTACTGATGCAGTAGGATTGTGACATGATGATCAAGCGCCAGTTGTTATCTATATTTAAGAAAGTGGCCGCAAGTCAAACAAAGAGTGTGTACTAGCTTGGCGCACGGGCAGGATTAATACCCCCTCAATTGTGGGATCTGAGAAAAAATATATTTTTACAAGTTATGTTTTAAAATATGTCCTAATGAAAGTGGTGTCAACCAATTCTATTTGCATCAAAATGCCACATTGACAGAATGTTTGTAAATGTACTGTTGCCAATGGAAAATAATTTATGTAATTGATGATCATATGAATGCAACAGATATTTATTGAATGTGTTTTTAACATGTGTAATAGTATATCTTTAACTATAAATAAAAAGTATTTTTTTTTAACTATAGAGAGACAGAGAACAATTTTATAATAATTGTTGTTAAATGTTTAAAAAGAGTATATATGTGTGTAAGTTTTGATCCGCTCAATTATATTGTATGAGGCAAGAGGAGCACAAAAGTCAGTTTGATATTTTTCTTCTTGTTCCAACTCAAACTGGGACATAGTCATTTTGTTTTCAGAGGTGTGTAGATCGCAGACTGTAACGAATCTGAAATTCAGTCCTTCAATGGGGAACTCTCAGTCAGATATTTTTTCTGGTGAGTTCCACTGATGCTCTGGAGGAAAAGTTTTCAAACATTCCAAACATCCATATAAGTACACTTGTAAAGCCCCAGGACTTCAGGGGGAGGCTCTTAGAGACTCTCAGGGTGTCAGGCAGAGGCTAACAGCAAAGTCTAGTCCCATTCCAGTTGCGAATGCTCCACTGGAATTCTTCACAGGACTGTCCTCGGTAGCTTTTATTTAATCTCTGTGGAGCCACCCGGGGATCACACCCTTATGTTCCTTGGAGATCTTTCTGTCCTTGGATTTCAAATGGGCGTGAGTTCAACCTCCTTGTATCATTCTTACAGATCACAGATGCCAAGTGAGCAGGTTTAGTCTGCCTGGAATCTTTCCGTAAGTCCAGCAGTGTTGTGTGAACAGCTGGGTGAAATCCAGCTTTGTAGGGTTCACAAGCATGTGGATGAGGGACGGAATAGAACACTCCAATTCCCTTTCTGGCCAATGGAGTAAATGTTTCCAGGCCCTAGCATATCTACTTTTCCAATAGTTCTGGTTGTCTTACTGCAAACAGGCCACACATGTAATGCACTGGGGCAAATCCAAGATGGCCAAAGTCTTCAGCCACACTAAATTTGGGCTCTGAGAGCAGGGACAGTGTACCATAAAAAGGACTACTGTCCTTCCACATTTACTATTAAAATCCATCTCCAATCAATCAATCAATCAATCAATCAATCAATCAATCAATCAATCAATCAGGGATTTGTAAAGCACAATACTCACCCATGAGGGTCTCAAGGGCTAAGGGAGGCGGGTTTTGAGCAGCTCTGTCTTATCCAAAGAGCCAAGTCTTGAGGCTCTTCCTGAATGCTTGCAGTGTGGGTGTTCGTCTGATGCTGAGGGGGATTTCGTCCACGTCTTGGCAACGATGTAGGAGAAGACTCTTCCTCCTGTTTCGGCCAAGGCAAGGTCGGCGGAGAGTAGGTTTCTCCTGGAGGCGTAGAAGGAGATTCTTTCATTGAGGTATTGGGGTCTGGTGTTCTGGAGGAATTTGTAGGCATGTGTGAGCAGCTTGAAAGTCACTCTCTTTTTGACGGGACCCAGTGGAGGTCTCGTAGGTTGTGGGTGATGTAGTCTTGTCGTGGGATGCTGAGGACGAGTCTGACGGTCTGAAGTTTGAGGAGTAGATATTTGTTGATTCCGGTATAGAGGGCGTTCCTGTAGTCCAGTCTGCTGGGTATGAGTGCGTGGGTGACAGTCTTTCTGGATTCAATGGGGATCCATTTGAAGGTCTTGCGGAGAATGCGGAGGGTGTTGAAGCAAGTGGAAGATACGGCATTGATCTGTCGGTTCATGGTGAGAGAGGAGTCGAGTATGATCCGAGGTTGCGGTAGTGGTTGGTGGGAGTGGGAGGGGTGCCAAGGGCAGAGGGCCACCAGGTGTTGTCCCACATGGAGGGGGTGGATCCGAGGACAAGGACTTCCGCTTTCTCCGAGTTGCGCTTCAGGCAGCTGCTGCTCATCCAGGATGCAATGTCCTTTATTCCTTCCTGGAAACTCTGTCTGGTGATGTCTGGTTTCTTGGTGAGGGAGAGGATGAGCTGGCTGTCATCAGCGTAGGACACTATGCTGAGTCCTTGTTTTCTGACAATGGTAGCGAGGGGAGCCATGTAGATTTTGAAGAAGAGCTTGGGGTTGAGTCAGGAACCTTGGGGTATTCCACAGTCGGTGATCCATCTGTGGAGTTTGTTGGCTGCAGAGTTGGCGTTGGTCGTGGAGGGTGGAGGAGCGCAGTTGAGGGCGGAGTTGAGGTGCTCTTCGGTGATCTTGCTTCAGTTTCTGCGTGGGGGAGTGGTGTAGCCTTGTGTTCAGTGGGTTTCAAGAAGGAAAAGTGAACACAGTGGTGGTCCAGCCAGAGGGGTGGCATGGTGGGGGTGAAGCGAATGTTGTTTCCTCCTGTGAAGATGGCATTGAGGGTATGTCCTGCCTTGTGGGGGGGTGGTGATGAGCTGCTTCAGTCCGATGTTGGCAAGGTTGTTCAGGAGGACGGTGGAGTTGGGTTCGCTGAGGTTATTGAGGTGGAAATTCAGGTCTCCGAGCAGTGCGTAGTCCGTGGAGGCAAGGACGTGGAGCCCAATGAGGTCTGCGATGGTAGTGGTGAATGGGGCACGCGGTCCCGGAGGTCTGTAGGTGAGTGTTCTGTGTTGAGTTGTTCTGGAGTTGATCTGGAAGTGGAGGTGTTCCATGGGGGGCGAAGAGTCGTTCACACTGGCTGTTGTGAGTCAGAGGGAATTTTTGTGTGCAATGGTGAGTGCACCTTCAGAGTGGTTGGGGCTGTCTTTCCTTTGGATATTGTACCCGTCGGGGATGCAGTTGTGATGTCGGGTGCAGAGCTGGCGTTGGTCCAGGTCTCTGTGAGGAAGACGACATTGGGCGAGAGAGTGTTGAGGAGGTCCCAGATTTCTACCCTGTGTCTGTGTAAGGCGTGTATGTTAAGAAAGATGCAGCTCAGGGGTTTGGGCTTGCTGGCATCTGGTGGGTTGGAGGTAGCTGTAGGGGTCCGGAGGTGGGTGAAGGTGTGGCATCAATGTCGGCAGGAGAACTGGCCATGAGTGGTGTTTAGTGTCGACAGCTGGCAGTTGTTGTTTCTTCCGGGGTTGAGTGCGTGGAGGGTTGCTGAGTCGTAGCGTTGGGGGGTCGGATGACCAGAATCACTGGTGCTGTTCATGGTCGGGTCGCGGATGGGCGCAGATGGGCTTTCCTTTGGTGCGCCAGCGGCGCGCCTGCTGTGAACAGCCGTACAGCGGACGCCATTAACTTAACTAGGGGGGGGAGGAAGGGATAGCAGCTCAGAGGCAGGAGTGGTAACACACGGGGGAGGGTTGTGGGGGCAGCAGCGGCGGGAAAGGGAGCAAAAAGGAAAACAGAGAAGGCAGCAATAGAAGGAAACGGTACAAACAGACAAAAGGCACAACAACGAAAAGGCAAAAACAGAAAGGCACAAATAGGTAAAACAGAGAATAAAATAGGCAGAACAATAGAAGGCTAGTGGAGCGGACCAGCAGAAGAGCTTGAATCAAGCCCTGGAGCCACAGCATGGAATGAGACAGAAGTCTAGTAAGACAAATCAGAGTCCTTCAATACCGGTCATGGGACAGACGAGGATTGTGATCTGGGCTAGTTTCACCCCTTTTAAAGGTGCAAATGTTTTGCATGTGCCTCAGGCAGGCCTGTCATTCAGGATTTGACACCTGTTGTCACAACAGAAGGGGCAGCAACACCCACTTTGAATATTCTGCTTAGCTCAGGTGGGTCATCCCTGCCCATTTAAGCCAACAAGTCAAACAACGTAGTATATTCCATGGTTCTTGGCTGTTGCCAAGCAATCAGTGTGAAGGGATGTTTCACAACATTGAAAATGTATTGTTATGACTGGGGGATAAGGAATGAGAAATCAGAAGTAGGGATGATGGGTGATGGATGAGGAGTAGGAATGAGCAGTAGGGAACATGGATGAGAAGGATGATGGGTAAGAAGAAGGGATAAGAAGTAGGGGTGATGGATGAGAAGTGGGGGTGAGAAGTAGGGATGTGAAGTGGGGTGATAGATGAAAAGTTGCTATGATGGATGAGAAGTAGGGATAATGGAAGAGATGTAGGAATGATGGATGAGAAGTAGGGGTGAAGGATGAGAAGTAGGGATGAGACATAGGGATGATGGATGAGAAGTAGGATGTGAAGTAGGAGTGATGGATGACAAGTAGGGAGGATGAATGCAAAGTAGGGATGATGGAAGAGAAGTAGGGATGATGAATAAGAAGTGGGGATGAGAAGTCAGGATAATGGGTAAGAAGTAGGGTTTAAGGATGAGAATTAGGGATGATGATTGAGATGAGAAGTAGGGATGATTGAAGAGAAGTAGGGATGATGGATAAGAAGTAGGGATGTGAAGTATGGGTAATGAATGAGGAGTAAAGATGACGCATGAGAAGTGGGGATGATGGATGAAGAGTAAGGATGAGAAGCAGGGATGAAGGATGAGAAGCAGGGATGATGGATCAGAAATAGGGCTGAGAAGCATGGATGAGAATTAGGAATGATAGATGAGAAGCAGGGGTGATAGAAGAGTAGTAGGGATGAGTAATAGGGATAATGGATGATAAGTAGGGATGTGTAATAGGGGTGATGGATGAGAAGTAGGGATGTGAAGTAGGGGTGATGGATGAGAAGTAGGTATGATGGAAGATAAATTGGGATGATGGATGAGAAGTAGGGATGAGAATCAGGGATGAGGGATGAAAAGTAGGGATGAGAAGAAGGGATGAAAGAAGGAAGTAGGGATAATGGATGGGAAGTAGAGATGAGAGGTAGGGATGATGGATGAGAAGTAGTGATGATGGATGTGAAGTAGGTATGAGGGATGAGAAACAGGGATGCTGGATAAGAAATGGGGATGAGAAGTGGGGATAAGGAGTGAGGAATGAGAATGTCCTAAAATGGATGCTGTACCTGTGTCATGTTTTCAGGGTCACAACTGGATGGCACACTAGCGAGCTTCAGTCTGTGTGTCATTTAATTCTACATACTATAGGTGTATATGGAATAAAAAGTACAATGCCCATATAGTTAAATTAAATATGCCAAATGGGATTTAAAGACAATGTTGATTTTGTTTTATGGGTCAAAGCACATATGCAGGGCACTGGATAGCAGTGTCCAAGTGTTAAAGTTAAAAATTACAAGCAAGGGAGTCCCCAAAAAAAGTAAAAACTGGGGGTGACCACCCAAAAAGGGGTCACTTTGCAACAAGCACCAGGGCATGATTAGGATGGTGGGCGGACTTTGTCCGCCCGCCATCCTTTCGTAGAATGGGACCGCCCGCCATAGGTGTGGGGGTCCCATGGGTGACATTAGGATGCGCCCACCACACTGGCGGGCGCATCCTGCATTCTTGACATTGCGGCGGGCGGTGCTCTCAGCACCGTCCGCCGCAATGCCAAAAAGGCATGTCGAGCAGTCCCATGCACAACGTGGCAGGCACCGTGTGGTGCCTGCCATTTGTGCATGGAATGGCAGGGGGGTACCATAGGTACCCCCCATGTGCACCCCCCACCCCCCAGAATCCCTGGGGGCCCGCTAAGGGCCCCCAATGGTGGGAACCGCCTACCTTTCCACCACGGAAAGGCAACACCCCCATGCATCATAATATAGATGGCGGTGTCTAGCAGACACCGCCACCATACTAACTGCTTTTCTGCCCAGTAGGCAATCGGGCGGATTGCCTACTGGCGGAAAACCGGCGGACAGTCTTTCCGTCCGCCGGGCTCCCCCCGCCATAGTAATATGGTGGGGGGGAATTGGCATGTGGGCGGACACAAATGTCTGGCGGATCGCCACCGCCATGCGGGCAGTGGCGATCCACCCGACATGCTAATGGGCCCCTTAATTTGAGTTTAGGAACAATGGTATCCTACTGGGGCCAGAGGTTGCTATTTCTTGACATTCTCCTCAAATCTTGGAGTTTCCTTTTATTACCATGGACCACAGTTTCATTTTCTCTTAGTATTAGACAGAATGATACAAATGTATCACATGCACTATGATATATTTGCCTTTCATCCTAATTTTTCAGTGCCCGGCATGCACGGAAGTGAGTTCACAAAGCCTGTGCACATGCTACTAAGATGTTGCCCAAAACTCCAAAACCCAACACACAACTGTACTAAGATTCCAAATCCACAAAACAGAATATCTTGGCTTACAAAAAAGAACAAGTCCAAAGTCAAGTTCCCAATGACCAGTTAAAGGGTCATTTAGCATCTACTGGCAAGTAATAGGAGCAGTGGCGGCTGCTACTTAACCGGGGTGGCGAGGGATGAAAAAAATATCATTTACCTGCAGGCCGTCTGCCGCCTCTTGGTCCTTTTTGCTCCTTGGTTGACTCCAGGAGCAAGAAGCAGGAAGCACACAGGCTCCTGGACTCTCCTAGCCAATCATGACGCTGCATGACAGCAGCATTGTGATTGGTCTAAGCGACTTGGTTTGGCACTCAGACAAGGACTGGGAGCCAATGCATGTTCTCTACCCATGCTGTGCAATACAGCTGGGTGTAGAACATGCTAAGTGTGCATGACTGGCTGGCCATAGACGGCCGGCCAAACCGTCATGTGCACTTCAGAGAGTGCTCACCACTTCTCCCCCTGCTCCTGTGACAGCCCAGCCCGCAACTAACCAGCTGAGCCATGGCAGAAAAATAAAATGATAATAACATTGCATTATTATAATTTTTATTTTTCCTTTTTGATCTGCTCACAGAGCAGTGGGGCAGTGCTCCGCTACCTTAGGGGAGGAGCCGCCGCTGAACAGGAGCACCAAACAGTTCACGGGGATCAGTTATAAAGCCTGCTGGTCTCAAATGTAATTGATGCAGCCTGTAAGCTACCAGTCCCGAACAAATGCAATGTACTTAACACTTTCAGAACTAATGCAGATGGATATGGTAGAGTACCTACCCTGCAGGTAAGAGCGCCAGGGTGACACCCTGTGCAGTGTCTTCCTTTCCTAACATATATGGGCTTGATTATATAAACAACAAAGAAGTCAGCATGTCTAATATTCATTCCTTGTAATCAACCCCCAAATATAGCATACATGAGCACATCCATAAGTTTGTTAATGATTATTACATTCACAAAACAGTGCCCAATTCCTTAAATGACCATCCTGAGGAAGACCTCCGTAAAATACAGAGGCCCGTGGGGGCCAAAATGCATAGCATTGATATCAGTTACTGAGGAGTGCTCTAAAACAGATATAGACTTTCACACTCACGTTCTAAGGATCAAGCTATACATGCACTAATAAAATTGAAAAAAGGACTGTAGATCTTTTGTTCTCAGTTAAATACTATTTGATACATTCTGGTAAGAAATTCTGTAAAAATTTTAAATGTTTGCATTTTGAGTTAAGGGTATAGCTGGTTATTTCCCAGATGTTATCTTTACTCTTTCAGCTCTTCTCACTATTTGTTTTAAATACTGATGTTAATGCACTTATTATTAAGTTTCTCACGCTTTTAAGTATATGGGTACACAGGTGAATAAATATTATGCACTATATTAATGAAAATGACAGTGGATGTGTTGTGGCAAAGTACTAAAAGATTTGTAAATAAATAACGAAAACATGAGTATCGTGTTCAGATGCAAGTTCAATAATTTGTTCATTTATTGATTACTGGCCAACCAAAGGAAGTGTAGGATTTCATTTCAATTAACTCTCTATGAGGGAACCGGCAGATGCTTTCCTAGTTGTGCAATCAAGGGAGAGGATGTGGTCTAACGGCTAGAGCAGTCATCTTCGAAGCTGGGGACCCGTGTTTGAGTCTCGTCAGCAATGCTCAACGTCCTGTGATTCTGGGCAAATCACTTAGGGGCATATTATCAAAACAGGCGATAAAATTATCACCGCTTTAGCGGCAGAAAACTGCCTCTAAACCGGTGATAATGGGCATGATAATATGCTCTATGGAATTCCAAATGAAACCCATGTTAGATGTGAAGGACATCTAACATGAGTTTCAATTGGAATTTCATAGAGCATATTATCAAGCCCATTATCGCCGTTTTAGCGGCAGTTTTCTGCCGCTAAAGCGGTGATAATTTTATCGCCTGTCTTGATAATATGCCCCCTGATCTCCCCGTGCCTAACAAAAAAATGGATGTGTCTTTATGTAAAGCGCTCTGATGCCTTTGGGTCGAGTTCACAAAAACAAGGGGGACATGTGTCAATGCAATGATGCAGTAACCCACACACACAGTCTGATCATAGCCTGGAGAGGGTGGCACTCAAATCATCCACCTGGGCAGCATATACTCTTGCTGTACCCGCTGCCCCCCAGAGCCTTGTGTTCTGTTGTTCAAAAATAGCACATGTCAATTTTGAGCCAACATTATTCATCGACACCTCTAACTTCATTCACTGAAACGTTTCTACTCAACTGTATTCCTCTGACCCGCCGCACTTACTGTAGAAACTTAAATGTTTTCTTAATAAAGATCCATAAATATTGTTGCGTGTTTTTTTGTCTCCTTGTTATGTGTTATTGTGAGGACAGCTGACGCAGGTGGTAGAAATTCAACATTTATTTACACGCTCTAAAAACAATGAATTCCTGAAAAGTTTCAGAGCTCCGTCCGTCATCTCCCTGTGTTTGAAAAAACAATGAAGACACTTTTTCAATTCACTATTAACAAGCATTTATAATGCAATGGTCTCGGCATTGTTAAAGTTAGAGCTATTGGCATTGCTCATGACATTAGTTTTTGTTTTTAAAACATTTAAAGAAACGGCATTGTTATTTACAATGTCAATAGCTTAATCACTCTCAAATGCGAGACCTATTGCATTTGCACCCACAGAGCACACACACAAAGCCACCCACACACACAGAGCCACCCACAAAGAGCAACTCACATAGAGCAACCCACACACAAATAGAGCCACCCACAGAGCCACCTACACACACAGTTACCCACACACAGACAGAGCCACCACACATAGAGCCACCTACAAAAAAAGCCACCCACACAGAGCCACACACACAGAGCCTCCCACACACACACACAGAGCCACCCACACACACACAGAGCCACACACACACACACAGAGCCACACACACACACACACAGAGCCACATACACAGAGCCACATACACACACAAACAGCCACACACACACACACACACACACACATAGAGAGCCACAGACATAGATCTAGACACATACACATTGATCTTGGGAGCCAAAGCAGAAGTGGCACCCACTTCACCTCCTGTTCAAATGTTAAGTCAAATGAAGTATTGGGGCCGCAATAGTTTCAAATACAGAAAACAATTCTTGTAGTAATATATTTATCGCTAAAATCTGTTCTGGGCAGTCAAAATGTACCCGTTCTGGTAGGAACAGTGAAAAAATTCTTCAAGTATTAGATCATTCTCACTGAGTTGCATACCTGCCAACTCACACGGTGTCACTGTGTTATATACGATATCGGCTACCCTCACACGGTCTCCCGGTGAGCCTCCAATATCACAGGGTGGCAGGGAAAACGTGCTGAAAACCAATGTAAATTGTAGTTTTCCAGCTCGTTTTCCAAAGCTTTGAACTGCGACTTCCATTAAGGGGTGTGAAAACTCCCGAGGACATAGGCACCAGCCTACAACAATCTTTTTATTTTTTGGAAGGAGGGAGCAGCTCAGTACGACGTTTTCAGATGCGCTACTGTAAAATAACGAGAAAAGTAAATAAAATGTTTGAGGTAAAAAGTGAAAGACTATACAGTGATACAGCAGGCAGAGAGCTAGAAAGACCACAAAAGGATGGTGGTGTTTCCTTCACGTTTCCTTACACATTAGAAGTATTTTCTTGTGAACCTTTTGGCTAATGTTCTTAGCAGCTGTTACACAATCTTTAGATAAAGATCAGATCTCTTGCAACCTCACCTACTCCAACACCCCGCCCGCCCCATTTGTAGTTTTAGGATAGGGGAATCTATAACACTGGTATTACTCGTGAGCTCTAGGAGGACCTATTGGAAACATGCTACAGTGGAGAACTTAATTAGGCAGAAGGGTTGACTTACTTAATCGCTGTATATTCTGCACACAAAAGCAAGTTATTCAACACAATCTGTGGCATTAGCATCCAGTTATTCTGACATTTAACACGCATTGTTATAAAAAAGATCCCGATGCACAAACGTACACAGATGTCTCAAGAAAGAACACAATACAAATTCAGCTTTTAAAATTCCAATTTCATACACCAATAAGTAATGATTTAACATAGTAAAGAAGCAGAGGAAAGAAATGTTCAGTACACACCTTAGCACACGTCTAACAGCATCACGATGTTCACAACCGTATGCAAACAAAAAGTAATAACACTTCACCTCCATCCGCCTCCCACCGTCCACGGAGAACTCCACCTGTGTGACCTGGAAGTGCCCTGTGTGACCTGGAAGTGCCCAACAAACTACCAAATGAAGCTGTGCAATGCATAGGTGCCGTCCCCGCATTCCCCAGCACTGCCATCGGATGCTTCCCCCTTGCCCGACTGCGCTAAAATTATTTGAGTCCCGGGTCGTTTCCTTTCGTAGTTGGTGTTCAGTCATATTGTCGAATACAGTCTCGTCAGCGAGCTTTATTAAAGCATTGCTGGAAAGTCCCCCTGCCGATCGTCTGCCTCTGGAGAGGTAGTCGTGCGCCAAGAGTGAAACGCTCAGTGCTGGAGTCTTATCATGTAACAGGATTTCTTTCAAGTGTATTTTTAGGGAGCCATTTCAAACATCCTCCAACCTTTTTGCAGGCGGTGCGCGCCTCTTTTTCCGATGATCGGAGTGTTGGGCTTGTGAATAAGCCGCAACAGGTGTACGTGCTTGCGACCGCCATCTTGGAAAGTGCAGGTCACTGCTTTGGTGTGTCGGCAGTTACCCGAAGACTGTGGACTGTAACTTTACCACGGGTGTGGCTTAATGAGACATAGGCTCACTGCGCTCTCGGCAGGGGCGTGACACACGCTATGTCGTGTGCGCTCCGTGAAGTCCTGTGTAGGATTGCGGTGATATAAGGACGTGTACTATCTTGGGTGCCTTCAAGCATGATATGTTATTCTTTAAGGCGTGTACTGCAACGAACTGACATGTTGCACGTCCCGTCATTACTATGGGACTGTCCCTCTGTAGCTAGGCTGACATACACTATGTTCCGTATCGTAGTCTCTCGTCGTTGTCTATATAGTTCTCGGGGCGCGACGAACGCAGTGGCGCGCACGAACGCCAGAGCGCGCACTGACGTGAGAACGCGCACTGAGGGCAGCTCTGAGGTTTAACTGCTTACGTTACTATAAATGGAGCGGCGCGTTGGGCGAGCTGGCGAGCTCACTGTGATGCGGACGGACAGGGGTGTATGATCTACGCATAAAAGCTGTAATTTCAGTAAAAAAACACTCAGACGTGTATTTCTGTCTTTGAAACGTTCTCCGGGGGAGAGGAACGGGCAAGAGTCTTACAGGAGAGAAATTGAAGGCTAAAGGAGACAAGCACACCACTGCCTATCTCCGAGGCGAAGCAGAAATGCCTCGGAGAAAGGCAGCGGCGTATCCGGATTCGGGGGCATGTTTTTCTGTTCTCTCCTCTTGCCATTAGCTGGAGGAGATAATCAGAAAAGTAGCTAAAAACACGCCCCCGAATCCGAAAAGGACGGGGCCTGTTCGGAGAGACAAAGACTCTTCTCCAATGGCTGGCCAGCATTCAAGAGGCCAGCCAATGGAGAAGAGTGGAGAAGAGGGGCGGGTTCAAGCCCCTCTTTTACAAAACATTAAATCTCCGGACTTCCGGTTCTGCCTTCGGCAGACCGGATGGTCCCGAGACCTAAAAATGCTTGTTAATAGCTTTCACTGGGCATTATGAAGAGGACGTTTCTCGCTCACATTTTTACTTTAACACTGGAATGAAATCCACTCATGCAATGTCATGGAGAATTGTTTAACAGTCTAATGGCCCCAAGTGACAGCTTCTGAGAAGCCAGTGATGGTGGTATAGAAAAAGAAAGGTGGTTAAGTACAGTGGCGGCCAGCATGGATTGGGTGTGGTGAGGCGGAGGGGACAGGGATGAAGGGATGACAAAAATAAATACTTACCCTATCGCCGCAGAGTCTCTCCAGTCTCTCCTCTGCATCAGGTCTCAGCTGGAACCCAGGAAGCACCCAGACTCCCCTGACACAACATTGCAATGCAGCATAGTGATTGGTCCGAGCGCCGCGGTTCGGCACTCAGCCAGGGAATGGGGGCCTGGGCATGTTCTTTACATACGTTGCAATGCAACCTGCATGAAGAACATGCAAAGTGCGCATGAGGCCAAGAATTAATGTACACTTGGAGAGTGCAAACCACTCCTCACCTGACCTGCTCCGAGAGCAACGCAGCCCCGCCCGCTGCTGGCTGCAAAGCAGCAGGAACAAATAAAATGATAATAGCATTTTATTTTATTTTTCCTTTAGTTACACTGTCTAAAACAGTGGGACGATGTTCCCCTGCCTTAGTGGAAGAGCCGCCACCGGTTAAGTATTTGAGTTAGAGGGGCTGAAGGGGTGAAGGTATGGATGTATGGCTTATGCACATTGAGTCTTGCAGGTATATGTATGGACTTTAACCCCTTCCCTGCTCATGAAGGAACCACTCCGTCATGGGCCACGGGTGCCATGTGCTCATGACGGAGTGGTTCCGTCATGCTGCGGCCGTTGGTGGCCGCTCCGCCCACGCGGCGCTAATTCCCCGCCTGTGCGGGCGATTAGCGCCGTGGGCGGAGTCATGACGGAACCACTCCGTCATGAGCACAGCTCAACCGTGACTCATGACGGAGTGGTTCCGTCATGAGCACGGCGCCACCGCAGTGCCCCCAAACCCCCCCCCCAGCGCCGCGGCGGAATTCCCGCCGTGGCGAAGGGGTTAATTTCAGGATAATGTTATTGGGACATTTTTGTAAACAAATGAACAGAGAGAAAAGGAAATTCAGAGAATACAAGGGTCCAGTTTAAAATATACAGCTCAAATGCATAGAGACCTGGAGGGTTGATCAAGGCCTGAGGGTCTAGATTTACAAAGCAAAATCCAGGTAACAAATGCTAAATAAGAGGAAAACAACATATGGAGATGCTATAAACCCGAAGATGTGTAGTATGATGTACAAATGAGAGATAGAAGTAAAGTAAAATGAGTAAGATAAAAGGGGGAAATAGGGAGCACTACTAGGTATAGAGAGTGTATGGACTTTAGATTGAGAAAGGAGAAGGCATGCTGGCTGGCAAGTGGGGGTGGGGGTGGTCATTGTTCCTTTGCTTGAATATGTGTGGATCTAGGGCACAAAAACATACAGGTTGCAGTAGTGATATATTATGTGGTTTGCCAATTGAAGACCTAAAGGGAAGGGACTTTTGACCATAATACCAGACCATTACTTCTTTTTTATGAACAATTGTTCTTGAAAACATGAGGTTGAACTCCAGTGATAAACAACAACATCACACTACTCTGAATATACTATGAAATTCTAAGAATTGAGATTGATTAAATCAATGGTGGAATTACAGGGGCTACATAATTGTCTGCAGTGTTAGGAAGTAATATACCTACATGACACAGCAATCTCTTCTTCCTGAAATGCATTGGGAAAAGGAATTGAGGAAATGTAGAATTTGGTGGTCCATCTCTGACCATCACTTTTTGGATTTTGAACTGGGGCACAAGCAGCAAATGTTATTGGAGGTATTCCTCCCTGAAGAATACAGTGTAGAAAGAAAATTGATTTTATTTCAATTTGTATTATGACTGTGAGGCATCAGAGACGTTAAGGGCAAATTTTGGATGTGCCTTGGGTCTAAAGACAAAAATATAGAAGCAATACTCACACAGAAAAAGGCATACTACCCACCTCACAGAAAAATCCTTCAATAAGTGACTTGCAATCCACCAAATATTACTAAACCTCCCTACCTTTCTCTTCACTGGCAGCTCCTCCTGAGACAAAACAAACAGTATATGATCCTTCAAAAGATCAAGGGGGTGAATCACCCGACTCTAGGCTTGATACGTATTGCAAGAAGCAACTCTGGGAAATGGAAGCTGGAAACGCCTATCCACCCAGAAGTACAATTCACTACTCACTGACACATTGAATGCAGGCGCGGTGCGTCCATTGGGGCGTGGGGGCGTAGCCCCCCCGCCCGCGCCGCGCCCGCAGCTGCAGCTCCCTCCTCTGTGACTGTCCGCAACCGCAGCTCCCGAGTCCTCCCTCTGTGAATGTCAGTCAGCATGACGTCGGACCGTGGGCGGTCCGGTGTCATGTTGACTGACATCATTGTCGGACGCCTTTGGGAAAGGCAGCACAAGTGCGCATGAGTGGGCATGGAGCTTAATTTTTTACTCCGTGCCCAGTCATGCGTACTTGTATTTTTGCTGCCTTGCGCATGCCCATTAGGAGCCCCTCGGTCTCCTAAATGGGCAGGCGGCGGGCGAGGAGTAGGCTGTGCCGTCAGCCAATCAGTGGCGCTGCTGCAGCGCCAGGATTGGCTGAGGGCCGGGTTGCGTCACGGGGACGTGGTGTTCTGGATCGTTTGAAGGGGCAGTTGCAGAGAGGCGCCAACGCGGGCCTGGACATGAAGAAAAGCGAGTAATGTAAGAATTGGCAGCACGAGCGGAGTGTGTTTAAGGAGCCCTCATAGGGAATGAATGATGGCCGAGAACCAGGGAGAGGACGGAGGCAGCCGACAGGTAAGTGAACTTTTTTTTAACCCCCTCCTTCCTCCCTCCCCGTCCCACTACCACCTCCTGACTAGGCAATGCACATTTTGCATTTAAACGGACAATGTATAAATACAAATGGACCAATAAACATCAGTAATTTTTAAAGTATACATATTGGCCCTTGATTTAGTCTTTTTGTTTTTGATCACCTTTAATATGTATATATGTCTTATGAACTACACATCAGAATCTCTAATCTCTGCCCTATGGCTCTCTTGATGTTTGATTTAGTTGTTACCTTTTTGTTTTTGTATCCTATTTAAAGCAAGTTGTGTCACTGTATGTCACACTCGATATTTGTGTGTGTGTGAGAGAGAAACAGTTTGTTTATAAAGTGTGGACAAATCTTCACAGGAGTAGATCATACATAGTGTGTGGATCGCTTTCTAAATTGCATTCATATGGCGCTCACTGGGGAGGTGTGCCTGAAAGAGAGTGTTTACTTTGTGTGTACTCGTCTTAGTTTTTGACTACTTTATAACTATATCTGCGTGTGCTCACCCGGGAGTCGGGGAGAGTTTTTTGACAGATACGTGTGGCTTCATGTGTTTCGCAACAGCCCCCCTTTCGTGCATTCATAAATGAATGCGTGTACAGTGACCGATACTATATGAATGAATGCCTTTTTGTCATACCCCGTCCGTAGAACAAGCCTAGAGGAGGGGCTAGAAGTGCGCAGATTTGCCCCACTGTTTTCGTACTTGCCCTGAAGTGTAAGTGGGCATTTAAATTCTGTCGCCGCACTTGTGACCACTAGTTCGGTGTCATTGCGTGCACTTTGAAATGCCTCGAGGCAGAAGCCTTGCTACGGTGTCTTGTTTACCTGGAGCCGTTGTCGTGTTTTGTCCTTTAAATGTCCGGTTCCTACGCTTTAATTGGCTACAACTCGAAGCAATTATAACGCTGGTTGGTTTCATGCAATGTTTGGAGAAGGACTGCAACGTCCTAAGAGGCGCTCACTTTTTTTTTATTTCTCGGCGTTGGCACCACGTTTGTGTGCTATTTTTATCACTTTATTATTCTATTTGGCTTCTTTGTGAGGCGAACAATACAAACATTATTCACTCATTGAACTGTATCGAGGAATGACTAATATTAAAGTAGGGCTTGCTAAATTCTAATTTTCATTGGCATTGTAAGGGCGGATTTGCTGTCTATGATTTAACCCTGTCCTCATCTCTCCCTCAAAATAGTGGTGAGAATTATAGGGCAAAACTGATGCTCAATCCGGAAATATAGTTGTTTTATTTTTTTCCAATCAGAGAGAGGAAGTTTTCCAAACAGGCCTAGCGCATGTGACATTTACTGACCAATAATGGAGAGGTCCTGGTGTTTACTGTAAACAAAATGGCTGCCAGGGGCAGTTTACAGCCAATGACATCCATGTTTGTATACAGAACCCAGCGGGAACTGCTACCACGCTGCTGGGAGCGTGGTGACACATCCTGCTCAGGAGAGCATTCACCAATAGAAACACGGGGCAGCCATTGATTGTCATTCTGAGAATGCTGCATTGCTTTCATAAACTTGATGGCTATTTTTAGAAATGTGGTATTTGGAATAAAAATGCATTTCCTCTTTTCCATTTCCATTTTCTTTGAATTTGTTAGATGTGATTAGCAGTACAGGTGCACTGTGATGCAGATACCTCATGCTGTACCATGTACCTGTTGGTTTGTAGTTTTTAACATACAAGCCAACATTAGGATAGAGGAAAGGGGGAATAACAGCCAGTGAAAGAATTAATGAGCAAAGGACAGGAGAGCGGGCAGCCAGTGACAGTATTAATAATTGCCCGGCGAAGTGGGCATAACGTTAGTCAGACTCTCTTTGTTAAGTGGGGAAACTGAGATTATAATGTTAATGCATTTTAGTTTCAGCAGGACTTCACCTAAGAACATACCCTCTGCAGTGGGCTCTATGTGTGTTTGCAGCTCTAGTCTCTGTGCTTCTGAAATTTGCTTGAAAATGCACCCTTTACCCACTTTTTTTTCAAAATTTTCTCGGGGGGAAAAAACCCCCCGGACCCCCTCTAAGGTGGTCGAGCTCGCTCGCTGCGCTCGCTCGCCACGGTGCACTCCGACAGAAAGTTTACGCCCCACCACTTTCAAATGTCACCATCCGCCACTGATTGAATGTCAAGGCTGCTAACATTGGCTGACCTTTACAGGCGTGTGTGTGTGTCTGTCTGTCTGTCCTCCAGGTAGCAAGCACAGTGTTCAAGTAGAACAGGAATGTGCAATGGAGGATGCAGTGTTCAGCTAGAATGGACTAGGGGATCATTTCATTATAATTCATTCCATGTGTTCACAGCACGCTCCGTCAGAGTATACTACGGTCCTTGAGGTGGTGCTAAAACACGCAAACCCGTTATCAGTTTTCCTCATCCCCAGGGCATCACTGTTACAGCGCTAGCACTGTCTGACCCGATAGTTACCTTTCTCGAAAGTTTGAAATGCATACTTTAAAGTTCTCTGGTGTATCTTAAGGGTAGATAAGAGCTACATAAACACTTAAAATAAGTACATTGCACGCAAGGGAAAACCTCGCTCAACGGGAATCCAGGTTTTCGTAATGCAGCATGAAAACACTTCAATATCGATCAGTGTGGAATCATTGATAGCAGATTGCCCACAGACCACGCGCCCACTCATCACTCAGAACACTGTGCACCGTGTTCGAACAGATTCCGTATTTAACAGTAAGACAGTAAAGATCCCATAAAACACGACAGTCCCACGGCAACGTTTTTAGATTCATTTACATTTTCCTGTCGACTCTTGACTCTGCAAGAGCACAAAAAACAGGCTACATTCTCAAATACAAAAAGCAAGCACAAGGAAAAAACACACAAAATCACGTGCTAAATAGAATACATCCATATTAGTTTAATGGTTGATACATTCATAACTACACACATGATTGTCAGCATGGCACTTCGTAGGGATATTTTCATGGTGGTGCTCATGTTGCATTACATAACAACAGGACACAGTGACAATATTGATGCAAGTATGAACATACATTTTCTATACTTTCGGCGAGTTGCATGACATAATGTGGTGGCAGCTTGAAAGAATGCAAACTTTGTGTTCAAGCAGTGGTGTTGGAACACATTTTAGAGTGAGGGTGCTGCCATTAAGGTTACACCACAAGTTATAGGGATTGTGAAAAATCCAAACAATATAACAAAAACAATTGTAGCAAATGTACCATGCCGATTCAGCGGGAGAGTGGTTAGAGTTTAGTATGTCATTTTCAGACAACACAATTTCCATTCAAATGGCCGCTAAATTTGCATAGGAATAGTGGGGTTTATTTACGAGAGCCCTGCATCACTTGTGCACCACACAGAGTGGTACATGCATGACACAGGGCCCTCATACAGATTTATGAAACCACGCAAACCTTGCGTGGCTTTGAGTGGCCTCATAAATCATGCATAAAGGATGCAGCACAAATCGCTGCGTCACCCTAATCTGCACCCATGAGGTCTTCAATGGGCGTTGCAGTGGGTTTTTCTACGCTACTTCCATGGAATTTGACGCTACCCCAGATTTACAAAGTAAATTAAAGCTGGGGAAGCATCAAATTCGTACGCCTCCTAAGGTAAGATGTCATGAGAAGAAATATGTTAATTTCTCCTTGTTTATTCCTCTTTCCATGTGTGCTGCGTCCTGCAGCAGACATAGAAAAATAAAAACACCTCATAGGATTGTTTTTGTACAGGAAGGTGCGCCTTCCTGCACAAAAACAATCCTGCCTGCAACGGAGGCACCCTTGCATCATGGTGCTAGGCTGAGCAACGGCACCAGCGAAACAGAAAGGACAGGAATGGGCCGTATTGTTTAAATATGGTACATTCCTGTCCTTCCACTTTGGTGTAGGGCAGCGCAGCAAGGTGCCTTGCAGTGCTGCCCTATGCCAAAACGGCATAAATTAGACCCATAGTTTTACTACTAAAACTACAAAGCACACAAAAAATAATGTGTGGAAATTGGGTTTCAATTAATATTTATTATTGATGCATCGCCATGTAAAGTGTCTTGATTTGTTTTGTTCCAATTAAAATCGTTGGAGTATATTTACAAGGGAATTGTGCCACCAGAACCTCACTTTTTCCAACGTTCCGGTGGTGCAATGCCCTGCTCCATATTTACAAAGCGGCGTTAAGCCACTTTGTGTGGCTTAACGCCACTTTGTAAATATCGTCCCCTTTCTTGCAGGTATCTGCGTGAGAGGGGCGCGCAATCAGTATTGTGTGGGCATTCCACCACAAAACCTATTGCTTTTTGACACTGCCCAGATTTAAAAGGATCTGTAAATCTGAGGCAGTGCCAAAACCTAACGCCACTGAATAGCAGGCGTAAGATTGGCACAATGAGAAGTAATACTTTTATTTCTCCTCGTTTTGCATTCTGCAGCACACATAGAAAGAGAAAATCGCCTTTAAATGCTTTAAAGATTTATGTGCAGGAAGCTGTCATGCACATAAACAATCATCTCTGCAACAAAGACACCCTTGCACTATGGTGCAAGGGTGCCTGCTTTACAGGGAATCATCTCTGCAATGAAGGTACCCTTGAACCATTGTGCAAGGGAGCCTGCACTGCAAGGAATCATCCCAGCAACGCAAGCACCTATGCACTATGGCGCATAGGAGTCTGTGTTGGCATAAGGCTGCATTTCTTTTAGCGCCAGCGCAAGGGAAAACACAGGGGTGCACCGTATTCTTGTAAATACAGTGCATCCTTGTGTTTTTTAAATGACAGCACCGTGCTGCTAAATTACTGACAGCACCACGCTGCACCATTTCCTGGTACATATACTCCTTTGTTTTTATCACTTTTAAAATTATAAAAATAAATGTGTTTTTTTGTTCTCTCCTAATTGCTGATGTATTGTGTAATATATGTATAGTTCATTTACAGGTATTTAAATATTGTTGTACGTTAGAAAAAACTGACATCCTACAGTTTTTCCTTTCACTTCCTTTCCCCAGCATGATTGTTACTTAGGTCACTTTTCCAAAATCCTCTCAGTTTGCAGTCAAAAAAATACAAGTAAATTCCAATGTCTGAATGAGCAGCAATTGGTTGGAAGACATGTCTTGACATTTGACTTTTGTGTTTGAACACACAGCAAATGTGACAAGTTAAAAAAATAAATCTATAGGTGTCTTTATAACTCATTCACCCAGTGTCAGCTTAATGATTTTGGGGGCCCAGGGCAAGAAATATTTTGGAAGCCTCTGTTCCGAACAACTTTAAATTTTATTAACCATTTATAGCTAATTAAAGTCCTGAGATGCCAAACAATATTGCATTTTAAGTTATAGGTTGAAATGCAGAAGTTCACAGAAGTGAGCTGGAGAGAAAGTGCCTTCTCCCAGGGGCCCCTTGGAAGGTGGGGACCCTGGCCAATGGCCCACTCAGCTGGAAATCCTCCAAAGGCAGGACAAACACAAGAATGGGAAGTGGTAATGAATGTGCTTTTCACAAAAGGACACACCCAAACCCTGTACTCCCACCAGGAGGAAAATGTACCACTGCACCTTTAAATTATATTCACTTTGGACAGCACTCCCACTCTGGAGGCAAAAAAACAAATTCAGGTGCTTTTCAAAATAACACACACAAGTTTATTAATGCAATGTTTAAAAAGATAGGCCAAATATATCAGTAAATGCAGATTCTCAGGTATTAAACACTTTTAAAAGAACAAGTAAAATAAAATGCAGTATAGATGCAAATAGCAAAGAGTAGAAAATATATACAAAATGGCTAGGAACACCTCACCGACTGAATTTGCATCATCCTTGCGGTTGAGACAGCTTGGGAAGCCCGTCAAAAGCCCAGGAAGGAGTTTCAATCAGGACTCAAGTTCCGTCGCCTCCACAGCAATACGTTTATTCTGTGGTGAACTTCCACCTGGCCCCCGAAGGCTCCCAGCTTTAATACCATTACTCAACGTGAGGCGAAGGTTCTAGAAAACCTCACCCCCTTCTCATGAGAAAGAACCGAGCTGGCTGTACCAGTCTGCGTCAAGGCCAAGACAGAGGCTGGCCAAGCTCCCATATTTTGACTTTGCAGCATAGTTGCACATTCCACAGACACTTCCCACAACATATTCCAGTTCACTCTGGTTGGTGAGGTGCGAAAAGCAAGTGAAGAGCAGAAACCTGCCCTCCCCACTTTGCAGCTACGTGCGGGCAGCAAGGCAAAGCCAGACATGAGGCCATGCCGAAGCCAATAGTCAAAGTCAGAAAACAAGATGACATGAAGTCATGTCAAAGCCAATAGTCAAAGTCAGTAAACGAGATGACATGAGGCCATGTCAAAGCCAATAGTCAAAGTCAGAAAACAAGATGACATAAGCCATGTCAAAGCCAATAGTCAAAGTCAGAAAACAAGATGACATGAAGCCATGTAAGAGCTCATAATTCTCACCAATGTACAACATAATGCACATGTGTGCATCACTGCCCACAACATTGCGCTTCGAAACCAAAAAGTACATTACACACCTCTCTCTCCCTCTCACGCTTTCAAATGCACATCCCACACCTTCTATTCTTGGCAAGACTATTCTACTCTATGACAGCTCCCACTGAAAGACAGCAAGATTACAAGAAAGAAGAGAAGTAGGCATAGGCAGGACCATCTCATATATCCAGGCTAGGGTAAAATAACACACTAAAACCAGTTAAAATGATGGTAGATGGAGGGCATCATAGGGTGCCAAACCACAAGAGCGCCTCTTTCACTAAAGAAGGAAAGCCACAGAAGGAGCAAAAAACGGAGATAGACAAGCCATGCCAGCCAATCATGAGCAAGGTGCCCACTCTGTATATATTGTATTATAGACAACAGGTATTTGCCAACACACAACTGAATATGTCAGTAATGTGAGACCAAAACCTTTTTCAAAATAACTCTCTACACAGCTTTTTCTGCCACAGACATCAGTGGATTGCCATTTTGAAACCTGAACTGGCTTTGGAAACTCCAGTAAATAGAAGGCAGTCAGACAGCCACCTCGTAGCTGCTATGCAGTCAGGTGCCTGGAATGTCAGTCTGAGAAATTGGGATGTTGGTTAAGGGGGTGTGAGCGCTTCTTAAGCAACAGCCACAATCCTTGTCAGAGTGAACCACAAATGTCACCATCTTAACCTATGCTTAGCCCTCTGGTAGATTGGCACAAAAGCAGCCAGGCTTAACTTAGAGGCAGTATATAAAGAATGTATTTTTTTTTACAAAGGGGGAAGGTGCACCAGTAAAAAGTCCAAACTTGATAGTAAGTCCTCTACATTCCATTTTATTCTTATATATATTTTTTCATAAAACGAGAAGTCAGCCAACGCTTTTCGTTCTTTACAACAAGAACTTCTTCAGGGCAGTACTTAGACGATGTAGAGTACATAAAAATGAAGGTCATCAAGAAGTATATGATTCAAAAATAACCATGCGGTCAGAATTTAGAAAATTCCATAATGCGAATTCAAAAAAGTAATTTGCATAGGTTCCAATGCGCAATATTTGGATGATGTAAAGTACATGTAAATGCAAGTCATCAAAAGGTATATGGTATGAATATATCCATGTCATCAGAATTCCATGATACGAATTCAAATAGGTTTTGCACATAGATTCCAAAGCACTTTTCCAAGTATGAAAAGCGTGAAGTAAGTAACGGAGTCAGATAGCAAACAGTGTTTCTGTTACTTACTTCACGCTTTTCTTACTTGGAAAAGTGCTTTGGAATCTATGTGCAAAACCTATTTGAATTCGTATCATGGAATTCTGATGACATGGATATATTCGTACCATATACCTTTTGATGACTTGTATTTACATGTACTTTACATCATCCAAATATTGCGCATTGGAACCTATGCAAATTACTTTTTTGAATTCACATTATGGAATTTTCTAAATTCTGACCGCATGGTTATTTTTGAATCATATACTTCTTGATGACCTTCATTTTTATGTACTCTACATCGTCTAAGTACTGCCCTGAAGAAGTTCTTGTCGTAAAGAACGAAACGCGTTGGCTGATTTCTCGTTTTATGAAAAAATATATATAAGAATAAAATGGAACGTTAAGGACTTACTATCAAGTTTGGACTTTTTACTGGTGCACCTTCCCCCTTTGTCAAAAAAGATTTCTCATCTGGATTTCAGTGGAGTCCTTCTGCGGCGGACTCTGGGAAGAATTGTGCACAGGACTCTTATTTGTTGTATATACTAGGATTGAGGTGCTGAACCAGTGGTCAGCCGTGGCTGTGTTTTTTGTTAAGTATATAAAGAATGTATGCAGCACATAAACAGTAACAAAGTGAAAATACAAGACAAGAAAAATCCCACACCAATTTAGAACAAGCATTTGCAATGTCATATTTCTCACATTTGGGAGAGTTAGAGCTATTGGCTTTGTAAATGATAATGCCTTTTACCCATGTTTTTTGTTACAGTGGGCTGGATGTATGTGGTGTGGAGTGGAATTATGTGGTTTGTATTGGAATTGTTAGTTGTGGAATTGTGTGGTGTGTATTGTATTTGTGTAGTGTAATTATGTGGTATGGTGAATACTTAGATGTGAGAGCTGCATAGAATAGTTAGAAAGGAAGAGGTAGTTTGTGCATGAAGTAGTAATTGAAATCTATGCAGGAGAGGAAAGAGTGTGTGAGAAAGAAGGAGAGAACAGGCCACGGAATCATTAAGAGAGAGTTAGAAATAATTTTTACATAAAAAATAAACCAATATGTTGATTTACCAGCTCAGCAAGGTTTTGCAATGCGCAGGAAGGAATATATGTTAAACAAGCGTAAGTACATTGTAATTTACCGGTGCTCCTCAGCCTCGAAAGGAAGTGATATATCAGCTGCAGGATGAGATAGGAGGCAGCAAAGAAGAGCGATGCTGGACTGCACCAATGGTAAGTAGGACAAGGGAATATTGTCATTTTATTGATACCATCGGGTTTTGCAGACAGTGCATGCGCACTGTAGCGCAACTTACAAATAGAGTAAAATGTTATATTTTATTTGACTTCAAAATGTCAAAAATCCAATCAGTAGAAACGAAGATAATCAATTTAAAATATTTAAGATAAGTATAGCCACTAAAAGCACAAAGCGCCACTCAGGGTTATATGGTTGTGCAAGACTACGTGAAAGTCACAGGTTAAGTCCAACCGCAATTGAGTGGAAATCAGAATCACGTGCCAGGTAAAGGCTGTGAAAAAGTTGCATTCTAAAGTCCAGCAAGAAGAGCTCCATTCTTGGGGGAGGAGGAGTCCTTAAAGAGCAGGGAGAGTATTGTGGATGGTTGTTGGTGTAGCGAGAAGAGCATGCCGGGTGTCACGGATGGTTGCCACTGTAGCACGAAGATCTTGTTGGGCCTCATGGACGGTCATTGCTGAAGGTTCGCATTGGTAGTCGCAGCAGACTGTCAAAGCTGTAGCTTGAAGTGCAAATCTTGCATTACCGTTCATCGCTAGAGGTCCCTGTAGTGCGAAGAGTTGGGTTCGCTGGAACTTCACATTGGCGCGTGGCAAGATCTTGGTGCAAACAAGCCTGTTAGCATTCGTGAAGTTCCCAAATTTCAGGATTTCTCCTTTTCTTTAGGAGGGAGCTCAAATAATGCCACAACGAGGGTCCAGGACTCGGGAGGCATCTCTTGGGGATCAGGAACTTACTCCAACGGAGGCCAGCATGACCCTGGCACGTCCAGCAGCAGGTCCAGGCAGGTCCTGTCACAGCAGGTCAGCTGGGCAATAGGAGAGAGGCCTCTGGAGTTTCTTGTGTCCCAGTAGCTCAAAACTAGGTCACTCAGCTGTCCCTTGGAGTCACTTCAGCCTGGGATGAAGGGTGCAGGTCCATTCTTCCTTAGGAACACAAAAAGAGGATAGGCAGAATGCTAAAAGCTGTCAAACATTCACCCCAGTAACAAACCTGGGTTAAATCCATCATTTGTTTGCACAGTCTTTCTTCTCACCAAGAAGGCAGGAGTCAAGCAGCAGGGCAGCAGAATGTCCTTCTGTAGTATCCACAGGTCCATGAGTGTACTGACGAGTGGGTCTGAGGGTCCCCTTTTTATACCTGGTGGCCACTTTAGGGTGGGAGAAGTTTCTGGAGTTTCCCTCTACTGAAGTGTCTGGAATTTCCTGCCTCACTGCTCTGGTCCCAGTCTGTCTGGGGGCACAATAGGCTAGTTTGAAGTCCTTTGTGTGTGAGCTGGGCCAGTGCCTTTGAAGTGCAAGTGTGGTAGGTGACAGTTCTGCCCCTCCAGCCTGCCAGCGATGGCCTATCCTGTCAACACCCCGACCCTCTATTGTGATGCAGTCTGGGAGGAATACACAAAGGCCAATTGCCAACTACACTGTCATGTGACTGAGGCATATGCTGCAGGCACCATACAGTTAGGACAAGAAAATGGCAAATTTCCTACAGTGGCATTTTCAGAACTGTGACTTACAATCCAACTTTACCATAAAAGAGGGTTTTTAAATTGCAATTTCTCAGATAGCAAACATGACCCTCCTACCTTTTCCCAATCAAACGTTATCACTTATTAAGTGTAATAATAACCCAAAGTTATACTATGGAAGAGGAAGGCCCTACAATAGTGAAAAACAAATGTAGGAGTTTTTCGCTATCAGGACATGTAAATCTGAAAAGTACATATCCAACTTTTTAAAACCAATACACCTTTCCTAAAGGGCTATTTAGGGCCTACTCTAAGGATGACTTATATGTAATAAAAAGGAAGGTTTATGCCTGGCAAAAGGTTTAATTTGCCAGGTTGAAATGGCATTTTAAAACTGCACATACAGTTTGCAATGTCAGGCCTGAGGAATGTTTAATAAGGCTACTTAAGTGGTTGCTACAATCATTGGTGCAGACCCACTAGTAGCATTTAATGTACAGACCCTGGGTACATATATCACTTTTCTAGGGACTTACAAGCAAATTAAATGTGTTGATTGGGTGTAAGCCAATTTTACCATCTTTAAAGGAGAGAGCACAAGCACTTTGGCATGGGTTAGCAGTGGTAAAGTGCAGAGAGTCCTGAAGGCAACAGAAACTGGTTTAGAAAACCGGAGGGTGAAGGAAAAATGCTTTGGGATGACCCTGCAAAGAGGGCCAAGTTAAACAGTGACCTTCAGCCATTCATGGCCTTTTTGCGACATCATGCTTTGCATTCTTGGAATTGCAGATTAACTTTTGCATTGTAGGTATGGTTACACCTGGCCAAGCTTGTAGAGGGCTGTTGGATGAAACGCCTGGGCTGCCTGCAGGTGTCACACCTGATATGCGGCCACTTGGCAGCTATTAAATCTCCCATGCCCTGCGAGATTTCTGAACCCAGGAGGATGGAAGTGCACAACGCCTGATCAATACTCTGCTCACCTTTCTCCACCTTAAAAATTAGAAATAAGTGGGATTAGCTTTCGAGCCTGTTCACCAAATTGGATCTAAGTGAGGAAACAGTCGCAGGTCATTACCCCTGGCCACGTGCCATTAAACTCTGCCCCGAGCGCTTTGGCGTGATTGATGCTGGCCGGCCACGGAGCTTACCCTGATCTCATTTCTGGCTATGACTTGCAATCACTGATGGGAAATATGCATTATTCATGAGCCATCATGGAGGGGGACCCTCTAGTGATTTATAAACTTTGCATTGTGGAAAGTTAATTATGTAGCCTAATGCATCTCATTAACCATGTTGCTGTTGAACTCGGTTCAAGGAAAGAGGAACTGAAATCTGTTCCCTTCATCGAATCCTCATCGGAGATTCGATACTGCTTTGGCGAAGGAAAAAGTGAAATAGAGACAATATGCACAGAATGGCAGAATGCAGTGTTTGATCCAAAATAATCTCAGAACGAGAAGCAAATCTATCCCCTTGAGAAGTCGAATGTTTTTGACGTGTCATATCATAGCACACAACTTTGCAATGAAGTCTGCATTTTCTCTCGATGGTGTTCCCTAGTTCTGTGAGCCATGATTTCTGAAACCCCAGGTCGATGGCTCAGTGCGGCTTGGCTTAGGAGAGAGAACATTCTGCAGCCGAAGATATCTGTGATGGGAGCACCTGAGGAGGCCAGCTCAATCAATTGCCACTGGCAACCAATTTAAAATAATAAAAAATGAAGGTTGGGAGTCAATAATGTCAACTTTTGTTACTAAAGAAACATTGGGTCACTTTAAGGACCAGGAAGACTGCTGTAAATAGCCTTATTGCGGGTCAATTGTACTAGTCAAAATGCTGTGGAATGCCAGAACTGGCAACAAAAAAAAAGAAAAGCCTTTGGTATTGACATGGTTTAATAAAATGCAGTCTCAAAAGGTGAGAAAGGGCTTTCGGACATAACAAACCATTCCGAATAGTTGAAGCACCCATTTCAGGACCCCAAAAGGCCGATTTACAAATGTTCCAATATAGGCCTCCCAAGTTATGGATTTCTTCTATTTCACAGCTATTATTTTCTTGCGGATCTTGTGTACATAATGCACTACTGTGCATTCGAATTACAGAAACAAGCAGTATTATGCCCTCACCCCCTGACACAAATCTTTACATGTAACTCCCTCATGAACAAGTGTACAGTTAATCTTTTTCACTGAATGCACTTTTTGAATGAGACAAGGGGTATGGAGCCAGTTGGGAAAAATAATTGAAAAATACAGAACAGAATTCTCTCCCTGAGCCAAGTAAAGGTTTAACTGGTTTAACTGGATAAGGGGTACTTTAGCAGAAAAAATGCAGGTCACAAAAGACAATGCAAGGCATGAATGACCCTTTTGCAACCTGAGTTTTGGTAGCGGTTGGGGGACTGAAAAGTCAATTGCCTTCCTGCTAAAACTGTTCGCAAAATAACAATTTAAACACAAACAGTGCTTAATAGTTAGTTTCCTTTCTTTCTCCTGGGCCTGCCTGCCACAGAACCGTCCCTGACCCTTCTTTAGTTTCCAGAGCCAGACTTAGGACGCTGAGGCTTTCCTTCTGGGTCAACAGTTTTTTTTGTTTGCATATTCATATAGGGCGAACTCGACCCGAAGGTATTGGAGCACTTTACATGAACACCGTATTTACATTACACATTCAGGCACGGGGAGATTAAGTGATTTGCCCAGAATCACAGGATGTGGACGTGACCCCGAGGCTCCAACTCTGGTTTCCAGCACCAAAGTCAGCAGTCTAGCCGACGGACCACATCCTCTCCCCGGGCCTGTGGTTGGGCCTTTGGTGGAAGTGGGTGGCCGCAGCAGAGGCAACAGGGCCCTGGAGGTTTCGAAAATGGTATGGTAAACAACTTTCTTTTTAATGAAACAGGCATATGTTCATAAAAAGGAAGGGGATATAAAATGTTGTCTGAAGTTGCATTGTTTCATTCTCCCTCCGCGTTAGGACAACCACCCTTTCATATCCCTTATTATTACAGCCAGTACAAGAAGTGTTAGAAATGGGGGTGTCTAGTTGGCAATGGTATACACCTTTTTCCAAATAGGGACCCTTGCTTCTAGTCAGGGAAAGTGGGATACACTCCTGAATAACCCCTGCTCACCCCCTTGGTAGCTTGGCACGAGCAGACAGGCTTATCTCAGAGGCAGCGTGTAAAGCATTTGTGAGCACATACAGTAATACAGTGAAAACACTACAAATGGACACCAGACCAGTTTAAGAAAAATCTTTACTAGACTTAACACAAGACCAAATGACAAAAATCCACAAGACTGTAATAAAAATAAGACTTTAAAATGGTAGAAATAGCTTAGTTCAATGCAGATGGCAAATGCAACACTTTACTCTCAAAGTATCTTGGATGCATCACGCAAAACAAACAAAAGGGTCACAGGGAAGGTGATGCGTCGGTTCCTTGCTTCGGGGGAGGTGATGCGTCGGTTCCTTACTGCAGCGCAGGGGAGGTGATGCGTCGATTCCTTGCCGGAGAGGAGGTGATGAGTCGGTTTCTTACTGTGATCCGGTGTGATGCGACAAGATGGCGCCTCGATGCGATGCGACGATCCGGTGCGATGTTACAAAATGGTGTCTTTGATGCGATGCGGCAACGTGGATGCGATGCGTGCACGCCTGATGGCCGTGCGGCGAAATCGATGATCTTTGGAGCCGCGACAGGCCCTGCGACACGCTTCTCCGGTGTTGCGATGGCGACCTCTGCGGCGGCGACACGCTTCTCCGGTGATGCGACACGCTTCGTCTGCGATGCAACGGCAAACAGCTGTGGCAGCAGCACCTTCTTCGGCGATGCGACTGCAACTCCTGTGGCGGTGACACGCTTCGCCTCGTTGCGTCGCACTTCCAGCTCCCAGCGACAAACAGTCTCTAGAGGTCCTGAACAGCTGCAGGCACCTCTCTGTAGGTTAGAATTCCCAGCAAGGAAATTCAGGGGGAGCTGGTGCTGAAGACTTTGTGTCCCTGAGACTTAAGACAGGAGGCAAGCTCAGTTCAAGCCCTTGGAGATCTTTCTCAAGATGACAAAGCAAACAGCAAAGTCCTTTTCTCCCTTCCTTGGCAACAAGTAACAACTGCAGGCCAACCCCAGAAAGCAAACAGCACAGGGGCAGAAATCCTCCTTCAGCTTCTCCGGTTTCTTCTCTTTGGCAAAGGTTCCTCTTGATTTCCCAGAAGTGATCTAAAGTTCTGGGGTCTGGGTCCCCATTTTTATACACACAAATCCTTTGTCTCTGAAGGCAGAGAATGTCTGTACCTTGTCCAAACCAGTTCTGGGTGCATTCTGCCAGTGCACAACTTCTTCCTTTGTCAGTGTGGGCCAGGGTCATCAGACGCACCACAGGAGGTGGAGCCAGCATTGTGGAAGGCAGGCACAGCCATATTCAGGCCCAGGTGCTACTCCTCCCACCACTCCCAATGCAGATAGGTCTATTCAGCCCAGTGCTGACTCACCCTGTCTCCTGGAGCCACCCCAGCCCCTGTCACTTACAAACCAGACATGAAATACACAAACCTGGCAGAGGCAGGCTGGATGGTTAGGCAAGAAAATACCTACTTTCTAAAAGTGGTATTTTCAAACACAAAATGTTAAAACCAACTTCACTGAAAGATGTATTTTATCATTATGAGTTCAGGCATACTAAATTCGGTTTTCTACCATGTTCCCTGGGTCAGTTAGGATTATAAGAACTTATAATCAAACTGCCCGTTCTGGCCTATGGGAACAGGCAGCCTTGCAATAGTGAAAAACGAAATTGGCTGTAAGGCCACACACCAGGGCTTGTCTTACCTTTCACATACAATGCATGGGGGTACCTTGGGCCTAACTTAGGGGTGACTAACATGTAGAAAAGTTAAGGTTTAGGGACTGGCAAGTGTGTGCACTTGCCAGGGAGACATGGCAGTCCCAGACTGCACACAGGCTCTGCAATGGCTGGCCTGAGGCTCAGTTTACAAGCTGCTTCTGTGAGTGGCACAACCAGTGCTGCAAGCCCACCAGCAGCATTTGATTTACAGGCCCTGGGCATACATGGTGCACTGTACTAGCGTCTGACAAGTAAATCAAATAAGCCAATTATGGATTCACTTATCCATGACAACAATTTACAATATAGAGCATATGCACTTTAGCACTGAAGTTCAGAGATGACCCTGCAAAAAAGGGTCAAGTCCAACAACAAGTAATGGCAAAAATTACTATTTTGGCATTGGTACGGTAAAATAATATTTAACCAAGCTTCACTAGCAAACAAGCCTCTCTCACACACACACACTTTTCTTCCTTCACATGAGTATCAATGATACAGCACGTACAGATCAGTGCAAGCTTCTTTCACACAGTGCATGCTGTCCTAATCCTTGAACATCTTTGTGCTCCCATATTGGAGGACATCAAACACATTAGAAAATATAGGTGGCATTCCAGCTGTAAGGAGTGCACATCACGGCTAAACGTTATCCAGAGTGCAGAGCCCAGTTCAGAAAGACGCGCATGAAACAGTGTGACAGCACCTAGAGCTTTGCTTCTAACTTTAGAAGCCACCCTTGGCACATTGTCTAAATTTGAAACAAACACCTGGAATGTTGTGTCCAGTTCTGAGAAGCTCATCTTTAAGGTTGTTTCAACTGATTTAACTTCATACTGGAGTACTGTGTCCTGTTTAGGATGCATTTCTTGGAGGATTGTTCCACATTTGGAGCAGCATCAGAGTTATTGCGCCAGAATTTGGCACTCGGAAGCATCTGGTGCAGGAGGTCTCCTTTCGAGTCCTGGGTCTAGTTCTTGAGATCGCCACCAGTGTCTTGTGTTCATATTTGTTGGCCACCATTTTCTTTTTCCGCCCAGCTCAGATCAACCACTAAATGGCCGTCGTGATTATAATGCCTAGTTCTTTAAAGCAAGGAGGGCAGGATGGATGGAGGCTTGTGAAACTATGCATAATTGATTACGAATCAGTGGTGGATCAATGAATAATTAAACATGACTGGATGGTTAATGAGTGGATGGTGAGTGACTGTGAATGGGTTAATGGTTAGGCCTTGGCTAAAATACCGTTCCGCTTGTGGAAATTGCGATAATTTGACATTTTCGCGTTCCGCGGAGAGCGCGAAAATGTCAAACTTTCCGCAATCCGCATTTTACCGGAAATTTTTTGCTTGCTCGCGCTGTAAAATAATACATTCTCACGTGCGTGCGATCGCCTTACCTAAATCCCCGCGTTTGCCGACAAGTTTTCCCGATCTGGTCGCGTTCTCCACGAGATGTTGGATTGTTGGTAGCCATTTGCGCTGTCTCGCGACAGTTCGCGCCCACAGTAACGTCATTCGTCGCGCAATCACGTCTTTCTTCTCGCGATCATGCACCGCGAGACAAGTGAAAACAAGATGGCCGCGTCCGTGAGCAACCGCATGGGTAAGTTGGCGAGCCGCGACCACGCAGAAAATACCGCGAACGGGCGGGAAAAAAACTTCCGCACCTTCGCGATATTTCCGCGTGTTTGCGGAGATTTTTAACATTTTCGCGATAATTTGCGAAAGTGAATTTCGCAAATTCCGCCCACCCCTACTAATGGTGAATGTTCAGTGGATGAATCTATGCATAGAAATTGTCGGTAGATAAAGAACAGTGGTGACTGGATGGGGAGTGAATGAGAGTGAAACTAATGATAGTGAATGAACAGAAGGCAAATGTTTAAAGGATGCCTTAGAGATAGTGAATTAATTGTGGATGGTCATGATGGAGATTGATAAGTGGATTGTGACTTAATGGTGACTGCTGAATGGATGGTGAAAGAATAATGAATGAATATTTCGACCCCACTGCACCAGTGAATGCGCATTAGTACCCCTGGTTCCAGACAAGAAGTAAACTTTGTCCTCTAGACAGAATGGCACTGCAAAAATTCAAGTCACTTATACAATTAATGAGGATATCTTCAGATATATAAATGTTAAACAAGCATTGTCAAAGCAAATAAGCCTAACCTTAACAAGCTTCTAATGTCTTTATTTGCCTATATTTTGCAAACATATGCAAAAGAATAATGGAAAAAATATAACAATGAAGAAGTGGCCCACTATCCCAGGCACACACGCCCAGGCACTGTAGTGTATTCTTTTTCATGTGGGTTTGCAAATGTCATCTGGTGAAATGCTGTCACTAAAACTCTAAGACAGCCAGTGAATGAAGTGCGCTGACTCATTGCCCCCTACTGTGGCAGAGGCAAGCAAAATATGAATGGCATTTGAGCAGAACACTGGATGAGGAGGGGTGACAAAAAACTCCTGGATGTATTTATAAATATAAGTATTTGATTATATATTTTATTTTAAACATGAGGGTGGCAAAACAGCTAAAGGTTTCTTTAAGGGAAACCTAAAGAAGCAGCTCTGTGTCCAAGAGTGGTATCAGAAACCTCAACTGCAAAACACATACAAGAAAATGTGAGCAGCCCCATTCTCAAAAGTGGTGGTACATGCAGGCACCTTTCACTTTTTAATTCTGTTAACCGAACACTCATCCACAGCTCTGCAGTCAAAACAGTGATTCATACAGGTATCATTAACAACAATATTGTTACTTTGGGGATTTCCAAATAAAGAAAATCAGCCTGATGATATCAGGGTGACGATTCTTCATTTTGGGGAAAAGTCAAACTGATAAAATACCCTTTCCATGATATAAACATTGTACAAAGGGTAATCTTTTTAAAGTAAACACGGGATAGTCTTTCTTCTATGTCTACCACGACCTAGACGTTAAAAAAAAGAAGAAAGAATACAACACACCATGGGCTATTTAAAATTGTGTTGTCCCTTGCAGCACAGTGACAAGCACATCTACACAAACATGAAAAACAGGGATTGGAGCAAGAGGTACACACAGCAGGTAAAGCAATGCATCACTGAGCCAGTTTGATAGAAGCCTAGCTTGATAGATGCATGATCATTGACAACAGGGAGGGTTCGTGAAGATACACTGCTCGTAAAGCATCCCACTTGTATAGATTATAGAGTGGTGTGGATGGGATACACAATACTTCACTTCACAGGGGCAGATGGTAGGAGTACTGCTGCTTCCTTCACATCGTCTTTCCTTTATGGTAATCAGAGACCTGCCTCTTCGACTGAACCGCAGACCCCACCCCCTGCCCACCCTCCTCACAGCGCCTTGAGACCCTTTTGGGTGAGTATTCACTCTCTAGAAAAACCCTGATTGATTGGAGAATGACTTGTCTCTTCAGTCTACAAACCTAGAGTATGTGATATGGGAGAAGCACTAAACTAGGGAAAGACACAAAAGACACAAAAGAATAAATGTATACATGATATTCCTTCAGCCCATGGTATGCAGCCTGGTGCACACTGTACTCCACTGTCTGTTTTTGCTCACTATAGCACCACAGAGAGGGGTCAACAATAAGCAAATCCGTCTTAGCTCAAGGAACAATCCATCTAGAACTTTTAGGCCCCGTTGTCTCTGTAGGGCAGCACACGAAACCTGAGACATTTTTCAACCGTGTCTTGTTAGCCTCACAAGTGAGCTGCAGCGTGATGGAACTCATGGATGTGCATACCTGTCACACTTAGGGAGACTCGTAGAGTAAAGCAGGGCGTGAAACATTACGAAAACTGTTTTTGTGATTTTCTTTATAAGAATGAGAGGAAGCAGCAAATCTAAAAAAACAATAAGCCACAATTACACAGAATGGACAATTTCCTGTCCATGTAGAACAATGGAAGCAGATCATCGTGAAAATAGTTATAGGCAACAGTTTCAGCTACTATCTGGTCTAACTAGCTATTGCCCATTTTATATCACAGCATTAGTTCTGCCTACAAGCATGTAGAAAGGTACAAAGGTCCACACAATAAGTCTACTTTTTTCTTTTATTCAAGAAGTTGCGTCCTGTAAACATTAGACCCCATCTTTCAGTTAGCAGCTCTTGGATTCAATTCACAGTCTGTTTGACTCATAACATTCTTTCCTGGAGCACTCAACATTCAACCCTTCCAGAAATTCACATAACTTAACACAAAGCTCTCAGTATAGCATACCACGTGCCACTCCCTGTTAATACAAACAAACAGTTAAATCCCATACAATTTCTAAAATAACAATTAACTGATATCTAACACAATGTACATTGCAAGAAACTCCAAATTAACACAAAATCCTGGATTTGTGTTGGTCTCCTACTCATGTGCAAACGTTTTCTTTTGCCTGTCTGCAATTTGTCAGCATCTCAAGAATCCATAGAGCAAGGCTAACTGGATTCCTGTTTGCTCTTGGAAACTGAGCTTTAAAGATCATGTTCAGAGTTAGTGAAGGTCTGTTTTGCACAACACTCTTCCACAATTCAACTCTTCTCAAATTCCAAATTCGATGATACTTGGTTTTATTTGCATTTTTTTTAAAGTTTAATAAATGTTATAGATTGAGTGAATTTGTCCATCAGCCCAACTTTCCTTGGGTTTTTTATCTTCACTCAAGCACCAACATTGACCCTAGTATTCTTTACAGCCATCCTCTCATCAAAGTATTCCTTTCTCATCCTCACTATTCTTTCTTCTTCTCCACTCTCAATTTCTCACTCAATCCCTCATTCAAAGACATCAGTTTTGTTCCAGACATCCTCACTTTATTTACCTACGCTGGCCCAACCATGTAATTGGGAGATCTCTTCTTGAATAGTAGCAAAAGGTGTAACTCCAGTTGAAGAATGGGGAGTTTGTACATGCAAACTTTCATTTTCAGTTCATCCACCCAATTCATATTATTTGCAACCTCATGCTCAATACACTCTTTAACCACTTTGTTAACGCACTCTATCATACCATTAGCAGCTGAATGATATAAGGATGTAGTTTTGTTTTTGGTACTTCTCTTATCCATAAACTCTTCCTTCATCTTGGATGTCAGTTGTACACCATTATCTGTTAGCAAAGACGCAGAAAAACCTTCTCTTCCAAAACTGTCCTCTAGAAACAAAATAATGTGACGTGTTTCCACAGAATTGAACCCTTTGAGCTCAGGACAACAAGAGAACATGCCCATGCAAGTGATGATAAATGTATCTCCACCTGAGACTCTGATTGGTCCAACTACATCCAAAGCAGCCTCAATCCAATGTCCAGGTATAGACTCTCTGAATCTTGTCGATTTTCTTGCACTCCATGCAGTCACATACCACTCTCTTAGTCAAAAGATCCATGTCCGGCCATCAGTAATTCATTCTCACTCTATCTTTAGTTTTAGATATACATAATGGCTCTCATGGGGATTCTCAATGAGCCTCATCTTCTCTCTGGCTGGTGGGACTAGTCTTTCCCCTCTCATTATCGGTCTATCTTCCAATGACAGCTCATCTTTCACCTGCCAAAAGCTAACTATAACTTCCACCCCCACAATGCACTGCTTATGACCTCGCATATTACATCACTCATGACATGGTCAGTGACATCACTGAGGACATCACTGATGCCATCTCAAATGGCATCTCTGATGACATCATCTGGTGACTAACTGTTTCTAAAATGTTTGAGTGTTAAATATATATAGACCAAGGTGTAATGATGAATCAGTGAGTGTATGAGTGCCTGAATAGAAGGTTTAGTGGGTGCGTGACTGACTGTATAAGAGAGTGATTATTTGTATCTCAGTGAATGTATGGGTGAGTGACTAATCTGTGTGAATGTCTGTAACAGTCTGTCAATTGGTGTGTAAGTGGCTGCATGGGTTGGCGAGTAGGTATATGAGTGCCTTCATGGGTCATTGATTGGTTGTCTGAGGACCTGTGTGGGTGTCTGTGTGGGTGGGTGAGGGGGTGTGTGACTCCCTGCATGGATGAGTGAGTGGGTGAATCACTGGCTGTATGGGTTCAGTGGTATATGGGTGAGTAACTGCATATGTGAAAGGCAGTATATGTGACTGTTGGAGTATATAAGTGACTGTATGTGTGAGTGAATGATTGTAAGAGTGGCTGTATGGGTGAGTGTGTGCTTGTGGCAGTGACTGTGTAGGTGAGCAAGTATGTGTTAATATTTGTATGAATAAGTGAGTTGGTGTGTGTATAACTGTATAGGTGAGTAAGTGTCTGTGTGATTGACTCTATGGGTGAGTGAATAGGTGTGTAAGTAGCTCTATGAGTGTCTGACAGTGTGTGAGTGGCTGTTTTGGTATATGAGTGGATATGTCAGTGGCTGTTTTAGTGAGTGAGTGGATGTATGAGTAGCTGTATGGATGTGTGAGTAGATGTGTGTGTAGACCTATGAATCAGTGAGTGTATGTAAGTACTGGAAAGGGTGTGTCAATGGTTTCGAGAATGGTATTGTGAAATTTGGAATGGGAGAATGAAAGGTTACATGGTGGTCTCAGTAGCTGCATCAGAGATTCTGTGGATGAGGTCATCACTGATGTCATCAATGATATCATTTGAGATGTCATCAGTGATGTCACTGACCATGTCATTATTGATGTAATATGTAAGGTTATAAGCAGTGCATTGCGGGCGCAAGTTATAGTTAGCTCAGCTAACTATAACTGCTACATTTCTCTGGTTTTGTACAAGCGAAATATCAGCCTAACTGTAAATCCCCCGTAACCTTTGTTTTTTTAAGTGAATACCCAAGGTTTTTCAATCCTATTTCCTAACTATAACAGCCCTGTAAACTTTGGTTTTTTCAGTGAAATTTTAATGTTTTGTAAGTAGCAATGGTCTTTGAAGAATGGTGTGGAAAGGGGGCAGGGCCTCTGACCAACTCTCAGAAATCCCACTGAGTCAGACTTATAGAAAGTACCAGGAGGTCTTCTTGGTCCCCAAGTTCCTTTAGCATTCAAGACAAGTTTATTCCCAAGCCAGAAGTATGCCAGGAGATGTGTTTGCAGAGTGGTGCAGAAAGAGGGTGTGGTCTCCGAAGACCTCTTAGCAAACTGACTGTGTGGAACTTGCTGGAGGTAACAAGATGGATATTTGGCCCCCAAATACCCTTAATAGCCAAGGAGACTTCATCTCCTAACTAGTACTATGTCAGGAGGCACATGTGAGGAGTGATGGAGAAAGGACATCCTTGATGATTGCACAGGTAGTGCCTGTATGATTCTTAGAGCACCATTGCTGATGACAGACTGCAAATACTGCATTTTTGTTTACCAAAGTGTAAAACACATATATAGACATATTTTACATAAGGTTTCAGTGTAACTATTTAGAAAGATACTAATTTAACTTTTCCCTTTGTAATCATTTGTCAAAATAACTAAATCAAAAATTCATTTTCCTTCTTCACAGCAACACTGGAGGTCACAATGACATTAGTAGTCACAAATTCAAATGACAAAGTGGAAAACAGATGTATAGACATTTTACACAAAGTTTGAGTCTAGCTGTTTAGTAACATATTGGTTTAACTTTATCTTAACAACAACAAAAAATAATGAATGTGTCCTTCTGTAACGAAACTGGTGCTCATGTAAAGTGCTCTGATACCCGGTTTGGGTCTAGTTTGCGCTATATATAAAACTCTATAAAATTGGTGAGAGGAGTTGGCCTAACGGCTAGGGCGGTCGACCTCGAATCTGGGGAACCAGGTTTGAGTCTCTGCAATGTCGCTGAACATCTTGTGATTCTGGGCAAATCACTTAAACTCACAGTGTCTAACAAAAATGAATGTGTCCTAATGTAACACAACTGGTGCTATGTAAAGTGCTCTGATACCTGATACCTTCGGGTCAAGTTCGTGCTACGACATGCTGATCCCCGTGGACACGTCGTGAAAACGGAAAACAAAACCAGACATTCAATGGCCACCCACACATCCAAAAATAATTTGTAAAAAAAAACATTCTGAACATTGCCCTACACATATTACTATATACATATTTCTTTCAAAGCATGTTTAAACTCATGTTTTTGTACTAAGCTTCTTTAAAAACTATCTTTCAGACCTATTTCCTGTTTTCGCGGTTATTCGGGATGTCGCAATGGCGTCGTTAACCACGAGGATCTTGCCTTTTCCATACAGTGAAAACACATATATGCACACATATTACAGTATTTTACACACTAGGGTTTTGTTACTGTACACTTCAAACTCATGTTTTTCCAGTGTATTTCTAGAACAACCATCTCTAAAAACTGTTTTCTGTTTTCGCGGTGAGGCCAGAGATTGCGATGACATCCGTAATCGCGATCCCCCCAGACACGCTGTAAAAGCAGAAAGCAAAAGCAGGAATTCATTAGCTACCACCACATAAAAAATTATAACTATTTAATTAATTCTAACCATCGCAGTAGATAACTCACCAAATAAATACCTCTATAAAAACATTTATCAATATCTGTATAACTATGCATATTAATGATTCACTGATATATTTTTTTATATTTCCAACAATATTTGTGTCAATGTTGATAGTCACTATGTCCCCGCGATGGTACATGGGAGCAATGCTGGTGGTCACGTTGTCATTGCGAATATCGCGCACAATTAAAAAAATTCTATTTTGGACACATAGCTTGTGTCACTAACACCTCCATTTCTCAACCACGGGGTCAGAGTATCTCAACCCTGACCCCTTATGTGGGCTTTCACACAGATTCTCAGCCCCAGGAACTGTACCCAATAGGTAAAATGGCGGCCGCAACCTTCTATTCGGGTTTTGTCCACTCAATCAGAGCATTCCCTTTGGCGCGTGTATTCGCGATTCATCGCAAAACCACTGTGAAATATCCGCGACCAGAGATATCACTATAATTTTAAACTTAAATTTCTCAACACCTACTGAATGGATTTGCATCAAATAAGCAAAAGGCACTTCCTTCGACTGACATCTACCCTCCTGCCAAATTTGGTGCAAGTCCGTTCAGCTGTTCGGGCTGTAGGTGTGGCTAAAGGTTCCTATGAGAATTAACATTACAAACGCTACCTCACTTCTCGCCCCAACTTCTTGGTCCGCACTGCACGGATAACCTCCAAACTTTCCATAAAAATAGTACCCACCGTGACACTCTTTTTTGGCAAAATTTCATGCAGATTGGTCAAATAATGCCAAAGATATTTCCAAGTCAAAAATGCTTTTCCTATGGAACTAGGTCCAAACTATCACTACCTAGTGGCGAAAAGTATTTATTGTTTTGCCAATTACTTTGGCGCCGTTTGACGAATCTTCACAAAAGTTTCAAAATCAGTACGGCGCTCAGTAAAGCTGCTGTGTTGAAAGTTTTGGGGTGATTCATTAAGCAGGCGCCGAGAAAAAAGGGAGGTTCCAAAACACTTTTTCCTCATGCAATTTCTATACATATTTTACACACAAGTACTGCCCAAAGTGCTGAAAGGAATCACACCAAATTTGTCAGAAAGGTAGGTCTTGGTTCAGAAAGAGCTATTTTTAGTTGTTTGGTGTCAATCCATTCAGTAGTTTTAGAATTATTAAAGAAAACCAAATTTGTATATCAAGAGGCGTGAACCCTTCACAAATCCCTCTGATCTCATGCATGGATCTGATGGGCTGCCAAACATTTAACCATGAATTGTTAGCAGCCATCTTGGGATTTGAACTCAACCAAGTCCTAAACAACAACATTAAAACAAAGAGAAGGGGGCAGGGTAGGAATACTATGACCCCCAATGATGGTGCTGGGGTCACCCAGGGACCATGCCTGGCCCAAGAAGCATTTAATAAAAATATTTTACTGCGAACATCGGGATGGATTTGCAAATTTACTGCGAATATAAAGAAAAATGCGTCTCCCGCACTTGTTTAAATCTGGGGGCATTTTTATATTTTAAATAAGAGAAGGGGGTGCACAAGGCTTTCCTTCCAATGGCCAATCTTGACCCCCAGGGACTGCCACCTCCCTGAGGCTGGCCAATTGAAAAACATTGAAGGTGTCTCTAAGAGGCTTGGGGACCACCACCTCCTTGGGGCTATATCAAAAAAAGGAGAGGGGCTTTGTAGACTCCCCTCCATTGCCTGTAAGTGCCCCTGGGACCACTGCCTTCCCGGGGCCACATATATAATAGGGGGAGGGCCTCCCTCCCAAGCCATGTACGGGCCCGAGGACCACTCCGGGGTTTTCTAATTGTTTTAGAGAGAGGAGGTGCCACGTAGACCCCACCCGGGCCGTTCTTGACCCCAAGGACCACCGGCAGTGGTGGTCCCTGGGCTGGCCCTTAAAAATAAAAGGAAGGGGCAGCATGGCCCTCCTTCTGAAGCCAATGATGGCCCTTTGGACCGCTACCCCCCAGGGCCAGCTCCCAATGTCCCGGGAAGGCCATCGCCAGGACATAGCTGTTTGCTGTCGCTTGGCAGGAGCGTTGACAGCTCTGCCAAGTGAGAGCAAACAGTAACTCTGCAGGAGTGAGCAGGAGCAGGAAAATTGCTCCCACTCACAGCTTGATAAAAGGATTGCTCTCACACGACGGGAGCAGCATTTTTTGCAATGCTGGCTCCCACTAGAGACTCGGAGCCAGCAGGGACCACTGGGGTATTAAGGGTCCCCCCGCATCGCTCAGTGTTGGAGACTGGTTGCCCTGCGTGGTTCTCCAGGGTACCCAGCATGAAGAGGCTGTGCCCTGGACTGGCATGTGGGGTTTTTTGTGTCTTTTTTCAGTGGCTTCCAGATTTGTAAGCCAAGGGCAGAAACCTTAGAAGACGGTAAAAGAAATGCCAGTTGTGACTCCTGTCAATACCTCTTTTTTTCCTTTGCAGATGCTGAACACTGACAAGACAAGCCCATTGAAAGCACTGATATTTAGGCACACACAGCAGAGGTCTATGTTTATCCAGCAAGTTTAAAAGTACAGCTGTGGCAAGTAATCTCTGTCGCATAATGCATTTGCAGAGAGATATGTGTGCATTCTTTGATCATTGATTATTAGCATAATAAAATATGACAGATGGTAAAGGTGCTTGTTTATCTTTATATCAGTAGGTTACAGATTTGTGTTTTCTGTAGAATTGTTCAGTGGGTCAATTTTTTTTGTTGCAAAGAGATTTGTGTCATGAGGTACAATAATGGTATTATAATTCTGTGACGTGTGTACTTGTACCAAAGAAATGCACATAAACTGCAAGGTGCAAGTAACAACATTGTAGGATTTTTCTCAATCGGTTATTATTTTATGAATGTTGAAGTTATTTCATTTGGATAGCTATAATCAGTTATTTTTAAGTACAAAATAAATGGTTATAAGTGTAGTTTCAGAAGGAAAAACAGCCCAAAGTGTTTGTTTATGGACCCTCACACACCCTATTGGGGTCATGCTTCATCACTGAGTCTCACCCTGGTTCCTATAAACCAGAGTGGGCTCAACCATCTTTCAGGGCACTCTTTGGAAATTATTCTTAGCAGGCTCTTAAAATCTAAAAACACCTAAAGGACAGACCGATTTCCCTTTATTTTTGAGTGTCTCTGGCATGGTTAAAATAATCTAGATAGAGGGGTATTCATTTTTTTTTGGGGGGGGGGATTCTTACCTTATCACACTAACATCTTGTCAACATGTTTCACACCTTTGAGTGGCCTTTCAAAGGTCCCATGCTTTTATCAGGACTAGCCATAAATTGATGCCCCATCCTAGTATTTGTAGGTCTTGTCGTTTTTCTCAACCAAAGTCTTGTGATGTCAGTAAGTGGACACACATCTATCATAACATATATCCAGGCAAGCCTACTTGCCTGTCCCAAGGTTTTTGGACATGTATTAGCACCCTAAGTAGTGTATATTAGCACCATATAAGGATTGGTGGAGGCACGTCCCTTTGTCACACTCACACCAATATTCAAAGAGCTCCTTGGAAGATGCTTGAGCCCACGCTGGTTTATAGGGAGTGGGACCAGGAGGAGACCTGATGAAGCATGACACCAATAGGGTGTGCGAGAGTCTATAAACAACCCCATTTGGGTTGTTTTTCCATCTGGATAAACAGGTACAAACGGAGTCAAGAAACTGGTAGGATGCTTTTTGTGTGGAATTAGTGAAATAGGGAGTCAGTATTTTATGATTTCCCCACATACAAAGATAAAGAGAATCTCTCTGCCTTCCCCATAAATAAAGTGTGGGATAAAGGTACCGATATAAGTGTATTTTCACAGAAAGATACACCTTATATTCATGCTATGCTTGGAAAGACCCTTACTCACTGGTTGCACTTGTGTGAGGGAGGCCACATAACAACATGTTGTGATGCCAACTAAATCATACGAATCCCCAAGGATGGACTGGAAAACAGGGTGTGAAAGGTCATTATTTCTCTTTTCTCTGTGTCTCTAGACATGTCTATTTTGCTGAAGCTCACATTGCTCGTGTAAATAGGGGCTTTTTAGAGAGCTGGCTTCCCAAGAAGTGTTAATGTTAGCTCATTAGCCCACATTGCTGACATTTGCATCTGAAAGTCTATCTCTACCCTCTCACCCTCTGGGCTGTTTAACCTGTGATTGCCTACAAGACAAAAAAAAAATAAGAAGCCAGGAACTAAATTATATTTTGCATTTCACATCTCTGCACTTTGACACAACATACATGCCCTCATCTATTTCTTTTTAGCCAACAACATGTTGCATTGTCGGGCTTGTCGTTTGGCTTTTACCAGTTTAATTATGAGATCAAAACCTCAGTATGCAAAGTACTGTTGGCTCAAATGCCAAAATTGTCCAGAGGTGTTATACATGACATGGAGCCAATTATCAATCATCTTTTAAAGTTTACAAAATCACCTACTAATTTTAAAAAATTGCTTGTTTCATGTATAAAATCAAAAATAGACTCTGTGCACATATTTTGCGTGGATTCACAGTTTCGCTCACATCGTGCATTAAAACAAGCATTGGCAATGTGGATCTTTTTTAATATGTGGAGAGAGAAGCTTTATACTGAGCTTCACCATCAATAAAGGTACAGCTGCAGCTCAACCTTCCCTAACACAAATAATAAGTTAAGGCTAGGTAGCGGAAGCAGAAAGAACATCACACAATTCCCTTTCACACACAGGACAGGTACAACACAGATAGCTAATGCACTAAGTAGTGAGTGAGAGAGGCATTAAATGTCTGCTGCATAATTTGTGTTAACAGACATAAGCATACAGTACACAACTCCTGCAAGAAATAGCAAAACCTGCTATAGAATTAACATACATTCATGTACTCGTATAGGATGATGCTTGCTTTATCAGTGGGTTCCATATTTTGCACTGGGCAGCATTCAAGAGTACTAGTGGCCACTGGTTGGACAGTCTCCTAGTTTTGAGTACCCTTGTTTGGGTGAGGTTATGTCACTTATGTCAATGTTTATGTACTTCTTGTGTTAAACTGTCAAACCTATATTAAAATGTTATGTGGGTGAGCTAAAAATGTTCTTTTACTGGGTCTGCCTATCACATGATTAAAAACAGGATGGCTGAGCAACGTCCCTACTTCTATTCTCGATCAACATGTTTTGGTATCTAAATATTGCTTCTTTGTGTTCAGGCATCTTTCTAAGGACTATAGTATCTCACACTAAATATTGTGAAACAATCCCTGCCTTAAAGGGCTTTTTCACCTTCTCAGATGAGGAGGGGTGACGGGGAGGCCTTGCATCAGCCTATTGACGAGGTTGTCATTATGCAGCATGTTTCTCTGGGTGAGTCACTGTAATCACAGCCTGCACTATGAAACATACAGTGCCCATGCTGCTAAGCTACAGTCACAACTCACTGGATGTGGGCGGTGGGAGTGCACAGGCTTTGAGAAGGTGCACCATATACCCAAAATCAAAGTATCTCCTGCCTCGCTAAAGAGCACCAATAGGGCAGTGGTAGTAAGACGATGGCTGCCAGTCCCCATAATTCTCCGTAACCCCATCTGTTTTGCATCCTGTCTGGAAAAACAGCTCTCCATCCAGTCTGGAACTCCAGCTCTTCTGCAACTGTCAGTGATGGCCACCTAATTTATAGCAGAGGTACAAACTTTTAGATAAAAAGGTGTATTTTGGATTGTTTCACTTAGTACTGTAGATTGTACCACTGGTTTGAGTGACCTTTATTGAAATTAGCGAACCACACCATTTCTACTGTGACATTTTTATTGGTGACTCAAGTTTCCTCCTATGTAAGCCTTTTATTTTTATACATGAAGCAAAATTATCACCTATTAAAACACATACGCAAGAGAGGTTGGTTTACAGTGTGCATCTTGAACTATTTCAAGGTGCTCTCAAATGTACTGATTATGGAAAAGGGGGCACAGTGGATACATTAACTACCTGCACTCTGCTCAAGCTTGGCAGCTGGGATTAAAACCAGGTTTTCTGATTAGACATTCTGCAATTCAGATCCTGGCTAGATAACACATTCTTTTCCCCTTCTTCCCTGATGAAAATGCTTTTTTTGACCCAAGAGGCAAATCAGTTGTATTATGCCTCCTATATAATGCATTTACTGTTGTCATAAATGTAGCAGCATTATGGTCTATTAAACCATATACAAGAGAGGTTTTTGTACAGCACACCTCTTGAACTAAATTATTTAAAGTTGCTCTGAAATGTGATAATCATTGAAAAGGAACCAGAGGAAGGAAAAATGCCTTGAGTCACACAGTTTGGTCAACATGGAAAACTGTGATTGCAAACAGGGCCGCTTGGGCCTAGTAGCTAGTTTATCCATGTGACCAACAAAAGCTTCTGATTGACCTGGGAATGTGAATTTAAATAAGGTTGGCAACAGCAGTCGAAATACTCCTCTTCATACAACAGCTATACCCTGGGTAGAAACAGGGCAAGTGTCCCTCTTTCAGAGGAGGAGAGGTGCTGCTAGGGTAGCATCAGCACAAGCAGGTACCAATCAGGCAACAGCAGTGCAAGCTTTAGTTCCTCACTGAATAGGGACAGCATAGCAAAATCAAAGTCAGCTTCCCTCTCTCACGGAAGGTAAAATGGGGGAGCAAGATTTTCTATATCTCAGTTTTCGGGTGCAATCATAAAATAACCCCCACCACTGGTTGTATGGACCTTTGTTTGTCAACAAGGAGAAGTAAGGAGCAATCATCGACATTAGTTCATTAACATGATAAATCATTTATGATTTTTGGTACAGTCAATAAAGAGACTTTTGAAAGTGTTAAAGAGTTTTATTCTTAGATCTTTTAGCATTTAATCATTAACTCAATAAGAATTAAACTTTTAATCATCCGTATTAGAAATTATCATAATCCATTAATTGATATTTTAATATAGGGTCAAATAGAACATTAATCAGAACAGTAGTAATTATTGGTATAATGTAGTAAGCTTGTTCCATAAAGGAACTACCCTAATGTAAATAGATTAGAATAAGATGAACATAAGTTCAGATACTCAATAAAGAGTTGTGATAAGAGAAATCAATGCATAATCATAGAACCTCTGCATGTCAAGCTGGAAAGTATTTTCAGCTCTAACTCTGCAGACAATCAATAAAAAAATAATCTCAGCAACCTCTCATGTAGTGAAGTATCAGAAACTCAAAGATACGTCCTGTCAGAGAGGAGGGGAAAAGAATCCCTGCTACTCTGGGAACACACCCTAATATAAAAACACCATATTCTTTGATGCAACATTATTTTCTTTTGTCTCCTGTGTCCTCCAATAGTGTTTCAGTAACCTCCTGGGAACAGACAAAACACCTCATTTTCTTATAATCATTCAATAGTCTTTACGTTAGATCTTGAAAAGTTACATCGTTTGCATTCTATGATCCAGACTGTTCTTCTCATGACTTATTCTTCCTCCTGGTGAGAACCTAGCAATCAGTTGTGTAATCCAAACCAAGTGTCTATTCACTAGATGACATGAGGCTTCTGGAAAATTGCAAAATATGCAGAAAAAAAGAAAAACATCTTGTGCAAACAACAAGTCTAAATGAGGAAACACGCCTTTGAAAGGTAAAGCATTATTTTCAGTTAACATAGCAATCGCAGGCAGACAGCATATATTTATTTCACGTTTAGGCTTATAACATTTAAATATGACTGGCTACTACAGATGTTCATGTTTAGTATATGTGCTATTTTTGCACAGTATTTAATATAAAGCATTTTTCTTCATAACTAAAATTAGTTCTGGCAGTAAAACGAGCAATCATTCATTTGCTCAGAAAAGATCCAGCATCGCAGAGTTGTACAAGCTTTCAATGCTCACAGATCATGAACAGTTAAGGCGCGAGTGACATGTATGTTAAAGACAGATATCTTGAACAGGCACTCAACTTACTGAGAGGAATGTATAGGTGGATAAGTGAGTAAATGTGCGAGTTCTGAAATCATTTCCACTTAGTTAATATTTCATCTCAGCACCCTGAAAATCCTGCTGCTGTCACTCTGAGACCTGTTTTAATTGATTAGTTCTTTTTCCACATATTGAAAAATTGAAGTAACCTATTGTAGGAAAGAGCCCTTTTTTGTCATGGTTACCCCCACGTTTTTTACACTGGTACTGATGTTTTTTGACTGATGTGCACTGGGTCCCTGCTAACCAGGCCCCAGTGCCAATGTTCTTTCCCTCAAAAATAGTCTAATTAGCACATACTTCAGCACCCGTGTAATTTCTAGTAAGTGGTATCCCAGGTACTTAGGGCATGGGTACTAAAGGTACATATTTTGCATATTTAAGGGCTCAGTGGGCACTAAAGCGGTGCTATGGGAAGCATTTAAAGCAGACATAAGGGTGTGTGTATATTTAAGAGGGCCAGAATACTTAAGGATCTGCGTAATACCCAGACTGGAATCGAGAAACAGTTAGTAGCCATTGACAGAGAACAAGAAGAGTTTCAGACAGCTTCTGGGCTGAGGCAACAGGCGGCACTCCTGGCTGGTATTCCATGACGCCGTGGAAAGAGAACCACACTATTTGGGGGAGTACCCAGTTGCCAGGAGGTACGTGGAGGGAGGGCGCCCAGGCCGCATGTTGGCTAGATTGATTCGGCCCTACAGGACCTCAACGTACATAACCAGCTTGATTGGAGAAGAAGGGGAGATAATCACCGATTGTGCAGGTATAGAAGCCAAAACACTACTAAAGTCTCCTCGGAGGCTGATGCTAGCGAAGCTTATTTGGATGAAATAGCATTAGTGTGGATGAAGAATGTACATAGGGAATTGCTGGCTGAGCCTTTTACAGTGGATGATGTGGTTCAAGCAATAGACGCAATAGATGGGTCCAAGGCCCCCAGTCTGGAAGGCTTTACTGGTAGTTTTTTTATAAATCCCTTAAACGTACATTGGCCACCCCATTTGATAGATGTTTATCAGGAAGCAAAAGAAACAGGTATACTCCCCCCGACTCTCCCCGAGGCAGTTGTCACATTAATAACTAAGGCAGGTAAGGACCCCAAGTGTTGTGGCTCGTATAGGCCGCTATCCTTATTGAATTTTGATTATAAGATTCTGGCAAAGATGCTGGCTACCAGGTTGGCCCTGAAAGTAGATCAACTGATCTCGCCAGCTCAGGCAGGGTTCATACCACATAGGTCCACGGCCCTGAACCTTCGTACCTTGTTTGCCACACTACATAGGATCTCACCTACACTACCAACAGTTGCAGTGCTTTTAGATGCAGAAAAGGCCTTTGATTCGCTAGAGTGGCCCTTTCTCCGGGCCACGTTGGTAAGGCTGGAAATGCCGTCGAGGTTCATAGCAGTGATCTCGTTACTATACACGGTCCCGTCTGCCTGGATGCACGTGAACGGTATATTAATGGCCTCCTTTACATTGTCGAGGGGAACGCGCCAGGTGTGTCCTCTATCTCCGTTGTTATTCGTAATTGTGATGGACCCCCTGATGCGTCACCTCCAGGATAATCATTCCCACAGGGGCATGCAATTCAAGACGGGACCATTGTTGATCACACTATATGCCGATGACATTATTTGAAAACCTGGAGCCTCTCTTGTGGGAGATCAACCACTTTAGTGCTCTATCCGGATTACACATAAACTGGGGTTAAGTCTGACATTTTTACATTGACAGAGGCCCCTTGCAACCGTTACACTGAGTGGGCTTTGAAATGGTGGGATGACTCGTTCAAATATCTGAGGATAAGTATCCATAGAGATCCGGCCCAAATACTCCAACTTAATGTCGGCACTGCCATCGAGAGACTAGATGGTAAAATAGAGAGGAGGGTTAAACTCCCCGTGGCCATGACTGGCAGAATAGACCTGATCAAGATGGTGGTTTTACCGCAGTTTCTATACCTGTTTCAGAATATCCCGATTCCGCTATATAAGACCTTTGTTGCCACGCTACGCTCCAAATTGATTCGGTTGGTGTGGGGCAGTAAACAGCCGAGGATTAGCTGGGACACTTTGCTGTTCCCGTATGAGCGGGGAGGGTTTGGAATTCCTAACCTTTGAGGATATTACCTGATTGCACAGTGTAGCTTCTCCAGACACTAGTTCCATTATGACTCACAGATTCCATATTTGCGCCACCAGGTGGGTTTGGCACACCCTACTCCCTTGTCTGCATTGCTCCCGACCGGTTTAAAGAGAGACCTGGTGGATATAGAGACACTGTCAACAACTGACTAAGCCTGGATGCAGTTGGCTCGCGCTCTGGGAGCTCAGCTACTGTACTCCCCGGCTCTCCCGCTTGCTGGAACATCTGGGTACCTATTACTAAAGAGGTCACGATGCAACAAACCTTAACTAAATTCACATTGAGAACATTTGGAGATGTTTTTCTGGATGGGCACATATTCTTTAGAGAAGATGATGGAAGGTTCTCGGGAGCCACGTTCCCTGATCAGTTCGATTTGTGTAGATTACAGAGGGCATTTAGATCCTTGATACCGAGTTACCCCTTGGGGCCGCAGGAATTGCCTCCGTTGACATTGCTTATTAAGGATATAACCGATGAGCACCTTATGGCTAAGATGTATAAAGCATCAATGGCTATGCTGCCAGTTAGGGACGAGAGTGCACGTGCAACCTGGGAGCGAGACTTTGGTGCCCCTCTTACTGATGCGCAGTGGAAGATAAGCTGCGAGCAAACACGTAAAATCTCATTCAATCATAAACATAAGATATTACACTTAAATTTTTTATAGCGAGCCTATGTATCCCCTTCCAAGGTTCACCGGATGGACCCGTTACGTCCGCATACCTGCCCCAGGTGTAGTGCTCCGATGGCCGATTTTGCGCACATGGCTTAGACCTGTGTCAAGGTGGCGCAATTTTGGTCTCAAGTATATAGTGAATTATCGAAAATGACCAGCCTGGGGCTTCCACCATCACCTATGCAGGCACTGTTGGGGTATATACAAGACATCGCTAAGCTATACAAACGTTTCATTGCAATTGCATTACTGTTAGAAAAAAGAGAAGTGGCAATTCATTGGGGGAGTAAATACCGGCCAACACTGAAGGGATGGTTGTTCAGTATGTGATATTGTAATACTACCAGTGAAACACGCGCAGCTCCAACACCCGGTATCTAGGCCGCTTAATATCTGGCAGCCCTACAAGTCCTACCTACTAGAATAGACGTCTGTTAGCTCACAAACGGAACAGGACGCTTGCGCACAACGTGACATGAGCAATTGAGATACCCAACTGAACCAGGGTACAACAAAATGAATGGGAATATGTTACTGTATAGCCAAACATTGAACGTTTAATTGTGGTATACAGGACTACTATGTATTAGATGAATCACTGATGGTTATAGATATAGATAGAGAGCATGTGTTTTGAAATGCACGTTTTGTACTTTAGGAAAATTATAAATAAAGGTTTTTAAGAAAAAAACATATGTACTGGGCACTGGTGATTAAGAGTTCCCCATCTACATGACAGCTTCACTGAAACCTATGTTTGTTTGGTATGAAACACCTTGTCTTAATAAATCCATACTGATTCCTGTATTGGATGTATTTTGACCTGCACCCAGAGGGCACCTTAGAGGTGTCCCTTGAAACCTACTAGTCCTCTAGTGTGCTGGTTGACTGATATTGTCCAGCTTGCCACCACAGACAGGTTTCTGACCCCCTGCAAGTGAGAGTCCATGCTCTCTGAGGCCAGGAACACGTCTTCCAGCAGGATCGCTAGTGCTTTAGCATATCAAGGCTAGGAACTTCAAAGTCCCTGTCACCTGTAATATGCAACCCTTGCATCCCCCAGGGCATAAAGCCCCTTAAGCACCAGAAGAGGTGGGAAATTAGCTTTGTAGTAGGCATGTTGCACCACCAGGCTAGTCACATCCCTAAGGTAGGTTCCCTGATGTGCTCCATAAAATAAGGATTCCATCATCTTGTTCTTAGTGGAATTAGGAACTCTGGGACAGGGTTATGCCCACTCCACAGAGGAAGTGGTCATATAGGGGGTGTAGCCTCCCATTAATGCCCCTAAATTCAGTATATAGGTGGCACCCAGACATAAGGAACTCAGATTCCCCTGACTAAAAAAGAAGGGCAAAGAAGAGCCGAAGAACGCAAGAACTGTAGACTAGTTGTGGACTTGGGGCCAAACCCTGCCTACCTGCTCCTGTCTAGACAATTGCAAATACGTGACTCATCCTGCAGCTGTGCATACTCCAAAAGCCTTGGAAGGCTGTCAGCACTGTGCAAACCAGACAGAATCTCCCTTGAAGTAGAAGAGCCACTTCCCTGCAGCCTGCAGGCATGGACCACAATGTCCAGTTCACTGATCTGCTGACCACTGGGTCCACTGAAGTAGCAGCCACCCAGGGGGTAGTCATCATACCCCAGGAGGTTAGATCCATCTGTTCACTTAGTTTGGAGATGTCAGAACCCCCAGGTGCCACCCTGCACCAATTCCTAGGATACCAGACCCCTTGGAGCAGCAAAGGCTTGTTAAGTGTCCAGCCCGGACACCAACACCACCATGATTGACATACCAACGAGGGACATCAGCACAAGAAATTCCATCATCAAGAGTTGCCCTGCTGTCCTGTTTTAGCCCCATCTCCAGGTCGACCTAAAAAGGGAGAGCCTCCAATGCAAGCAACCCGCAGGACAAAACTCCTCTGCACCTGAGCCCCACAGCCAGTGTTTGAGCCTACTAATGGTGCACCCTGCTCCAGAGACCCACAAGAACCAAGCTCCCCATTGAGTCTGACAGATTTGTCCCCAAGTCTCCACTTGCCGCATTGTCCTGCTACAGGTTTTCTCTATAGATTTCAGAGGTAGAGTTTGAGGCTACCCTTACGACCAGCTCCTCTGCACTCAGACACACCAGGGCAGGAAATCCAAAAGTGCTCGAGGTTCTGAGCACCTTGGCCCCTACTTACCTTAAGCCCAGAAGAACTACACTGTAATTTGATTGCAAGCATCCCTATGTAGTGAATGTCTCTCCCATAGGATAACATTACCACATTTGAGGCTAATGCCTCAATTCTGCCAGCTGAATTTCTGTAATTCTGAAATTAATTAAACTGCAAGGTACTTACCTAAACTTGTAGATCTTGGTATCTAAATTGATATATAAATCTATGTTATCTTTCCTAATTGTGTTGGATTTCCTTATTGAGTGTGTGTCCCATTTATTGACCCTGTGTGTGCTAAAAATGCCTGGCACTCCCCTCTGATATGCTTAAGGCTGCTCAATCACAACAACCACAAATAGAGCACCTTGGAATTTCTAGAGCAATCACCTGTACAGTAATAAGGGATACCTGGACTCTCTTGGCACAGTACACCTCATTTTGGTACCCTATATACTAGTAGTTCATTGTTGTTTGGAGCAGCCTTGGTCTAAGTAACTATGCTGTAGACAGGCACACAGGTGTCAATCTCTTTAAAAAAGTTTTTAATGCGTATGCATCAGGTTGTGTGCAATCCCAGCCTCGTTGCTGCACCTGTTCTTAATGTTGAGGGACGCCAGTGCCTACACTTCTAACACACACAGCTTGAGCGTGACAAAAACTGCTACAAAAACTTAGTTTGTCTCTTTAAACTTGTTAAGTCACATGCTTCTGTGTTGGCTGTGATGGGTGTCTGACTGAGTTTAGCATGAGGCTGTTTGGTTCCAACTAGGATTCTTAGACATGCCATTGCTCCCAGCCTTGTCAACAAAGGAATCAGCTAATTGTTCTTTACAGACCTGCCAACTCCCACAGTGCCACCCTGTGTGATACAATATTGGCTTTCGTTACACAATCACGTGGTGAGGAGCCGATATCACAGTGGAAGGAAAACAATCTAGAAACCACTGCAAAGAGTTTTCTTTTGCCTGTCTGCAATTTGTCAGCATCTCAAGAATCCATAGAGCAAGGCTAACTGGATTCCTGTTTGCTCTTGGAAACTGAGCTTTAAAGATCATGTTCAGAGTTAGTGAAGGTCTGTTTTGCACAACACTCTTCCACAATTCAACTCTTCTCAAATTCCAAATTCGATGATACTTGGTTTTATTTGCATTTTTTTTAAAGTTTAATAAATGTTATAGATTGAGTGAATTTGTCCATCAGCCCAACTTTCCTTGGGTTTTTTATCTTCACTCAAGCACCAACATTGACCCTAGTATTCTTTACAGCCATCCTCTCATCAAAGTATTCCTTTCTCATCCTCACTATTCTTTCTTCTTCTCCACTCTCAATTTCTCACTCAATCCCTCATTCAAAGACATCAGTTTTGTTCCAGACATCCTCACTTTATTTACCTACGCTGGCCCAACCATGTAATTGGGAGATCTCTTCTTGAATAGTAGCAAAAGGTGTAACTCCAGTTGAAGAATGGGGAGTTTGTACATGCAAACTTTCATTTTCAGTTCATCCACCCAATTCATATTATTTGCAACCTCATGCTCAATACACTCTTTAACCACTTTGTTAACGCACTCTATCATACCATTAGCAGCTGAATGATATAAGGATGTAGTTTTGTTTTTGGTACTTCTCTTATCCATAAACTCTTCCTTCATCTTGGATGTCAGTTGTACACCATTATCTGTTAGCAAAGACGCAGAAAAACCTTCTCTTCCAAAACTGTCCTCTAGAAACAAAATAATGTGACGTGTTTCCACAGAATTGAACCCTTTGAGCTCAGGACAACAAGAGAACATGCCCATGCAAGTGATGATAAATGTATCTCCACCTGAGACTCTGATTGGTCCAACTACATCCAAAGCAGCCTCAATCCAATGTCCAGGTATAGACTCTCTGAATCTTGTCGATTTTCTTGCACTCCATGCAGTCACATACCACTCTCTTAGTCAAAAGATCCATGTCCGGCCATCAGTAATTCATTCTCACTCTATCTTTAGTTTTAGATATACATAATGGCTCTCATGGGGATTCTCAATGAGCCTCATCTTCTCTCTGGCTGGTGGGACTAGTCTTTCCCCTCTCATTATCGGTCTATCTTCCAATGACAGCTCATCTTTCACCTGCCAAAAGCTAACTATAACTTCCACCCCCACAATGCACTGCTTATGACCTCGCATATTACATCACTCATGACATGGTCAGTGACATCACTGAGGACATCACTGATGCCATCTCAAATGGCATCTCTGATGACATCATCTGGTGACTAACTGTTTCTAAAATGTTTGAGTGTTAAATATATATAGACCAAGGTGTAATGATGAATCAGTGAGTGTATGAGTGCCTGAATAGAAGGTTTAGTGGGTGCGTGACTGACTGTATAAGAGAGTGATTATTTGTATCTCAGTGAATGTATGGGTGAGTGACTAATCTGTGTGAATGTCTGTAACAGTCTGTCAATTGGTGTGTAAGTGGCTGCATGGGTTGGCGAGTAGGTATATGAGTGCCTTCATGGGTCATTGATTGGTTGTCTGAGGACCTGTGTGGGTGTCTGTGTGGGTGGGTGAGGGGGTGTGTGACTCCCTGCATGGATGAGTGAGTGGGTGAATCACTGGCTGTATGGGTTCAGTGGTATATGGGTGAGTAACTGCATATGTGAAAGGCAGTATATGTGACTGTTGGAGTATATAAGTGACTGTATGTGTGAGTGAATGATTGTAAGAGTGGCTGTATGGGTGAGTGTGTGCTTGTGGCAGTGACTGTGTAGGTGAGCAAGTATGTGTTAATATTTGTATGAATAAGTGAGTTGGTGTGTGTATAACTGTATAGGTGAGTAAGTGTCTGTGTGATTGACTCTATGGGTGAGTGAATAGGTGTGTAAGTAGCTCTATGAGTGTCTGACAGTGTGTGAGTGGCTGTTTTGGTATATGAGTGGATATGTCAGTGGCTGTTTTAGTGAGTGAGTGGATGTATGAGTAGCTGTATGGATGTGTGAGTAGATGTGTGTGTAGACCTATGAATCAGTGAGTGTATGTAAGTACTGGAAAGGGTGTGTCAATGGTTTCGAGAATGGTATTGTGAAATTTGGAATGGGAGAATGAAAGGTTACATGGTGGTCTCAGTAGCTGCATCAGAGATTCTGTGGATGAGGTCATCACTGATGTCATCAATGATATCATTTGAGATGTCATCAGTGATGTCACTGACCATGTCATTATTGATGTAATATGTAAGGTTATAAGCAGTGCATTGCGGGCGCAAGTTATAGTTAGCTCAGCTAACTATAACTGCTACATTTCTCTGGTTTTGTACAAGCGAAATATCAGCCTAACTGTAAATCCCCCGTAACCTTTGTTTTTTTAAGTGAATACCCAAGGTTTTTCAATCCTATTTCCTAACTATAACAGCCCTGTAAACTTTGGTTTTTTCAGTGAAATTTTAATGTTTTGTAAGTAGCAATGGTCTTTGAAGAATGGTGTGGAAAGGGGGCAGGGCCTCTGACCAACTCTCAGAAATCCCACTGAGTCAGACTTATAGAAAGTACCAGGAGGTCTTCTTGGTCCCCAAGTTCCTTTAGCATTCAAGACAAGTTTATTCCCAAGCCAGAAGTATGCCAGGAGATGTGTTTGCAGAGTGGTGCAGAAAGAGGGTGTGGTCTCCGAAGACCTCTTAGCAAACTGACTGTGTGGAACTTGCTGGAGGTAACAAGATGGATATTTGGCCCCCAAATACCCTTAATAGCCAAGGAGACTTCATCTCCTAACTAGTACTATGTCAGGAGGCACATGTGAGGAGTGATGGAGAAAGGACATCCTTGATGATTGCACAGGTAGTGCCTGTATGATTCTTAGAGCACCATTGCTGATGACAGACTGCAAATACTGCATTTTTGTTTACCAAAGTGTAAAACACATATATAGACATATTTTACATAAGGTTTCAGTGTAACTATTTAGAAAGATACTAATTTAACTTTTCCCTTTGTAATCATTTGTCAAAATAACTAAATCAAAAATTCATTTTCCTTCTTCACAGCAACACTGGAGGTCACAATGACATTAGTAGTCACAAATTCAAATGACAAAGTGGAAAACAGATGTATAGACATTTTACACAAAGTTTGAGTCTAGCTGTTTAGTAACATATTGGTTTAACTTTATCTTAACAACAACAAAAAATAATGAATGTGTCCTTCTGTAACGAAACTGGTGCTCATGTAAAGTGCTCTGATACCCGGTTTGGGTCTAGTTTGCGCTATATATAAAACTCTATAAAATTGGTGAGAGGAGTTGGCCTAACGGCTAGGGCGGTCGACCTCGAATCTGGGGAACCAGGTTTGAGTCTCTGCAATGTCGCTGAACATCTTGTGATTCTGGGCAAATCACTTAAACTCACAGTGTCTAACAAAAATGAATGTGTCCTAATGTAACACAACTGGTGCTATGTAAAGTGCTCTGATACCTGATACCTTCGGGTCAAGTTCGTGCTACGACATGCTGATCCCCGTGGACACGTCGTGAAAACGGAAAACAAAACCAGACATTCAATGGCCACCCACACATCCAAAAATAATTTGTAAAAAAAAACATTCTGAACATTGCCCTACACATATTACTATATACATATTTCTTTCAAAGCATGTTTAAACTCATGTTTTTGTACTAAGCTTCTTTAAAAACTATCTTTCAGACCTATTTCCTGTTTTCGCGGTTATTCGGGATGTCGCAATGGCGTCGTTAACCACGAGGATCTTGCCTTTTCCATACAGTGAAAACACATATATGCACACATATTACAGTATTTTACACACTAGGGTTTTGTTACTGTACACTTCAAACTCATGTTTTTCCAGTGTATTTCTAGAACAACCATCTCTAAAAACTGTTTTCTGTTTTCGCGGTGAGGCCAGAGATTGCGATGACATCCGTAATCGCGATCCCCCCAGACACGCTGTAAAAGCAGAAAGCAAAAGCAGGAATTCATTAGCTACCACCACATAAAAAATTATAACTATTTAATTAATTCTAACCATCGCAGTAGATAACTCACCAAATAAATACCTCTATAAAAACATTTATCAATATCTGTATAACTATGCATATTAATGATTCACTGATATATTTTTTTATATTTCCAACAATATTTGTGTCAATGTTGATAGTCACTATGTCCCCGCGATGGTACATGGGAGCAATGCTGGTGGTCACGTTGTCATTGCGAATATCGCGCACAATTAAAAAAATTCTATTTTGGACACATAGCTTGTGTCACTAACACCTCCATTTCTCAACCACGGGGTCAGAGTATCTCAACCCTGACCCCTTATGTGGGCTTTCACACAGATTCTCAGCCCCAGGAACTGTACCCAATAGGTAAAATGGCGGCCGCAACCTTCTATTCGGGTTTTGTCCACTCAATCAGAGCATTCCCTTTGGCGCGTGTATTCGCGATTCATCGCAAAACCACTGTGAAATATCCGCGACCAGAGATATCACTATAATTTTAAACTTAAATTTCTCAACACCTACTGAATGGATTTGCATCAAATAAGCAAAAGGCACTTCCTTCGACTGACATCTACCCTCCTGCCAAATTTGGTGCAAGTCCGTTCAGCTGTTCGGGCTGTAGGTGTGGCTAAAGGTTCCTATGAGAATTAACATTACAAACGCTACCTCACTTCTCGCCCCAACTTCTTGGTCCGCACTGCACGGATAACCTCCAAACTTTCCATAAAAATAGTACCCACCGTGACACTCTTTTTTGGCAAAATTTCATGCAGATTGGTCAAATAATGCCAAAGATATTTCCAAGTCAAAAATGCTTTTCCTATGGAACTAGGTCCAAACTATCACTACCTAGTGGCGAAAAGCATTTATTGTTTTGCCAATTACTTTGGCGCCGTTTGACGAATCTTCACAAAAGTTTCAAAATCAGTACGGCGCTCAGTAAAGCTGCTGTGTTGAAAGTTTTGGGGTGATTCATTAAGCAGGCGCCGAGAAAAAAGGGAGGTTCCAAAACACTTTTTCCTCATGCAATTTCTATACATATTTTACACACAAGTACTGCCCAAAGTGCTGAAAGGAATCACACCAAATTTGTCAGAAAGGTAGGTCTTGGTTCAGAAAGAGCTATTTTTAGTTGTTTGGTGTCAATCCATTCAGTAGTTTTAGAATTATTAAAGAAAACCAAATTTGTATATCAAGAGGCGTGAACCCTTCACAAATCCCTCTGATCTCATGCATGGATCTGATGGGCTGCCAAACATTTAACCATGAATTGTTAGCAGCCATCTTGGGATTTGAACTCAACCAAGTCCTAAACAACAACATTAAAACAAAGAGAAGGGGGCAGGGTAGGAATACTATGACCCCCAATGATGGTGCTGGGGTCACCCAGGGACCATGCCTGGCCCAAGAAGCATTTAATAAAAATATTTTACTGCGAACATCGGGATGGATTTGCAAATTTACTGCGAATATAAAGAAAAATGCGTCTCCCGCACTTGTTTAAATCTGGGGGCATTTTTATATTTTAAATAAGAGAAGGGGGTGCACAAGGCTTTCCTTCCAATGGCCAATCTTGACCCCCAGGGACTGCCACCTCCCTGAGGCTGGCCAATTGAAAAACATTGAAGGTGTCTCTAAGAGGCTTGGGGACCACCACCTCCTTGGGGCTATATCAAAAAAAGGAGAGGGGCTTTGTAGACTCCCCTCCATTGCCTGTAAGTGCCCCTGGGACCACTGCCTTCCCGGGGCCACATATATAATAGGGGGAGGGCCTCCCTCCCAAGCCATGTACGGGCCCGAGGACCACTCCGGGGTTTTCTAATTGTTTTAGAGAGAGGAGGTGCCACGTAGACCCCACCCGGGCCGTTCTTGACCCCAAGGACCACCGGCAGTGGTGGTCCCTGGGCTGGCCCTTAAAAATAAAAGGAAGGGGCAGCATGGCCCTCCTTCTGAAGCCAATGATGGCCCTTTGGACCGCTACCCCCCAGGGCCAGCTCCCAATGTCCCGGGAAGGCCATCGCCAGGACATAGCTGTTTGCTGTCGCTTGGCAGGAGCGTTGACAGCTCTGCCAAGTGAGAGCAAACAGTAACTCTGCAGGAGTGAGCAGGAGCAGGAAAATTGCTCCCACTCACAGCTTGATAAAAGGATTGCTCTCACACGACGGGAGCAGCATTTTTTGCAATGCTGGCTCCCACTAGAGACTCGGAGCCAGCAGGGACCACTGGGGTATTAAGGGTCCCCCCGCATCGCTCAGTGTTGGAGACTGGTTGCCCTGCGTGGTTCTCCAGGGTACCCAGCATGAAGAGGCTGTGCCCTGGACTGGCATGTGGGGTTTTTTGTGTCTTTTTTCAGTGGCTTCCAGATTTGTAAGCCAAGGGCAGAAACCTTAGAAGACGGTAAAAGAAATGCCAGTTGTGACTCCTGTCAATACCTCTTTTTTTCCTTTGCAGATGCTGAACACTGACAAGACAAGCCCATTGAAAGCACTGATATTTAGGCACACACAGCAGAGGTCTATGTTTATCCAGCAAGTTTAAAAGTACAGCTGTGGCAAGTAATCTCTGTCGCATAATGCATTTGCAGAGAGATATGTGTGCATTCTTTGATCATTGATTATTAGCATAATAAAATATGACAGATGGTAAAGGTGCTTGTTTATCTTTATATCAGTAGGTTACAGATTTGTGTTTTATGTAGAATTGTTCAGTGGGTCAATTTTTTTTGTTGCAAAGAGATTTGTGTCATGAGGTACAATAATGGTATTATAATTCTGTGACGTGTGTACTTGTACCAAAGAAATGCACATAAACTGCAAGGTGCAAGTAACAACATTGTAGGATTTTTCTCAATCGGTTATTATTTTATGAATGTTGAAGTTATTTCATTTGGATAGCTATAATCAGTTATTTTTAAGTACAAAATAAATGGTTATAAGTGTAGTTTCAGAAGGAAAAACAGCCCAAAGTGTTTGTTTATGGACCCTCACACACCCTATTGGGGTCATGCTTCATCACTGAGTCTCACCCTGGTTCCTATAAACCAGAGTGGGCTCAACCATCTTTCAGGGCACTCTTTGGAAATTATTCTTAGCAGGCTCTAAAAATCTAAAAACACCTAAAGGACAGACCGATTTCCCTTTATTTTTGAGTGTCTCTGGCATGGTTAAAATAATCTAGATAGAGGGGTATTCATTTTTTTTTGGGGGGGGGATTCTTACCTTATCACACTAACATCTTGTCAACATGTTTCACACCTTTGAGTGGCCTTTCAAAGGTCCCATGCTTTTATCAGGACTAGCCATAAATTGATGCCCCATCCTAGTATTTGTAGGTCTTGTCGTTTTTCTCAACCAAAGTCTTGTGATGTCAGTAAGTGGACACACATCTATCATAACATATATCCAGGCAAGCCTACTTGCCTGTCCCAAGGTTTTTGGACATGTATTAGCACCCTAAGTAGTGTATATTAGCACCATATAAGGATTGGTGGAGGCACGTCCCTTTGTCACACTCACACCAATATTCAAAGAGCTCCTTGGAAGATGCTTGAGCCCACGCTGGTTTATAGGGAGTGGGACCAGGAGGAGACCTGATGAAGCATGACACCAATAGGGTGTGCGAGAGTCTATAAACAACCCCATTTGGGTTGTTTTTCCATCTGGATAAACAGGTACAAACGGAGTCAAGAAACTGGTAGGATGCTTTTTGTGTGGAATTAGTGAAATAGGGAGTCAGTATTTTATGATTTCCCCACATACAAAGATAAAGAGAATCTCTCTGCCTTCCCCATAAATAAAGTGTGGGATAAAGGTACCGATATAAGTGTATTTTCACAGAAAGATACACCTTATATTCATGCTATGCTTGGAAAGACCCATACTCACTGGCTGCACTTGTGTGAGGGCGGCCACATAACAACATGTTGTGATGCCAACTAAATCATACGAATCCCCAAGGATGGACTGGAAAACAGGGTGTGAAAGGTCATTATTTCTCTTTTCTCTGTGTCTCTAGACATGTCTATTTTGCTGAAGCTCACATTGCTCGTGTAAATAGGGGCTTTTTAGAGAGCTGGCTTCCCAAGAAGTGTTAATGTTAGCTCATTAGCCCACATTGCTGACATTTGCATCTGAAAGTCTATCTCTACCCTCTCACCCTCTGGGCTGTTTAACCTGTGATTGCCTACAAGACAAAAAAAAAATAAGAAGCCAGGAACTAAATTATATTTTGCATTTCACATCTCTGCACTTTGACACAACATACATGCCCTCATCTATTTCTTTTTAGCCAACAACATGTTGCATTGTCGGGCTTGTCGTTTGGCTTTTACCAGTTTAATTATGAGATCAAAACCTCAGTATGCAAAGTACTGTTGGCTCAAATGCCAAAATTGTCCAGAGGTGTTATACATGACATGGAGCCAATTATCAATCATCTTTTAAAGTTTACAAAATCACCTACTAATTTTAAAAAATTGCTTGTTTCATGTATAAAATCAAAAATAGACTCTGTGCACATATTTTGCGTGGATTCACAGTTTCGCTCACATCGTGCATTAAAACAAGCATTGGCAATGTGGATCTTTTTTAATATGTGGAGAGAGAAGCTTTATACTGAGCTTCACCATCAATAAAGGTACAGCTGCAGCTCAACCTTCCCTAACACAAATAATAAGTTAAGGCTAGGTAGCGGAAGCAGAAAGAACATCACACAATTCCCTTTCACACACAGGACAGGTACAACACAGATAGCTAATGCACTAAGTAGTGAGTGAGAGAGGCATTAAATGTCTGCTGCATAATTTGTGTTAACAGACATAAGCATACAGTACACAACTCCTGCAAGAAATAGCAAAACCTGCTATAGAATTAACATACATTCATGTACTCGTATAGGATGATGCTTGCTTTATCAGTGGGTTCCATATTTTGCACTGGGCAGCATTCAAGAGTACTAGTGGCCACTGGTTGGACAGTCTCCTAGTTTTGAGTACCCTTGTTTGGGTGAGGTTATGTCACTTATGTCAATGTTTATGTACTTCTTGTGTTAAACTGTCAAACCTATATTAAAATGTTATGTGGGTGAGCTAAAAATGTTCTTTTACTGGGTCTGCCTATCACATGATTAAAAACAGGATGGCTGAGCAACGTCCCTACTTCTATTCTCGATCAACATGTTTTGGTATCTAAATATTGCTTCTTTGTGTTCAGGCATCTTTCTAAGGACTATAGTATCTCACACTAAATATTGTGAAACAATCCCTGCCTTAAAGGGCTTTTTCACCTTCTCAGATGAGGAGGGGTGACGGGGAGGCCTTGCATCAGCCTATTGACGAGGTTGTCATTATGCAGCATGTTTCTCTGGGTGAGTCACTGTAATCACAGCCTGCACTATGAAACATACAGTGCCCATGCTGCTAAGCTACAGTCACAACTCACTGGATGTGGGCGGTGGGAGTGCACAGGCTTTGAGAAGGTGCACCATATACCCAAAATCAAAGTATCTCCTGCCTCGCTAAAGAGCACCAATAGGGCAGTGGTAGTAAGACGATGGCTGCCAGTCCCCATAATTCTCCGTAACCCCATCTGTTTTGCATCCTGTCTGGAAAAACAGCTCTCCATCCAGTCTGGAACTCCAGCTCTTCTGCAACTGTCAGTGATGGCCACCTAATTTATAGCAGAGGTACAAACTTTTAGATAAAAAGGTGTATTTTGGATTGTTTCACTTAGTACTGTAGATTGTACCACTGGTTTGAGTGACCTTTATTGAAATTAGCGAACCACACCATTTCTACTGTGACATTTTTATTGGTGACTCAAGTTTCCTCCTATGTAAGCCTTTTATTTTTATACATGAAGCAAAATTATCACCTATTAAAACACATACGCAAGAGAGGTTGGTTTACAGTGTGCATCTTGAACTATTTCAAGGTGCTCTCAAATGTACTGATTATGGAAAAGGGGGCACAGTGGATACATTAACTACCTGCACTCTGCTCAAGCTTGGCAGCTGGGATTAAAACCAGGTTTTCTGATTAGACATTCTGCAATTCAGATCCTGGCTAGATAACACATTCTTTTCCCCTTCTTCCCTGATGAAAATGCTTTTTTTGACCCAAGAGGCAAATCAGTTGTATTATGCCTCCTATATAATGCATTTACTGTTGTCATAAATGTAGCAGCATTATGGTCTATTAAACCATATACAAGAGAGGTTTTTGTACAGCACACCTCTTGAACTAAATTATTTAAAGTTGCTCTGAAATGTGATAATCATTGAAAAGGAACCAGAGGAAGGAAAAATGCCTTGAGTCACACAGTTTGGTCAACATGGAAAACTGTGATTGCAAACAGGGCCGCTTGGGCCTAGTAGCTAGTTTATCCATGTGACCAACAAAAGCTTCTGATTGACCTGGGAATGTGAATTTAAATAAGGTTGGCAACAGCAGTCGAAATACTCCTCTTCATACAACAGCTATACCCTGGGTAGAAACAGGGCAAGTGTCCCTCTTTCAGAGGAGGAGAGGTGCTGCTAGGGTAGCATCAGCACAAGCAGGTACCAATCAGGCAACAGCAGTGCAAGCTTTAGTTCCTCACTGAATAGGGACAGCATAGCAAAATCAAAGTCAGCTTCCCTCTCTCACGGAAGGTAAAATGGGGGAGCAAGATTTTCTATATCTCAGTTTTCGGGTGCAATCATAAAATAACCCCCACCACTGGTTGTATGGACCTTTGTTTGTCAACAAGGAGAAGTAAGGAGCAATCATCGACATTAGTTCATTAACATGATAAATCATTTATGATTTTTGGTACAGTCAATAAAGAGACTTTTGAAAGTGTTAAAGAGTTTTATTCTTAGATCTTTTAGCATTTAATCATTAACTCAATAAGAATTAAACTTTTAATCATCCGTATTAGAAATTATCATAATCCATTAATTGATATTTTAATATAGGGTCAAATAGAACATTAATCAGAACAGTAGTAATTATTGGTATAATGTAGTAAGCTTGTTCCATAAAGGAACTACCCTAATGTAAATAGATTAGAATAAGATGAACATAAGTTCAGATACTCAATAAAGAGTTGTGATAAGAGAAATCAATGCATAATCATAGAACCTCTGCATGTCAAGCTGGAAAGTATTTTCAGCTCTAACTCTGCAGACAATCAATAAAAAAATAATCTCAGCAACCTCTCATGTAGTGAAGTATCAGAAACTCAAAGATACGTCCTGTCAGAGAGGAGGGGAAAAGAATCCCTGCTACTCTGGGAACACACCCTAATATAAAAACACCATATTCTTTGATGCAACATTATTTTCTTTTGTCTCCTGTGTCCTCCAATAGTGTTTCAGTAACCTCCTGGGAACAGACAAAACACCTCATTTTCTTATAATCATTCAATAGTCTTTACGTTAGATCTTGAAAAGTTACATCGTTTGCATTCTATGATCCAGACTGTTCTTCTCATGACTTATTCTTCCTCCTGGTGAGAACCTAGCAATCAGTTGTGTAATCCAAACCAAGTGTCTATTCACTAGATGACATGAGGCTTCTGGAAAATTGCAAAATATGCAGAAAAAAAGAAAAACATCTTGTGCAAACAACAAGTCTAAATGAGGAAACACGCCTTTGAAAGGTAAAGCATTATTTTCAGTTAACATAGCAATCGCAGGCAGACAGCATATATTTATTTCACGTTTAGGCTTATAACATTTAAATATGACTGGCTACTACAGATGTTCATGTTTAGTATATGTGCTATTTTTGCACAGTATTTAATATAAAGCATTTTTCTTCATAACTAAAATTAGTTCTGGCAGTAAAACGAGCAATCATTCATTTGCTCAGAAAAGATCCAGCATCGCAGAGTTGTACAAGCTTTCAATGCTCACAGATCATGAACAGTTAAGGCGCGAGTGACATGTATGTTAAAGACAGATATCTTGAACAGGCACTCAACTTACTGAGAGGAATGTATAGGTGGATAAGTGAGTAAATGTGCGAGTTCTGAAATCATTTCCACTTAGTTAATATTTCATCTCAGCACCCTGAAAATCCTGCTGCTGTCACTCTGAGACCTGTTTTAATTGATTAGTTCTTTTTCCACATATTGAAAAATTGAAGTAACCTATTGTAGGAAAGAGCCCTTTTTTGTCATGGTTACCCCCACGTTTTTTACACTGGTACTGATGTTTTTTGACTGATGTGCACTGGGTCCCTGCTAACCAGGCCCCAGTGCCAATGTTCTTTCCCTCAAAAATAGTCTAATTAGCACATACTTCAGCACCCGTGTAATTTCTAGTAAGTGGTATCCCAGGTACTTAGGGCATGGGTACTAAAGGTACATATTTTGCATATTTAAGGGCTCAGTGGGCACTAAAGCGGTGCTATGGGAAGCATTTAAAGCAGACATAAGGGTGTGTGTATATTTAAGAGGGCCAGAATACTTAAGGATCTGCGTAATACCCAGACTGGAATCGAGAAACAGTTAGTAGCCATTGACAGAGAACAAGAAGAGTTTCAGACAGCTTCTGGGCTGAGGCAACAGGCGGCACTCCTGGCTGGTATTCCATGACGCCGTGGAAAGAGAACCACACTATTTGGGGGAGTACCCAGTTGCCAGGAGGTACGTGGAGGGAGGGCGCCCAGGCCGCATGTTGGCTAGATTGATTCGGCCCTACAGGACCTCAACGTACATAACCAGCTTGATTGGAGAAGAAGGGGAGATAATCACCGATTGTGCAGGTATAGAAGCCAAAACACTACTAAAGTCTCCTCGGAGGCTGATGCTAGCGAAGCTTATTTGGATGAAATAGCATTAGTGTGGATGAAGAATGTACATAGGGAATTGCTGGCTGAGCCTTTTACAGTGGATGATGTGGTTCAAGCAATAGACGCAATAGATGGGTCCAAGGCCCCCAGTCTGGAAGGCTTTACTGGTAGTTTTTTTATAAATCCCTTAAACGTACATTGGCCACCCCATTTGATAGATGTTTATCAGGAAGCAAAAGAAACAGGTATACTCCCCCCGACTCTCCCCGAGGCAGTTGTCACATTAATAACTAAGGCAGGTAAGGACCCCAAGTGTTGTGGCTCGTATAGGCCGCTATCCTTATTGAATTTTGATTATAAGATTCTGGCAAAGATGCTGGCTACCAGGTTGGCCCTGAAAGTAGATCAACTGATCTCGCCAGCTCAGGCAGGGTTCATACCACATAGGTCCACGGCCCTGAACCTTCGTACCTTGTTTGCCACACTACATAGGATCTCACCTACACTACCAACAGTTGCAGTGCTTTTAGATGCAGAAAAGGCCTTTGATTCGCTAGAGTGGCCCTTTCTCCGGGCCACGTTGGTAAGGCTGGAAATGCCGTCGAGGTTCATAGCAGTGATCTCGTTACTATACACGGTCCCGTCTGCCTGGATGCACGTGAACGGTATATTAATGGCCTCCTTTACATTGTCGAGGGGAACGCGCCAGGTGTGTCCTCTATCTCCGTTGTTATTCGTAATTGTGATGGACCCCCTGATGCGTCACCTCCAGGATAATCATTCCCACAGGGGCATGCAATTCAAGACGGGACCATTGTTGATCACACTATATGCCGATGACATTATTTGAAAACCTGGAGCCTCTCTTGTGGGAGATCAACCACTTTAGTGCTCTATCCGGATTACACATAAACTGGGGTTAAGTCTGACATTTTTACATTGACAGAGGCCCCTTGCAACCGTTACACTGAGTGGGCTTTGAAATGGTGGGATGACTCGTTCAAATATCTGAGGATAAGTATCCATAGAGATCCGGCCCAAATACTCCAACTTAATGTCGGCACTGCCATCGAGAGACTAGATGGTAAAATAGAGAGGAGGGTTAAACTCCCCGTGGCCATGACTGGCAGAATAGACCTGATCAAGATGGTGGTTTTACCGCAGTTTCTATACCTGTTTCAGAATATCCCGATTCCGCTATATAAGACCTTTGTTGCCACGCTACGCTCCAAATTGATTCGGTTGGTGTGGGGCAGTAAACAGCCGAGGATTAGCTGGGACACTTTGCTGTTCCCGTATGAGCGGGGAGGGTTTGGAATTCCTAACCTTTGAGGATATTACCTGATTGCACAGTGTAGCTTCTCCAGACACTAGTTCCATTATGACTCACAGATTCCATATTTGCGCCACCAGGTGGGTTTGGCACACCCTACTCCCTTGTCTGCATTGCTCCCGACCGGTTTAAAGAGAGACCTGGTGGATATAGAGACACTGTCAACAACTGACTAAGCCTGGATGCAGTTGGCTCGCGCTCTGGGAGCTCAGCTACTGTACTCCCCGGCTCTCCCGCTTGCTGGAACATCTGGGTACCTATTACTAAAGAGGTCACGATGCAACAAACCTTAACTAAATTCACATTGAGAACATTTGGAGATGTTTTTCTGGATGGGCACATATTCTTTAGAGAAGATGATGGAAGGTTCTCGGGAGCCACGTTCCCTGATCAGTTCGATTTGTGTAGATTACAGAGGGCATTTAGATCCTTGATACCGAGTTACCCCTTGGGGCCGCAGGAATTGCCTCCGTTGACATTGCTTATTAAGGATATAACCGATGAGCACCTTATGGCTAAGATGTATAAAGCATCAATGGCTATGCTGCCAGTTAGGGACGAGAGTGCACGTGCAACCTGGGAGCGAGACTTTGGTGCCCCTCTTACTGATGCGCAGTGGAAGATAAGCTGCGAGCAAACACGTAAAATCTCATTCAATCATAAACATAAGATATTACACTTAAATTTTTTATAGCGAGCCTATGTATCCCCTTCCAAGGTTCACCGGATGGACCCGTTACGTCCGCATACCTGCCCCAGGTGTAGTGCTCCGATGGCCGATTTTGCGCACATGGCTTAGACCTGTGTCAAGGTGGCGCAATTTTGGTCTCAAGTATATAGTGAATTATCGAAAATGACCAGCCTGGGGCTTCCACCATCACCTATGCAGGCACTGTTGGGGTATATACAAGACATCGCTAAGCTATACAAACGTTTCATTGCAATTGCATTACTGTTAGAAAAAAGAGAAGTGGCAATTCATTGGGGGAGTAAATACCGGCCAACACTGAAGGGATGGTTGTTCAGTATGTGATATTGTAATACTACCAGTGAAACACGCGCAGCTCCAACACCCGGTATCTAGGCCGCTTAATATCTGGCAGCCCTACAAGTCCTACCTACTAGAATAGACGTCTGTTAGCTCACAAACGGAACAGGACGCTTGCGCACAACGTGACATGAGCAATTGAGATACCCAACTGAACCAGGGTACAACAAAATGAATGGGAATATGTTACTGTATAGCCAAACATTGAACGTTTAATTGTGGTATACAGGACTACTATGTATTAGATGAATCACTGATGGTTATAGATATAGATAGAGAGCATGTGTTTTGAAATGCACGTTTTGTACTTTAGGAAAATTATAAATAAAGGTTTTTAAGAAAAAAACATATGTACTGGGCACTGGTGATTAAGAGTTCCCCATCTACATGACAGCTTCACTGAAACCTATGTTTGTTTGGTATGAAACACCTTGTCTTAATAAATCCATACTGATTCCTGTATTGGATGTATTTTGACCTGCACCCAGAGGGCACCTTAGAGGTGTCCCTTGAAACCTACTAGTCCTCTAGTGTGCTGGTTGACTGATATTGTCCAGCTTGCCACCACAGACAGGTTTCTGACCCCCTGCAAGTGAGAGTCCATGCTCTCTGAGGCCAGGAACACGTCTTCCAGCAGGATCGCTAGTGCTTTAGCATATCAAGGCTAGGAACTTCAAAGTCCCTGTCACCTGTAATATGCAACCCTTGCATCCCCCAGGGCATAAAGCCCCTTAAGCACCAGAAGAGGTGGGAAATTAGCTTTGTAGTAGGCATGTTGCACCACCAGGCTAGTCACATCCCTAAGGTAGGTTCCCTGATGTGCTCCATAAAATAAGGATTCCATCATCTTGTTCTTAGTGGAATTAGGAACTCTGGGACAGGGTTATGCCCACTCCACAGAGGAAGTGGTCATATAGGGGGTGTAGCCTCCCATTAATGCCCCTAAATTCAGTATATAGGTGGCACCCAGACATAAGGAACTCAGATTCCCCTGACTAAAAAAGAAGGGCAAAGAAGAGCCGAAGAACGCAAGAACTGTAGACTAGTTGTGGACTTGGGGCCAAACCCTGCCTACCTGCTCCTGTCTAGACAATTGCAAATACGTGACTCATCCTGCAGCTGTGCATACTCCAAAAGCCTTGGAAGGCTGTCAGCACTGTGCAAACCAGACAGAATCTCCCTTGAAGTAGAAGAGCCACTTCCCTGCAGCCTGCAGGCATGGACCACAATGTCCAGTTCACTGATCTGCTGACCACTGGGTCCACTGAAGTAGCAGCCACCCAGGGGGTAGTCATCATACCCCAGGAGGTTAGATCCATCTGTTCACTTAGTTTGGAGATGTCAGAACCCCCAGGTGCCACCCTGCACCAATTCCTAGGATACCAGACCCCTTGGAGCAGCAAAGGCTTGTTAAGTGTCCAGCCCGGACACCAACACCACCATGATTGACATACCAACGAGGGACATCAGCACAAGAAATTCCATCATCAAGAGTTGCCCTGCTGTCCTGTTTTAGCCCCATCTCCAGGTCGACCTAAAAAGGGAGAGCCTCCAATGCAAGCAACCCGCAGGACAAAACTCCTCTGCACCTGAGCCCCACAGCCAGTGTTTGAGCCTACTAATGGTGCACCCTGCTCCAGAGACCCACAAGAACCAAGCTCCCCATTGAGTCTGACAGATTTGTCCCCAAGTCTCCACTTGCCGCATTGTCCTGCTACAGGTTTTCTCTATAGATTTCAGAGGTAGAGTTTGAGGCTACCCTTACGACCAGCTCCTCTGCACTCAGACACACCAGGGCAGGAAATCCAAAAGTGCTCGAGGTTCTGAGCACCTTGGCCCCTACTTACCTTAAGCCCAGAAGAACTACACTGTAATTTGATTGCAAGCATCCCTATGTAGTGAATGTCTCTCCCATAGGATAACATTACCACATTTGAGGCTAATGCCTCAATTCTGCCAGCTGAATTTCTGTAATTCTGAAATTAATTAAACTGCAAGGTACTTACCTAAACTTGTAGATCTTGGTATCTAAATTGATATATAAATCTATGTTATCTTTCCTAATTGTGTTGGATTTCCTTATTGAGTGTGTGTCCCATTTATTGACCCTGTGTGTGCTAAAAATGCCTGGCACTCCCCTCTGATATGCTTAAGGCTGCTCAATCACAACAACCACAAATAGAGCACCTTGGAATTTCTAGAGCAATCACCTGTACAGTAATAAGGGATACCTGGACTCTCTTGGCACAGTACACCTCATTTTGGTACCCTATATACTAGTAGTTCATTGTTGTTTGGAGCAGCCTTGGTCTAAGTAACTATGCTGTAGACAGGCACACAGGTGTCAATCTCTTTAAAAAAGTTTTTAATGCGTATGCATCAGGTTGTGTGCAATCCCAGCCTCGTTGCTGCACCTGTTCTTAATGTTGAGGGACGCCAGTGCCTACACTTCTAACACACACAGCTTGAGCGTGACAAAAACTGCTACAAAAACTTAGTTTGTCTCTTTAAACTTGTTAAGTCACATGCTTCTGTGTTGGCTGTGATGGGTGTCTGACTGAGTTTAGCATGAGGCTGTTTGGTTCCAACTAGGATTCTTAGACATGCCATTGCTCCCAGCCTTGTCAACAAAGGAATCAGCTAATTGTTCTTTACAGACCTGCCAACTCCCACAGTGCCACCCTGTGTGATACAATATTGGCTTTCGTTACACAATCACGTGGTGAGGAGCCGATATCACAGTGGAAGGAAAACAATCTAGAAACCACTGCAAAGAGTGAGTTTCCTGCTCGTCTTTGGAGGCTGTGAACAACAAGTCGTGGAAAAAAAAGAATCTGCACCAGCCTCAGCAAACTTTGGTTTTTGTTCTGGAGAAGGAGTTTGGTGGGGGAGGGTCTAAAAAGTGCCTCTTGGGTACTTCTCAGGCCTCTTCCCCTGCTCACATGGCAAGGTTATTTTTTGTTGGCAGGCCTGCCTTTACGTGGGCCTCGTCCAGCTGTAAAGTTGATGAGTTCTCCCTGGTGCCCTAAATATGTAGCAGCAGACATCCTGGTACTAACACACTGCACCAGGGCACAGTAAGATTCAGAGCACAGTAAGTTTCCTTGGGGTGTGGATCTCAGATCCAGCTCAATAGTACTTCCTGATCAGTGATCTGGCTGGATGCCCCTATTTTCGAACACAGTGTATAACCCTGAGGTTGTCTACACATCGGGATAGCAAGTCAATAGTTTGAGGTATGCAGTCCCTCTCCAGTACAGGTGACCACCAAGAAGAAAGGGACAAATAGAAGAATGAGGGTTGACACATCAATGTTCAACTGTTGTGCATTGTGATCGAGCGTTTTATGCACTTGCTGAGTTTCTAAACTCACAATCTACCTCCACATCTGGTTTGAGGTCTCTTGAGTGCCCGATTAGATACCTTGCACCCTCATCATGGTCTATTGATAGCTGCAGGGTACAGTCAGTTTTTGAAGAAAATGGTACAGACATGGCTGAATCCTCTAGTCTTCTACGCCTAATTCTTCCTAGATTCCACCCATCATCAGCTGGGCAAGGTATGGTGTGGTGGTATTTCTATGCATTCTGATACTATGCCTTATAATAGGTTTGGTGCAAACTCTGAATTTTATGAATTTTATTGAGATAATGGATAGTGGAGAATGGTATTTTTTTACAGTTATTGGACAGCTTTGTGTGGCAGACAGAGCAGGAAGCAGTGGTAAATAATGTGCTGCAAAGGTACCGGAGGTTTCTCACTGCTGCAGCTGGTACTGAAAACAGTATGTTAATAGCCAGGGTGTGGAAAGAAACTTTTATTAGCACCACCTGGCTCTTTACAAGCTGTTCTTAGACGATCTTTTAGAAATAGGGGTTTGTAGTTGGCAGAGGTAGGTACCTTTGACCAAATAGGGACCCTCGCTTCTAGTCAGGGTAAGGGGGAAACACACTATAGATAACCCCTGCTCACCGTTTGGTAGCTTGGCACGACAGGCTTATCCCCAAGGCAATTTGTAAAGTATTTGCACCAACACCCACAGTAACACAGTGAAACACCACAAATGGACGCCACACAGGTTGTTATAAAAATATAGACCTCTTTATCTAGATTAGGTTGGACCAAAAACGACAAAAATCCAACACACACGAATACTAATAATTAACCGGTCAAGATGGTACGAACATCACTTGTAAATTCTTGCTTCTTCTAGGTGATTACTGAATAAACGCTCAAAAGAATAGTTCAGCACCATTCACGGTGCTCGTTACGGTCTCTTCCCCATGTGTAGATTGACTTGCGGTCAGTGATTGCTAAAATATGCCCACAATACTCTCAGGAGGGAAAAGAACCTCAAAGTTTGGCCCCAGAGCTGCCGCTCCTCTGTGGCAAGTAGAGGCTGCTGGGGTTGCTCGAGCAGAGGCTTGCACCACCAATGGGGAAGAGGACGAGAGCAGTCTCTCACAACACGCACACCGCCCCAGGCAGCGACACACGTACACTCACTGGACTTTGGTCCGAGTGTTACCTGGGGTGATGAAGTTTCTCTCTCCTCTCCTCGTGGCTGGGCGGCTTCTCCTTGACGGTGGCTGTACCACGCAGGGGGAGTCAAGTTGCCAGGAAACATCTGCAGCTGATCGTCTCTCGTCTCGCTGGGCGGCTTCTCGATGATGGCGGCTGTTCCTTGAAAGGGGAGTCTTGTTGCCAGGCGCAGCTCCTTGATTTTGGGCAGATGAACTCGGGCCCGCGGTGGTGACAGCTCGCAGGTCTTTCTCTAGCAATTAAAGGCCGGTGGCGGTGACGTTCGCAGCACTTTGCTGGTCACGCTGCTGATCATAGAAGGGCGCAAGACACACAGTCACAGTACAGGTCTCGCGAAGGTCTCAGGCTGCAACGGGGATGGAAACTTTGATGTTCCTAAGTTTCCACAACAGGAGGCCAACTCCCATCAGGCCCTTGGAGACTTGTTCCTTCAGGACACAGCACACAGCAAAGTCCTTTGCAAGCAGGGGGACACAGAACACAGCAAGGTCCCTTGTCCTCTCCTCAGTTAAATCAGCAAACTGCAGGCCAGCCCCAGAACACACAGCAAGGGCAGTACTTCTCCTCAGTCTCTTCAGCTGTTGTTCTTTGGCAGAGGTTCCGCTTGATCATGAAGTGGTCTAAAATTCAGGGGTTTCAGCTCTTCCTTTTATACCCCAAAGGTCTTTGTTCTTGATGTGTTAGGTGTCCTGGACCCAGTTCAAACGAGTTCTGGGTGCACTCTGCCAGTGCACAACTTCTTCCTTTGTGAATGTGGGTCAGGGTCTTCAGACGCACCGCAGGAGGTGGAGCCAGCATTGTGGAAGGCAGGCACAGCCCTATTCAGACCCCGGTGCCACTCCTCCCACCACTCCAAATGCAGATAGGTCTATTCAGCCTAGTGCTGACTCATCCAGACTCCTGCAGCCACCCCAGCCCCTGTCACTCTCAAGCCAGTCAATCCACAAACATGCAGAGGCACACAGAAAGGTTGAAAAAGAAAATTGCCACTTTCTAAAAGTGCTATTTTCAAACATAGAATTTAAAAACTATCCTTACTAAAAGATGTGTTATTAAATTCTGAGGTCAGGGTTACCAGACTCCAATTTCCCATTTCACTCCTATGGGAAGATATGCAGGTAAACATGTTACTCAGCATTCCCCATTCTGTCCTATGGGCAAGATGGACTCTCAATAGTGAAAAACTAAATTGGTAGTATTTCACTATCAAGACATGGTACACACATCAGTACATGTCCTACCTTTCACATACACTGCACCCTGCCAAGGGGGATACCTTGGGCCTGCTGTAGGGGCGTCCTATGTGCACAGAAAGGGAGCGGTATGGCCTGGCAAGTGAGTGCACTTGACAGGTCAAAAATGTCAGTTAGCAACTGCGCGCAGGCCCTGCGGTGGCAGGCCTGAGACATCTCTTTGGGGCTACTCATGTGGGTGGCACCATCAGTGCTGCAGGCCCACTAGTAGCATTTGACTTACCAGCCCTGGCACACTTAGTGCACTTTACTAGGAACCTACTGGTAAGACAAATATGCCAATCATGGATAACCAATCACCATAACAATTTATACAGGGAGCACTTGCACTGAATATCACGTATTACTTCACTTAAAAAGAATGAAAGGCTCAGCTGGCTAATAAGTAACAATGTTCATCTCTAGAAGGAAATTTACATGGAGATGAAAGGAATAGAAAGTGAATATTTGGAAAGTGGCAGCAAATTTAGACTATGAAATAAAGGTTGAAAAAGAGTGAAGCAGTGGCATAGAGAGTTTGTGGTAAGATACAGAGAGATTTTTTGAGAAAGAACGGAGGTCCATAGAATGAGATTAAATTTCAAAGGGTATAGAGAGGCTATCAGAGATAAAACTCGGGGGCATTGCAAAAAATTAAGGGGCATATTAACAATGCGGCGATAGAAAATTATCGCCGCTTTTGCGGCCGTTTTCGGCCGAAAAGCGGTGATAATTTTATCGCCTTATCAGCAAAGAAACGCTATTGCTATCGCTGGAATATACATCGCCATGGCGCTAAGCGTTGTTAATAAAACGCTAGCCTGGCAAAATATTCCAGCAATAGAACAAAATGTGTTATACAAGGTCAGCGATAATTATCGCTGCCTGTTGCAAATATGCCCCTAAGTTTAGTATGGGTGAGACAGGATTCCAAAACAGAGAAACAGCATCAAGAGGAGAGAGAAATGCAGAGATCTGTGAAAGGGAGTGCAAAGCAAATAAGTGGGGGTTCCATGCTAAAATTAGAAAGTGCCCCACACTCATATGTCATAGGTGGTCTAAATCAATCTTCATTAACAGGCTCTATTCTCAGATACCCCTCTTGGCTTTTCTGTGTAATTAAAAGCAGTTTGGGGTCTACCTTTAAAGCTTTTTTAATTATTACACTTGGGAATGAGTCCAAATCACAATTTCTTGCAATATTTTGCAATTGTCTGAGCCACCACAGTTGTTAATAATGAGTGCATCAGGGGACGATGAGTCAGCAGCCCTGTTAGTTTCTGCAAACTTTCAGGACTGCACAAGGAATGGCAGGTGGTTGGATGATGACCTGAAGGTGAACGGAACCTACGCATGACGGTGAGGATGGAGAACGGAAACAGGGGTCAAGTGAGCATTACAAGGCATAATAATGCATCATTAAGCCAGTGCTTCATTTGAGCCCATGGCGGCAGGTGTGGTGCACCGCCACTCATTTTTGCTGGACCAGCAATTATAATTCCTGATCAGACTGTGATTTAGAGGGAAACATCCTTTACCACGCAACCATTACAACGCGGTATGGTTACATCGTGGTTTTAACAACGCAAGTCGTTACACCGACTTGCACTGGAGGGCGCTGTAGGATAAGGAATAGTGTGAATTACTTTCCAACACCTTCCCTACTGTACGTAGACTGGAGTTGCAATAGTAATTCACACTATTCCTATGTCCAGCGCCCTCCAACGCAAGTCGATGTAACGACTTGCGTTGTTAAAACCGCGATGTAACATACCGCGTTGTAATGGTATGCGTTGTTACATCATACATCCTGATTTAGAACAAGAGAGAGAGAAAAACACAAAAGAGAGAAAGATGGAGGGAGAGAAAGAAGGAAAAGCTGTGTCATAGTGCTGAAAAGAACGTTTATTTATGAGTAAGATAAGGAGGCAGGGAGTGTCTGGGGTGGATTAAAGAGGCCTGGGGTAGAATCAAGACTATGCATTTTTGCTATTTAGCACCCTGATATATGATAGCGCGAGCCATAGGCTTATGAGCAAAACTTTGGGTCCGGTACTTATTTTGATACAAATTAAGCATTGCATTTAGTGGCAAGCCACCAGAAACAGAGGGACAGGACTACCATTAGGGAAGGAATATGTCTAAAACCTATCAAAGGTTAATACACTTTAGTTTTAATTTCTGAAAGAAAATCAAAATCAAGTCATAAATAACTTTTTTGCCACTGCCCTGATGTGCACGTTTTAGGGGGTAAAATCGAATTCAGTGGATCTTTAAGTTATGCTTGCCCCTAAGGGGTCTGCTTTATGAAATATCTAAATGTGAAAAAGGGAGGTATTTAAAACTATACAAATATAGGTGAACTGACTCTGACAGTGTGTTAAACTACATATCTGTGAGTGCTCGTGAGTGATTGAATTGACAACAAAGCTACACGCACAACTGACTGTCAACAGAGGGAAAAACTCTATTTATTGGTCGAATAACTACAATGCCTCTAAGTGTAGGAACCTGCATACTATCAATAACGTACTGGGATTGTCGAGTAAAGGCTAATTGGGGCCATGTAGTGGTAAAATTATAAGAACAATCCTAACAAGAAACAACGAACACTACATTAGGAAAACGACTGCTTGTTATGTGTGAAAACATTACATTTGGACACAGTGTATTTGTGAAGTATTTACGAGAATATTATACCATACATAATCTTTTGATGTGATCAGTTAAGAAATGTACACTGTACCATGTAATGAAAACGAAAAATGCAACTCAGACTTGTGACGCCAGACTGTCTGTCGATGACATCAGTGGGAAACTGGCATCCAGTTATTGTGATGTAATCAGTGGAAACGCTACACTGGAATAATGATTGCTCGTGACGTCTTAATGGAGAATGAGCATCTGCAATGGCATCTGATGGGAAAGCAACAATGGAGCAATGTGTTCTGCTGATGAAATGGTGGTTTTTCGAGAATTGTGACCGGAAAATCAAATGTAACCTAAAGGAGGTTTGCATTATCTACAAGCTCCTCATCACTAGTATCCATCGTATCATTCAACGGGTCGATTCCCTGTTATTGCCCCTCTGCAACAAAGACTCTTTGCATGCCACAAGGGGCACCTTTCTCAACCTTTCTTTTCTTGACATAAGACAGCGTTTTGCTGCGTGAAACGAAGAGTTACCTTTTAATATAAATGTTCATACATTTACCACCAACCTTCTTACCCCTTTAATCAGGAGGACACTCAACATCTGATTCTGACAGAGTCTAATACGATTCTTCTGTGAATGTATCTGATTCATTTTCTTTTATTCTGCACGATTTTTCCTTTACTAGTGTCTTTAATAAATCACCCAAATGCTATCTTAGCTATTGTTTTAATTTGTTGTGAAATAAATTCTCTCAAATTCTCTGGCTGAGAACGAGGCGGTTTTCCTGCTTCTAAAGAGCCAGTCACCTAACCACCAGCTTCCATATTTGCTCTTCAACAAATAAGGAAATATTTTAGAATTGCCTACTAAAAAGGATAATGAGAGTAAAGACCAGACAATTTCAACAAAACAACTCTCACAAATCACCTACTTACTAAGTAGATCTACTGTCGTATCAGAAATGCACAATAAAAGTCAACCAAAGTCAACACTTGAGCATTAAACAAAAAAGGTTCAATCCCTTTGGTACATGGATGCTGTAATTCTTGTAGAAGCTGCACTATCACTTTAAGGATGTAGAGTAGCACTGCACAAGGGGTGCGTGAGACGCATCTAACCTGACCATGCACCCAGGTCTTGTACTGTCAACCCAGAAGACCGTGCCCAGAACAGAGCCTGCCAACTATATCACAGGGCACCTCTAAACAGACCATGGCCAGCAACTGAATCAATATATCTGTGAAAGTCTTTGCTTCAAAACAACAAAAAAACATAAAATAAATACATAAAAGATTAATTCCAATACAGTGCAACTCACAAAAAGCATTGGCAAAGCCAGTAGGTTTCACCTGTGGGTGTGCTATTGGCTTTGTCAGTCGGGTGGGGGTGGTAAACAGGAGAGGGGGGTGGAGAGCAGATCGGTGAAGCTAGAGCTGCCAGGAACACTTGTCTTGTTCCATGATGTGGCATTAACATGTAGCAACTAGCTACTAAGAACTGTTTGTTAACTATTAAAAAAAAGTAAACTACGAAGTATGTTGAAAATATTCTGATAAAAGTTACTATTGTAGACAGCTCATTATTATTATTTAATAATAATACAGACATTTGTTGAGCGCGAACAGCTACCTCCAAGGAGGTGTCCCGGCGCTAAAGCGACAAGTAACACACGGGGTACAAACAGTGATCAAGACACATAAAAATTAAGCCAGGTTAAAAAGCCAGGTTTTAACTGCATTCCTAAATTGTGTTTCAGAAGATATCTGACGCAAGGGATTAGGAAGGGAATTCCACAGTTTGGACTCCCGAAACATAAAAGATCTGGCACCCAGCCGGGATTTCTTCACTCGAGGACTGCAAAGTAGTTTCTGGGAGCTGGATCTCAGAGTACACAATTGCGTGTAGACACCCAGCCTCTGTTTCAGATACGAAGGGCACGATCCGTGAAATGTCTGAAATGCAAGGGTCAAGGCCTTAAATTTGATTCTCTTGGCTACCGGAAGCCAATGTAGTTCTCTGATATGCGGAGAGATGTGTTGCCGAAAAGGAACATGTTTGATTAATCTCGCAGCCGCATTTTTGACCATTTGGAGTTTCTTTACAAGGTATGCCGGTAAGCCGATATAGAGGCCATTTGCGTAGTCCAGGCGGGCAGTTACTGTGGCATGGATTGCGGTCCTTCGACAGCTCTCAGGCAGCAGATGTATACATTTGCGTAGGTTTCCCAAGCTACTAAAGCAGGCCGCTGTGACCTGCTGAATTTAGGCGGAGAAGGATAAATCATCCTGCCATTTTACACCCAGATTTTTAGCATAGCCCACTGGTGCAGGTGGCGAGCCCATTTCCTCAGGCCACCACAGGTCTGCGGCCGGAGGCTGGGTTTTGTCAAAGAACATCACTTCAGTTTTTGTCGGCATTTAATTTAAGTTTGTTATTGTTTGTCCAGTCTGCAATGTCTTTTAAGCAGCCTTTAAAGCACTTAAAAGAGTCTTCGGTCTGATCCTTGAACGGGAAGACCAGCTGGGTGTAGTCGGCATAGGAAATCGCCTTCACACCCCAGTTGGCTATCAGAGTAAATAGAGGAGCCAGATATATATTGAACAGTAGCGGGCTTAGGGCTGACCCCTAAAGCACCCGCACCAAAGATGCTTGCGGGTGGATTGATGTGGTTGTAGGGCAACCCTTTGAGTGTGCAAGTGGAGAAAAGACTTCAAACATGCCAGGGCAGTGCCGTTAACCCCGATGTCTTGAAGACGTTGCGTCAATATAGAATGGTCCACAGTGTCGAATGCTGCAGAGAGATCCAGGAGCACCAGCATGGCTGATGCCCCTGAATCCAAAGCCATTCTGATTGAATCAGCTACCTCTAATAGCGCAGTCTCTGTGCTGAAGGTAAACTTAGAATAAGAACTTTCTTTAGAGTCACAATAAGTTGTCAAAAATAAGCAAATGGGTGTAGTCCATGTCCAAAATAACTTTATTCGGTTCCAAACACCATAAAAGTTTGACAAGCAAACATCAAAGTTTTAAAATTTCTTTGCATATTTGTAAAACAATGTAGTTAAAATTAATAAAAGGAAAAATTCATAGGAATCTGGCAGCTAAAAACATATAATCCATAATACAAATGACCTAGCATGGCAAGAAATATCGCTGATCATAAAATTCCAAGGATATAAAAGTTGTACATTAAAAGATGACAACATTCCTAGTTCGCTTCTATAGCTCATGACGCTTTCTAATGGCCATTGCAACTTTAATATAGTTAGAGACCACAATGCAAGGAGCAGAAGTGGCCAGTGAGTACAGCAGATTAAAACCTTCAATGTATGTGCAAGGCCGGAATTCCCTTAAAAGCAGAGCAAATTTTTTCTTTAAAAAGGGCACAGAATAAAATAATGTGCAAGGTGCTCTGAGCTGCCAAACTGTCACACGGGCAGGGCATAAATTTGTCGGCCCACCCTGATTGTCTCTGGAATGCCACTAAAAAGTGCAGAGTGCGTAAATGAAATCTAGTGAAAAGAAATTGTGTCTGTACATTTGTGGTAAAAGTTAAGTAAAATTGCTGTTGGGCAGGAAGCAACCATAAAAGACCAGTCACCTCCGATTGTGTATGGTGCATATTTGCCCTAGAATAATGCGCCTCTTTGATATATTAGCTATGACGGTTTCTACCTCAAATCGGGGAAGGTTTATTTTACAATAATTTAATCTTACCCCTTTATTTGGATTATAATGAATCAGGCAGCCATCACCTTTCCCTACCTGGGCTGTTATACTAAGCAAAACTGTGAGGAGGTTATGATCACTAGCATTATTGGGTTCCACCTCAAAGTCACTGACAAGCGGAAAAAACTTCCTTGAAATAAACATATAATCAATAAAACTTTCTCTGCCACCTCCAACATATGTGGGGCACCAGGGCGAGGAACTACAGGCCAAGTTATTAATAAGGCCTAGGTCATTCTCAATAATGATGGAATTTAAGGCCTTGCCCTGCGGTGTGTGCGTAAAGTGCGGTTGGGGCTGACCCTCTGTGTCCAACAGCCCACAGACACATTGGGCACTAAACCTGCAAGGAGTGCATTTAAAATCCCCCACCCAGAAAATACATAATGGCTGCCACTTCCCGGAAATATTTGTAATTTCCATCTGTAGGGCATCAATAACATGACAGTAATTTTGGTCAAAGATGTTATAATACCAATTCACCATAAGTATCTTAACATGCGTCAAATTGGAAATCAAAAGTCATTGATACTAGGGCGACGAACCTACATCAAGGCATTTTATGGACCCATACTTTACAGAGAACAACAATACCAGCCCTCCTTTAGCCCTCCCTGCTGGAGAAGGAATTGCAGGGACAGTAAAAGAACAATAACCATCCAACACGATGTCATCGATGTACCACGTTTCCTGGAAACAGATATTGTTGAAACCGCTGATGTACCCTAGCCATTCCTCATTGGTTAGTTTGTGGCGAATACCTTTAATGTTCCAGGAAATAATTTTGAGGGGAAAAGTGGCATTTCCCTAATTCACCAAACCCACTGGTGTACTATTAATAGCAGACATAGTAGCAAAAGCTACTAAGCCAGGCCCCTCCCCGACAAGGTTACCCTCGGTTGTTGAGTTGGGTGGGAGGGAAGGGTTTTCATGATCATCTAGATTCTTATTAGTAATGATAGATATATATGGAATGGTGCCAGCTAGATCTACAGACCCTTTGCTAGCAGAGTCACCTTCATGTGAATCTCTCTTTAGATTGTTGTATTGTGAGCCCATTCTTCTCTTCTCGACTGTCTGTCCAGGTTGTTAAAGGAGTCAGTGGAAATCAGTAAGTCCTGAGAGAGCATCAAAGCGACTCGGGTGATTTAAAGGAGAGGGCTGTGAAGAAGAATATAAGTTCAAACCTAACCATGAGGTCTGTTGTCTAAAAATAGGCCCCTGATGGGTGGATAGAAAAGACCCAATGGGCGAGCCTTTATCAGTTCGCCTGGGGTGTCTCTAAGCTCTTCAAAGCAAAATGCTCAGACCTGGCGTCATTAAAACTAAGCACCACACAGTCCCGTCCACAGACTTAGCCGTGTAGCCCTAACCAACTCACCCGCCTTGCCATGATGATGTGTTCAAATCAATTTATCTGGGACGGCATTTTCTTAAAGCACCAATGAGCTAATTTATTAATGAGGCTTTGGCAGCTTTCTTGGTGACCAGGGGGATGATGGGGAATCCCTGTCAAGATCAGTGTGTATGGTGTACTGACAGGGGGTAGATTTAATATATTTTTTGCAATCCCCCACTTAGGTAGCCATACACTAGGCCATTAGCATTTGTATTTCCTCGTGAAGAACTACCCTCATACAACTGGCCCGGTCTTGGACAATTTCTAACCCAATGTCCCACCTTTCGGTTATTCCCGTGGATATTCCCATGGGGCACAGGTTCCCGTATTGTCTGCACCAGAAGGTTGTTATGTGGGGGGGGGGGGCGTTGGGAAGGGACCCTCTTACTTAGAGTACCAAAAGTAGATGTTACACTTATAGGGGCCATCCTATCCAGAGGGGCACTTAAAGGAGCATCATTTACACTTTGGTCTGTATAACTAACTTGAGTGGCCCTTCCAGTCTGTTTGTTAGCTTCCAAATTCTTTCCAGTGTCCTGCAGTTGCTCTTCTATACAGACTAAACGAGATAAAATGGGTGCCAAAGCCTCTTGAACTATTTCACTGAATTTTTCAAAAGAGGTGTCCATTCCTTCATGTGCGGCACTTCTTCCTTCTTCTGTACGAGGTCTACCTGCATTGCCTGTTATGTGGGTTTGTGTAGTTCACTTGGCCCTTTAATTTTTTATCAACCCCTACCAATTCAGTGCATTTCCTCTTCTGTTGCGGGCTGAGGACCAATCTTCTCCGAGGATGGATTAGAGGTAGGCTCAATTCCATAATATGTAGCACATAGATCACCCTGGTTAAAAATTATGACAGTGAGCGAAAGTGGGGCTTGTGGCCTATGGTCAATGCCTGTTTTGGCCATGGCTCTATGAAAGTCAGAGTTAGCAGAAACAAGTGAATCTAATGAAAGTCTTCATTCTGCCAGTTCTATTTCCTTGCTAGTCGCCCCTACTGCCTTTTGAAGGAAACCATCCAGGGTAGTGTCAGTGGTTTTTAAAACAGGCGCAGGTTTCCATTTCCCCATAAAGAAATTTCCCTTAAATATAGAACTGGGGTCAATTAATGTTTTGAACTAAATCCACCTCCTGGCACATCGTGTTGGCAGCGTGATGCCGCAGTGGTGCCTGGGGACTGTGGTCCTTGTCCCAGCTACAGTGGCGGCAAACTCAGGCGGCAAACTCTGGCTCCGAATGAGAAAATATGTGTCAATGTTCAAATAAATCTACTTGAAAGCTGCACACAGTTAACCAAATAAATATTGGTTTTGTATAGCAACTATTGCAGAGGCTAAGCATCACTCCTTTTGAAAAAAGATACTGGAGCAAAGATAAATATTTATTTCTAAGAAGAATCTGATTAGCAGAATCCCATTGTGTGTTCACATCCCAGCTGTGGCATGAGTGGTTTTTTGTGCTGTTGCCCTGAGCAGATGTCATGAAGGGAAGGGCTTGTAGAGTGCTGTACCATTGTACTTGGTGAACGGCTGTAATGCCTCATGCCCTTTGTTCAACAGGAGCCTGGATGAACAGCACAACAATTTCTAAAAACAAGAAGAAAAAAGCGCTATGACGTAGTCAGCGTTAACCGAGTCATGCCGCTTTATTTTGAAGCAATGTTGTACAGGTTAAAGAAGCGGGAGGGGAGAAGTATAAATAGTATATCAATCACAGCAAGAGCTCTTATCTTCATTTATTTGAAACAGTGTGTTCCTTCTCTGTGTCCAATCAAATATGCAGAGTGACCAACAGATCCATTCATCAGGCTTATAACCCCTTTATATTTCCATGTTACCCAAGGAATCCATACAAACCAAAGTACATTGAAAAACTGACTTTATTCAACAACCGTCTCTCTAAACCTACCTGAAAAGTTAGTGCACAGTGCCCAAAGCACATCTAGGCAAGGATCCAAGAAAACTGCAAAGACTCTCTCCCCACTACATGCCTAAAGGGATAGAGGTGAACTCTAGTTCACCCCTGGCTGTTCTATTAGACTTTGTTGCACCCAGTTGTGCTCCATAGTAACCAAAAGGCAACAAATTGCTCTGCACAACTTCCCAATAAATATATAGATACATAAATATGTGTTCTCCTACCATGGGCATTACACTGCAAAGGAATCTTATCTAGAAACTGGGTTCTTTTCTTCAAAATATGACAAATGAAAGTAAATTGGAATCAGCTCTCTCTCATACAGGAGAATGCAAGACACCAGTAACTGGAAACACAGCCGCAGCCTTCCTAGCACCTATCCAAGTGATGCAATTGGTGTGCTTCAATACCACCAACACAACCAGGACCAGCACTGCCCACAACTGACAGCCAAGATACTATCCTAGCTGCTTACCACGCTATGCTGTAGCAGAACTCTAAAGTACAATGCCATAAATTTGCCCTACAACAGTGGCCCTTAACCTGTAATCCGCAGATCATTGGGTGTCCCCATCACGTACTCAGTGGGCCCAGAACTTTTCTGAAAATTAAATATTATTACCTAATTAATAAAGTATACACACATTAAAAAACTAAATGTAAAACTGAATAATTTAAAATGCTTTGTTAACCCCTTGTGTGCCCTTGACGGAACCACGCCGTCATGAGCCACGGGCGGCGTGTGCTCATGACGGCGTGGTTCCGTCATGGAGCGGCCGCTCCTCCCACGCGGCTCGAATTCCCCGCCTGTGCGGGCGAATTAGAGAGTGGGCGGAGTCGTGACGGAACCACGCCGTCATGAGCACAGCTCGCCCGTGACTCATGACGGCGCGGTTCCGTCATGAGCACCGCGCCACCGTGCTGCCCCCAAACCCCCCCAGCGCTGCGGCGGAATTCGCGCCGCAGCGAAGGGGTTAATGTAACAGACTTTGACATTGAAAACAATAACATTTAGTTGGAATCCTTAGCTTGATTCATGGGGGCAGTGTTAGACCTGCCAGCCCTTTGGCTGTCCCCTCCTCATTTTTCTTCCTTTACCCTCTAATTTTCCTGTCCACTAGTTTTTCTTTTTTTTTTGTGTGTTGACTTAGAGGCTTTGGGCGCCCCAGTATCACTAATTGATAATGTGGCGCAAGGTGCTTCCCTAAAATGGAGGGAGAGAGAGAGCTCCACCACAAAATGGTGGCCTAAACTGTCACCTCAGAACCTGGGCCATAGGCTTGCATGAGGAGTTCCAGAAACTTCTGGACCATTCTGGACAGTTAGGGCCCAGGCTATATATAGAGGTGAGGGGCGACGGCCATTTTGTGTGAAGTGAGGTAGTCAGGAATAAGGCACCTGAGTGGGGAGGTAGGTGCGCAAGAGGGGGGAACTGACTGTTCTTAGGGCCTGCTTCTTCCCCACCTCGGTTGTCACTGCCCCCTACCTCGTGACCTAGCCCTGCTTTCAGCCTTTGGCCCTGTGATCACCTCAACCCGACACAAGACCTTCTCACAAGAACTTACCACAAGAACTTCCCGTAAGAACTTGTCACAGAACTGTTGGGGGATCAACTGGGTACCTGCGCCGGGCCATCTCTGCGCCCACTGATGTCATCTGCGCCCCCTTCCTAGTTCTTTCTGCCACTGGTGTGTGGCCTGCCGTGACTCAACCTGCCTATTCTGAACTGGGACATCCCTGTGAGTGAAAGGGGGCACTGGGCGCTGAGCGAATCGCCACCCCCGAACTGCAGGCCACCCCTTTAATTTGAACCACCCCTGGCAGGACTGCCCAAAAGAATTACTCACCACCATAGCCCTGGGCCGTGCCGCTTGCTCCCTGCCCTCCTTGGGGCCCGCGGGGAAGACCGGGGCCCCGCCGCTTCCCTCGCCGTCTGAGCGACGCGTCCCTCCGTGAGGAGGGGGCCACCGAAGTACCAGGAAGGCCGCGTAGGCCTGAAGCCAGCAGCTGGGGTCACCAGACGGGGGCGGACTACCAAACGCCGCCCCCGCCGACTTCTGAGGAGGAAGAGGCCACGCCCCGCAGGTCGCGCAGCCTCGGCGGCTGCAGGTGCGCTTCAATCCCGGCTCTTGAGGAGGCCCTCGTCCCGAACGTCGCCGGGAGGCCTGGTAGGCTGACGGGCGGTGCTCCCCGGAGAGCGAGCCCCTGCCTGTCTGGGAACCATCACCAGGGCCTTCGGGAGGCCAACGATCAAGGTAACTTCCCCCGGGGAGGAGGGGGAGAGGCCCGGAGCTCGCACCTCCCCCTGGGGAGATCCATCGAGGGTCTGCTGGGTTCCCTGCTGCCCGGAACGGGCTTTCCCCTACACCGGCCGACGGCCGCTGAAGCTCTGGCCCGAGAGAGGGACTAACTGTAAACCAACACCCGAAGTAGGTTTGGGGAAGGAAAAGGGGGAAGGGGGAGGGGGAGGGGGGCTGCATTTCGCCGGAGCTCGGCAGTCAGCCTCCTTCTGCCGTGACTCTCGAACCTCGGATCTCTGATCTAGGTTACTACCCTAGGTCAAGTCTCTGACTTAAGGCTGGGCTTAACGCAGGAATTTCAGGCCATAATTAGCGCTGGGAAAACTTACCATGTCTAGCGCCTCAATGAATTAAATGATTAGCGCTTTGGATTTGGGCTAGGCTCTGAATTAACACTATGAAGACTTGACATGGCTATAGTGCCCTGAGTCCTTGCCAGGTTTAGCGCTTCCAGGAAATACAATGTTTAGCGCTTCAGTGATAGGCAAGGTTTCATGCTAAGAAATTGCCAAGTTTAGCGCTTCCAGGAAATACAATGTTTAGCGCTTCAGTGATAGACAAGGTTTCATGCTAAGGCATTGCCAAGTTTAGCGCTTCCAGGAAATACAATGTTTAGCGCTTCAGTGATAGGCAATGTTTCATCCTAAGACAGTGTCGGGTTTAGCGCGTTTAAGAATTGCTATGTGCAGTGCCCTACTTGGAATGTCATGATGAATGCTATGAAATGGCTAAGTGCAGCGCCTTGATGAATACCATGTTTTATAGTGCTATTGAAAGGCTATGTGCGGCGCTATGTTGAAATACTCGATCTGAAGCTCTAATAATTTGCTGGGTGCAGCGCCTTGCATAACCACTGTGTTGATGCTCCCCAGGATTCCCAGGTGTCACGCTTTGGTTCCATACCAGGCTTAAGGTATTCATGTGTTGCCAATCCGGTCATAATGAAATGCTATTGATCCTAATGTGTATAAGATAAAACTGATTGAATTCATTGGAAAGAAAAGAACAATAACATGATAAAAGGAAAGATAAAGCTTTTCTAATTTTTCTAAATTCTTGGTGTAGTGTCATTTTTAGTGGTGGTCCGCTGGAGTGCTGAGGTGAGTGTGATGCAAGCGCGACATGTTACCTGGAATGAGGCCTTTCCACCTGAGCCAAGCTACCATAGGTCTTTAGGTCCAACAAGTTGGTGTTCAGCGGTGGGATTCTGAAGTTGTGCTTGCGTCCACTCATCGGCAATTCAGTGTGCGCCACGCACCCTACACCTGATTTCTGTTTTTTTATTGGAGTTTTCTCCAGGTTGTCTCCCTGTTTGGATTCTTTGCATTTTCCAAAATTATTCCTGTCCTTGGTGTACCTTTCTTTTGAAAGAAGGTTCTTCTTACCGTGAGAGTGGTTTTCCGCATTGTTTAGGGCCCCACCTGGCAGGATGGAGTTTGAGCTGGGTAGGCTAGGAGAGTATACTGTAACCCAGCTAAAGGAATTCTGCCAGGACAGGGGGGTATTTTTCAAGCAGGGAGCAAAGAAAGTGGAGCTCCAGACTAGCTTGAGAGCCTGGGTGATGGCCCACCATAGCGGGGAACGGGAGGAGGAGGGACCGGGACCGGAACTGGACACCACGGAAGGGGCAGAATCACTTTTCCCCCCTGAGAGCAGCAATATGGTTGCAGGACCCCGGGCACCTTCAAGGGCCGGTAGTAGCGCTTCAGGGGGAAGCCTGTCTTCGGCTGATTTAGCCGATAGGAGGGAGGAGAGGCAATTCAGGATGGAATTAGCCCGCTTGGAGAAGGAGAGGGAAGAGCGGAGGTTCCTGCATGAGCTCCATTTGAAATAATTGGATCTCAAAGCCCTTCAGTTAGCGACCCCCGGTAGTCCTGTTGGTGGCAGCGTACAGAAAGAAGTCACCAGGGAGCCCATACCCTACTTACCAAAGGACGTAGTTGCCAGCTACGGTATTGGGGACGATATCGCCAAGTGGTTGGCTGCCTATGAGGTCTCCTTACGAGCCCATGGGATCCCGGAAGCTCAGTGGGGGGGTGGTCTGTATAGGTACATGCCTCCGGTGGGGAGGGATGCCTTTTTAGCCCTAGAACAACAGGAGCAGACCAATTACCCCACCATGAGGGTCGCCTTGATTAGGAAGTTTGGGCTGAGCCCTGAGAAGTACAGGCAGAGATTCCGGGGTAGCCAGAAGCTGGCCACACAGAATTGGGTGGACTTCCTGGACTACGCCAAAAAGGCTTTGGAGGGCTGGGTGCAGGGCAGTAAGGTAAAAGACTATGAGGGGTTGCATAACCTGTTTTTGAGGGAGCACCTCCTCGAGAAAAGTTTTCCGGAGCTGCGTCAACACCTGGTGGACAGCAAGCTGACTAATCCTAGGAAGCTTGCAGAGGAAGCGGACATCTGGGCTAGTACCCGGGTGTCTTCAAAAGGAACTGGGGGGAATTCCCAAGGGACTGAACAGGGCGCTCCCCAGAAGAAAGAGGGGGGAGACAAAAAGAGGGAGTTCCCTAAAGGCCCCCAAGAGAATTCGCAGGGAAAGGGATCAGGATTCCCTCCTACGGTTGGCCCCCACAAACCCCCTTATCCTGACCGTAGTCAGCAGCCTAGGGTTGTCCGGTGTTATGAGTGTGGCGAGATTGGGCACTACAAGGGGGATACCAAGTGTCCCAAGAGACCACACCCTCGCACTGGAGGAAAGACCCCTGGGGTGGCGAGTGTAGTGCTCGGGGAGGAGTTGCCCCTAGATAAGGGAGGTGAATGGGCAGGGCTAACATTAGTGTCCCTGGGAGATTGCGAGATGGTTCCTAAGACCCATGTGCCCTTGAAAACTACCAAGTATAGGCAATGGGTCACCATCAGTGCCCAGAGGGTGGAGGCTCTGAGGGACACAGGAGCCAGCATGACTATGGTAAGGAGTCAGCTGGTGTCCCCAGAGCAGGTGGTTCCCAACGTAGTCCACCCGGTTGTGATGGCTGACAACCGAGAGGGTCACTATCCGGTGGCCCAGATTCCCTTTGAGTGGCGAGGGATTGCGGGTCCTCTTCGAGTTGCGGTAAGCCCTGCCATGCCGGTCGACTGTCTGTTGGGAAATGACCTTGAACATACGGCCTGGAAGGAGGTCGAGTACAGGGCTCATATGGAGATGTTGGGGTCGTCTGAGTGGACTTGTGCCAACACGCGGTCCGTGACTGCCCGGAGGGGGAGTTCACAGAGGCTGGAGCCTAGGACAAAGGCCCAACCAGCTGCCAAAAAGGGTAAACGGGGACAGGGGAAGCCTGCCCCGGCATCTGCACCTCATAAGATGGATGGGGCAACTGGGGTGGCCCCGGAGTCCACAGAGGGGGATGTGACTTCCCTGGAGGGCTTACCTACCCCTACGGAATGGCAGGTGGAGGGAGGATCTACCAGGGAGGAGTTTTGTCGGGCCCAGAAGGAGTGCCCCACCCTTGAGGGCTTACGGCGGCAGGCCGAAGCCCAGGCAGCGGATAACGATTCGGGGAACTTCCACATATATTGGGAAGATCGTCTCCTCTATAGCGAACCCAAGGCTCCGGTGCATGGATCATCCCGGGCCTTGGTAGTTCCCCAGCGTTACCGAGCCTTCCTCTTGAAATTGGCCCATGAAATACCCTTGGCAGGACACTTGGGACAGGACAAGACTTTTGCTCGGCTTGTCCCTCACTTCTACTGGCCTCAGATGAGGATTACGTCTGACACTTTTTGTGGGACGTGTGTCACCTGCCAAGCTAGTGGGAAAACAGGGGTGAAGCTGAGGGCTCCCCTGGAACCACTGCCTGTCGTTGGCACCCTCTTTGAAAGGGTGGGCATCGACATTGTTGGGCCATTGGATCCACCCACTTCTGCCGGTCACAGGTTTATCCTGGTTCTGGTGGATCATGCCACTCGGTACCCAGAGGCCATTCCTCTAAGGACCATTACTGCACCTGCGGTGGCATGGGCCTTGATGGGGATTTTCACCCGGATGGGTTTCCCCAAGGAAGTGGTGTCCGACAGATGTGCCAACTTCATGTCGGCATACATGCGGGCTATGTGGAAGGAGTGTGGCGTCACCTACCGGTACTCCACCCCTTATCACCCTCAGACCAATGGTCTGGGGGAGATGTTTAATAAAACCTTGAAGGGCATGATCAGGAGTCTGCCCGAGAGCCTGCGGAGGAAATGGGACGTCCTCCTGCCATGTTTGCTGTTCTCTTACAGGGAGGTACCGCAGAAGGGAGTGGGCTTCAGCCCCTTCGAGCTGTTGTATGGGCACCCTGTTCGAGGACCCCTCAGCCTGGTGAAGGATGGATGGGAAAAGACTCCCAGAAAACTTCCCCCGGATGTGGTGAGCTACATGCTGGCCTTCCATAGCCAAATGGCTAGGTTGTGGAAGCAAGCATCCGAAAACCTAGAAGCCAGCCAGACGGTCATGAAGGAATGGTATGACCAAAATGCTCACCCGGTGGAGTTGGAGCCTGGCCAGTAGGTGTGGGTCATGGAGCCTGGAGAGCTTAGCGCCCTCCAGGATCGCTGGTCAGGCCCCTTTGAGGTGATTGAGAAGAAGGGCCAGGTCACCTATGTGGTGGATCTTAAGACCCCCAGGCAGCCCCATCGGGTGCTCCATGTCAACCGCCTCAAGCCCCACCAAGAGAGATCAGAGGTCACTTTGATGATGGTGACTGACGGGTCGGAGGAAGAGGAAAGTGAACCTCTCCCTGATCTTTTCGCGTCCCAAGAGAAGGAGGGGTCGGTAGAGGGAGTGATCCTTTCACCATCTCTAACTCCTGAACAGCGGAGAGACTGCCGCCAGGTTCTGGAGCAGTACGCTTCACTGTTCTCACTTATCCCGGGAAGGACTCATCTGTGTACCCATGATGTGGACACAGGGGACAGCCCACCTGTGAAGTCCAAGTCCTACCGCTTGTCGGATAAGGTGAAGGCTAGCATCCATGGTGAAGTCACTAAGATGCTGGAGCTGGGAGTAATTGAACCTTCAAGCAGTCCCTGGTCCAGTCCGGTGGTACTGGTACCCAAAGCTGCCCCACCGGGCACTACCCCAGAACTCAGGTTCTGTGTGGATTACAGGGTACTGAACTCTGTGACGAAGACCGATGCTCATCCTATCTCAAGGGCGGATGAGCTCATTGACCGGTTGGGAGCTGCCCAATATCTGAGTACCTTTGACCTTACATCCGGGTACTGGCAGATCTCCCTGACAGATGGAGCAAAGGAAAGGTCAGCCTTCTCCACACCTGAGGGTCACTACCAGTTCTGCGTGATGCCCTTTGGGCTCAAGAACGCCCCTGCCACTTTTCAGCGGCTGGTGAACCAGGTCCTCTCCGGGATGGAGGCTTTCTCGGCTGCTTACCTGGATGACATCGCCGTCTTCAGCAGCAGCAGCTGGGAGGACCATTTGTGTCACCTTCAGGCTGTCCTTCAGGCCCTGCAGCAGGCGGGTCTGACGATCAAGGCCAGTAAGTGCCAGATCGGGCAGGGGTCGGTAGTGTACCTCGGTCACTTGGTGGGTCGGGGTAAGGTGCAGCCCCTCCAGGCCAAGATTGAAACCATCATGGCCTGGGAACCCCCCAAGACTCAGACGGAGGTCCGAGCCTTTCTGGGCCTCACAGGTTACTACCGACGCTTCGTCAAGGGGTATGGTAATATCGTGGCTCCCTTGACTGAGTTTACATCAAGGAAGCACCCTCGACGGGTAATCTGGACCCAGGTGTGTCAACGAGCCTTTGACACCCTGAAACAAGCAATGTGTGCGGCGCCTGTCCTCAGGGCCCCTGACTTCTCCAAAGAATTAATCGTCCAAACGGATGCGTCGGAGCATGGCATCGGGGCAGTGCTGTCGCAGCTCAATGAAGAGGGTCTGGACCAACCTGTGGTTTTCCTATCCAGGAGACTACTCCCCCGGGAACAGAGGTGGAGTGCGATCGAGCGGGAGGCTTTTGCGGTGGTGTGGGCTCTGAAGAAGTTGCGGCCATACCTGTTTGGCTCGCACTTCCTGGTTCAGACCGACCACCGGCCCCTCAGGTGGCTGATGAAAATGAGGGGCGAGAATCCTAAGTTGTTGAGGTGGTCCATCTCCCTACAGGGAATGGACTTTAGGGTGGAACATCGCCCAGGAGTGGACCACGCCAATGCTGATGGTTTCTCCAGATATTTCCGCCTTAGTGAAGAGAACTCCCAAGGGATTGGGTAGCTCTCCCCACTTTCAGCTGGGGGGGACGCGTGTTAGACCTGCCAGCCCTTTGGCTGTCCCCTCATTTTTCTTCCTTTACCCTCTAATTTTCCTGTCCACTAGTTTTTCTTTTTTTTTGTGTGTTGACTTAGAGGCTTTGGGCGCCCCATTATCACTAATTGATAATGTGGCGCAAGGTGCTTCCCTAAAATGGAGGGAGAGAGAGAGCTCCTCCACAAAATGGTGGCCTAAACTGTCACCTCAGAACGTGGGCCATAGGCTGGCATGAGGAGTTCCAGAACATTCTGGACCATTCTGGACAGTTAGGGCCCAGGCTATATATAGAGGTGAGGGGCGACGGCCATTTTGTGTGAAGTGAGGTAGTCAGGAGTAAGGCACCTGAGTGGGGAGGTAGGTGCGCCAGAGGGGGGAACTGACTGTTCTTAGGGCCTGCTTCTTCCCCACCTCAGTTGACACTGCCCCCTACCTCGTGACCTAGCCCTGTTTTCAGCCTTTGACCCTGGGATCACCTCAACCCGCCACAAGACCTTCTCACAAGAACTTACCACAAGAACTTCCCGTAAGAACTTGTCACAGAACTGTTGGGGGATCAACTGGGTACCTGCGCCGGGCCATCTCTGCGCCCACTGATGTCATCTGGGCACCCTTCCTAGTTCTTTCTGCCACTGGCGTGTGGCCTGCCGTGACTCAACCTGCCTATTCTGAACTGGGACATCCCTGCGAGTGAAAGGGGGCGCTGGGCGCTGAGCGAATCGCCACCCCGAACTGCAGGCCACCCCTTTAATTTGAACCACCCCTGGCAGGACTGCCTAAAAGAATTACTCACCACCGTAGTCCTGGGCCGTGCCGCTTGCTCCCTGCCCTCCTTGGGGCCCGCGGGGAAGACCGGGGCCCCGCCGCTTCCCTCGCCGTCTGAGCGACGCGGCCCTCCGTGAGGAGGGGGTCACCGAAGTACCAGGAAGGCCGCGTAGGCCTGAAGCCAGCAGCTGGGGTCACCTGACGGGGGCGGACTTCCAAACGCGGGTCACGCAGCCTCGGCGGCTGCAGGTGCGCTTCAATCCCGGCTCTTGAGGAGGCCCTCGTCCCGGACGTCGCCGGGAGGCCTGGTAGGCTGACGGGCGGTGCTCCACGGAGAGCGAGCCCTTGCCGGTCGGCGAACCATCACCAGGGCCTTCGGGAGGCCAACGAGCAAGGTAACTTCCCCTGGAGAGGAGGGGGAGAGGCCCGGAGCTCGCCCCTCCCCCTGGGCAGATCCATCGAGGGTCTGCTGGGTTCCCTGCTGCCCGGAACGAGCTTTCCCCTACACTGGCCGACGGCCGCGGAAGCTTTGGCCAGGGAGAGGGCCTAACTGTAAGCCAACACCCTAAGTAGGTTTGGGGAAGAAAAAGGGGGAAGGGGGGGGCTGCATTTCGCCGGAGCTCGGCAGTCAGCCTCCTTCCGCCGTGACTCTCGAACCTCGGATCTCTGATCTAGGTTACTACCCTAGGTCAAGTCTCTGACTTAAGGCTGGGCTTAACGCAGGAATTTCAGGCCCTAATTAGCGCTGGGAAAATTTACCATGTCTAGCGCCTCAATGAATTAAATGATTAGCACTATGGATTTGGGCTAGGCTCTGATTTAACACTGTGAAGACTTGACATGGCTATAGTGCTCTGAGTCCTTGCCAGGTTTAGCGCTTCCAGGAAATACAATGTTTAGCGCTTCAGTGATAGGCAAGGTTTCATGCTAAGAAATTGCCAAGTTTAGCGCTTCCAGGAAATACAATGTTTAGCGCTTCAGTGCTAGACAAGGTTTCATGCTAAGACATTGCCAAGTTTAGCGCTTCCAGGAAATACAATGTTTAGCGCTTCAGTGACAGGCAAGCTTTCATGCTAAGACATTGCCGAGTTTAGCGCGTTTAAGAATTGCTATGTGCAGTGCCCTGCTTAGAATGTCATGATGAATGCTATGAAATGGCTAAGTGCAGCGCCTTGATGAATACCATGTTTTATAGTGCTATTGAAAGGCTATGTGCGGCGCTATGTTGAAATACTCGATCTGAAGCTCTAATAATTTGCTGGGTGCAGAGCATTGCATAACCACTGTGTTGATGCTCCCCAGGATTCCCAGGTGTCGCGCTTTGGTTCCATACCAGGCTTAAGGTATTCATGTGTTGCCAATCCGGTCATAATGAAATGCTATTGATCCTAATGTGTATAAGACAAACTGATTGAATTCATTGGAAAGAAAAGAACAATAACATGATAAAAGGAAAGATAAAGCTTTTCTAATTTTTCTGAATTCTTGGTGTAGTGTCATTTTCAGTGGTGGTCCGCTGGAGTGCTGAGGTGAGTGTGATGCAAGCGCGACATGTTACCTGGAATGAGGCCTTTCCACCTGAGCCAAGCTACCATAGGTCTTTAGGTCCAACAGGCAGCACAAGCACAGTGAGCAGTAATAAGAATGATTGGTGGCCTAAATTGAAGCATTAGTGCATGCAAACAAAAAACAGGATGCATTAAGAGAAAATAATATGCTAGTGATATGCTAGCTCTTTGCTTTAGCTTTTAGAAACAAAGTCACATTTTGAAAAGCTACAACCTTCCCATTGATTTTAACATTTCAATTTTTGTACATTCTTCTGTTTGTGAATGTAAGAACGTTTTTCTTAATTTATGTATTTGTTTTATGTATACTTGTTTCTGTAGTTTGTTTTGCATTTTTTCAAGATTCAAATCATAGCAATTGCTCAGTGTGAGGTCCCGGCTTCCTAAAGGTTATTCAGTAGGGATACACGGAGGTCAAATGGCCAGGAACTACTGTCCTAGAAAGAATGTTTTCACTGAAGGTAAAATGAAGCCAAGTAGATGATAGCATGGTGCTCACTTTATTTGGCAAGTCATGTCTCCTCTTTCTCCGACTTGCACTCCCCAAAACTTTAGGCTTAAATGGCCATACATCATGGCCACTGCCTCACATTATCACACAACCCCACCTACACCCAAACTTGATACAATTCTCCATACACCTTAGCAGTCATAAATCCACCAAAAGCCACCTTATCCATTCCCGGAATTAAATGCCAAACATGTCCCCAAACTCTCACATGGTAGCTCTAGTACATTTTCAGTTTTGTTCTGACTGTGGAATAACATAATCTGCCAATGACCACACTTACTCCTATAATCTTGGATTGCACGTCACTGTCATCACAGAGAGATCAACGGGTCGTCAAGACACTTTACTTCCTCCTGTTGACCACACTGAATGTGCCACCTTTGCTCATCACCTTGCAACGACGAAAATGTGGAGAAGTAAACATTCTTCTTGCAAACTCAACTATAAATCTGTCGTTGCCCACTTCAAAGCAACCATACTATCTGTTGCCCCCCTAACCACACCCCAGGCTCAACTGGCTCATTTTCTGAGACTGTTCTTCAATCACCAAAACTCACCACTTCCCTCATCCTACTTGAGGGTTTTAACCTGAACCTCAACAATTCAATACAACACACACTATTTTCACAACAACACTCTGATCACTTGCTCAGGAGCATAGACTCGACATCAACTCATAAGTTAAGAAACTTCCTGTGCATCATACTGGCATCCAATGCACTATTCCACTCCCTAACTATGAGTGACCATTTGTTATATGATTATCACCTTGTCATTCACAATCTGGTTAACATCTTTCCGGCTCTATCACTCCTATCACTCCTCAACACCAAACCTATCCCTAAGACCAAGCACTCCTATTTGTATCAAGCATTCCTCAGCCAAGTACGCAACAACATAGCCCCAATTATTCAAAATGCCATATCATTTAAAATATTCAACAGCATCAGGGAACATGCTTTTGACTTACACAAGCCTCTAAACATCTTCTCCCCCACAGCCTCACATCCACAACCCCAGAAAGCGCTCAGCATATGTAATTGAAAAACCAGAATGTGAACACTTCTATGCAAATGGTGCAAACACGTGGCCACTTCTTTTGAGACATTCAAACAAGCTCTGAGCACTAGATTCTCGGCCCTTGACAATGCTAAGCTGTTTTGCATTCGCAACGTTAATATCTCACTTCAAAACCATTCAAAAGGACTTGCATGCAGAAGTGTCCTCTCCTCTCCACACTTATTACACACATCAGTTTAATCTTTTCCTCAAAAACAACCAATATAAGAGAAACTTGCAAAGCTACTCATTGCTCAACCTTCACCCTCCTGCACCTCCTTCACCACTCCATCACAAGCTCACCCTCTGAACTCATTATCATAATCAGATCTTCAGATCTTTCGTATGCACCTCTGATCCATTTGTCCACAAAGTATTAAACCATGTGCTCTCACCTCTAGGTTCCTTCTTTTTCTAACCTCTCTATCCATCTATTTCCTTGCATCTGGTGTCCACCAACCGAGGTTCAAATCTGAAGCTCTCTTACCTCTTCCAAATAAACCCATTTCTGGTCATTTCTGAATGTTTATGCTTTTCTTACAAGATGGCTTCACTTGGCAGAGTTTACATTGGAGTCACTTGTCACAAAGCATCAGCAATCACACTTGCTATGAATACATATGCAATTAGGTATATCAGACAGTCCGAGAAAAACAGAAGGAGAAAGAACTGTAAAGAGATAATCAAATAAAAACGCTCAAGATTTTGTACTAAGGACATTTTAGAAAGCTCAACATGACAAGTGACAAATATTTACCATTATATTGTTGTACGAAAATATTGTAAAAACAACCAAACCCAATCTTTGGGGGTTTAGAAGGTGCCTATGGTGCCCCCATGTAAATCCCTGCCCCGTATTGCAGGCACCGTGAGGCGCAGGAATTTACACAAACCCCCATTTCTCTATGAGAGCTTGTGCTGCGGGAGGAAACTGCCCGCAGCACAAGTTCCGACCCATAGAGAAATGGGAGTTTGCAACCCCACCATGACTGGTCTCATCATAATACGGTGGTCGGAACCGGCGACCTACGGTCGGTCAGTCGGTTCCCACACCGATACGGTGTCAGGCAGACTTGAGTAGTCCCTTCTTTTGGAATTTTGTATCCTCCCATGAGGACTGCCCCTCTTACATGTGTCCTTACTGTTCAGGTAATTTATACTTAGAGAGAACTCATTTTTTAGTTGCCCTGCCTCTTTGCTTGTTAACTGTTCTGTATACCTGTGCAGTGAAACTTTGGTCACTTCATTTGCTTACTTGCCGTCCTTTATCTCCTGTCCCTCCCTCTCACCCCTCCCACAACACTGCACCAGGCCCCGACCACCCCTCCGAGGCCACTGCTGTTTTGCCCATTATCACAGTATGTTGAACCTGACAGCAGACTCAAACTGGGATCCCCAGTTCACCTGTCAGCAGGTTTCATCACTCTGCCATATCCTTTGCCTAGTTATGTTGCAGGGTGCAGTACCATATGTCACCCATAAGAGGTCTCAAGGGACACCTAGTGGCAGCCTGTGGGACTGCACCCTCACAACACTGCTTGTTTATGTTTGATCTTCGGTCAGTGAGGTGCCCCTGTCGTGAACTGTCGGGTGCGTATTATTATGCCAAACCAAGAATTATCTTTGGCTACAAGAATATTTAGGGACTTCTGTCAAGTTTGAAAATGATATGTAGTAACTGTGCATTTTCAGAATAGAAATTTCTTTTTTTAAGGAGACACTGTCTGCGGAGCTAGGAAGCTTTCATATTTGAACTTCAATGTAGACGCTTTAAAGTTGGGCAGTATATCTTCATACCACTTTGCACTGAACGTTGATACATGTTATCTTATTTAAACATGAAATGTGGTGTAATATTGTTCCATTTTCCCATCCTCAGGACAGCATTCAGGTCCCTATTTGATATTAATTGTCAAAGGTAATTCACATTTGATTTCAGATTACTAAGGTCGTTCCAGGCAGAAGAGGGTCCTCCCTGCGACAGACAGACGAGGAATGGCCTGATGTTTTACTTTACCATCCTTTTTTTAACTTGGTACTGTGATTGTGCTGCACTTTGGAGTGTAATTGGCCCTTGTTTTGTGCCAGTGTGTAGATTTTCCTCATTTGTCTATTTTTAGAATACAGAAGGATAATGTATGTCAATGTTTTCCATAGCTTTTTCGATTCGTGTTGGAAGAATGGAAAAAATCAGATAATAAATCAATAGGATTAGAACATATGTCAAATAAATCCGGTTTTCAAATCATTAAGATTTTTTTTTTTAAACAGCCATCTGATATTTGTGATTAAGTTTGCATCAGTCAATTGAATGTTCTATATATTTAGTAAGTGCTCTGAGAACATTGAAGTTATGTACCAATTATATTTTTTCACTGATAATTTGTATTTCATTTCCCTTTTGATAGACCCATGTTATATGCAGGGCAGAACAGTATCAACTCCCAGTAATGATGGCAACAATGCTATTTATCTTCTTTTCCTCAATTTTTCACAAGGCAGATGGGAGTGCTCCACCAGCTTCTCATGACAAGAGTGTGCTGAATCATAGTACTGGTGGCAAATATTTAGAATAATTTGCCCTGCATATTGTGATTAAATATTCATGCATGCACTGAAGACCCACCTCGGTAACCAGTTCATATACGTCATGTGAGGTTGGCGAGTCATGTTAGCTCTCTATAAGACACGATGTTCAGTCATGTCCGGTCATGTGACGTTAATGGTATCCCTAGATGTTTTTGTGGAAAGCTCTTTTTTTTTTTTTTGACATAGAGCAGTCCTACCTCAAACAAGCAGCAGAGCCCATTAAACAGAAAAGGTATCATCTCGAAGATTATGTGCTATAGATCAAGCAGTAACACGGCGTGCCACAAAAGGAAATAAATAGATTTTTTTTAAACCATTTGCAATGCAATAGGTGTTGCATCACTGAAAGTTTGAGCTATTGCAAATGATAATATATCACAGCAGTAGCCTGCGTAATGAAATAAAATCCACAAAGCAAGAATATGGTGCAGTACCACAGGCTCTTACTAGGTGTCCCTGTGGAGTTGTAAAGGGACCTCTATTAGCCACATAAGGTACTGCACCCTTACTTATGCTACTGCAGGGATATTTTTTAACAAAAATAAATAAAATCTAACAAGCATTATTATTTGCGGCGCCTGTAGGTCAAACATTCAGTAATGCAACACCTATTGCATTGCACATGCTTGTTAAACTAGTGCCTATCAGGAGCTGAATAAAAGTTGTGCTCTTTTCAGTGTTTGCACAGCCAGGTATCACTAGGGCCAACTTGGTGGGAGTTACCCATGTAAATAATGGAACTATAGTTAATACGGACCACATCATATTTGTCTGTGTTATTCATCATTGTTTTTCACCTAAATTTACCTCAGATGCAAATAACACCCACACTGCGGCACAAATGTTATTCGTGATGGGAGGGTTTTGCGCCATCTTTTTACATTCGGGCATACATGAGTAAATGAGCCTGTTTATGCCCCGGTGGTTCATAGGACTCTCTGCTGATCTTTGAAGAGCGCATGGAGCAGATTTCTTTGGGTGTGTGTATTGATGAATTATAAACCCAATGTGAAGTTCCTTATTCCCTCTGATCTGAGGGGTCTGCCTCTGTCATAATGGTCACCTTGCTCCCAGATCCACCACAAGGCTTTTTGCACCACAAATTTGGGAATTGTGTTTGTTTTATATCTGCACTAGATGTGCATGTCACCTTTTGCTACTTTGGTGAATTATAAGGCAACACCCATTTTGGACAAACATCTATCTGGTGACAGTGGAATGAGGTGTGAGAGGCCTTTCATATGACAATAGTGAATGATACTTTCAAGACAGTGTTGGCTGCATATAAAAGGATTGCATAAAATTAGAGAATGTTTGTTTAGGAGAAGGGCCTAAAAAAAGTGGACTAACTGAATGTTGATGCCAATAAATGTACGCCTAATCGCCATATTTTCAGTTCAAAAACTGTGTTTTTCTGCCACCATTCGAACTACTCATGTAGAGAAGTAAAGCTTTCCACCTCTGATACATGCATTGTAACCGTGGCTACAAGGGTAAATAAACTTTCAAAGATCTGCCTTGGAAAGAAGGAGAAAAGAGTAGCATTCGCTTCTGTGGCTTCTATATGCCCTCGTAAAGGGGCATGGTTTCCTTATTTTTGTAGCCACGTAGGAGATGAGAATGAATGAACCCTTCCTAATCACTATGATAAGGTATCTGTGTGGAAGCAGGGTGAGGCACATGGACTGGTTTCTGATGGAAGATGCCGAAGGGCTGAACTCCGATTGCTGACCCAATGACACCTTAAAGTTTGTGGGTAAACTATGAATGGCTTGGTATAATGAAACTTTATGAACTGATATAATCATTTAGGTTAATTCGCTAAAATCATTATAGCTAAATTAGATGGGAAATAGACTAATGGGGTACAGATGTGTAATGAAGTATGATTTGGTCTTTCTTAAGTTTTGGCCAAATTTGCCTACTAGATAATGAGTTGTGTATAAAAATCATGTTCAGCCTGATAGACTTTTTATGTAGCCAATTAATGCATAATACATAATCATATTATTGTCAAATGCTAAACCATATGTGTGCGTATTTGTTCAGACTAGAATGGCGGGCTCTGCTTTATCATCACCTGCAGATAAGAGGTTCTTAAACAGGATTTTCTGAGTCCTAACACCATTTCTATCTAATAGAACACAGATTGCTAGCGGAGCAGTGAGCGACATCTCCTAGTTCACTTTTTCTCCCAAAAAATGTGTTTCCTTTTGAAGCTATATGGATCCACTCGGTGTAAGCCTATTAATATTCAGGTGAACACAAAATTGAGGCTTTGTGCACAGCAAATGTACTTTGCGGTGAAACAAATGTGATATATCATTGCACTGTACTACATTTTCCTAACTCCACTGTATTTGTGGCATTGTTCATACTTCATCCCAACACCTGTTAGAATGAAGTCCTACTATATTGCTTTCTACCACACTCTCAATGTTGGCTGCTCCTCCTGCATTCTTTAATATTGCCATTAAATTATTTTCCTCTAGGTGCTGTAAGGGAATTTTACACTAGTATGTTCAATCTATGTTTTGCAATGCCGACAGGTGACATTCATTCTCAAGGCAGCACTGAAGCCCTATTCTTTTACTTGAAATTGTCATGAAAGGTTCACCACAAAAGGCTTTGCAAAAAAGTCGTCACACAAACATATGAATGTCAAACGGCAAGGCTTCTACAAGGATTAAAGCTCAGATGCTACTTTCTCTTTGTGGTAGTGTTCAGGATTATCTACTATAAGGGAACTACAGACTGTTTGGATCCTGATAAATTTTGAGAACTTCTTGGCCATTTAATAGATTGTGGCAATGGTACAAGAAATCATGTTTACTGATATCTGTGCTCCAAGTTGCCCCAAACCTCTGATATGTGTTTTCCTATCTAGCTTCACCTTGCTGGACCTGTTTCTCCTTTTAAGAAAAAGTGTTGAACAATGCATCCAGAGAGGGATTGTAAGCCATCTCTTGATGTCTTGTATTCAGCAGCACCTGCCATTCCAATAGCGTTGCTTTCAGAGACCCTCCGTTGCAATATGTATTATTTTACAGGCACTAATACACTTTTCAATGCTTCTATGATTTCAGCCACTTATTCTCTACTCATTCACCCCTTAAAATGGCCTTCTTTGGGATGTGCATGGATAAATGTACGTGAGAAAGGACATTTTGTTTGCTACGTTTTTTTGCGCTGAAGGCTTTCAGTAGAATTTGCATTCACCATAGCACTTAAAACAGCCTTGAGTTCTGACACACCGATAGTCACAGAATCATAACATTTAAATATACACAGAATAATTTCATGGACTGTCAAGATCATGCACTGCAAAGACAACAAGATGATGGACAGTGCTGAAACTTTTCAAACACTCACCTCTCGTCAAGAGATCTGGGTTAACTCCATTGTTCTTTTGCTCACCATGCACTGCAAAGACAAGATGATGGACAGAGTGCTGAAACGTTTCACACACTCACCTCTCGTCAAGAGATCTGGGTTAACTCCATTGTTCTTTTGCTCACCATGCCACCCCAGTTTGGACCCAGCCATATGCATATCAGTCTTGACCCTGCTTCTCATTGGAACACTCCAGCCGAACTGTCAGGCCTGGTCCGAACTGTACAGCTGGACAAGAAACAATAACCCATATTATTGCATTTTGGCTAGCAACTCAGTACTGTTCAGGCTATGTAGACTCACAAAATGTAACGTCTGCTATTGCTGGACACCATCCTACACTATCACCAAAGAAAGGGTACACTTTACTGCACACCTTGTGGGAGTATTTTCTGAAAATAAAGTGTTTGCATTTTTCTTCTGAAGTCCTTTTGGCGATTCTAACTTTTATGGAAACGTACACATGTTTAGCATCCCTACACGTAGTAGCCTTAGGGAGTACTTCAAAAAACTGATGCAACATTGTGCAAAACGTTTATGTGTTTAGAGGGGTCAAGAGTAATGAACGCTTTGAACCTATTATGGAAGTAGGCCCTCATTTTCAGTGAAGCCTCATCTGATGCCCAAAGAGTACCATGAGATCGTTGATTGGAGCAAATCAACAACATAAAGCTTTTGTATCACCCCAAACAACTGGTATAATACTAATATACTGGCTGGATGAATGACACAAAGGATAGAGATGCTGATGCTTAGAGAAACAGACTTGTAAAAGGAGTCAACTTCTCATCAGCAGCAAGCTCTTAAATAGGTCAATGGAATAAACACCAGTCCAGCCTCACACTGTGGAATTACGCACCAGTGTGATCCAGCGGCGTACCAGTAACAGATACTCCAATACCATAGACTCACCTGGGCCCATAAACACACATACACACAGCCTGGTAAAAACCGCTGGAATCAAAGTTTATGTTTACTGAAACTCAAGATTAGTTATCTCTTAGTCTCAACTAATCTTTCACTGATCAAAATGTTCTTTCCTCTGGTCGATGGACCATTAGTTGAACTAGTTGATGGTGAAATGACATGAATTAATCCTCTATCATCAAAATAAAATGACCACAGACTTGGGAAAGATTTTAAATCTTTCTCTAAATTATTCTCATGTGAACCACTATCAAAGTACAGTACATTCGTCGTCACTCATAGGAGAGAAGTTTCAGTTAATCAATCATCTAACACATACTTAGTACTTTTACAATGACTTATGCTCAGAAAGGAGAGGACAGAGAGAAAAGGCCATCTGCACATTCACGAAAATAATATTTACCTAGGATGGTGTGAAAACCAACCCCCTGGCCAAAGGGCTGGGAAGGGGCCCCTGGGAAAGACCAGGCGACAAAGGCTTCAGGACAGGATTCAGGACAAGATAAATGACCTCTCTAGCACCAACGCTTGCGTAGCACCCCTCTCTGACACTCTCTTCCTCCTCGAGATTTTTCCGCGATCTTCTTCTAAATTAATTAATTTAAGATAGATGGTTCTGCATTCAATTCTTTATCCGCATCTCTCATTACTCCGACAACCTCCCGAGCTCTGCAGCATTCAGCAAATCTCCGTCTGACTAACTAACTAAGACTACCTCAATTATACCCATCGATATTCATGTACCACCCATTAATGTTTCAATATCGTAAAAATACTAATTCTGATTGGACAGGCAAGGGGGGAAGATCATTACACCATGCTTATGTGTCATCTTAGTCTATCAACTCATTGTTCATAAATCCAACACCTTAATTTTTATTCAAAGCTTTACTTCCCACCCGTATTCACATCTTACTAGAAACATTTGTTTTAATTTGTCTTGAACATCCATTCATCCAGAAGTCTTGAGTGCTTGTTCCCAGGGTATGTAACTTTTGTGTCCTTGGATCGTATTCAAGAGTATCGTTACTCTTCTGGCACACTTTCAACAGGCATGAGCGGAGGTCACATGTCTAACTAACTCTGGAAACACACGACTGGGGCGACTCTTGAACTTTGTGTATTGCCACCAACTGCGTTGTTCCCTTTACCTGGTTCTGGTGCTGGTGCAGACTGCTCAACCTTCCCGCCGCCGCCGCAGTTACACTCCCTTGCGGCCGCAGAGTGCAGGACCACAGCCCTCAGGAGCCCTAGCGGCGGAAGTCCGCTTTCGTAATCACCGCGCACGGAGGCGCATAAATTTGAACTGAGCCCCGGCAGAGCGGGCGACTCTTGAACTTTGTGTATTGCCACCAACTGGAAACACACGAGAGGCCCAAATGCACCCTAATAAGAAAGTCAGAAAGACAAATGTTCTTTTCAAAATTTAATGATTTCACTGTATACCACCCATATGTACTCTAACCCCCTTTATTTATTAATACTTCCCCGCATTAGCATTTAGTAAAATAGCTTGTTTAGTTTCAGCAAAGCAGATGCCATGCATGTGAGCTTTCAAGCCAGCATATTAGTATCTTCTGCTCATGTGCAAGAATTTCCCTCCACGCGACAGCTCGTCATACAACGTAGATGCAGTTGACCCATGCGCAATAAAGATTTCCCATTAGCAGCCATTTTAGAACTTCACTTGAGTTACTTACGTTAGTAAACACATAAGCAAGCTTCTCTGACCCTTAATTTTATGTGGTGCGTATTAGTTTTACACAATACATAATTAATACAATGTTAGGGAGTTAAATGAGAAGATTGCCTCTGAGCAAGTCTCTTTTCTACGAGCCCTTGCTCCATCAAGTGCTTCCAATAAAGACTGCTCCAAGCTTTTGAGGTCTTAACTACAAGCATCCCTGAAGAGGTAGCCCCACCAGCACCGACACATGTGTTGTTCATGAAACACAGCCAAGTTCCTTAATAAAACAATGTCCCACAGAAGGTGGAATCCCAACATGCTCCGGAATACTCTGAGCTATGGTGTAACTTGGATGAACAAGATGCAAAATCAAAGTCTTTCAATGTTAGAAACCAAACAAGTGTCTTCAAGTATAATTAAGGGAAAATACTTCCCTGGGTATGAATTCATATGTAAATATTGGACACCATGTTGTGGAAAAAAGGGAAATAACACGGTTTGCTTCTTGAGTGACTGCGTCTTCCAAAACCCAAGGTGTGAAAGTGGTTCTTCTGTAAATTGGATGAGTTACTTTTTCACAATTTGCTGATCCTCTGAGTAACACATACCTTAGAGACGTCAGCAATGTCTGGCTATTACATTTACATTAGGCACAATGGACAATATTTAAGATGAAACATTTCGGTCAATTTATTAAAGACAAGGCAACTGTTATTATTATATTTAAATTTTTTATTCATATAATATCTTTAAGTGTTTGGAACTTCTAATGAAAAGAAAAACAACTATGATATTATAGCATACTGTTAGAGTTTTGCAGGATTCACTGTTTTCCAGGGTTATCTCAGTTTCTGCATAACAGGCAATTTAAATGTGTAATCTGCTGCCAATAATTAGGACAATGATTCATTCCTGTAACTAAGTCTATAATAATACTATCTACTTAAGAGTGTGTGCTCCAAGCGTATCACTTATTACTTGATTATATGTAATTGCTTGGTTTGTTCCATTATCAGATTGTTTCTGTGACAATCGGACCGCAGGATACATAAAAAAAACTATGGGCCAGATTTAACACGTATTCACGCAGCGCTGTGCAGCAGCTGCAAATGCTGTACTGCGTTGCGTGAAAAGGAGAGAGGAGGACAGCACCATATTTACAGAAATATGGATCTCTCCTCCCCTTTCCCTAGCGCCGGCGCTGAAATCAAATGCTGTGCGCCACGGAGACACCTTTGTGCCACAGTCCGGGAGTCTAACAAACATTTTGTACTGGAAGGGTAGTACAAAATACCATGCTTAGACTCACTTTAACCCTTTCCCCTCTTTGTATGTGTGCTGAACAGTGCAGCACACGCACAAAATCGGAAAAAAGGAGAGAAATGAAAGCATTTCTCCTTCCTTGCACCTACTTTTAAAGGGTGCATTTTTCTGATGCTAAACCCTGACTTCTTTATTAAGTAAATAGGGTTTAGTGTTAGAAACCTTGGGTAGTTGCATTGGAATGCCCATGCACCACCCATGATATGCCCCCTTTACGCTAATTAATGTGAAGTTTAGTGCTGGAAAGTAAATTGCAAAAATAAGATTTTGTGCCGATTTGCATCACTTTTGGAACGCAAACACGACATACAATTTTAGTAAATCCCCCCTCAAATGTCAAATCTGGAATTGTTTTGTAGTTTGACTGTTCTTTTTTGCAGGTGCTTTTTGGGATTAAATCTTTTTTATCAACATCAACAACAATCTTTGTTTTTCACAGCATTCCGCCTACAACCCAGAATGGGCCAGCCGCGTAATTATGCAAAGTGTCAATAGCCGGGGAAGTACAGTATGTCGCCTACAACTCCTTCGGGCCAGCCGCCTTCATGCTGCTCCTTCAAATACCAATGGCGTGTAGCAGTGGACCATCATGAAAGCTGTTTTTCAAGTACAAAGAACACTAAGAAACGACAGATGTGAACATTAAACATGGAAACCACCCCATCCCCCTACTCTCCTCCCCATATCCTTCCAAGCAATAGCTTGTTAGGGAAGTGTATGGGTTTTAATTGCACAGTCTACTGGGTCGCTGATATTAGTCAGTGACCCCTCTGTTCCTTCGCTGCCTGGGGGATCTGGGAGCAATCTTAAAATGCACAGGTATGTCAGGCAAATCAATTCCCTGAATTCCGTAGAAAGAATTGAGATAAATGGGGCCCATATTTTGGCACACGCAGAGCTATCAGTTACAGCAGCCATAGACAGTCACTCCATACCGAGTAGGAACCACAGCTGATGCAGCCACTGTCTGTGGTCAGGGCTCTATCAGTTCCCCAGGAGGCCAGAATCACATAGGGTGCTGGGTTTAGAGCAAGGGCTATCTGTTTCCCTCAGGTGCAGCGCAGTAGAAATGTCAGCGCGTTGGGGAGCCCTAGGATTGTGTAGGCTGGGAATCGGGGGATCATGGTATTAGAAGCGTTGTCAAAGTCATCTAGAATGTGCTTTGGGCAGTGCTAGGAAAGCGGGAGCAGTGTCTCTGGGCTGCCACAGCCGTGCCAGCAGTCCCCAGTGCACTGATCGTTCCACTTTTGGATGCAGGTAGGAGTGTAGTACCAGTAAGAGATGACCTTGTTTGTGGTTTCTGTGTGCCCCTCAGTGTGCGACGTGTGGTGGGTTCTGTAATAGATGTCCTCCCATTCATTGTCCAACAGGGTTCTGCCTAGTTCCTTTTCACACCGGATTTGCCCAGGAGTTCTGTGGTGCCTGGCTGTCTTAGTCAGGCAGAGATATATCTCTGTGATTAGCTTTTTATCATCTGCTTTGAGTAACAGCCATTTTTCAAATAGAGTCAGCGGCTGGCCAGCCCTGGTACAAATTTCGAGCCTAAGCAGCCAAATCAGTAATTGTGTGTGAGGTAATCAGTCATTCTCTAACAGGGAATAGTCAGCTTTGAGTTGGTCAAATGCGATTAGACCTTCCTGATCGAAAAATCATCCCATGTGTTTACATTCACCTTCAATCCAGCGTCTCAAATTACCGAACATCATGCCTGGCGGGAAGTCTGAATTTGCAAATAGGGGCATCATGGGTGATGGAAACTAGGTGAGTCCCACAGTGGTCGCTACCTTATCCCAAACTTCAAGAGACGGATTTGGCACAGGTGAGGAGTAGAGGCCCCAGGCCCTACGGTGTCGGGGCAGCCATACGGCTCTCCATATATGGGAGTCAGCCACCGTTTGGTCCATAAAAACCAATTGGTTCTCGGTAAGCGGATGGTTACTCTCCACTAGATACCGTAGTTGGGCTGCTTGGTAGTAGACCAAAAGTATGGGTACCACCAAGTCTCCGTCCTATTTCGCACGCTGCAAGAGTTGTCTCTGCAGCCTCTGCTTTTTTACCTCCGCACTTGAAGATACCAATGTCTTTTTGGAGTGTGCGAATCATACCGGGTGGCGGGATTAGGGGGTGCATCTGAAAAACATAGAGAATGCGGGGCAGATTATTCATTTTCATAACTGCGCGGCCGAGCCACAAGAGTGGTAATTGTTGCCAATGCGCTAGATCTTTGCAGATTTGGGCATTCAGAGATAAGTATTTTGTTGCAGCGGTTTTAATAGGGCTGCCCCCCAAAGCAAGACCAAGATGGCGGAGGCCCTCGGTGACCCATTTGACGTCAAATTGTGACTGCTGAGTACGCTCAGTATCGGGGGCTATGCTAAGGCTTGAGATTTGGGATTTTTGCATGTTCACTCAGAAGCCCGAGATCGCCCAGAAGTCTCGTGCCTCTGTAATAATCACAGGGAGAGAGGGCAACAGCTACCTGTTCGAAAGAATGACATCTTCTGCATATACGCTAATCAGGTGTTGGTCGGTGCCAAATTGAATGCCCACCACCTTAGGATTGTCCCTCTGTCTCTGTGCTAAAGGCTCCATATAGAACGCAAAAAGAAGCGGTAGAGTGAGCACCCCATTGGATAGAGAACCCACTCACCCTGCTACCATTCACTCTAACCGCTGCACGGGGAGCGCTGTAGATGCTCCGTATCAATCGGCCGAAACGGTTGCCGATGCCAAACCGTTTGAGAGTCTCGAAGAGGTAAGGCCAGTGTACTGGGTCAAATGCCTTTTCTGCGTTGATTATACTAGGAAGGCCTCTTCGTGTGACCGGTGTACTTTATCTGTTAGATGGCAAATGCACTTTGTATTATCACTGCACTGGTGGGAGGGAATACACCTAGGTTGGTCCAGGTCAATCAGTCCCGGCATAAGGGGGTTAAGGCGATGGACTTGGACACATAGCTTTGCAACATTGTTTAATAGCGAGATGAGTTGATATGAGCCACACTGCTTTCAGTCTTTCCCTTGCTTAGGTATGACTGACATAGAGGCCTCCAGCATAGATTCCATTAGAGAGTCTGTGTGGGCAAAGGAATTAAAAAGTCATGTAAGTAGCGGGGTGGTTTCCGAACAAAAGGTCTTATAAAATGCTGCACTGAACCCATTCGGGTCAGGTGATTTTAGAGGCTTCAGTCGAGTGATCACTGAGATCACTTCTTCCACGTAGATGGGTTTATCTAGGGCTTTGGTTTCTGCTAAAGGGAGAGGTGTGATAGCTGCGCCACCAAGGTATGCCTGGTAGTCTGCGTATGTGCTGCTTTCCATGGAGTAGAGTTTTGCGTAATAGGCCTGGAATGTAGTAGCGAGGCTGTCGGAGTCTTTCACCTCTGTCCCGAGTTCCGACTGGACAGACTTTACTGAATTTGCATATTGTTTGTTACAAAGCCCGTGCACAAGCAAGTGGCCCCCCCTTGTTGCCCCCTAAATAAAATGTATGTTTGAGGCGTAGCATAGCATATTCTACCCTGTCCAGGTCAAGGTGCTTCATTTGAAGACGCTCTTTCCCCAACTCTCTCCTGACCCAGGGCGTGCCAGTACGCTTGTAAATGGTTACTAATTCTAGGACCTTCTTCTCCAGTGCTTCCCTCTTGTCTGGTCGTACTCTATTCTTGTTTGCTGCTCGTGCAGTTACTTCTCCCAGGGCTGCCGGTTTCAGGGCTTCCCAAACCGAAGAGAGTGCAGTGGAGCATGTGTCACTAAGAGTCAGGTATTCCTGTAAGGTTTTTCAGAGCGCAAGGACTGTAGCTAGAGAGTGTAACATCATCTCGCGGAGATGCCAGTACGATGTCTGTGTGGAGTAGGGGTTAAAGTAACGTGTGCATAATCAAACAGTGTGCGGAGTTCAATAGTGGAAGTTGTCACTCAATCCCATGCAGATGGGGTGGCCAAGAAATTATCAAGTCGAGCATATGTCTTATGGGGCACCTAGTAAAAAGTATAGTCTCTCTCACCAGGGAATTGAGAGCATCACACATCCCGTAGTTTTAACTGATCTATGTCCCGAATAGTCCGGCACCACATCTATCACAATATTGAAGTCTCCCCAACAATTACAGCTGCATCTGAGGAATGGAATACGCTGGTGGGGGAGTCAGTTAGAAAGGATTCTTGGCGCTCGTTCGGGGCATAGATGGGTGCCAGTGTGAGATGGAACGTGCCCATCTGTAAGCGAAGGGCAAAAAGACGTCCCTTGATCTCCGCTACTGGTCCCAGGACCGACCCAGGAAAGCGTTTATAGAAGAGATTGGCCACCCCACCTCTTTTCCCCATTCTTGAAAACCAGAATAGCTGTGGGAATCATTTGGATTCCATTCTATGTATGTCTTGGGGAGAATGTGTGTTTCTTGTTCCAGACATATGTCCTCCTAGGAGTTTTCAAACAAGGAGAGGACAGCCGACCTCTTTGTGGTGCTATTAAGGCCTTGAAAATTGAGGCTGACTACCTTAATCTCCAGAGTGAGAGGAAGAGGAAAGCCTGCTAGGGACCATGCATCTAGTCTGCCATGGGTGCAGAGAGGCCTGCGGGATACCAGTCAACAGAGTGTGGCCATGAGTATTCCTTCGGTTGTGATCTGGTGCGTGAGAAGGCGCGTTGGAAGAAGATTTCCTAAAATAACCCCAAGCCAAAACAATACGAAAAAAAGAACATGCATTTGGACACAATAAAGTGGGATAAAGTCCATTGAGATGGAAAACAAGAAAGGAGAGGAGCCGACCACGGCTGTGTGTGTCATCTGTTGGGGAGAGGTCTCTCCATGCCCATCCCCACCCTCCAAGTACTATCCACCCTAGTGAAGAATCTCAGCAATACCTCAGGAGGAAGGGTCAGCTTTGTCTATTCATTCACCGGAGAGGGAGCGAAGGACCATCGACCTTTCCTTGGCAATAGTGTCAGGGTCTGGGCAATGGTTTTCTGGCTGGGATTTGTGGAGTGCCCTGTGGCGGTTTCTGCCATGTGATCGGTCGCATGTGGAGGGGGGGTGGGAGTCTTGCTCCTTAAGCTCCAGATTCAGGACCCTGCATGCCTCAGCCAGGGAATGTACCTGGTAGAGTGTCCCCATGAGTATGAAGTACCTGTCTGTCTCAGATGGCTAGTGACTGGGTGGAAGTCCCTTCGTTTCTGTAGGGGGAAAGCTGCAAGATCCTGAAAAAGTTGCAGGGAGTGACTTCAGAATTGCAGTCTCTGGGCGTCTCGTGCATTCTGGAGAATTCCCTCCTTGGTTTTAAAGTCATGCACGCAGACCAAGATATCAGCTGGGGGCCACGTTGCTTCGCGGGAGGACCCACAAGGTAGGAACGATCAAGTTTGGTTTTGCTTGCAATTGTATTGCCCAGGTCTGTGTGAAACAAGGCATGCACGTATTCCTCCTAGTCTGAGCCCTGTGATGCTGTCATAACCCCCTCTAATGTAAATATTATTTCTTCTGGACCTGTTTTCTAGGTCTTCGCAGTGGGCTTGTACTGCAATCTGTTGGACCTGAAGACGTAGTATTTCTTGCTTCTGAGTCTCTATTTCTTCATCCCGCATTGTATTACCCTCTTCCAGGGGTGCCTCTCTCTCTCCAACCTCGTTGATGTCCCGTCAGGCTTCCCTCAGCTCGAGGGCCAGGTCCTTCTTGACAGTTTGCAGGTCTTCACAGAGGGAGGCAAAGAGCGATTCGAGGAACTCGTGGGTCACCGGGCTTTCAGGGTTGTAACTTATACTGGCCGACTTCGGATCTCCCATACCTGTTCTCTCACCAGGAGTTTCACCGGAGGTCTTAAGGAGCATGTCCTGGATGTGGCTGTCTTTTTAAGTCTTAGCTGAGGCCATGCAGCTCTTGATAGAACCTCCCAGGCCCGGGGCCTATCGCCACTGGGCAGAAATGTCTGGTGCAGTTGCAGGTGGGTAGGTATATTTGTGCGAACACTCACCCTGCTATTTTGTTGCAGTTGCAGCAGAGATGGAAAATCAGAGGCAACCCGGAGGGTGCTGTGTCTGGCATCTGTGGCTGTTAGTAGATCACTGGACCGGTCCAGATGTTCCACAAATGTCGAAGCGCTCAATGGGGGCTCGATAGGCAGGTCTCCAGTCCAGACCCGGCCTCTTGGCCCCACTGTGTTCTCAAATGGTGATGGGGGCTCTCGCCTTGCATTTTGTGGGGCTGCCATCTCTTCGAGTGTACACTGTGGCCTAGGCACCACTCCCACGAAGCTGTGAGAAGGGGGGAATCGCCGCAGTGAGGACAGCCAAGGCAAAGGGCGCAGTCTCGGGCCTCACACCAACCAGGCTCCACCTCGAGGAGTAGCTCCCAGTGATCCAGGCTCCTTGTATACGGTGTGAGTAAGGCCCCTAGGCACTAGTCGCCACTAAGGCTCTCCCGTGTTGGAGGAGTGCCGGTGGGTAAAAGGGGGAGAGACTGCAGCCACTCTCCTACCTGAGCTGGCTCACTGGTTCTCAAGTTGCCAGGACCACAGGTACTATTTCAGGCCCACCTCCGACTTCTGATTTGTGTTTGGGGGCTCCAGCACCCTCGCCGATAAGAAAAACAATAGACCCTTACTGGAGCCCCGGTGTCACTTAGGCCTCCACTTCACTCTTTGCATCTCACCTCACGGGGTCCTCCTGTAGAAGATCTTAGGTACCACTCCGGAGTCGCAGAGTGAACCCGGGGCCGACCACACTGGAGAACTGGCCCGCTCCACCCAGTCTGCCACATATGGCTGTGGCACTCTTAGTGGTGTGGTCAGTCCACTACCCGGGGAAGGTGCAGCAACCTCCAGTTGATTCACGCGGGAGGCCCTTCCGCCACGGGACTCCCGCTACAGTCCCCGCAGCATCACCTCCGCCGTCAGCCTGGCCGTCTCTTCTACTGGCATCGGGCCCAGGTGGGTGCAGTTAGGCCCAGCGGAGGTTGCCACAGCTCCACAGTGGTACGGCCGTGGCCCGCACCAATCCCGGAGCAGTGATAGGCAGCGGCCGCACCACTGTCTCGGCCTGGACCAGCTTCTTCGCCCCTTGGGCTCTGCCCCAGCTCCTTCGCCCCTCAGGATGTTCCTCATCTCCAGGCAGTTTCTACCCACTCTCTGGAGGTGAGCAAGCGGTGGATGGGGCTCTGTCGGGGTGCTACTGGCTGGCCGCTTTGGAGTAAGTGTGACTACAGACCGACCCAACCCCGGTAGGATCCATGGGGCAATAACTTCATACCTCAGATAAAATCGTATTTCCTTTCAGACAACATTGTAAGCACGAAACCGTAAGTTTGCGGTAATAACTGCCACAGGAGTGGGTGCACATTAGCGTGTTCACACCAAAGTGACAGTATCGGTCCTGAAGAAAGCCGTGCTACGTTGCATCTAGAGGCTGAAACATGTAGACCGGCGACCCTTCACTGTTTTTAGGTAGGGATGTCACTTGTCATTTAATACTAGTGGGACATCCTCATTGTAGTTTTAACTTTACCTTACTTTTCCAACATTAAAAAATCTTTAGGTCAAGTAAAGGTAATTTTAACTAGCACTATCTCACTCTGCAGCACCCGAAAAATACCCGCTCCGCTGTAAACAGGCGTTGTAGCACACCCGAGTGGCATTCGGCAGCTCGGGTGGGAACCCCATGATGAAGCATGTCACCTACTAGGTTGGTGAGTGAGGGTTCTTTTAAAAGCAAGTACTACTCCTTCTGCTTTATGCACATATAATTGATTCGGAATTACTCTTTTGTTGTTTATATAGGTTTATTACAAGGGGACCGGGAGTGATTCCGTTTGAATACCCTTTCTCTCTTGGAGTTTAAGCAACATGTGCTTCCCTTTCTCATCGTTATGTGAAGGCAAGCACTCAGTAATAGAACAAGAAGCTTGTTTTACTGGTACGGCTGCAGTATTTATTGCCATTTACATGTAGGGCATGGTTTGAAATTCAAGAGGATCATAAACGCTCCACGAAGGAAAGGGCCTTTTGCCAGAACACCAAACAGATTTCTAGTCTGTGCGAGTTCCATTTACAGGCAACCATGATGCTGGTGTTTTTAAAATAACAGCGAAGTTCTGATTTTGGTTACATTGGAACCACAAAGGCAGAGATGAAAAACACGAATGTGCTGTTGCACTAGTGTTTCACATCACATAATGCATGGTGCAAAAACTGATTTACAGAGTGTTAGAAGGTGGTTCTGACCATCTGAGCCGCCCAGGTTCTTCACTTTTTGAACACCTAATTGTTGAGTTTTTACTATGGGAGAGCCTGATAAGTTGGGACTCACCCACAGTGAACTCATGATGAAAGAGACTTCATGTGGATTTTACCGGTGTCCCCCTGGAGAGATTAGGACAATGTGCTGCAGCCGGAGTAAGGGGCACCAGGCTGGTTACATGCAGACACGTGTGTACATGCATGTGCACAAGTGTAAGGGCTGAGCAGGTGAGATTCCTGGCATGCGCAGCCCAGGAGCAGCTACAAATTGAGTGGTGTGGCAAGAATTCTGCAGAGCTGGGTGTTGACATGGAATAGGCTTTATACAATGGGAAGAAACATGTAAGGGAAAGTCAGTGTGCTTTACTGTTTTCACTGAAAGACCACATCATTATTCTCCTACGAAGATGGGGACCACATGGGATAGTTTTACTTCCCTAGGGCCTACAAATTCCAGACACGCACTAAAGTCCACTGTAACTTAGGTGAGAAGAAGTATTAGTCACACCCATCATGCCCTCTGTGGCAAAAGACGTCTTCTACAGAATCATCACAGGGGGAGTATAATGTGGCAGGACATCTGAAGTCAGTGGCTGCACCCTCTCCACATGCAGGTAAGCAGTGAATAGAAAAAGACCAAGGGGCTGATTTACAAGCCCCTTGCGCCATCAGTGCGTCACTTTTTGCGATTCACCGGCAGCGCATTTTACTGGCCCATATTTAAAAGGACAGGAAAAGCCACACTGCATGGCTTTTCCTGTCCATGTAAATCAGGCCCTTTTACATGCAGCACTTTGCGTGAAAGGGGCGTTCAATGAGTATTGCTGTGGGTGTTCCCACGCAACACCCATGGAACCTGACACATTTCCAGATTTATGAGAAATTGTAAACCTGGAAATGCGTCTGAATGCTGTGCCTCCCCAGAGGAGGTGTAAGGAGGCGCAACGAGGAGAAATGTATTCATTTCTCCTCGTTTTTTTCCTCTTTCTATGCGTGCTGCCCTGGTGATTGTTTCTGTACAGGAAGGTGTCCCTTCCTGAACATAAACGATCATTTAAAAAATTAAGTTTTGCAAGTTCTAGCAGAGGCCACCCGAAGGAGCCTCATGGGCCGGCGCCATAACGGCTGCCGGGGACCCAGAAAAACCAGTTTGGGCTGTTTCAGTGTACCCAACAAATAGAGGGGGAGTCTATCACTGCCTTGGAAAGAGGCGAGCGCCAACGGTGGCGCAAAAATACCTGGCCAATAGGTGGCGGATGATGTTTTGAACCCCCCTAAAGGGGGGGCACAGCCGCATGCCAGGTGGGGACTATGTGGGGCTATAACACACTATCATCCCAGCACAGGTCACGTTTGGAAGCTCGAGGCAGTGTGCTGAACAACTTTCGAGAATCACACTGAGTAACATTATTGTCGCAGTGCTAGATAGCAGGTGAGGCGATTAAGAAGGGATACATTTGTTGGCAAGAGGCACACCGGCAGGGCGGTGTGCAGGAGGAAGGCCATTCACCTTGGGATGCCTATGGCAGGGTGAGTAGGCCAGAAGGGGGGAGCAATCAGAGACGGCATTCGCAGCCCAGACCCGTCGAATAGCAGGCCACAAAATGGACAAACAAGGTAGAGGGTTGGGGCCTAACTCCAGGGACAGGCTACCCCCCCCCCCCCCACAATCAGTGTGAAAACCAACAGAGACCTTTATGACCCCATAAAAAGGCATGTATGATGGCCTGAACAAACTATGAGGTGTCACAAGTAAGGTAGACAGATAACAGAATGTGTTTGTGATCTGTCAGAAATGATTTATGACCTGTCAGCTGTTCTGAGTTATGACATGCCACGTGATTTATGAGCCTGTCAAAATGATTTATGACTGCTAAATGGATTTATTAATGAACTGTCGTGTCTATGATTTATGAGCTTGTCAAAATGATTTATGACATCCCGTGACATTGGTTCATGACCTGGTCATAGCGGGTTATGACCACGGTACTGTAATGCAAAAATTAATTTGTACATGTTATACAAAATAAACTGCAGCCAACATATACCACAAGAAACAAGACACACGTGTTGGCAAACTTTATTGGAGAATGTATGTGAAGAATGAAGTGCATGGCAGTGTGGGGGTGGGCTGAGTTTTTAAAAGACACTCAGCCACAGGGGAGTCAAGATGCTGCTATTCAGCCAGAAAAAGCAAAATTAGCCCTAAAAGAAGTTTTTTTTATTTGAAGAAATTAATAGCTCCAGAACTTTTCAGCAGAAAGTTTATGAGGAGAGCCAAATGGTGAGAAAAATGTTGGCAGGGCAGACAAAATCAAAGCAGGAAAACGCCTTAATCTCTGAAATTATTGACCCTAAGACTCAAAACATCAGCAGAGAGAAGGGCGATATAGCTCAAGTCTTTTTGGAACATTATGCCCAGTTGTACTCTACAAATTATGTGGTAGGCTTAGATCTTATCCGTAAATACTTTGATGAAGTTAATGTTCCGATTTTATCTGACCCAATGGTAGATCAACTTGAACGTGAAATTGTAGTGGTAGAAATTGCGGACACAATTAAATCGATAGCAGGGGAGAAGGTCTGTGGAACGGATGGGTTTCCAATTGAATTTTATAAAGTTTTTGTGAACGAGCTGACTCCCTTTTTGGCAAAACTATTTAATGTTGCTAGAATGGGTGGTAATGTTCCTCCGAGTTTTAAGGAGTCCATCATTGTTAGTTTTGTCAAAAAGGGAAAGAATCATAAGGATATTAACTCCTACAGGCCGATTAGCTTGCTCAACACTGATTTTAAAATTCTTATGAAAATATGGGCCCAGCGTTTTACTCCAATTGCTCAGTCACTAATACACCCGGACCAGGCTGGTTTTGTGGCACGAAGGACAATGGCCTCGAATACTGGATTTTTAATTCAGGCTCTTGATTATGTCACTAGCAATAAAATTCCAACTTTAGTTACAATGGTCGATGCCGAGAAGGCATTTGACCTGGTCAACTGGGAGGCTCTTTTTTTTGGAATGCAAAGACTTGGTTTCCCGGTCCGGGTGATTAATATGTTGAAAAATATTTACCAAGGTGCCCAAGCTCGAGTGGTGATTAACGCTAACACAGTAGGGGTAATTGATATAAATCGAGGCACCAGGCAAGGTTGTCCATTGTCCCCTATTTTGTTTACTTTTTTTATTGAGCCGCTCGCACTAAGAATCCGTGGTAATCCGGAAATTAAACCACCAATAGAAGGAATGGCAAAAAAAAAATTATTCGCTGACGATATAATTTTATATCTGCAACCAGATAAATTAAATCTTGATCTAGTCTTGTTCGAATTTAGCAAATATGAAATGACAGGCGGATATAAAATTAATCAAAATAAAAGCGAGGTTCTTGCTTTGAATGTGGACCATAATTTTCTACCATCTAATCTAAAATCTCAAGCTCTTAAAGTAGAACCTATTAGATATTTAGGTATTTATGTTTCCAGTCAATTTGAGCAAATATTTAATCTAAATTTTTTAGCAATGCGAGATAAAATTAAGGGCTGGCTGGATAGATGGATTTTTTTACCATTGACCTTGATTGGTCGTGTAGCTCTTATTAAAATGTTGATTCTTCCTTTATTGGTTTTTCTTTTTATTAACGTACCGCTAAAAATCAATTCCCATTTTTTAAAAGATATTGAGTCCATGATCAGAGAATTTGTATTGAATCGAAAAGCACCTAGGGTCATGCTACCTATATTGCAGTTAGAAATAACCCAAGGGGGGCTAGAGCTACCAGATATTCGTACTTATTATTTGGCGCCGGTCCTCGATCTTTCAGCACGATTATTAGATCCTAATGGTTGGCCGGATAGGTCTCTTTATGATAGAATGATTAAGGAGTCGGGTTCGAAAGTATCTATTTTCTTAAAAACAGCTAAACTACCCAAAAAGACCCGTTATAAGACTATTCGGGATTTTTCTGATAGACTCCAGTCCTTCTTTAAACAAGCTGGGTTTGGTGGATTTTATTATCTCAATCTGGAAGAATCTAAGGCTCTAGGGCTCCAAATCCATTCCACTAAATGTAAAAGATGGAAGGACTGGGGTCTAGGTGAATTGGGTTCCTTTTATCGTTTAGCAACCGTTTTTTTGGAATACCTCCAGATATTGAACTTTATAAATAAATACAATATGTCAACATGATTGATTGATTGATGTGGAACTTATATGGCGCAGCTATTACCCTACGGGCATCCTGGCGCTTTAGACTGGAGAAACATACCAAGGGGGACAGAGGGAGGGACAGGGGAGCGGCATGGTTTAGACTTTGGGGTACAGCCAGGTTTTAAGCCCCTTGCGAAATTCGAGCAGGGAATTGCACTGCCTCAAATTCAGAGAGAGTTTATTCCACATGCCAGAGGCCACTATGCTGAAGGCCCTTCCGCCCACCCTAGAGCGTTTAAATCTCAGGACTACCAATAGGCCGGCTGTGGATGATCGGAGCTGCCTGATTGGTAGATGACGAGCAAACTTATCCTGTAAAGGAACTGGGCCTTAAAGGAGACCCTTTCCTTGACAGGAAGCCAATGTAGGTCCCTCAGTGCTCCGGTAGCCGAAGAGCTACGTCGCCTATCGAGAACTAATTTGGCTGCAGCTGACTGGATCCTTTGCAGTCCCTGAAAAATATACTGCGGGGCCCCCAAATATAGGGAATTGCAGTAATCCAGCCTGCTTAATACCGTACTGCGTACCACCGTAGCTCGGGACTCCCTAGGAAGTAAGGGTAAAATGCTACGTAGCAGCCGCAGCAGGGCGAAGCAAACGTTAGCGGTCTTACTGGCCTGGGATACCATCTGGAGGTCATCATCAATAATCACCCCAAGGTTGCGTACCTTGCTGACCGGTGTCAAAGGTCCTACCTCTGGAGAGAGTCTGAATTCGGAAGGAAGATGTTTCGGAATCCTAGTTGGCGAGCAGAAAACCACCTCTGTTTTTCCACTATTGAACTGGAGAGAATTCCTTCTGAGCCAGTCCGTGGTCTGCTTCATACATTGCTGGAATAGATCCATAGATAGTGCGTCATCCCCTTCTAAAGAGAAGGCCAGCTGCGTGTCGTCAGCGTAATTCACCAGGCTGACTCCAAAAGATTTAATTAGGGGAAACAGGGGCCGCAAGTAGATGTTGAAAAGGATAGGACTAATTGCGGATCCCTGCGGCACCCCGTACGGAACTGGAGACCTGCTGGAGGAGAAAGGTGTCAAGGTGACTACCTGCTGTCTACCTTCTAGGTAGGATTGAAGCCATTGCAGCGCCCTGCCTTTAACACCTATCTGCTTTAATCTCTCCACCAGAACTGGGTGGCTCACCGTGTCGAATGCTGCCGACATATCGAGAAGCACTAGAATCATGGCGTTCCCATTGTCGGCACGCATTCGAAGATTGTCTAGCATGGTAGTCAGAGCCGTTTCGGTTCCGTGGCCAGGGCGAAAGCCGAACTGATCCCTGTCAAGCAGGTGGTTCTCCTCCAGAAAGCAGGACAGTGTCTTGCTCACTGTTTTTTCAAGGATTTTCACCGGGTATGGTAAAAGCGAGATAGGCCTAAAATTAGCTGGTACCAAGGGGTCCAGATTCGGTTTCTTAATTAGTGGCGTCACCACTGCTAATTTCCAGCAGTCCGGCACAGATCCAGCCACCAAAGACTGGTTGCTGATCATCCTCAACCATGGAAAGGTATTACGCCCATATAATTTCCATATTTTGTGAGGGAAAGGGTCTAGAGGAGAACCAGAGGACACGCTTTGTACCAGACTGTCAAAAGCCTCCTGGGAAAGTGTTTGAAAGCTGTCAAGGGTCGCGGTCAGTGGTAGATCTCCAACGGCCAAGCTGCCTGTTTCCTCAGAACCATCCTGAGTGTTGTCCTGTAGTGTATTAACGATGTTAGCAATTTTCTCCTGGAAAAAGGAGGCAATTTCATTACACAGGGCTTGCGAGGGGGCTACTCTGTTATTCATGCAGTCCGGGGTTGAGAGGTCCCGGACAATCCTAAAAAGGGCTTTAGTCCCATTTGATGCCTGGGTAATTGAGCTGGCATAGAAATCTGCCTTGGACCTCAAGATTAGAGCTTTGTATTGTTGTTGAAACAGTCTCAGATCTTTTTTATCGTCCTCTGCATAGTTTCTTCTCCATTTCCTCTCTGCTTTCCTTCGGGAAAGTCTGAGTTGTTGCAGCTCCTCATTATACCAGGGCGCTGATCTTTTCCTCCCCTTCTTTAGTATCTTTATAGGAATAATATGATCTAAGATCTTGGTTATGTGCCCGGTGAATGATCTATAGTTTTCATCCACAGACTTGGCGGAAGAGAAGTAGCTGACATCCAGGGATGTAGATAGGGAGTCAACTTTGGCCAGTTTGGCCCATTCTCTATCCTTCCTATAGGAGCGCTGCTGGCTGGACTTATTCTTCCGACAAGGCATCACAATGCTCAGGTGTATAAGAGAATGGTCTGTCCAGTTCAAGGGTGTTATATTTAATATCCTAGTTGTTGCTGGGTTAGCAAATACCAGGTCCAGGATATGCCCCTTCTGGTGTGTTGGACTAGCCACCAATTGATGGAGATTCAGGTTGGAGCAAGTGTGCAAAAGGTCCCTCAGTTGGCCACAAAGACCTCCATCCTCTCTGAGGTTAAAGTCGCCTAGTATAATCATGTTAGAGTGCGCAAGTTTTAAATTGATAATAGTATCAGCGAGGAGGTGGAAATGTGTGGTCACACCCGGGGGCCTATAGCATAGCATCCCCGTGAGTAAGTTCCCGCTAGGAGACTGTAGTGAGAATCCCATTATTTCTATCCCCCTACCTCATCGATCTGACAGGGTATAAAGTCTAAAGTGTCTTTAAAAATCATACCCACTCCTCCTCCTCTGCCCGTGCTTCGAAGTTTGTGGATGATTTTATATCCGCTAGGGCAGGCACCGCTCAAACCTACAATGGACTCAGCGGTGGCCCATGTTTCCGTTATAAAGAGTGCATCTAACTCCAGGTCTTCCAGGAGGCCTAGGACCTACGAGGAATGTTTAACAAGCGAGCGGCTATTTATCAATCCACAAGTAAGGGTATCTCCTGATGAATTGTGGCCCTCGGGTAGGTTCAGCTGCAATAGTTGTTCTCTGCTATATATCAATCGCCCTAGGTGGCCTTTTGAACGGGCAGCATTTCTGGCGCTGGGAGCGTCCGGGGCGCGGACGAGCGCAGACGGGCTTGCCTCTGGCGCGCCTCCGGCGCGCCACCGGCGCGCGTGCTGCGCGCTTGCATTTACCGACTTAAGTAGGTGTAGATGTTCCCCAACAGCTAGGACGCCTCCCAAGATGGCGACTGAAAATGACAAGAAATCAGGTTCCCACACCCAAGATGGCGCTGCTAGTGAAAGCGAGTGATCGTCACGCTAAACCAGCGTGTGGATATTGATTTTATAGTGCAGGTAAGCGGAATGGCAGTGTATGTCACAGATTTTCAAGTATTTAGATGTGGGACATTATCTGCTCTGGCCAACGCCGTATATAAAACTAAATTAAAAGGTGTGGGAAACTGGTATACTTTACTAAGAAAGGACAAAGAGTCTACTCTGGTCGAAGAAATTCTCAGTAAAATAACTCGTGAAACTAATTGCTCCTTCACGAGACAGGAGTGGGAACAAATCGCTCAGTTAGGAAGTAAGGCTCCTTAAAAGGATGTCTTTTTTATCTCGCTGGCTGGCTTACTGCACTCCGAAGGTTCTTAATAGACGCTTTTCGGAAGTAGATAATAAATGTTTTCGTTGCCAGCTTCAAAATGGGGGAGATTGGCTTCATATATTTTATACATACCCGAAGCTTGAAGTTTTTTGGCGTGAGATTTTGGCAGCAATGAGCTTAGTAATTAGAAAAGAGCTTGAACCTGAAACTGAGGTGGCTCTTTTTGGCTTGTTGAGAAAAAGAACGGACTTGTCTAACGCCGAAGAGTCTTACCTGGCGATTTGTTCGTTAATAGCCCGCTCCTTAATGGTCTAAATTTGGAGATCTGATGATATACCATCATACTCGAAATGGGTGAATAAAATGCAAAAGATAAAAAGGTATGAAGAGGCCTATGCCAAAAGAGTCGGGGCATAAAAAAGGTTTACTAATACCTGGAAATTTTGGGATAGTGATCTATCTATGTATGTCACATAGCACTTGATTTTTATTATTGTTTTTAATTAGATACATTTCTAACACAGGTATTTTTAGCATCTCAAAAATCTGTTAGCACCTTATTGAATTAGCGATTGTAGCAAGCACTAAGCACTTTTTTTTCTTTATTTTTTAGGCCTGAGGCCATGTGAAACTGAGATTGCAGCGCTGTAGGGACTTTTGTAAAGTATATCTATTATGTATATAGGTAATTAATGTCTTATGTATTAGGAGGCCAAGACGAATAATATAACTGTTATAGGCCTCTGGTTATCTTGCTTATTTTGCACATTTTGCACTATTTGCACAACTGAAATTATATATATAGGTAATTAATGTCCTATGTATTGGGAGGCCAGGTTGAATAATGTAATTATAATAGGCTTCTGCTTACCTTGCTTATTTTGCACATTTTGCACTATCTGCATAACTGAAATTATGGATATGTATACCTTTGTCTAAAGTTTGCTGTTTTATAATTATTTTGATCTACTGCTCATGGACTTTGTTTACTGTGTTTACTGTGTATTGGTTTTGTTGCTCTCCTGCTCCGCTCAATAAAAAATTAAAAAATAAATAAAACAAGAGCCATTTTAGAATGCTTGATGATGTCATCTGGGGGGGTTGATTATTCACCAGATGACCCCTTTAAACTTTGAAACACGTACACCCCAGTTTATTAGTTTCAACACTACGTATTCTAAGCAAAACTACATTTATGCAAGAGAACACATTCACCTAGTGCTAAATAGCCGAGGCGTCACCATTCCTGTTAGTCGAAGCTGCTGAGAGTTCTGGTCCTATTTTCCTATTAGTAAACAATTTGATCTTACTAGTCTAATTTGAGCCGGTTGTTGCAGGTGGGGTCCACTGGTACTCATTTTTGGGAGCCAGTACTTATTTTTCATCATAAGACTTGGAATCAAGAGGAAGAGGGGAAAAAAAGGGGAGGAAAGGAAAAGTGGAAGAGGAAAAACAATGACAATAGGAAGAAAGCAGAGAACCTTCAGGAGTGAGACACAACGTCATAGAGTTCATGAAGAGGCATGAGGTGGAATTAGGAGGACTAGGCTACCTTGGTGTGTGCAGCTCCGACGTTCAGCAGAGCCGGCGGTGGGCTTTTGAGAAAATCTTTAGCCCTTCACTTATTCCTTTACAAATTAAGGGGCATATCAGCAACACCCGGTGATAATTATCGCTCAGCGCTCTTAGCGTGAGGATAATTATCGCCGGGTAACGTGGATTTTTGTCGCTGAGATAGCGTGCTATTAGCAACGCTTTTCTCCTCAGCGATAAAAATCCTCACGCTAAATGCCTGACGTGAGATTATCGCTGAAAACCCAGCGATAGTCTCACGCAATGTGGCGTTAGCTTGCTGATAGGGACTCACAAACTTAGCCATGATATCCACCTTCCATAGGATATCATGGCTAAGTCAGTCCTGAAGCAGGCGTAAGGAAAGTAGCGATAACAGGGGTTATCGCTACTTTTCCTGCCGCTATGCTTCATAGCGTGGGGCTTGATGAGAGGAGAAATGTCGCTAAACTGTCATGTTAGGTCAGGAACGCCCACTTTGCATCTCATTAGAGATGCAAAGCTGGGCGTTAGGAATCCCCACGCTAAAGCAAGGTAGCGTGGCCTTGCTAATTAGTCGATAAAATTATCGCCGCTTTTTGGCCGAAAACGGCCGCAAAAGCGGCGATAATTTTTTATCGGCAGCTTGTAAATATGCCCCTTAGCACTGCAATGTGCATATACTTTCGTGTTCCAAGCCTTATCTTTTTAAGACAGAGAGCATGTGAGCTCCCTGCGAAGTACAAGGTGGTGCATAAAAATTCTGGTCCAAGGAGTGATCAGTTTTTATCAAAATTTCAGACAAGGAGTAGACGAAAGTCCAATTCAACAGCGAACAAATTAATATAGGCAAAACAGCCGCCGCACAGACCCCGCTCTCGTGAAGCCCGCCGCCACAGCAAAGCAAGAATCCATTAGCTCCTCTTAGCAATCTCTGCTGCTTTCTGGGGTCTCTGGTCGCCCGGTCTCTTCATGCCTTTTCTTCATCAGGATGAATCCATTTTCAGTGGGGGTTTTTTTGACGGAGCTAATGGGCCGCAGGCTTGTCCCTCGCGCCTCCAATGACAGTGACAATACCGGCATCCTTATTGACAATCTGTCCCCCTGCTTTCTGCAGCATTAATAATTAACAAAGAGGTACCTTTTGCAAATGTGCTTTCATCTCTGCTCGGCAAGTAATAGCTTTCTAATGAAGACAGACTGTCATCCCAAATGGAGCCGGCCGCTGGCTGGCGCACGAACTGTTTACATCTTAATACCAGGAGAGGCCTGCAGACGGATCGGGCCTTGGCACCCGGGCTGGCTTCCGCGGCGTATAATAACCGCTCGCTACCTCCGCCGCGGAGGTAATGAGCCAGCGCTTGTCGCCAGGCCCCGCAGGGCAGGCCCAACTTTTTAAGAGCCTCTGGCTAAGATGCAGAAACCTGCTGCCTCAGAATGGCAACGCACGGAGGGCGACAGCAGAGACCCTGCTAGTGATAGCAGAGAAATGACTAAGACAAGTAAGGCTCGAGCCTGCTCGGGTCAAACCATAGCTGCCCTGGGCTCTGCTCTTACCTCCATAGGACAAGATCCCCGGCCGGGCACCGCCCCTTCTTCTATCTAAACAAAAAATCTTAAACACAGGACAGGTGAACGATGGGTTCCACTGCCTCAGCGCAGAGCTCAGCGCCTGTTTTTATGTGCCTGCTCATTGTTGGACTGGCCTGTGCCCGACGGGCTGGTCTGACAGAACAATGTGTGGACCAGTTTTTTTGGACCTGTTTTTGCTTGTTTGTAGACATGTTTTATGGTGTTTTGAGCAGGTTTTTTGATTTCCCTGATATTAAACCTAAAAATTGCTTGCTGCAAACCCACATCCATGCAGTCTTCCATACCTTGGAAAAAACTTATGCAGCATCTTCAAAGCTGCTACAATTTACAAATATATTCCACTTTTTTAGCTATCTAATTCACTAATGGGGGACACTTTTATCTTGGTGCTCAGGCCTATATTCTGTTTCAGTCCGACCCTGTTGGCGGGAGTGCCTAAAGACAATGGGGCAGATTTACAAGCCCTTGTGCCACTATTGCGTCACTTTTAACATGGGAAAAGTGACGCAAAAGTGACGCAAGGGGCTTGTAAATCTGCTCCAATGTATTTAACTTGTTATTCTCGAGCTAGAGTTGAATTTCCAAACAGTATAGCTCAAAAACAACGAGCAAGGTCTGGGAGATGCTGTCTTAAACAATGCACTAACTCTGAAAATATTGGACTCAATTAATTGGCTTTAAGCACAGCAGGCACATAAAAGCAGTCAGTCTGTTCTGCGCTGAGCCAACAGAGACCATCATGATATGCTCCAGATGTTTAAAGTCTGTTTTCTGCCAGAACTAAAAGTGGGACATATAAATGAATGCCTCTTCCTAGACAGCTGTACTTCGCAAGTGTCTCCTGAAGACCTGTAACCCAGAGCCCACTACAATGGGAAAGCAAAACAAATGATAACTACTTTTTACATGAATCATCTATGAGATAAACTTAATGAGCGGGGATTTAGAGCCATTTTGTGATGTGAATAATCCCTCATGTATAGAACACCATACAAAGCAGAATGATACACTAATAAGTAAATAGCACGATGGAAAAAGTGGAAGAATCCTCCTCACTTCAGAAAAGTAATTTTAATTTAATCTTATATATTTAAATAATTAAAGATTTAATTGAAATATAGGTCATTGGAGCTATAGCATTTTTTTTACTTTGTTATACATTTAGAATAGATATATAAAAAAATACAATAATATTACAAATATTTTCACTGATTTATTATACAGTTCAATACATGTTAAAAATGTTCCCTATACTTTACAATAGGGAGATATCCACGCCAATTGTTAAGCCTCCTTATGGTAAAGTATAGGTCAGAGTAAATAAGTTAATTTAACTCAAATACAATTAGTAAACATATTTTTATATTAAATATTATTACAAATTAAATTGATATATATTATTTAAAATATAGAAATAAGCAAAAATGCTACAGCACTATTAACTTAATTTTGAACTACATTTTAATTATTTAAATACATTACCTTAAATAAAGTTTCAATTAAAAAATAAATTCCCAACTAATTATTATTATTTATTATTTTAAACATTTATAAAGCGCGGCTGACACCTTGCAGGTTTCCTGGCGCTGGTGAATACTCTTAACTCAGGGGAACAGATAGCGAGGAGCAGGAAGAAGGGGTTGTTTCTAAGGGAATAACCACGTCTTGATGCGTTTCATGAAAGGGAGGAGCTGTGAGATTTGACGGATATCAGGAGGCAGACTGTTCCACAGTTTAGCCGCTGCGACTCTGAAAGATCTGCCCCCCGTCCTGACTTTGTTATATTTAGGAACAGTCACCAGACAGGCTGAGGCTGAGCGTAGAGCTCTGGAAGGGGTATACCATGTGAACATGGCCTGCAGAGGTTTAGGTCCAGCTCCATGGAGCGCTTTAAAAACAAGGCAGAGGGACTTGAAGGCCACACGTTGTTTAAGCGGGAGCCAGTGTAGTTCAGCTAGGGCCGCTGAGGCTGAAGATCTCCTAGTCCAACCCAGAACTAATTTGGCTGCGGCCGACTGAACTCTTTGAAGTCGGTCAAGCAGGGCAACTGGGGACTCAAGTAACAGCGCGTTGCAATAGTCCAGGCGACTGAGGATGGTGCACCTGACTATCTGCTCCCGAGCTTGTGCGGGTAGCAATGGCATAACTTTGCGCAGGGAGCGCAGGAGAGCTGTGCACATTCCCACCGTTTTAGCAACTTGGGTTTCAGTGTTCATTTTATCATTCAGTGTGGCCCCAAGGTTGCGAACCGATGTAACTGGCCGAGGTTTATCTGCTGTTTCCGGGGGCCAAAAGTCACAGGGGAATTGCCGAGGAATGCGACTTCCTGCACAATACAAAACCTCCGTTTTGGAGGAATTAAATTGCAGCGAGTTATTGTGTAGCCACCCAGCCGTCTCCCTTAAGCAGTCGTGAAAGGCTGCAAGGGGGGTAGAGTCTTCTCCCTCCCAAGAGAGGATGAGCTGGGTGTCATCCGCATAGTTGATTGTTTTTAACCTGTGTGCCTTTATCAACGTGATCAGAGGTCTAAGGTACACGTTAAAGAGAATGGGGCTGATGGAGGAGCCCTGGGGCACCCCGTGGGGGACAGAAGAGAAGATAGATTGATAAGGGGGGAGAGACACCGCCTGTCTCCTGTCCCGTAGGAAGGAGTGGAACCAAAGTAGGGCAGTGCCGTCTACCCCAGCCGTCCGGAGTCGCTCCAACAGGACCCCATGGTTGACCGTATCGAAAGCGGCAGACAGGTCCAACAGGATCAAGGCTACTGCCTGGCCCCTGTCTGCCCGCATACGAAGGTCCTCCAGAGCTGTCAGGACAGCTGTTTCAGTCCCGTGAGCAGGACGAAAGCCAAACTGAAAATCGTCCAGAATCTGATTTTTCTCCAGATGAATGGAGAGACAGGTGCTAACCCAGCGCTCTACAATTTTTGCTGGAAAAGGCAGGAGGGATATAGGCCGGTAATTGGACAAACAGTCAGGGTTCAAGGACGGTTTTTTTGACAGTGGGGTGATGAGGGCCTCCTTCCAGGAGGATGGCACAAGCCCGCAGTGTAAGGATTGATTGCAGATCCTGCAGAGGGTGACAAAGAGGTCAGAACCAAAACTCTTCCAGACTTTTGGAGGCACCGGGTCAAGAGGGGATCCGGAGGTGATCCCAAGCGCCAGCCTTTCAAATTCAGGTTCTGGGATGGGGGGAAACTCCCGCAGCTTTTCCATAAGAGGAAAATCAGAGTGCACCGAAACAGGATCACTAGTACAGGCTCTAGGTGTAATGAGACCACCTAGGGGAGGGGAGGAGTTCAGATTAAGAATAATGGTGTCGATTTTGTTTTTAAAAAAAAGTGCAAGGTTATCGCAGAGGGCTTGTGTAGGAAGGGTAGATGTTATGGCACAATCAGGGTGGGTAAGGTTTTTGAGAATCTGAAAAATGCTTTTAGAACTGTTGGGGGCATTGCTGATTGTAGTGCAGAAATAGTTGGCTTTGCTCTGATTAATGGCAGTTTTATATGCTTGGAGATGGTTTTTCCAGATTACTTTATTCGAATCGGAGTAGCCTTGTCTCCATTTCCTCTCTGATTGTCTGCAGGCTAGTTTAAGGGATTTCAGAGAGTCGTTAAACCAGGGGGCAGGAGCTCTGCTTTTTGCTTTGCCTTTCTTCTGGGGGGCAAGAGAGTCTACGGTGGAGGTGATTGCTAGACAGAAGGCTTTGAAGTTGTTCTCAACCGAGTTGGTGGGGGAGAAACTGTCTTCAACATTGAATACAGTGCCCGCCGCTCTTAGTTTGTCAAGGGCTTTCCAATCTCTATACAGAAAATCTGAAGTAGTGCTACGTGGGGGCCTTTTAGCTTTATCACATAAGATGTGAAATTTAATAAGTGCGTGGTCGGTCCAACACATGGGCAGGATGTCACCCAGGTGTACCAACTGGGGAGAGGCAAAAATTAAATCCAGTTGGTGCCCGGCAGTGTGGGTGGGTTTGTTAACCAATTGTGAGAGGCCGACTCCATCGCAGGAAAGCACTAAGTTGTGCAGTGCATTATCCAGGCTGCCATTGGGCCAGAGATTAAAGTCTCCTAAAATGATAAGTTTGTGGTGGGAAGTGGCCAGATTAGTGAGAGTAGTGATTAACGATTGTTGCTGCTGGGCGTTGAAAACCCCAGGGGGGCGGTAGCAGATAATAGCTGTCACGGTGTCTCCATGGTGACAGTTAATCGAAACGCCAAGGAGTTCCGTTCCGGCAACCGGGTCTATGTCAAGGATGGCAATCGACCAGGATGCTCGGAAGATGACCCCCACTCCCCCGCCACGGCCCTTTGGCCTGGGGAGATGCAGTATTTTAAAATCTTGAGGGCACGCGAGACCAAGGTCGACGTTGCAATCTGCATGCGTCCAGGTCTCAGTGAGAAATAGCGCGTCCAGGTGATGGGCGTCAATGAGCAGTTGGATTTCATTGGCATGTTTTGGTAATGACCTGACATTGAGAAGGCCGCAAGTTAGAAGGCCCTGACTGGTGAACTCGTGCAGGGGGAAGGCGGTATCAAGAAGTGATAACTGACCCTTATGTGCGAAGTCTCGCAGACGGAGAAGGGACTCACGCGCCAAATGTGGGAGGGGGGCGGCGGCTGGCGGAGGGATCAAGGCAGGGAGAGTTGCCCCAGTTGCGTCCGAGGCGCGAACGAGCGCAGACGAGCTTGCCTTAAGCGCGCCTTCGGCGCGCAATCGTCGCGCCCGCTGCGCTCGTCCGCTGCGCTTCCGGCTGGTACTCATGTTTTGTAGAGTGGAGTTGGCAGTGGGAGGGGGGGGCGTGGCCACCCGAGGTGGGCGTGTCCCTCACGCAGGGAATGGCGGCAAGACTCGGGTCAGGGCAGAGACAGCAAGCGATCTGCTTCCCTGCGCCGACCAGGTAAAGACCAGGGAATTGTGCAAATAAGCTTTTAAAAATACAGAGTACAGATTAAAACACAGTATCAATCACAGTTTGTTTAAAATAAAGGAGCTCCCGGCTAGTTCGCCTCAGGAGTGTTCACAAGTGAGTGGGAGCGGCGCTTGCAGTCAGCGCGTAGTTATAGCGTCCTGGGAGGGGGGGGCGTGGCCACCCGAGGTGGGCGTGTCCCTCACGCAGGGAATGGCGGCAAGACTCGGGTCAGGGCAGAGACAGCAAGCGATCTGCTTCCCTGCGCCGACCAGGTAAAGACCAGGGAATTGTGCAAATAAGCTTTTAAAAATACAGAGTACAGATTAAAACACAGTATCAATCACAGTTTGTTTAAAATAAAGGAGCTCCCGGCTAGTTCGCCTCAGGAGTGTTCACAAGTGAGTGGGAGCGGCGCTTGCAGTCAGCGCGTAGTTATAGCGTCCTGGGAGGGGGGGGCGTGGCCACCCGAGGTGGGCGTGTCCCTCACGCAGGGAATGGCGGCAAGACTCGGGTCAGGGCAGAGACAGCAAGCGATCTGCTTCCCTGCGCCGACCAGGTAAAGACCAGGGAATTGTGCAAATAAGCTTTTAAAAATACAGAGTACAGATTAAAACACAGTATCAATCACAGTTTGTTTAAAATAAAGGAGCTCCCGGCTAGTTCGCCTCAGGAGTGTTCACAAGTGAGTGGGAGTGGCGCTTGCAGTCAGCGCGTAGTTATAGCGTCCTGGGAGGGGGGGGCGTGGCCACCCGAGGTGGGCGTGTCCCTCACGCAGGGAATGGCGGCAAGACTCGGGTCAGGGCAGAGACAGCAAGCGATCTGCTTCCCTGCGCCGACCAGGTAAAGACCAGGGAATTGTGCAAATAAGCTTTTAAAAATACAGAGTACAGATTAAAACACAGTATCAATCACAGTTTGTTTAAAATAAAGGAGCTCCCGGCTAGTTCGCCTCAGGAGTGTTCACAAGTGAGTGGGAGCGGCGCTTGCAGTCAGCGCGTAGTTATAGCGTCCTGGGAGGGGGGGGCGTGGCCACCCGAGGTGGGCGTGTCCCTCACGCAGGGAATGGCGGCAAGACTCGGGTCAGGGCAGAGACAGCAAGCGATCTGCTTCCCTGCGCCGACCAGGTAAAGACCAGGGAATTGTGCAAATAAGCTTTTAAAAATACAGAGTACAGATTAAAACAGAGTATCAATCACAGTTTGTTTAAAATAAAGGAGCTCCCGGCTAGTTCGCCTCAGGAGTGTTCACAAGTGAGTGGGGACTCAAGAATGTTTTTATTATGCATCAATACATATTTAAAGTGATCAAAAGAATATATTGAAAGTAATTTAATTATATTTAACACAATTAATGTTACATTAATTTATCAATTCAAAAAAGTTTGTTAAAATCGTTTATATTTAAACAATAGATATGTTTTATTTTCAGATAGTTTTAAACATTACATTATATTCATTTACCATTTCAACTATTTTAAATATGTAATGTAATCATCTAACATTATTTCCTATTGGCTTTTTTTTTAAGTGCCTACCTCTATTATTTTCTATGGGAGGGTGTTGCAGTACCAGTGGTTGGCCAAGTGTGGTGCTGGTCTCACTCCAGATCTGAACTGGAGCAATTGACTAGTATTGGGGTCCCTTTTTGTCACTGTAGTAACTTTAGAAGTTCAGTTTGCAAATATCAATGGACTTAGGGGCATATGTACAAAGAGTTAACGCCACCTTAGCAGCACTTTTCTGACGATTTTGCTGCGAGATTTTTATCGCCGTATGTACAAGCTGTCAATAACCTCTGTTAGCTGCAGTTTCTGGCAAAAATGTCAATTTTAAAGATCGCCACTTCTATTAGCGATAATGACATGCAAGGGAGGCGTTCCCGTGCAAAAACGGCTGCTACCCACATTTCACGATATTTACAAGAGGATTCCTGAAGTTTGGAGGACCAAAAAAACTGCGACTAAGTGCAGTTAGAGGCAGTTTTAAGACCACAAAATAGCTGGTCATAAAAATGGAGATAACACTTGGGGCCTCTTTTCAGTAGGTTTTGGTGCTGGACAGTGCTGCAAGCAATGTTGCTGCGCTGCCCTGCGACAAACCTACAGAGCAGGAATGCGCACCATCAATAGGATAGTGCACAATCCTGGGTATCCGTCATGTAAAGTGCTGCAGCGCTGCGACAAGACATAGTTGCAACACTTTTCACCACGCTCTTCTTGCGACACCACGGATGTGCTGTGTTCACGGGACAACACTCCATGACGCAAGTAATGACAGATATGTCTTGAATCCTGACATATCAGTCTGTACCAAAGTCACGCATTGCTGCACTCGTGTCACAAGCATGACGCAACTCCAGCAATGCATGGGGCCAGCCTATCCCTTTAGCACTGCGTCACCCTTATGCCTGCGATCAGGCAGGCGTAAGGTACTGACTCAGTGACGTCCTACAATTGTCGCAGTGCAATCTGAGGGATTTCACTGTGCCACTCCTATGAGGCCTTGTCGCGTGGAAACGTACACCATGCATACATCATACCTAATGCAGGTATGATGTGGCACAGGGCTTCAGAAGGTCACGCATATGCCTTCATGCGTCACTTTGCAAATAAGGCGCAATGTGGAGCTAGTTTTACCTGGTTCATTCTTGAAGGGTGCCAGGGTGTCGGTGCAGTTGGCGATCCATTGGTGGTGGTTGTGCGCTGCGGTGTCAACGTCTGTAAGCGTTGGCGGAGTGGTGGTGCTGAGGGAGTTGACGAGACGTTCTTCAGTGGCCTTGATCCAGCTGCAAAGGGGGCAATGAAGGCGATGGTGTACGGTAGGCATGGTGAAGAAGTAATGTATACAATGATGGTCGGTCCAGGAGAGTCCGGTGGTGTGCCTGTAGTTGAAGTTCCCGTTGGCTGAGGAGACGTGCTCAACGGTGTGTCCTGCTATGTGGCTTGCTGCGGTGACTAGCTGCTTGAGTCTGATGTTGGGGAGCTTCTCCAGCAGGGGGTGGTGTTCTGGTCACTGGGGTTCTCCAGGTAGAACTTGAGTTCACCGAGTAGGATGTTGTTGGTGAATGGGAGAGCCTGGGGTGCAATGAGGTCTACAATGGTATCGTAGAATTGGGGGACATGGCCCAGGGGGCCTGCAGATGAAGGTGCCGCAGAGGAGGGGCTTGGGGTTGGTCCAGATCTGGGAGTTGAGGTGGTCCATGGTCACTGTTGGGTCATTAAAGTGTGTGGTGAGTCAGAGTGTGCTTCTGTAGGTGATGGCAATGCCTCCTCTTGGACGGTCGGGGTGGTCCTTGTGGGTGATTAAGTAGCCGTCAGTGATGGCGATGGCGATGTCCAATCCAGAGCAGAAGTTGGTCCTGGCAGGCGATGTGGCTTCCAGGGTTGATGGCGAGGAGGGTGCTAGCGTCGTAGCGGTGGAATGTCTGAGAAGAAGGGTCCTAGGTGCTGAGTGCGGTCCAGGGGCAGACGGACACAGACAGGCTTGCCTTTGGCTTGCATTTGGCACGGGAGATGTCCATTACAATGCAGGCATTACATCGTAATGCTTTTACAATGCTACTCCAACAACGCAGGTGCCTTTACATCGCATTCCATTACAACGCATTGTGAGTTCAGTAATGGGGGATTTTTAGGTTTTAGGGTGGGTATGGGTTTCGTGTGTTGGAGATTAAATTTGGGGGGTGTTTTGGGGTCAGTTCTGGAAATTCAGGTGTGTTTTGGGGGTCAGTTATGAGAATTCGGGTTTACATTTGGGACAAATATGAAATATGGGGTGTGCATTTGGGTCAAATAGGGAATTTGGGGTGTGCATTTGGACCATATATGATTTTTAGGGTGTATTTTGGGGGCTCAAAGATACATTTTAGGGTTCAGGGTTTGCTTTGGGCTGCAAGGATTAGTTTTAGGGTTGCACTCACTGAAGTGGGAATAGTAATATTTACATCTCCGCTATCCAACACCTTCCCTACTGTTGCAAAATGCCTAGTATCAGTATGCATTATAATGGAACGCGATGTAATGGTATGCGCCGAAACTTCATATATACCTTTCGCACACCATTGGGATTGATCATTTACGCCAGGATAAGGCGTCCAGCCAGGGGCTGGAGGGTGGGCATGTTCTCCATGCAGGCTGTAATGCAGCCTGCATTGCGAACAGGACAGTGCGCATTACTGCTTTGGGCAGCCTGAGTGGGCAAACCAAACAATCACTGCGTATGAGTGCATATGATAGTCCTGTACTGAGTGACGATAAGTATGAGTGACTGTACTGGTGAGTGAGTGGATGTGTGTGTAAACCTAAGAATCAGTGAGTGGGTATGTAGTTATTGGTGTTGGAGTGTCTATGGTTTAGAGAATGGCAGTCTGTAATTTAGAGTGGGTGTATGAAAGGTTATATTAGGGTATGAGAAGATGCAGCAATTTATCACATGTATGATGTCATCAGTGATGCCATCAGTGATGTCATTTGAGATGTCATCAGTGATGTCATCAGTGATGTCACTGACCATGTCATGAGTGATGTGATGTGTGATGTCATCAGCAGTGCATTGCGGGGGCGCGAGTTATAGTTAACTGAACTAACTATATCAGGGGATTTACTATGGTTTTGTACGAGTGAAATGTCCAACTAACTATAACTTTCCCTAAAACCCATGGTTTTTTCAGTGAATTTCAAAGGTTTTTTAAATGCAATGTTCTAATTATAACGTACCTGAAACCTATGGTTTTTTCAGTGAATTTCTAAGGTTTTTTAAATGCTAATTTCTAACTATAACGTGCCTGAAACCTATGGCTTTTTCAGTGAATTTCTAAGGTTTTTTAAATGCTAATTTCTAACTATAACGTGCCTGAAACCTATGGTTTTTTCAGTGAATTTCAAAGGTTTTTTAAATGCTAGTTTCTAACTATGCCTACAGAGGTAGGACATGTGATGAAAGAAGAAACAATGCACAGAAAGAAAAAAAAGAAATGCAGAAAGAAGCAACAGAGGAGCAGAAAGTCCTCCTGTGCCCACAACATTTTCAGACAGGTACTGGTGGTAACTGAATGTGACTAACCAGGCCTAGAGCCAGTGCTATACTAAAAGACACTTAAAATACAGTGAAAACACCTACATACACTAGGGAACACTATGCATTGGGGTACCCCTGTGATTACCATGACCTCCTCTGTAAGACCCTAGTACATAATAGGGCAAGGGGATTAAAACTAACTCTTAAAATGCGCCACAGGGCGCGTTTGCACACTGGTGAAGGGAGGGGGGCCTGAGGTGACATGTGTGCAAACACGCCCTGTGGCCGTTTTAAGTTGGGAGATTAAGTCCCCTTGAATCCTGAGGGGTTCTAGGGTCCAACCAGCCCACTAGATACATCAAGTAAGCACCACAAAGCTGTGTTGCAGAGAGGTGTTAAAAGGGGCACGGCCTGGACCACCTCTCTGCAATGCAGCGCAGTGGCGCTTATTGGAAGCACCTGGTGGGCTAGTTGGCCCCCAGGGCCCCTCAGGATTGAAGGGGAATTATTTCCCCAACTTAAAACGCGCCACAGGGCATGTTTGCACACGTCACCTCAGGCCCCGTCCCCTTCCTTCACCACTGTGCAAATGCACCCCCTGGCGAGTTGTAAGTTGGGGAATTAATTCCCCATTGCCATAGGCAAAGCCCCAGTGAGGTGGTGGTCCCAGGGGCGGACCCCCGAATTTACATAATTAGTGCCCCGGGGAGATGGCAGTCCCCAGGGTGTGTGGGGGGGCTCGAGCCCCCCCCCCCACACAGGTATATGTCTTTTTTTTAAAAAGCCCCATGGGGTGGCAGTCCCCGGTGCAGTGGGGGGACCGTGAGCCCCACAAAATAATTATTAAAAGCCCTGGGGGTGGTGGTCCCCGGGGCTTGAGGGGCCTGCCTGGGCCCCCGCAATTTCAATTTAACATGCCCCAGGGACTTGGCCCACCCGGGGGCTAAATAGTAAGGAAGCGCGGCAGCCCGCGCTTCCTTTTTTTGGGGGGGGGCCGAAATTCACGCTGGGTGCGCGAATCTCACAGATTTTGTTTTTAAAAAATGCTTTTTTGGGCCCTGGGGGTGCTTGTGGGACCCCCTGAGCAGGCCTAGGGTGGTCAGGGTGTTTCTACCCTGCCCCCTTTTCTTGTTTTGCGCCTTTTTTCTGTTTTCTTGTGCCCCGGTTCTACCGAGGCACAATATGGCTGCCAACACTTCCTGGTTTGGAGTGTTGACAGCCAATTAGCATGAAGCTCGTGATAGGGAGGGTGCGCGGATCCTCCGCGGCCATAGATATCACTACCTTTATTTCTTAAATTTCTCAAAAACTACTGAACAGACTTACACCATTTTTAAAAAGGTCCCTTTCTGAGCCAAGCAGTATCTTTTTGCTAAATTTGGTGTAATTTTGTTCAGCAGTTTTTGCTATAACTGTGTCTAAACTTTCCTATGGGAAATTGATTTTTTGACCTCTATTTTTTGATTTTCTCAGGAACTACTGAACGGATTTACACCATTTAAAAGAAAGGTCTCTTTCTGAGCCAAGGGCTACCTTTCTGCAACATTTGGGGTAATTCCATTCAGCAGTTCGGGCTGTAGCCTGTTCCAAAATTTCCAATGGGAAATAACATGGAGAATAAGTGTTTTGGGCCGCCCCTTTTGTCTCGGCCCCTGCTTGACGAATCACCCTAAAACTTTCAGGATGGGAGCTGACTGGAGCGCCCCATCAGTTTTGAAAATTTCACGAAGATTCCTCATCCGTCGCCAAAGTTATTGGGAAAAGAATGTTACGATCTTGCTATGGTAACTAGGTCCTAACTATAACTACCTACTGGATATATATATATATATATATATATATATATATATATATATATATATATATTCACTGAAAAAACCATAGGTTTCACACATGTTATAGTTAGCTGGACATTTCACTCGTAAAAAACCAATGAAATTCCCCCGTTATAGTTAGTTCAGCTAACTATAACTCGCGCGTCCGCAATCCACTGCTGATGACGTCACATATTACATCACTCATGACATGGTCAGTGACATCACTCATGACATCACTGATGACATCTCAAATAACATCACTGATGACATCACTGATGACGTCTTCAATTGACTATGTGTTTCTGAATAATTTTAATATGTTTAATATATATAGGGAAAGCTCTGTTGAACAATAAGTGGTTGTAAAAGTGAGTGAATGGATATATTACTATGTGCTTAATTGACTCTATAAGTGAGTCATTAAATGTATCTTATTGCATACTAGTTACTAAACTGTGTGAATGTTTGTATGTGTTTGTGTGTTGGTGTGTAAGTGGTTGCATGGTTTTGTGAATAGCTATATGAGTGTCTATATGGGTTATTGATTGGTTGTCTGAGTATCTGTATGGGTGTCTGAGTGTTTGTGTAGGTAGGGTGTGTGTGACTCTGTGACTAGATGTATGAGTGGGTGATTCTGTGGGTTCATGGTTTTAAGAGTGGATCTGTGGTGGACTGTATGGTTGAATGAGTGTATTTATGGGTGTGTTAGTGATTGAATGTATATTTCACTGGTACATTTGTGACTAACTACATATGTGAAAGGCAGTATATCTGTGTGTAAGAGTATATAAGTGGGTAGATGCGAGAGTCTGTGATTGTGAGAGTGACTGTATGGATGAGTGGGTGCTTGTATCTATGATTCTATTAGAGCGTAAGAATGTGGTACTATTTTTGTGAGTAAGTTAACTTGAGTGTGTATAACCGCATAGGTAAGTAAATGGGAGTGTGATTATTTGCATGACTGACTAGGTGTGAAAGTACCTCTATGGATGATTGATAGTGTGTGACTGAGTATATAGATGAATAAAAGCATGTGCTAGTCTTGTATGGAGTGACTGTAAGTATGAGTGACTGTACAGGTGAATGAGTGGAGGTGTATGTAGACCTTAGAGTTAATAAGTAGATATTGGAATGGTATTGACAATGGAACTCTAAATTTTGTTTTGTTGTATCAAAGGTTATATTAGGGTGTGAGAAGATGTGGTAATTTTTCTTATGGATGACGTCATCACTGATGTAATTTGAGATGTCATGAGTGATGTCACTGACCATGTCATGAGTGATGTAATATGTGACGTCATCAGCAGTGGATTGCGGGCGCGCGAGTTATAGTTAGCTGAACTAACTATAACGGGGGAATTTCATTGGTTTTTTACGAGTGAAATGTCCAGCTAACTATAACATGTGTGAAACCTATGGTTTTTTCAGTGAATTTGCAAGGTTTTTTAAATGCTAATTCCTAACTATAACGTGTGTGAAACCTATGGTTTTTTCAGTGAATTTGCAAGGTTTTTTAAATGCTAAGTTATGTATTTTTTTTTAATATTTTTTTTTAAAAAAAAATTAAAAAAATTCCTATGTATTCATTTATATATTATCTTTATCCTTTAATTTTGTTTGGCTCATTTTTTTAAAATTTTTCAATTAGGATAAAGTTGAACAGCATAGTTAATATTTTATATTAAGTTATGTCCATTTTTTTTTTTATATTAATTCTTAGGGTGCGCGCTCAGAGCGCGCACCTAGTACGTTTGCGTAAGTTTATTATGAATTCCGTTTTACGTTATTTACGTACGCATACATACGTTTTCTTTCGCGCTCGGAGCGCGCACCCAGTACGCATGCGTACGTACGCATGTGTGCGTGCGTCGTACGTGCTCCACGCGGTACACTTCCGTATACGCGTAGAGTACGCGCGCTGTCGTTCGCGTATACGCGTGTGCTACGTATGCGCGTTACGTACGCGCATACCACGTATGCGCATGCGCTTGTACGCGTTCGCGCATGCGTAATTGCCGGGTGCGCGCTCCGAGCTTGCTCCGTGCGCGCACCTCGGGTTATGTTCATAATAAAACAACACTTCTAATTGGTTTTCATTACTTTCAGTTTCTGATTGTTTCACCACCACACCCAATCCCCTCATGGCAAGTCAGGTGATCAACAATAATGACTTTTGATTGGTTTGAAGTACTTTCAGTTCCAGATTCTTCCAACACCACTCCCACTTTCTTCATTATTAGTTCTGATTCCCTTGGAGAAGGAGCTAATCTGTTGTTGAGAGACAATGGCTGAGCAGCAACCATCTTCAGAGAGTGAACAGGACACTCTTGAGAGACAGAGGAACAGGAAGCAGAAAGACAGCTTTATATGGCAGTTTTTTACTTTCCCTGAGGGACAAAAAAAAGTGAATGCACCGAAAGTTACTTGTGTATTGTGTCAAAAAGTCTTATCACGTGGGAATGCTAACAAGAAGTATTCTTTTAGCATACACACAATGACGAGGCATGTTGAGGCAATGCATCCAGTGACTTTTCGTCGAGCTTCTGGAGCAAACCCTCCACCTGCTCAGCCGACGACATCTGCAGCAGCTCAGCCGAGCACATCTTCGGCAGCTCAGGCAAGCACTTCTACTGCGATGGTGCCTTCACCTTTTTCTACACCTCTTGTTGGTCCACCTTGTTTGGCGAGGTTGTCTACACGGTGCACTGATTGCGGTAGTCTTATTTCTGTGGGGGAGACCAGTCTTGATCTCCTTCAGCGAAAATTTGATGCGCATCAGTGCACTAGGCCATAGATGTTTTTTCTTTTTTTCGTTTTTCTCTTCCTGTTTCCCTACATTAACTCAAGGGCTCTTTTCAGAGCCACCTAAAAACTAAGCCCAAAAATTTTTGGGGGGGATTTTTTTTAAAAAAAACATTTTTGGGGGTGCGCACACGCTGCGTGCACCCGAGGAGGTTTTTTAAATTTTTTTTTTTTTTTAATTTTAATGAACAAAGAGAGGTGAAGAAAAGGAATCATGAAAAGGAAGGATTAAGAAATACAAATATTTTTAACTTATCTTATTTTTAAAATAACTTATTTTGATAAAAAACATTTTTAATAATTTGCAAGGAAACAGAATTTCATTTTTTAATTTTTCTTTCAAGTTCTGAAAAAAAAGAAAAAAAGTATTAATATTCAATCATACATTTTATAAAGCAGTACATGTTTTTACATATTTTACAAAGCAATTTTTTGCCCTTTTTTTGCCGTTTTCAGAATTTTTTAATTTTCACTTAAAATAGTGAAAACAATTGTATTCATCATTTAACAGCGGGCAAAAAAAAAACAATCTGAAAGATTGTTTAAAAAAGCCCCAAAACTATCCACACTAAAATATACTTTGATAGAAATATTACATATATATTACAAATACCTTTCTAGATGAATAATAATTTTGTAGATATTCCATCTTTAAACATTGTTGCAAAAGCACATATGCCAAAATATTATCTGTCAAAGAAGTCCACATTTGTTTTTATTACTTTTCCTTTAGGCCAAATAGTAATTTCAAAATCCTTTTTAAGTGAAATCTTCAATTATAATCCTTTAAAATTTCAAAAAATGCTTTCTTCAAATGCAGTTTATAGTTTTTAAAATTTAGGTTTCAGAAAAATTAACTAAGAATTGGGTAAATCATAAGGCAAACGTTGCTTGAAAATCAATTGGGAATCATTACACAGTGTCCAGCCTTTTTCACATTTAAGATAAACTGTGTAATGTCCAGAAGTTACAGTAGGTCCTTCATGAAAAATTATTGCAACTGTAACAAATGTTTTTCCAGAAATTGATAATTGTTATCCTATAAACTTCTTTATTAAAGTATCCAATTTTGAACCATCAGCTCTACAACGTTGCATGATTAAAATTACATACTGACCGTATTTCTGTAAAAATAACGTGGAAAACATGTCAGATTTGCATTCAGAACATTCCATGTTGTGATTGGCATCTTTAACTAATTTACTAAAAGTCACTGATTTACTTTGTGGTAATGGTAAAAATATGAACCTTTCAGAATCAACATTACTACTGCATGTGTTCATACAGTTTTCACAGCAATGTTCCCATTTATAAGAGACACCAAATAAATGTTCTACTTCTACTCCTTCATCTTCCAGTACCATCAGCATATATATTAAGAATTCCTGTGCATCTTGCTGAACATTTTCTTCAAACTGCGTAGATCCTGAACATACATCTAAAAGATTTCTAACATCAGAAGCACTTTCTATTTTAGTTTTATCATTACTGAGCTTCTCATAAAAGAGACTCAGCAGAGAACAGAATCTTTTTCCATGATTTACTTTTATCTGCTCTTGCAAATTTTCAAGATAAAAAACAACATTCAGCACTACATTAGCGTAGCAGTTGACACCAGAGCTATTTTCAAAATGACAACCAACAACCTCTTGAACACTGTTCTTTTTCTTTTTGCTTACGATCACTTCACTCTCCTTTTGTTTTCTCTTCTGTCCATCCTCATTACAGATATTCTCAATTCTCCTTTTCTGAGAAACAACATGTTTTTCAATCACAGGATACTGACCTAAATGAGGAGCATAGGTTCTTCTTAATCTATTATACTCCTTTACACAGTTTGCATCAGCACTAACTTTTGAGTCATCAAAGTCTATCATAAATAAACCAGATAATGTTTTCACTCGTGACAAAGCAACATATGCCATACCTTCTTTGAATACAGTAGAATCAATGTTTACAAAAGCACTATCTACAGTTAATCCTTGAGACTTGTGAATAGTTACAGCATATGCTAGAGAAAATGGAAACTGCTTCCTACGTACATACAAGTCTTTCACTAGCAAAAAATGAACTGAACAACGACTAATGTCTTTAACCTCTTCAATCTGGTCAAATTTTATTTTTAAAAATTCAATTCCATCTTTTTTCTGGTACTTCTCATAACCCACAACTTTACCCATAGCTCCATTTACTAAACCTTTTTCTACATCCAAATTTCTCCTTAAAATCACTCGACAATTCATGCAAACATATAGATTTTTTTCTAATCCAGCTGTTTTTGAAATGTTCTTCTCTAGTGAATCCAATTTATTTTTCAGTTTGCCTGTTAATGTAATAGTAATTCCTTCATGCTGAATTTTGTCCACTGCTTCCATTTTCTTAATCTCTTCTTTTTCCAATTTCAAAAGTTCTTCATTGAATATTGAGCATTCGCGTAGTGTTGGCATTAAGCAGATTACAGTATTTTTTTCAGCAATGTTCTTGAATATTTTCTCTGCAACTATTGTTTCCTTTGGAAATAAATTATGTAGCATCCGACTCTGTAATGCTTTTTTGCCATCTTCTGTGAGAAGTCCAATTCTAATATCTTTCAGAATACTTGCATAATCTTCATCGTTTGCTTGCCTCATATTGGTAGTGAGTTCTTTGTACTCAAAGAACGACCAAATATTCGCATTACCAATGCTTCCTAATGACTTCTTCGTGTCTTCATGTGTCACAGTATTAAACACGGGTTGTCCTTTTACTGGAGTGAGCTGTAAAAGATCCCCAAAAACTATGACGTGTTTTCCTCCAAATAACACGTCATAGTCTCTTTTTAGAATTTGTTGCATTCTTAAATGCACAAAGGCAAGCATTAAGTTTGATACCATGCTCACCTCATCAATAATGAGAACTTGCATCTTCTTCAACACTCTTGAAACTTCGAAGCATGCTTCTCCTGTTAGCTTGTGATATTGTATTTGGTTCTCATGCTCCACTGGTAACATTAGCAAGCGATGCAAGGTAATTCCTTTTATGTTATAGGCTGCTAACCCAGTTGGAGCAGTTACAACACAAGACAAAGCGGAAGCTGTTTTTTGCTGTAGGTAGCTTCTGACTTTTATTAAGAAACTTTTTCCAGTTCCTGCTTGTCCACTCACATACATCCTGATTGGTTCAAATGATGTGCATGAGCACTCTTTATTTTCATGTAGTAATCCATGATCAATTTTTTTGGTGACTTCTTCATAAATTTGTTTTTGTTCTTCATTCAGTTGTTGTTCCAGATTTAGTAAGTCTATTGAATCTTCCTGTGCTTGATTCATAGCCGTTTCTACTTCAGTCATGGCTATTGCAGCTTCATTTTCTACAATAGGTTGTCCTAGGGGATCTTGACTGAGTGTTCCAGAACTTTGGCTGTCTTGAGAACTGTCTCTAGCTACTTCAGCTGCAATTGTACTTTCCTGTTCTATTCCTTCATTTAACATTTGCACGTAATTCGTGAAAGTACTGCATTGAATTGTTTCTTTATACGCATTAAATGAATCTTCATAGCTGTGAAATTCTCCCAGTAGTTCGTCCTCTGAACGCCATGGTTTAAACAGCTGTAAAAGTGCCAAGTAGTAAAATTCCTTTTTCTCAGTTGTATCACAACTGAGCTTCCTGTGATTAATCAAACTTCCTTTTGTTTGCTTCACCAAACATCCTTCTTCACCAATGACTTTATATTTTCCATTATTGATGTTTTCTGTGGCTTTCCGTGAAAAAATGTAGTTCTGCAGCACTTCATAGAGACACATGTTCTCAAGATGACGACTTCTTTTTGGGTAATACGTGTCCAAAATGTTTGTTTACAAAATATCTGTACTTTCCGGGTTATACTCAGCCAAATATTCAATTTCTGCAACAGATTTCAGTACCCGATTTCTCATTCCTGCAAGGCCTAAACTTACCCAAATTATTCTTCTGGATTTCGAGTAAAGACTTGCAGATGATAACCTATCTGAGCATTCGTAGGATCCAATTTCTCGATGCGATAACATCTTTAAACTGAAACTGTATAGCTTCTTACTGACAGTCTTCTCATGAGAAATCTCTTCCCACATTTCCTTCAATTCTGTTTTCTCAGATTTAGTGATGTATGATGTGACATACCGAGCAACAGCAATAGAATTGTCTGCCTTATACTGAATATCCATGTTAGCATTCCACATGGATAAAATGACTGGGTTGTAGTCATTTATGTATTTTGACTCTTTTCTTCGTAGGTTGTAGGTATTCTTAGGTGATTTTCTTGTAATAGTATGTCGCACAGCTGACATAAAACTGTTTACTCTTCCTTTTGAAAGAACAGGTCGTGGAAATCCAAATCGACATTTTGTGTAGAATTTATCTTTGCTCTTGTACTTTCGCCAACAGTATTTTCCACACCGATGATTTTGAAAACGTAGAACTTGCTCTTTTAACTTTTTCTCTTGTGTGCTTTTAGGTATAGCACATGTTGCATATTCTTCAATGAAACTTAAAACTGCTTCATCTGCATCTGTTCCAAATTTTGGGGCATCCTTGATCCACAACAGCATATGAATATGAGGAGCACCTCTTGCTTGGTACTCTTTTCTCCAAAAGAAATCCACAACTTCTCCAAGAGGTGGATTTTTTTTATTGCAGATGAAGGACATCATAGCCTCAAATCTATGATTAAAATATCTGCAAACATTAACCGGATCCAATGAGCACAATTCTCCTGCTGTCTTGTATTCGATGTTTTTAATGTTAGAATTTGCCTCTCGAAGAAAATCCAGTAAATCATCCCAAGCGTACTCAGCACAGCTTAGGGTAAGGAACCATGTTGGTGTTCCTAAATTCCGTAACATGCATTTTAATTCTCCATGGCGTCGGTACCAATATTCATTTGTCCCACGCTGACAAGCCATCAGATTGATCAATTGTGTTTCCAAATGATCATCTCGGTGCTGCACTTTGTCCATAAAATCCTTAGCAGACACATTATGTAGATGTACTCCACTTTTTAAAATGTGATTTACTGCATAAGATAGTGCAGACAAGTCGCTTTCAAATAAAAGATGAAATAAATAAGGAATACTTTGACGAAATCTTGGATCTTCTGCATATAATCTTGTAGTCCGATACTCAGAAGCTGGAATCTGTTCTGGGCGTTCATCGTATCGTCCACCTTTTCCTGTAGGAAACAGCTGGGGAAAACATCGAGCTTCCAAGCTCTTCTCCCATACACTCACGGGAGTTCCTTTTGCTTTCTTCATCTGAAACAGATCAATAGTGTCTCCCATAACTTCTTTTGAATGAAGAGGATGTATGCTAAAATGTTCATAAATTTCTTCTTCTTTTGACTTGTCAACTTTTTCAATTTGCCCAGTTGGTGTTTCTGTGTCTTCTTGTAAATCTTCTTCATCTTCATCTATATAAATTGATTCATACCATTTATTATTCCTTTTCAAATATAAATTTGCTCTTTGTACTTTCCGTACATCTACCAGCTCCTGCCAAATCTTCTTATTCTTTGTAGGTACACCATTAACCAGAATAACTAATGGTTCAGTTTCCAAAGTATCTGCATCAATAGTGTCCATATTTTTTTTCAAATCCAATGGCAAATACACCACTCTTCCTTTTAAACCTCTCAGTAAATCTGAAGGAGGTAATTTACCAGTTTTGGGCTCCATACGTACTATGGTCTGGAACGGATGAACACATTGAATGAGTATAGACTCATATGTATTTAAATCAGAAAGTTCGGCAGGAATAGCATCCAATTCTAAATTATTATGTACAGCTCTGGTCGGCATTCTATTTTCTTCTAACTTATTATAACAGTATTTACAAATACGCTGATCTTCACCCAATTCAAAACAATTTTCCAGAAATATATATGTTGCAAAATCCTTCCACTTATAATTATCTTCATTTTCACTTTTTTTATACAGATCAACATTCCTTGTTTGAATTTTATAATGGCTTCTGCGGCAACAAATACAAGTAATATTTGGTCTTTCATTAGAGATGATAGTAAATTTTGTCATTTCATCCTCAAAATTTTTAGTAATAATGAGTTCTACATTCTGTTCCTCATTTTCCTCATTAACTGTGTCCTTTTCTGCACTTTCTTGTTCTGGACCAAAGTAACAAAACTGAATCTCATCGGTAACCTTCACTACATCTGATGCAGATCCACGGAACAGAGCATTATTTAACTCATTTAACTTTACTGCTGGACTTTTAGCAAAATACAATGTTCTCACAAACTTTCTCATTTCAGTATGATGAACAGCCAGCATCCTAAAATGGTGAAAAACACTTTGACACACTTTCCTAGATAGACAAGCCAGAGAATGTCCTTGCAAACCAGTATTCTCTCTCACTCTGCATGGATCTAGTCTTTGAAGCACCTTAATCTTCTGTTTTACACTCTTTTTACTATATTCTCTTAGAAAATCACGTAATTTATCAATAGATTCCTGACGCACAGTACAAATACTACTACAATTCCAAGTGTACACTGGCGCTTTTGGACGTCTCCCCATAGCCTCAGCAGCCATCACTTCTTCCTCATTTCTTGGAACCATTTTCTCTTTTTCCATCACACAACCATCTCTAACTTCATATGCTCTACCATTGGTGTCAACTGCATGCAACAAACTATTACTTTGAAGATAACTCTCTTCATTAAAAAATGGTTCAGTACTTGAACTGTGCTTCCATTCTCCCAAGAACACTTTACAAAAGTTACTTTTTTTCACTTCTCTTTTCCTTTTGCTTTGTGACTTCATTGCATTGACTAATTTGTCTAATCTACGCATCCTATTCAAAATTAAAATAAAAAGTTTTCTTTTTATTTCCAAAGCCTTACTTACAATATTTTCTATATTTTTTTTTCTTAATACATTTTGTTTTTTTCTTATATTTTTTCACATCCTTTAGCAAATTTAACATCAATCTTCTCTGAAACATTTTTCGACGAATGTTTTTAAAATCTAATTTTCGTGTTAAATCACTTTTACTTACTTCTGATTGTACATTAGCTCTTGTTTTTTGCTGTTGACTCTGTTGTTGCTTTGTACCTAAAACACTGTTTGTTTTACATTTATTTTTTGAAGATCTTTTTTAAGAAATCTTTACTTTGCTTACCAGTAGACTTTTTCTTTTTGCCATCACAAGCTTTTCCTCCTTTTTTATTTTTCCAGTTTTGTCCAGATATAGTTATTGTTGCTTTTCTTTCCTCTTTCTTGTCCTTAAAGGCATTTTTTTATTTTTTCACTGTTGCTCGGCAATACCTGCAAGAAACTTTAAAAAAAATACCTTTTTGTAATTATAATTCATTTAAAAATTTTTTTAGCTTTTCAATAATTTAAAATGTTTTAGCATTTGACTCTCATTTGCGATTTAGTGATTTCTGCTGAGTGCTAACCACCACATTTGAAGAAAACAAGCTGTCCCTTTCCTGCAAGTGCATGTTTTACAGAACAACTGCAACACAAATTACATCTCTGGCCACAATTCCTGTGCGCACACAGCCTCATGGTGTGATTCTAAGCAGAAAACAGAATTTGATTGGCAATTTCAAAGCACATTTACTACTGTGGTAGAGCAAGTGATAATTACTGTTACAGCCTGACACATTTTCCTTGTAGATTACAGAGGCAGAAAAGAGCACATGTCCTAACAGCTACTTCATACCATGAGCATGTGCAACCTGGGTGAGTGACTACACTAGAGGAAAGGAAATGAGCCTTGGTGACGTTGAATGTGTTTGCGTTACACAGTGCTATCTGAAACACCACACAGAGCTGAGTACTACGCATGGGAGTGTTGGAGAAGCTGCTGCGTGTGTGCCAAGAGTGTGTTTCTAGAGACTGTGTATTGTCTGGTGCAAGAGAAATGAGCAAAGAGACTTCCAAAACTGCATGAAGACTGCAGGGATGTATGTAACAGTGCATGTGTGCTAAGGGTTATTTTGAGTTATGAACATATGGCAACTACCTGTGCCTTTGCTATTTTGAAAGGAAAATCTACCCTGTTGGTTTCAAATGTTTTAGCATTTGCCTCTCATTTGCGATTTAATGATTTCTGCTGAGTGCTAACCACCACATTTGAAGAAAACAAGCTGTCCCTTTCCTGCAAGTGCATGTTTTACAGAACAACTGCAACACAAATTACATCTCTGGCCACAATTCCTGTGCGCACACAGCCTCATGGTGTGATTCTAAGCAGAAAACAGAATTTGATTGGCAATTTCAAAGCACATTTACTACTGTGGTAGAGCAAGTGACAATTACTGTTACAGCCTGATACATTTTCCTTGTAGATTACAGAGGCAGAAAAGAGCACATGTCCTAACAGCTACTTCATACCATGAGCATGTGCAACCTGGGTGAGTGACTACACTAGAGCAAAGGAAATGAGCCTTGGTGACGTTGAATGTGTTTGTGTTAGACAGTGCTATCTGAAACACCACACAGAGCTGAGTACTACGCATGGGAGTGTTGGAGAAGCTGCTGCGTGTGTGCCAAGAGTGTGTTTCTAGAGACTGTGTATTTTCTGGTGCAAGAGAAATGAGCAAAGAGACTTCCAAAACTGCATGAAGACTGCTGGGATGTATGTAACAGTGCATGTGTGGTAAGGGTTAATTTGAGTTTTGAACATATGGCAACTACCTGTGCCTTTGCTATTTTGAAAGGAAAATCTACCCTGTTGGTTTCAAATGTTTTAGCATTTGCCTCTCATTTGCGATTTAATGATTTCTGCTGAGTGCTAACCACCACATTTGAAGAAAACAAGCTGTCCCTTTCCTGCAAGTGCATGTTTTACAGAACAACTGCAACACAAATTACATCTCTGGCCACAATTCCTGTGCACACACAGCCTCATGGTGTGATTCTAAGCAGAAAACAGAATTGGATTGGCAATTTCAAAGCACATTTACTACTGTGGTAGAGCAAGTGATAATTACTGTTACAGCCTGACACATTTTCCTTGTAGATTACAGAGGCAGAAAAGAGCACATGTCCTAACAGCTACTTCATACCATGAGCATGTGCAACCTGGGTGAGTGACTATACTAGAGCAAAGGAAATGAGCCTTGGTGACGTTGAATGTGTTTGCGTTACACAGTGCTATCTGAAACACCACACAGAGCTGAGTACTACGCATGGGAGTGTTGGAGAAGCTGCTGCGTGTGTGCCAAGAGTGTGTTTCTGGACACTGTGTATTGTCTGGTGCAAGAAAAATGAGCAAAGAGACTTCCAAAACTGCATGAAGACTGCTGGGATGTATGTAACAGTGCATGTGTGGTAAGGGTTAATTTGAGTTCTGAACATATGGCAACTACCTGTGCCTTTGCTATTTTGAAAGGAAAATCTACCCTGTTGGTTTCAAATGTTTTACCATTTGACTCTCATTTGCGATTTATTGATTTCTGCTGAGTGCTAACCACCACATTTGAAGAAAACAAGCTGTCCCTTTCCTGCAAGTGCATGTTTTACAGAACAACTGCAACACAAATTACATCTCTGGCCACAATTCCTGTGCACACACAGCCTCATGGTGTGATTCTAAGCAGAAAACAGAATTTGATTGGCAATTTCAAAGCTCATTTACTAATGTGGTAGAGCAAGTGATAATTACTGTTACAGCCTGACACATTTTCCTTGTAGATTACAGAGGCAGAAAAGAGCACATGTCCTAACAGCTACTTCATACCATGAGCATGTGCAACCTGGGTGAGTGACTACACTAGAGCAAAGGAAATGAGCCTTGGTGACGTTGAATGTGTTTGCGTTACACAGTGCTATCTGAAACACCACACAGAGCTGAGTACTACGCATGGGAGTGTTGGAGAAGCTGCTGCGTGTGTGCAAAGAGTGTGTTTCTGGAGACTGTGTATTGTCTGGTGCAAGAGAGATGAGCAAAGAGACTTCCAAAACTGCATGAAGACTGCAGGGATGTATGTAACAGTGCATGTGTGGTAAGGGTTTATTTGAGTTTTGAAAACAGGCTGCCCCTTTCCTGGGTCTGCAATTCTTACAGAACAACAACTTCACATATTAAATCTCAGACAACAATTCCTGTATGCACACACTCATGTGACACTGTGTTCCTGGATAGTACCAGCACACCTTAAATTATGGGGAAGACATACTCCAAAATATCGTAATGTTCAAGACAGATACATATCTTCCACAACATAAAATGTAATTCACAACTTTTAAAGTAGAACGAAAATCTACCATGCTAATTTCAAATGTGTTGGCATTTTCCTCTCATTTCTTTCAAAGTGATTTCTGCTAAATCCTAACCATCACAGTTAAAAAGAGGCTGTCCTTTTCTTTCAACTGCAAGTCTTTCTTTTCAACAGCAACACAAATTAAATCTCTGTCAACAATTCTTCTCTGCACACAGACTCATGGTTTGATGGTAGGCACAAAACTGTATTCCTCATTGTTACCAGTACACATTAACTTATGGTGAAAACATACTCCATAATATTTAACTAGTTAAAGACAGTTAAATATCTCCCAAACCTCAAAATGTAAAACATAACTTTTAAAGAAGATTCACAATTCTAATATTTATATCATAAATCACCACATACATCCCCTCTCAAACTCATAACTCACCTTTAAAATGAGTTAGTTGTGAAAGAAATGTGCCACTCAAACAGCAGACTATCAGAGTCAGAATATCAGAGCTCTACACCTCTCTCCTCTCTCCAGAACCAGTAAATGGCAATGTTTCCCTCTCTTTTTTCACACATATACATGTTAATTTCAAATCTCAGTGCTTTCCACTTTTTTTCAAATGAAATCACACATTTCTATTGGTTGAAAACTTCAACCCTTTTCCAAATGTACCCTTCCGCCAACTTGACTTCTGCCTGCTACCATAGCAACAGCTCATGGAACCCTGCTGTGAGGAGAGAGGTCAGAAGTTCAGCACACAATGTTTCAAATCCAAAGAGCAAGAGTGGTTCACCTGTCCAACCTAACAGCAAATCCAAACTAATCTTCTGTGGGAACACAATTTACTGAACCAATACAAAACATGCTTTTAAAAATTTAAACATACAGCCTAGTTTTTAGTGTAGAATGGTTTGAAGCAGCCAATGAGTTCTTTTTATTAAAAAAAAGTATGTATGCCTTCATTTTACAACTGTCTTTCATTTCATATTGCCATTCTACTGAAAGACACCTCCTGAGTGCATCCAGATCTCCTTGCAAGATGTTCACAGTGTGGATTGTAGGTCACAGCTATGTCTTCTGGAGTGAAAAGTACGCAGAAAAAAGAGGTATGGTGAGAGACCTTGCTTTGCCAAATGTAGACATTAAATGGATTGGTCAGAGAGGGTTAAAGTGGCACCAATTAATACCATTGGTGAAATCTTTTCTTCATCTCCAACAGCCTAACCTTATTATTGTGCACTGTGGTGGAAATGACCTAGGCACTTTAACTGGGGTTGGTCTGGAAATGCTTGTTAAGGACACCTTTGTGCAATTGATGGCGCTTTTTCCACAAACTGCCTTTGTATATTCTAATATATGCCAAAGGCAAAAGTGGAACTGGTCCAACCAATTTTGTCCACAGATTGACAAAGCAAGGAAGCACGTCAACAAATCTATTTCTGCTTTCCTCAGAGACTATGGTATGGGTTCTATATACCACAACAACTTGCGTTACAACATGCAAGACATTTATAGAGGAGATGGTGTACACTTCACTGATGAAGGCAACAGAGTCTTCCTCTTGAACTTAAGACTCTGCATCGGTACTTACTTGTAGGTACCAAAAAACACTCAATGTACACAAGGGCTCTTTTTAGAGCCACCTTATATCTAAACACTTAAATGCGATTTTTTATTCTTTTTTTTGTAAAGTTTTTTTTCGGGTGCGCGCTGAGTGCTCTCACTCGGCGATATTTTTAAAAAAAATATAAATCTTTTTTTTTGCCCTACAAGGTCCTACTGTGACCCCTGACAATATCTCCCCACTCTGCCCCCTTTATACGTTCTCCCCCTTTGTTTCTCACCCCCTCTAAATGCGAGAGACAAAATGGCGGCCACCGCTTCCTGATTTCCACTGATTCGAATGTTTACTTATATACTTATATATATATATACACACACACACATACATATATATATGTATACATATATTATCTACTGGCGGTCGCCAGTAGATAGTTATAGTTAGGACCGAGTTCCCATAGGAAATCTGAAAATTCTATTTTGAATAACTTTGGCGCCGGTTGAATTATCTTCGTGAAATTTTCAAAACTAATGGGGAGCTCCACTCAGCTCCTACCCTGAAAGTCTCGGGGTGATTCGTCAAGCGGGGCTGAGAAAAAAGGGGGTCCCAAAACGCGTTTTCCCCATGCATTTTCCCATAGGACCTTTAGTCGAAGGTACAGCCCGAACGGCTGAACAGAATTACTTGAAATTTGGCAAAGAGGTAGTCCTCAGGTCAGGCATGTGCCTTTTGCATATATGGTGTCAATCTGTTCAGTAGTTCCTGAGAAAATTGCAGTTAGTTCAGCTAACTATAACTCGCGCGACCGCAATCCACTGCTGATGACGTCACATATTACATCACTCATGACATGGTCAGTGACATCACTGATGACATCTCAAATGACATCACTGATGACATCACTGATGACATCATCCTTGTGATAGAGTGGCGGTCGCGCGAGATATAGTTAGCTGAACTAACTATAACGGGGGAATTTCAATGGTTTTTTACGAGTGAAATGTCCAGCTAACTATAACATGTGTGAAACCTATGGTTTTTTCAGTGAATTTGCAAGGTTTTTTAAATGCTAATTCCTAACTATAATGTGTGTGAAACCTATGGTTTTTTAATTGATATATATATACACACACACACACATACATAAATATATATATTCACTCAGAGCATTCGCACTTCATGGGAAAAGAAGAACGCACTCACAGGATTGTTGATGTCAGGTTATTTATTGTGCATGGAATGGGTCACAACGCCCAACGTGTTTCGGTCTCCTACTGAGACCTTGATCACAGGACATGGAAACGCATTCACCTTTTCGCAAGAAGTGTGAACGCTCTGAGTGAATAATCACCGGCGTGACCCTGCCGGAAGATACGCACCACCTGAATGTGGAGCGCCATGCCATCTCAAGTGATCAAAATGGAAGGTATATATATATATATATATATATATATATGTATATATATATATATATATATATATATATATATATATATATATATATATATATATATATATATTACCTACTAAGTAGTTATAGATGGGACCTTGTTTCTATTCAAAAAGCGTTTTTTATTTTCGCAATAACTGGCGCCGGTTGACGAATCTTTGCGAAATTTTCAAAACTGGTGGGGCGCTCCGGTCAGCTCCTGTATTGAAAGTTTCGGAGTGATTCGTCAGCGGGCGCAGAGAAAAAATAGGGGTCCCAAAATGTGTTTTCCCCATGTTATTTTCCATAGGAAACTTTAGACAAAGCTTCAACCCGAAATGCTGAACGGAATTACACCAAATTTGGCACAAAGGTAGCCCTTGGTTATACCACTGGTCCCCAAAGAGAAAGATATTATTCTCTAGGCATAATCTTAGCATACTGAGAAGCATCATGGAATGGTTGCACATTGAAATGGGTCACAGAAAGTCCTGGATACTTTTTTGAATTGGAGCACTACCAATGCTTTGATCCTGAAGTTCACTTGGAAATCACACAAAACCATCATGGAATTCTTAGCCATCCTGGTCACAGTGGTGGAGGGCACCATTCATACTAGCCTTTTTAGGAAAGGCACAGCTGGAAACAGCATTTTACATGCCCGCAGCCATCATCCACCTAACCTCAAGTGGAGCATCTTGTATGGGGAAATGTTAAGGGCAAAGAAAAATAACAGTACCCAGAGGCTTTTGAAGCATAGCAAATCAGGATGATTAGCAGGTTTAGGTCCAGGGGATGTCCAGCTAAGGTCATCAGAACAGCATGCACCAGAGTGGCAGGTAAAAACAGAGAAGTCTTGCTGGTACCCTGACACAAGAAGTGGGAGGCCACATAACTAAATTTAACAATGAATCTGATTCATTGAGACATTTGTTGAGCAGGCATTGGAACTAGACTAAATCTGACCAATTTTTTGGGAGGGGGGCTGCGGGCCCCCCTTTCCTGGGCCACTTTTGGCCCCGGGGACCCCATACTCCTGGGTCTGGCAGCCTTGTTTTTTTTTAATTATGCAGAGGGGGACAGCGTGGCCACGGACCCCATCCCCAGGGCCTGGCTGCTCTGATGGGGACCGTGGGGGCGCCCCAATGCCCCCACGGTCCCGCCGGCTCCCCGCCTCCTGCGGCAGCCGGCATTGCTTTTGAGCAAGGGGAGCTGCTGACATGCAGCTCCCCTTGTCCAAAAGCAATCCTGCTTTGCTTCATTGAAGCGAGAGCAGGTTTTCCTGCTCTCACTTCAAGGAAGCAAAGCAGCATTTGCTATGGCAGGGTGGGAGCATAGCAAACGGTAATGTCCCAGGGGTGGGCACCCCGGGACATTGCAGGAGCCAGCCCTGGGGGGTGGTGGTCCCCATGAAGGGCTCCAGGAGGGGGGCCACGCGGCCCTCCTCCCAATGTGTGCAAAGCCCCGGGGAGGTGGTGGTCCCCTGGGCTCGGGGGTCCGTAACGGACCCCTGCATTTGCATACTTAGTGTCCCGGGGAGGTGGTTGTTCTTTATTTGAAACTGACCAGGTCATGAGTGACGTAATATGTGCAGTGTATTGCGGGGGCATAAGTTATAGTTAATTTGGGTAAGTATAACTGCTGAATTTCTATGTATTGTATGAGCGTACTATAATGTTCCGGAAAACTTTGTTTTTTTCAGAGAATTTCTAAGGTTTTTTTAATTTCTAATTCCTAACTATAACGCACCTGTAACCTTTGGGTTTTTCTGTAAATTTGTATTTTTTTTTAACTAGTAGTTGTTTTTGCAGAGTGGTGGAGAAAGGGAGCAGGGCCTCTGACCAGGTTTTCAGGAATCCTGCTGTGTCAGACTTACAAGAGGTAACAGTATGGCTTTTTGGCCCCCAAGGACCCTCAGTAACCAAGTGGACTTCATCCCCCAACCAATAGTGGGCAGGAGGTGCATTTTCAGAGTGGTGGAGAAAGGGGGTGTGGCATCCCGAAGACTTCTCAGCAATCTCACTGTGTGGGTCTTACTGGAGGTAACAGGATGGCTTGTTGGCCTCCAAGATCCCTCATCAGCCAAGAGGACTTCATCCCCCAACCAGTAGTGCACCAGGAGGTACGATTGCAGAGTGGTGGAGAAAGGGGGCTGGACCTCTAGCGACTTGCCGGGCTGTCTCTTTTTTCACTTTTTCATTTTATTAGGGAAAGGGGGACATATTGCCCCCCTTTCCCTGGGTCAAGTTTGGCCCCTGGAACCCCATCCCCTAGGGCCAGGCCTTTTTGTAATGGGGAGGGGGCACTCCCAGGTTAAATTTGGCCCCAGGGACCCCATCCTCCTGAGCTTGGCCTTTTTTTAAAAAAGACATTATTTTAGGGGAGAGGGCCACGCAGCCCCCATCCACAGGTTGACTTCAGTCCTGGGGACCCAATCCCCTGGGCCTGGCCTTTCCTTTTAAAAACCTAGAGGAGAGGGGCCATACGGGGTCCCCATCCCTGGGGCCTGGCCTTTCCACTAGGGACCACGGAGGAGCCTGAATGCCCCCGGTCCCTGATGGTTCTACGCCTCCTGCGAGAGCTGCATTGCTTTGAGACACAGGGAGCTGCTCAACATGCAGCTCCCTGTGTGTTTAAGCAAATACTCAGTTTCGAGGAAGCAAAAGCATTTCTCTGCTCTCACTTGCTGAAAGTGGAGCGTTTGCTGTGGCTAGGCAGGAAATCTCCTGCCAAGCAACAGCAAACAGGTATGTCTCTGGGGGTGGGCACCCTGGGAATTGCAGAAGCAGGCCCTGGAGTGGTGGCGATCCCCATAACCATGTATGGGAGGCTACACAGCCCCCTACTTTTTTTGTTATAGGGCCTCCCCCCAGGGAGGTGGTGGTCCAAGGGCTGTATATGCCCTGGAAGGGGGAAGTACGGCCTCCCTCCCTCTTTTTAAACTTATGCCCCAGGAAGGTGGTGGTCCTTGGGACACAAGGGGATCTGCGAAGCCTCCCCATGCCTTTTAATTTAGCCCTGGAGAGTTGGCAGTCCCCAGGATAATTTAGCATTAATACCTTGGGGAGATGCTGGTGATGGAGCAAGGGTTTGTGAAAGAAACTTGCTTGGATTCAATCCTCTCAAATAAATGTGTAATAATGTAACAAATTTGTTTTGTGAATACTAAAACCGCAATACACCACGAACAATTTTATCTAGGGGAAGCTTTTCTATGTGCATTACTAACCCGTAACATGAATGTTCTAAAATGGCCGACAAAACATGGGATTTCTATTGCACATGCGTCTACTGCATCTACGTAGAATGACTCTGTCCTTTTGGTGGGAAACATTTTCAGCTGCGCAATGGCACTAAAAATTGCCGCTTCGAACTCACATGCTAATGCACCTGCTACTGCTAAACTATGAAGTAGCTCCAGTCTTGTTTTCAATCTTGATCAAGCCATTCTCCAAAGTTCAGGGGCTTCAGCTCTCATATTTATACCACTCAATGGCTATGAAGTCTTTGTGTTCAAGGGGGCACTGACCCCTGTTCAAACCAGTTCTGGGTGCCTCCCTGCCAGTGACACCTTCTTCCTTTGATTAGTGGAGGTCTGGATTCTCAATCACTCAGCAGGAGATGGGTCCATTGTTTTATGGCAGCAACCCAGGCCTCTTCCCCTCTAAGGGCTATTCCTCCCCCTACACTCCAGATGCTGGTCAGCCTGTTGCTGTCTCACCTCCTCCCCTGAGTCAAGACATTCTCCAGATCCTATCGCTTTCAAATCCAGACAGTCAATCCACAACCAGACAGAGACACACAGAAATGTTAGAGCACAAAAACCCAGCCACTTCTAAAAGTGTGGCTTATAAACACATAATGCAAAAATCACCTTCATAGAAAGATGTGTTATTACATTGTGAGTTAAGGCATACTAAACTTCACCTCTCCATCTTAAGCCTTTGGGAAGATAAGCTGGAAAACATATTACACAGCCTCCCACTTCTTTTCTATGGGCAAGATGGCCTTTCAACAGTGAAAAACAAAATGAAGATTATTTCACTGGCAGGACATGGTACACACCTTAGAACATGTCCTACCTTTCACATGCACTGCACCCTGACCAAGAGGGTACCTTGAGCCTACCATAGGGGTGTCTGATATGCATAGAAAGGGAAGGGTAAGGTGTTCTAACTCAACTCTCCCACCTCATCTCCCTATCCCTCAAAAGTGGCTCAGTACCCAAAGAGTGGAAACATGCCATTGTAAAACCACTACTGAAGAAACCCCAACTTGACCCCACCACTCTGGCGAACTACCGTCCGATATCACTGCTACCCATTTTGGGCAAGATTGTGGAGAAACATGTGAATAAGACTATCTCACAATTTCTAGAAGACAACGGTATCATACACCAAACACAGATGGGATTTCGACCAAAACACAGCACAGAATCGGCCTTACTTGTTGTCACAGAGAAACTGCCCAGGGGGGACCTTGAGCCTACCATAGGGGTGTCTGATGTGCATAGAAAGGGAAAGGTAAGATCTGGCAAGTGGGTGCACTTGTCAGAATAACATTGCAGTTTAACAAACTGTGCGCAGGCACTGCAATGGCATGCCTGAGATCCCTCTTTAAGGCTACTTGTGTGGGTGGCACAATTAGTGTTGCAGGCCCACTAGTAGCATTTGCATTACCAGCCCTGGCACACAAAGTGCACTTCACTAGGGACTTTACTAGTAAGGCAAACATACCAATCATGGACAACCAATTATCTTTGTACTTTATACAGGGAGCACTTGCACTTTGACACTGATCAGCAGTGGCAAAGTACCCAAAGCATCTAAATTGGCAACACCATGTCAGAAAAAAGGTCTGGGGGGAAAGCAATATGTTTAGGGAACTTTAGCCAAAAAGGGCCAAGTCCTACAGCAACGCAATGAGGGAGAAGCGTGGCACCGCCGCTGCAGCCGTTGTCGCATCACCGAGCAAGCATGTCACCGCTGTTCGCCGCCGCATCACCGGAGAAGCGTGTTGCAGCGTCGTCGCATTGCTAAGGAAGTATGCAGCTGCCGCCACTGATAACCATCGCTGATCACCATCACATCACCATCGCATCACCAGAGAAGCGAGTCGCGCGGCTCAGTAAACCACTGATTTCGCCATACGGCCGTTGGGTGTGCACGCATCGCATCCACGTTGACGCATCGCATCAAAGACGCCACTTTGTCGCATCACACCGGATTGTCGCAACAAATCGATGCACCATCTTGTCGCATTGCAACCGGAGCGAGGAAGAATCGACGCATCACCTTCTCTACGACCCTTTTGTTTGTTCAGCGTTATGCATCTAAGGTACTTTGAGAGAAAAGGGTTGCATTTACCATCTACAGGTATATTTTTGCAACAACCCTTTTTAAAGACATTCTACTGAGTATCTGTATGTTGGATTTTTGTCGTTTTGGTCTTGTTTAGTTTATATAAAGATATTTTATTTTTCTAAACTGGTGTGGTGTCCATTTGTGGTGTTTTTACTGTGTTACTGTGAGTGTGGGTACAAATACTTTACACATTGCCTTTGGGATAAGCCTGTCTGCTCGTGCCAAGCTACCAAGGGAGTGAGCAGGGGTTATCTAAAGAGTGTATTCCCCTTACCCTGACTAGAAGCAAGGGTCCCTATTTGGTCAAAGGTACCTACCTCTACCAACTAGAGACCCCCATTGCTAACAGGGACCATGGAAGGAGCCCCAGGGACCCCGCGGATTTGCAGGTGCCCCATCCATTACTGTGGTGTGAGCCAGACATGTTTTTATTTTTTACATGGGTGCCCAGTTGCCCACCCAGGGTACCCACAATCCAGCTTTGCTGAGAGCCATAGGAGAGCTACACAGCCCGTAGCCACTGTCAGCACCCTAGCCAGTACCCATTGTAGAGCTGGCGGGAGCTGGCTTACTAATGTTGCTCCCACTTGGGCATAGCAGCTTTTTTCACTGCTCCTGCTTAGCTGCGTTTGCTGGGCAGGAGAGTGCAGGCAGAGTATTCCCGTACTCCCCTGAGTAGAAAACTGCAGTGTCCCAGGGGATGGGGTCCCCTGGACTCTCCTTGGATCGTGCCCCAAGGGATAGGGTTCCTGGGGACTGATAGAGGCTTGGGGAAGGGGGTGCATGTCCCTCCCCTCTAAATTTAAACCATCCCAGGAATGGGGTTCCCAGGGCCTCATAGAAGCTTGGGTAGGGAGGTTGTGTGCCTCCCTTTCACTAATTACAAAAACTGCCTTGATGTATGGGGTCCCCAGGGCCTCATAGACACTCAGGGAGGGAGTTGCACATACCCCACCCCTAATAGCAAGAAATAGCCCAGGGAAAGAGGTTGTGGGGAACTCATAGAGGCTCAGGGAGGGAGGTGCATGCCTCCCTCCTCTAATAAATTGTTTCCCCAACCCAGAGATATTGTTTTTAGGTCTCGCCTGACCCAGCGCATGCGCTGGTCTGGCGAGACATTTTGTGAGGGCTCCAAAAAGTGCTACCAGGCCAGCCTAGAGCTACAGTTCATGTGCGCGGGCGCGCGCGCCGCGCTTTACCGCCATTACTTTCACTTTCGCGGCCGCTTTGATGTTTGATCGCAATCACTTTCGCGGCCGCTTTGATGTTCTCCGTGAGGCTTCAATAGATTCCAGTAGTTAAAACAAGCATTGGCATAGCCAATAGGTCTCGCTTTTGGGACCTTATAAGTGTTTAGTTATGCAACTGTTGCATGGCTAAACACTTATATGGTCCCAAAGGCGAGACCTATTGGCTATGCCAATGCTTGTTTAAATAGCAACTTTGTTTCATATTTTTACTGTGGATCGTCAACAAACTTGCATTAAAATCTTTTTACAAAATAATGTTTGACTCCTTAAGGACCCCTTCCCTCACCTAGCCTAGGGGGGCAGGGTATCCCCACCTAATCCTCTTACATCTTTTCTTAAACTTGTTTCCAGAACAGGTGACTCTGTCCCTGAGTTCTAAAGTTACTTCCACCACATCTTTGTTGATCGAGTGGCTGCCAGTTGGATCTTATCTTATGATCTGTTGGCTCCATGGATCCTCCCCGGCGTGAAATATAAAAATTTTTTGAGCCTTAATTTCTCAAAAACTACTGAATGGATCTACACCAAATCAAAAAAAGCATTCTTTCTGGGTCAAGATCGAGTGTTCTGCAAAACTTGGTTTAATGCCATTCTGCAGTTTTTTGGTATCAGTGTTCAATTTTGCTATGAAAATATGATTGGAGAAAGCATGATTTGGGACCGCTTTTTTCCTTCCCCTGCCTGACCGATCACCCCAAAACTTTCCAGGAATTAGCTTGATAGGACTTATTTTTGGAAAGATTTGTGATTTGTCAAAAGCCTCAAAGTTTTTAGCAAACCAAAAAATGCTTTTCCTCCGGATATGTGGTTCTAACTATAACTACACAGTGGTTGCTGCCACTGGGTAATACATATTTTTCCCTAATGAATGATAGGTTGAACATTTTGTGCATATAAACAACTAGGTAAATGACGTCAGGAAGGATATAATGCCTTATCCCATCCTCGTCATTGCCTTTTAATAGTGAAGCAGCATCTTATTCTTGCTTGTTCAAAATCAGAGCTATTGAAATAGGACCCATCTCTAAATCAAGATAGGTGTTATACAGTTAACACATTGACCAGTCTCAGAGCGAGTTGTTCTTTGGGTGGTTAGTACAGTGTGGCTCTGTTTATTGGAAAGAGGAAGTAGACAAAGAAACTCCTGATTATATTAGACACCTAGTATAATTTGCACTTAGTACGTTTGCATGTTAATTTCCATTCTTGCTGGAAATAAAAATTCTCAAATTTTCCGCATTTAAAAGGCATTGCTAACTGTGTCAAGCTAGGTCTGCTGTGTGTTTTTTCAGCATTTTCCCTACTTTGTGTTATTTATTTAGGCTTTTATGGGGAAATAAAATGTTTCAGCATAGTTCAAGTGCAATAAAATACATAATTACATTATTAAAATGATAAATTGCTGTAATGCCTCAATGATAAAGTTTGAGGGGAACATAAATCTTGAGCAGACCTGGACCATAAGCCTTTTATACCGCACAGACTGAAATTATTAAAATGTATCCACGAATTAGCAGGCGGACACTGGAGTGGAACACTTATGCAAGACCGCATTGGGGGACGCTTCGGCAGACAGAGTCATGTCCCTGCCTCTGCAGGACGGGCAAATGCACCACTGTGCCACTAAATGAATGATGCAGATTAACACGACTTTCGAAGGCATTGAACAGAACAGAAAATTCAAGAACAGTTGCACGTCAGCCCCGCTCGTTCTTGAGAACGTCAATCCCAGATTGTATGTCATTTGCTGGTTCACCCATTAATTCTGTATAATGTTTTCCTTTCCCACGGCTGCTAATTTCTGTTATTTCTTCATAATGGGATTGCTGGAATGCTCTGTTAGCCAAAGAGACATCCCCAGGCAATTTACATTGCGAACAGAATGCCCTGATCATTAAGTACCAGCGCCACAAAACCCTCCAGCCATTGGCACTAATTGCTATGCTGGTTGGCAGTCCCAGTGAAGAGGTAACAAATGATTTGGCTGACTTCAGCAGAGTGAAGTCGGTGTGGTGAGGTGACTAAGCTTTCATCCTGGGAGTTGTTTGAGGCACTTTTGGGAAACACGGTGGTTCTATGTCCTTGAGTTTGCCCGTCTTCATGAGTGTTCTTAAGTCTTTGAGAGTTCATCAAATCAAAAAAGACTGTTCTGTGATGTCAACTTGTAATAGAGTGTGAGGTGTACAGCGTTCCCAGGTTCCCTGGCATCTTCGTGCGGGCTGACGCCAGGCTGTTTGTTCCGATTAAATTACTTTAAACCCACTGAGGTGTGACAGTGCTATCTTCCTTTGTACCATTTTGGCGACGATCCTTGGTGTAGCATGGGAGAGGAACATCTACACAGCCTGGGTAGCCCTGAGAAGAGGCACGACTTCGTGGGACTGATCGGCACGACTTCGTGGGGCCGATTGGATCGTGTGTAATTTTGGCAGGCGCGTGGAGTACCCTTCTCAAAGGATGCAAGAAGAGAAACCCCGCTGACTACATTTGGGGGCAAGGGGCGCTGGACTTGCCATTGTGAGTCGCCACAAGACGCGCCACAAGGACTCTCTTAGGTATTGTGCCCGTGAAGACAGAAACACTGCAACGCTATGCAACTACGTCAGTGTGTCTTGGGTCTGTACAGGATGTGGTGGTGAGTGGTTTTGGTGTGTTTACCATGGCTCAGTGGGAGGATGAGATGGAAAAAGAAAATGTTCTTCAAAAAGTGTTTTCTTTGATCTGTCATGGAGCTACTAGGGAGAATACCTTATCTATGTCTGTGGGGCCTTATTTTAAGGTACTGTAGGAGTTGTCAGTGTGTGATTCCAATGTCATAATGAGAGGATATTGTTTCTTCCCTTCTGTGGGGTTGAGGCGTAAGTATTTGATCTAGCACATGAGGGGCATTTAGGGCAAGGTTTGACTAGTAGGAAAATCAAAAATGAGTTTTGTTGGCCAGGCCTGGATGATCAGGTTAAAAGGTGGGTGGAGTGCTGTGGCAGCTGCAAAGAGAGTGAGAAGAGATTAAAAGTGGGGAGTAAAAGTGTGCAGGGGCATATTGATGATACTGGTAAACCATGGAACATGGTGTACTTGAACTTTATTGGTTCAATGGGGAAATTGTCTGGCATGATGAGATTTGCTGTGATCGTGGTGGACGTATATTCTAAGTGGATTTTTGTTAAATTGTTGAAAGACTTCACCACGAGAAGTACCATTTCTATGCTTAAGGAGATTTTTCAGGAAGAAGGTGTCCCACTTGTGTTGGTGTCTTATAATGGCACTCAGTTAATTTCGCATGAAATGACGTTTCTCAAATTGAGTGGTGTCAGATATTCTCGCACATCACTATATAACCCTCAGGAGAAAGGTTTAGTGGAGAGGGTCAACAGGTTAGTGAAGGGCACCATACAATTAGCCATCTACACATAGTGTCACGCAGAGAATCCCTTTTCAGGATATGCGTGGCTGTTTACCAGGCACCAAATTAGTTCCCTCCTGGTTGAGAGAATGGGTTCAAAATGATGGTCAAGTACAACTTGACGGGGTGTTTTGCTGCAGGTTTGGTGTTGGTGACTGGGTCAAGGTTCGGTCAGGAAGAACTGTGAGGGGTTTTCAAAATTTAAAGGTACATTTCACATTTAAAGTGGACACGTTCTCTGTTACTGTGGATAATGGTGAAAAGTGGAATTTTAGGAATGTTGCTCTGTATCAAAAAAGAGGACAGTGCGTAAGTAAAGAGGAAAAGGGATGTTCAGGTGCCATGCTTCTGAGTGATCATGAGGTGATTGGTGGTGATGGAGATGTTGGGGTGAGTCCGGTTGTGAGAGATGTAAATTGTTCTGGTGTTGGTAGTCGTGGGGATGCCAGGCAGAGTACCAGGTCTTGAAGAGCACCCATGTACCTGGAGGACTATGAGATGTGATATGTGTGGGTGCTGTGGGTCTTCTTGGTGCTTGTGTTTTTAAGTCTTTCCTTTGTTCTATTTCTTATGCTATCTACTCTTCATTTCTTGTTCTTTTAGGGAAGGAAGGGGATGTGTTGTGATGTCAACTTGTTCTATTATTGAGTGTGAGGTGTACAGTGTTCCAAGGTTGTCAGTTGGCCCTGGCATCTTGGTGCGGACTGACGCTAGGCTGTTTGTTCCAATTAAATTACATAAAAACAACTGGAGGTGTGACAGTGCTATCTTCCTTCGTAACATTTTGTTGACGATTCTTGGAGTAGCGTGGGAGAGGAACATCTATACAGCCATGGGTAGTCCTGAGAGGAGGCATGATTTTGGGAACCGATAGGCACGACTTTCTGGTACCGATCGGATCGTGGGTAATTTTGGCAGGCGCATCTAGTACCCTCCTCAAAGAATGCAAGAAGGTAGACCTCACTGACTACATTTGGGGGCAAGGGGCGCTGGACTTGCTGTTGTGGTTCGCCATAGGACGCGCCGCAAGACTCTCTTAAGGTATTGTGCCCATGAAGACTCGCACACATCGCCTGTCTGCGTAGCTCTGCTGAACACAGTGCTTTCTGGGGCAGATACACTGCAATGCTCAGCGACTACATCACTTTGTGTTGGGTGGCCATTTTGAATTTCTCGGGCGATATCGCACAGCTGAACTGCTGTGCAGCTGTCCTGTGATACGTTTACCGGAGGGTGGAGCAGTGGGAGTGCCCTAATCTTTTCAGGATGATGGGGCAGTACTCTCCATCAGGATCTAAGGTATGTGTGTGTCACACCTTAGGTTGCTGTGACAGCCAAGATTTAGGCAGCGCTCTTTCGTGGGGAGTGTTTTCGCTAGACGTGCTGAATTTTTGCTGAAATATCCCACTAGACATATATAAAAGAAACAGCAGAACATAACACAACAGCATACAAAGAGCAGCATAGCAAGAGAAAACATAAGAGGGCACACTAAAACAGAACAGAATGCAGCACAGCAATCAGAGTACAACATAATGAAATGATATTGCAATAGTGCAGCACAAAAACAGCAGCACAGAAACAACTGAAAACATCTCCACAACAAATGTGAACAAACGTTCTTGTCACCTATTGCCAAAGGTGTTTGGAGCAAGCAATGCCTTTAATACCACCATGGACATGAAAAAGCACCAATCGGAAACGCTTTGTGATCCGACCCCTGGTGCACAGTTGTTAAACCACGAGATTAAAAGGACTGCACATTACTGGTGTGAATTATGGGCACATTTGTTTACAAAACTATCATTTTCGTTGATTATATCGTAACCAATGTCTCTGCAAACTGACTTTCTATACTTTAAACTGTGAGGACAGCTGCATTAGCCCTTATTGCCTTTGCTTATCTTTCATTTACAGATGAATGTAGAATTCACGATGCTGCTTTGTGGACACATTACGGCGCTACTGCAGAGCGCATTGAAATTTGATTCTGGACTTAAATATAGAAAGTGAGAGAGTCAATAGGAAAAAGGCCAGAAAATCCGAAATGAACGGTTTATAAGATAATGTCAGCTGAAAAAACGTTTTATGAAATAACAAAGGTGAAGCTCACATTTAGAAGACAGGGGCACCGAGCCCACCGTATGACTGTTGGACCCACTGCATGTGACGGGGGCGCACGAGACGTTTAGAAAATAGCATAGGTCTGCATCATGAACTTTTTTACAGCCGGCTACCTGTCTGTCTTCAAAGCACCATGGGACTAGGAGAGTGACTTAGGCGGGAGTCGACAATTTAATGGTGAAGTGTTTTCATCCATGTCTATGACACACCACAGATAATTGGGAAAACTGCCCGACAGGAAGGCAAAGATAATACAGCCCTTGTAAGACAATCCGGGAATAATACTCACAGTGCCCTGTTTGGGTACAGATGCCAGACTACTACTTTATCAAAACTGTCCTTGCACAAACTTGACAACCCTGGAGTGGATAAATACATTTGAAAAAGAACTGGAAATTAAATTATGTAAATATGAAAAATCAATAAAAGAAAGAAAGGCGATAACATTTACTAGGGACCGCATGGATTACCACAGCGGGCAAATATACACTTTCGCCAAGCGTTTTGATTCTCTGCGTAGACAGAAAATGCCAAATACAGCAGAGTCAGCCAATAAAAGCAATGAAAAAAAGAAAACGACTGAAACAAGCTCAGAATGGAGCTCGGAAGTGGATACCGACCTTGAAGATGGAGCCAGAGCAATGGCGTACTCAGAGAAACCCTCAACTATACTAGAAGAATTTCGTTTTTTAGGCCTAGACAGAAACATCAATGACAGACAAGGACCCCCGAAAAGAGGAAGATACCGAGGTTACGGAGGAACCGACAGAGAAGAAGGAGAAGGCATGGAGCTGAGATCAGGAAGCAGAACAAAGAACAACAAATAGAGAAATTAAGCATGACAGCTACATCCATTACTGTAATCAATCTAACGGACCTGGATCTATCTGAATCTGAAATTAATATTTTATCTTTGGGACTATCGTTTTGTAGAAGAATGAATTTCAATTATGCACAGACCCGAATTGATTTCTTGAATTATGTAAGAAAGTTGAAATTAAGAAAATATGTTAATAATCGATCAAGCTGGAAAAACTAAGTAATGGAAAATCAAGTACAAGGCACTGCAAATAATTTAGTAATAGATTACCTAAATCTCCTCAGAGATCTGGAGGACCTTGAAAGAACCAATGAGGGTCTTAAAATAGATGCCTCATGCAAAGATATTTCAGATACAATGGGTCTAAATATTTATGGAACAAGCAGAACGGAGTTCAGGAAAAAATCAACTTTTATACCACCTTTACCCAAAGACTCTAGTGATCTTTTTTCAGATAGAGTCATTCGAGATTTAAAAGAACTTGCCAAGGATTCTAGTAAAAACTTCAACAACGATACTAAGGAAGAAGAAAGAAAGTATGAAGAAACTATGGCTAAGATCAAGGCAAGAGCGCACATAGTTGTAAGACAATCCAAAAAGGGGGGCAATGTTGTCCTTTGAGCAAATATAATGCTGAAGCAAAAAAGCAATTGAATGATGTGGAATGCTACCAGCGAGTCCCACTAAGCAATCTCCTGGAGGTACAAACTACATTTTTCAAAGAACTAGCAAGTTGGAGAGGTATGAGGTTAATCTTGGGCTCAGAACATAATTATTTAAAAGTTACCTTTCCAATAACCCCCATACTTTACTTGGTACCGAAAGTCCACAAAGACATAATATCGCCTTCAGGTAGGCCGATAATTTCAGCTATTGGACGCATGTTCAAGACCATCTCCAGATTTTTGGAGTATTTCCTGCAAGGCATTGTAAAATCCTTACCATCTTACATTCAAGATACGAAGGACTTCTTAAGGAAACTACAGGATGTGCAATGGGAAGAAGAATACCTACTGATAACTCTTGATGTAGTCTCGTTGTATACGAGCATTGCACATGTGGATGGTCTCAGGGCACTCAGACATTTCTTGGGAAGTAGACTGCTGAACTTGTACCAACATTCTGAAATGCTTTTACAGATGGCCAAACTATGTCTTGAGAATAACTTCTTCCTCTTTGGCACCGATACGTACAGACAACTCAGAGGAACGGCGACGGGCACCTGCTTCGCCCCCAGCTATGCGAATCTTCACATGGGCTGGTGGGAGGGGCAGGTACTCAGAGCCAACTTTGAGGTAGAATGGAGAGAAAACATCAAAGTCTGGTATCGAGTTATTGATGATTTATTCATCATATCGAAGGGCCCGATTAATAGTGCTGATGATTTCATAACTGCTATTAATGACAATGCACTTAACTTGACATTTACAAAAACAATCAGTGATTCTAGCATACATTTTTTAGATCTGGAAGTTTTTATTAAAAATGATATTTTACATACACGATCTTTCAGAAAAGATACAGCAGGGAACTCCATACTGCACTCTGACAGTTTCCACCCGAAGAATTTAAAGCTGAGTATCCCATATGCAGAACAAATCCGCATGAAAAGAAATTGTAGCGAGGAGAACTCATTAGTCTCAGCACAAACAGAAGTGACAGAGAGATTCAAGGAGAGGGGTTATAGCAAGGTAGTTTTAAGTCAAGCGCTAAAGAAAGTGGACAAACAATCTCGACAACAGATCCTTGCTGAGAAGATAGAAAGGAAAAAGGCTTCTAAACAAGACATTCGAATGATAACCAGGTACAGTGCCTATTTCAAGGGTGAGAGACTACATGAATAGGCACTGGCACCTGGTTAAATCGGATCCCATTCTGAACAGCCTAGTTTCCCACAAACCCTTGCTCTCATACACAAGAGACGGATCCATGAGGCAGGAACTTGTAAATAGCAGTCTGGAGATAATTGGGAGTGGAAGCTGGCTTAAGTCCAATCCAGGCTTCACAAAATGTCTAAAATGTAAAGCCCGTAAACACGGAGTAAACAAAATAGAAGTAAAAGTGTCTCTTTTGAAAAAGCAGTGGAAGATTCCACGTTTCCTTAACTCCAAGAGTGACCATGTGGTCTATGTGTTGCAATGTATATGCCCTCTAATCTATGTGGGCAGTACAATCCATATGGCCCACATTAGAATTTTACAGCACTTGAGGGCTGTCAAAAACAAAGATCAGTCTTACCCATTGCTAGGCACATTAATGACGTACATGGGGGTAGAGTTGAGGATTTGACATATTTTGTAGTCGACTCAGTGCCGAGAAAGAGAAGAGGTGGGAAACAAGAGGCTAATTTAAGAAAGCTTGAGTCGCGGTATATACTGATGTTTGACTGCAAAACTCTGAATGGGTTGAACTTCGATAAAGAATCGTATGTCCACTTGACTTAAATAATGTAAATGTGTAGTATATTGAGCATAACCTCTCAAGGCTGAGAATAGTTCTTAAGTAAATGTTCATCAAGTCTATATTACTGCAAGAAATAAGAAGTTAGGATGTAGTCTGTACCCCTTTTTTGGCTGTTTATAGATTTGTATATTTTTTAGATAACATTTTGTACCAACAGTATACGTTTTATGCTTAAGGATGACTGTAATATCTGAGGGGGAAACACTGCAGAATCATATGTGATAGGCCTGAATACTGGTTTTTACTTATGCAAATGAATTGCAGCAACGTGGGCTTTGTTCAATCTAATTCCTATTATATTTAATTAGTTACTGAAGGGAACATTTGTTGCATTAGAAGCACTTGCACTTTAAAACATGTCGTACACTTTAACACATACCATGTGTAATTTGCCCAATTATCTTTGAGCCATCAACTCAAGATATTATAGCTGCTATAGATGAGGACAGTATCCCATAGTGCACTTGCACTTTATTTCATAAAAAGATACAAATTGCGGGATTTGCACTACATGAGAAAATAAAAATATGCTGCTAATGTGGAAACTGTCGTTCATGTGCACTGGCACTACACTCATAAGCGATTTGCACTAAGTATTTGCACTTTTGTTCCCATTACATGCAACAAAGATGGAAATTATTGTTTAAGGCATTACGTGGCAATAATTCAGTATACTGATTACCGTGCAAGATCATCCTTTCCAAAAATACCATAGAAACAGCAAAGAGTCCACAATCATATACTGGCTTTGCACATCTCTACCTCTGTAAAAGTGCCCATTACGTGTGATATTGTCCAAACACTGTATTGGCAATAGATGACAATTTCTTGGTAGAGGTAGACTGTATATGGAGTATCAGCAATTGCAGTGTCAATAGTACCTTAATTGTGTGATGGGTCTTTGGTAGCATGGTAACCAACATTAAGCATTTCAAGCCAGGTGTTTATAATACGCACACAATGAGCCAAATGAACCCAAACATCCTACATATCAAAGTGAACTACTGTGGTACAATAACGTTTTGTTGAATAATATATAAATGTTTACAAAGCCATTTGAATTGAGCAAAGAAAACAAATATAAAAAGAGGAAAAACTGAGTATAAAAATTGTAACATTGTATGAAAAATTCAGAAAAAAAGTTAATGGCTATGTAACTGATATATTACGAAAAAAGTCACATTGGCAGTATGTTGTCTATGTTTGCTATCACGTGATGACAGCAAGTGAGTTTAAAAAAAGTGTTGTATTGTGGCTCGGTGTGTGATCAAGGCAGGGGAACCTGCCGAAACGCGTCACAGCATCTGCGATACTTCTTGCCCTACGCATTTCAGACAGCCATTGTCCTTGATCACGGGCTGATATACGGAAACCAATTACTGCAGACCACTCAAACATTTCATCAATGACAACCTTTTATTGCCCTCTAGTGGATTTTGTCCATAACACAAAGCATGCTGGTATGAGTCGTTTCTGCAGTGTTAATTTTTCCCTCCCACTTGAGTGAAGGTAAGCCGATTGACTCTCGCTCAGTAAAAAATCAGCCAGAGAGTTATATGCCAGATCACTCTCAGGCTGTGGCTAAAAAACCAGGGGTACTCCTGGCTCTCGTGGAAGGGATTATTGTCTCCAGTAAAGAAATCCAACCTCCGCCTCAGCCAGCAATCACTGACTTTCTCACGACTAAGGACACAGGGGGAGGCCTTGCTCCTCAGGAGTTCCCTAAGAAGCTGAAAATTGATAAGATGGGCCTGGGTGGTGTCCGGGAAGGTGATGATCTGTCTGGCAGGCCTTTGGAGCTCCTTTAGGGCTCGATGTGGCAGATAAGGGGACTTGCTCCTCATGGGCATCAGGGTGGCCCCCCACGAACGGCGATATGTGAACACGGTGAAGAGGATGTTAACCTTACAGAGTGCACTCAGGAGACCTTGGGCAGAGAGTGCAAGGCAATGTACGCCCGAGTTCTGCTACCCCCGGACGAGCCTTGGGTGACTCTGACCACAACATAGGACATACTGGGTTGGTGGCGGTGGAACTTCCATCGGATGGGGCAGACAAAATTATTTTCCTCATGGAGGGCTCAGATTCAGAAGACTTCAAATCTTACCTCACTGAGGATGGGAGCAGCTCTTCAACATCTGGTTCTAGCACACTTGAAGCACCCGAGACAGCCCTTAAATGCCAAAAACATCAGAAGAGCTCCAAGGGCAACACAGACTCCCAAAAGAGCAGAGAGAAACATACCATCAGTGGTGCACTGAAATGGGACTATTCCCGTACAAAAATACTAGAGATTCCAGATGTTGCATCAGCTCTGGACATCTGACTGATGTCCAGTGGGAGCTAGAGGACTTGGAGAATCGGCAGAGAAGGAATAATCTCAGATTTCTTGGGATTGAGGATGGCTTGGAAGGGGATGACATTTGATCTTCTCAGGAATGCCATCACTGAAATTTCAGGATGGAATTGGTAGACAGAAATCCAAAGGGTCCACCAGTTTCCAATAGCCCAGTACAAGCCTATTCAAGCCAGTAGAGATCAAAGGCAACCTTGGGCTATTTTATTATTTTTGGGCTATTTCCTGCTCCACCAAGCCATTTTTGAGAAAGCCCACCCGAGGCCAGATGCAAATATCAAGAAACCTCTTTTTTTGTACACCCTGAATTCTGCCACATAACGGTAGAGCGCAGGTGGTGCCTGCAGCAGGTGATTAAGCCCTTTCAAGATGCTGGCTTTGAAGCCTTTCTGCTTGCACCTGCTAGATTGAAAACAATTGTCAGAGGGACTATTTAATTTTTCACCTCTGAAGTACAAGCTAGAGACTATCTTTGTCAAGCACTGGCAGAGAGAAACAATGTCTAGCTTATTGGGGGTCACCCTATGAAATCGTTTAGCACTGGAGGTAACTTTCTTATGGTGTGGGGGACGTACCGATGAGCCTGTACTGGAAGAGGTGGGCCATTTGAGGTGAAGGAGGAATATCAGAAGGGCTTCTAGGCTTGTGTTCTTCCTTCCTTCTCTTCCTTCTTTTCTATTCTACCTTTCAGGGTTTTTGTTTTTTGTTGTTTTCACGTTAGCACACTGGTGCGGGGGGAGGCAGATGCAGGGCCAGGGTGGGGGCTCGCTGTGCTCGATACCAGTCACCATCACACAGACCTGAGTGGTCTGACTGCTTTCAGTGGTGGAGGGGTGGGAGTGTGGGGGTGTGGGGGTGTTGGGGTGGTGCGGAGTTAAGAATTGGGCGAGTGGTTTCTGTGGGGACTGGGTGGGGCGCAGGGTCCTGGTTGAGTTGGTTTACACACTGCATCATGGCTTCCTCAGTTTGATTGTTTATTTTGTTCTACAAAAGGAAAGGTGGCAGCATGACTGTAAACACAGCCAGAGGAATGTTTCTTCAGGATGTGAAGGGCAAGATCATACAAGATTAAACCTAGAGGGGTGGGGCCCTTGCCCAGGACCCGTTATTCCTTGGTTGGCAAAGCTGTTGGTTAGGGCGTTTACTGTGGGGGATGGTCCTAGAGATAGGAAAGCAAGCTGTGTTGGGCGCAAGCCGCAAGTATCAAGATGTTTTAGGAACCTTTTGAGGGACATCGGCTTAATTGATGTTTGGCCTAGCCTGAAAGCGCCTGACCCGGGATACACGTATTATTCAGCCCCTCATGGCGAGTTTGCAAGGCTGGATTATTTTTTGGCCTCACTGACTTTGATCAGGGGGGCTCAGGTTGATCTCTTTCCTAAAGTAGTGTCTGATCACAACCCTATTGTATTTGTACTTCCTCTTGATGGATTAAGAAGTGTGAATAAAAAATTGACTTTTGAGAGGGCTTTGCTTTCGGACCCGGAAGATGTAAACCATATGAAGAGCTGGATCCCAGGGTTTTTTCAGTCGAACAAAGGTAGCTCCTCTCATGGAATAGTATGGGATGCCTTCAAGGCTTGGGTGAGAGGTTAAACCATGAAGTTTATTATTGCCAAACAAAAGCGGGGCCAGGGACAGGGACACATTAAAGAACTATATTGAAGACTCAGTAACCTAGAGGTCGAACTGATCAGCACTGTGGCTATGGGCAAAAATTGTATGCCAATGCTGAACCTGATAGCTATAACTAAGGCATTCCTGAATGAATTTACTGATGAGAAAACTGCTGAAAGATTCATGGCTAAAAATCAGGAATTCTATGAATATAGCGAATGTGTAGAGCATCTACTCACAGTTAGGGCAAGGCAACAGCAAGTGGCAGGGCATATTAGCCTGATAAGGAACATGCAAGGCAGATTGGTAACAGATCTTGTTGAGTTTAGAGAGGTGTTTTGGGAGTTCTATGCTGATCTCTATAAAGCCTCCCCCTTAGGGAATTCTCTGGACTTAGAGGCTTTGGACTCATGGGTCTGTGGTAAAATCACTCGGGAGGGAAAATCTCTATTAGGTGCAGATATTTCATTAGAAGAGTGTCAGCCTGCATTACAGTCTCTCCCATCTGGAAAGGCTGTAGGTACGGACAGTATCCTTCTAGAGTTCTACAACGTTTTTTTGTAGAAATATATCTGGAGATGGTGGGGCTGTTTAAGGATGTTAGAGGCGATGTACTCCCCCCAGGATACAGAAAATGTGATTATCTTCTTTAAAAAGGGCAAGGATCCTACAGATTTGGGCTCTTATAGGCCAATTACGTTACTAAATAGTGAAGTTAAGCTTCACTCAAAAATGTTGCTAACCGGCTAGGCAGCGTTATACAGCAATTCGTTTCTGCCCAGCAGCATGGGTTTATTCCAGGGAGAGGGACTGTGGATCTCGTGCTGCGAGTAATTTCACTGTTTTGACGCTACCGAGGTCCTAACAAAACCCGTTAGGGTCGCCCTGCTCGACGCCGAGAAGGCTTTTGACAGGGTATCATGGAATTACCTCTGACAGGTTATGGAGGATAATGGCCTGGGGGGGGCTTTATTAACGCAATCGGGGCTATGTATCTCAACCCTATAGCTTGTTTATATTTAATGGGAGGTGAGTCGGAGCTCTTCTCAATAGAGTAGGGAGCCAGGCAGGGCTGCCCCGCTCCTCCTCTGCTAATTCCACTTTATAATGACCCCCCTTCTTAGGAGGTTAGAAGCCTCTCTGCACATCATGCCCGTCAGTTTGCAAGGCTGGGATAGTAATATTCTTGCATATGCACATGACGTGGCAAGAATCACCAGTGATCTGACAGGACTATTCGCTCTGTGGAAAGGATAGCATAATCATTTGGGAGTCAGTCAGGGTTTTTGTTAAACAGAGCTACGTAGAGTCAGTATCACTGCAAAAGCGGAACGTATAGTCGACTTAAATTTGATCCCTATTATTTAAAAAGCTAAGAAGGATTTTAGTCGGTGAGACAATCTGAAACTTTCAATAGTGGGGAGATGCAATCTTGTCATTTGTGGTTTATTTTGCCTGTGTTTATCCGAGGATGCGTCTAAAATTAGATGTTAAAGGAGATTAAAATCCCCCCTAATATCACAAAACCTGGAATATTGAGCAGTGCTTGATATAATTCTATAAGAGGGGATGGAATTATCCACTATCGGGGCATACATTGTTGCTATTATAAGCCTATTATTATTAAGAATTCCACTGATACCCCACCCTCTGCTTAAACATCTTAAAAATAGGTTCCTTTTTATCAATAAAATGTGTTTCTTGAATAAGCACGATATCTGGGGAGTGCCTTCTCACCTATGTATACATTTCCCTAGCTTTAGATTTATTATTAAGATCATTAGCGTTTAATGTCACAATCAGAAGAGACTCCCTATGCTGTGTTGTCATTTCTGTGTCACCACTACCATACTTATACGATCATGAACAGTGAACCGACCATTACCTAGCTTGAGAAAACCTATCACTAGCATGCCCCCATCCCACTGAAATAAAAGGAATGACTGGATGCCTTTCCTTTTCTACTGCTGGAGGGACGATATCCCTAACTGTTTAATAAAGTGACCCATGCATCATAAAAGTGCAACATGCTTCTTTTTTTAAACATTTTTTTTATTGCATTTCAAAAAAGGAACATACCACCATGCAAGTTGATCTTAAACATTATCCCCTTTTCAAATTAAAAATAAACATCAAATTATAACAAACACAGAAAAGCTCATTTCTTGAACAATCAATATTATACTGTCGGACTACGAGATAGAGGTACCACACCTTCTCTGTAGGTATGCTACACTTTCAGTATGCAGAACGTTTAAATATATCACATCTAACCCACGTCACTCTGTGCATCCGCCGTTGCCCTTTGGTGTAGGAATTGTCGCAATGGTTCCCTTATATCCTTTGGCCTTGATGTTGTCGGTAATTCCTCTGCATATAACTCCATACTTTCTTTACAATACACAAGATCCTTAATCCAATGTTCAGTTTTTGGTGACCGTTTACCACCCCATGTAATGGCTACCCTACGTTTAGCCATCAGCAGTGCTAGGCGTATAAATCGGCCCACCACCCCCTTCGCATGTGGAACACAGCACAACAAACACACAAGGGGTTTGCATTGTATCACCAGCCCCGACATTTCAATTATATCCCGCACCACAGCTGACCAGTAACAGGCTACCCTTCTACACTCCCATGCAGTCCATAGCGGTGTAACCTCACTGGCGTATAATACACCTGATGTATATACATAAAATGTATTATACGTAAATTTCCATTCGAAGCAAGTTTACCCGTCAGACCACATACATGTTCCCAATCTGCCTCTGATATCGGGGAGATCAGACTGTCATTCCATCTCTCCCAAGTTTTGTCAGGTCCATCACTACTCTTGTTACGTATTGTTCTATATAACCTAGTGATCAGTTTCTTATTGGTGGGGGTAGTTAGGACCAGTTGCAAAGAGCACAGTGTGGGGGGCTCAAGAGGATACGTGACATAGTGCATTCTAATTGTGTGTCTAAGCCTGAGAACCGCGAAGCGGAATAGCAGTGTGGGGTTGCTTATGTATTGCAGTGTGTTTGTGGTGTGGAACGTCCCCTCTGGGTACAAATCTTGCATCAACTGTAAACCTGCCTCTTATAAGAACCACATCGAGCCCGCCTCGTGAGTCAATGATAGCGCAGCATGGTGTTCTATGTGCATGGCTGGGACATATATGGGTAACTTGTGAGCCAGTCTCCCTATCACCTGCCACGCAGCTATCGTTGTATCTATTGTGTTAATGTCCGTTTTTGGGATTCCACGCTTCGTGTGTGTGAGCATACTGTGTAGAGGAACAGGGGAGGCATCCCCTTCCTCCACTGCAACATAAGGGGTGAATGCATGTAGTCTGACCCAAAAGTACGCATACTGAGCCTGAGCACTCAGATAGTAGACATGTAGGTCCGGCGCCCCGAATCCCCTCTTAACATAATCGCGTGTAAGGACAGACCAGCTCACCCGGGCATGCTTGCCCCCCCCAGACCAATCTGAGTAAAGCCATGCGGGGGTTGTCAAAAAATCCCTTTGTTAGGATGAGCGGTATGTTAGTACACAGATACAAAATGCGCGGCAAAACCACCATTTTCGCCAGCGCAATGCGGTCCGCCAGATATAGCAGCAAAGTTACCCAGCTATCGACTTGCTGATCCAGAGTGCTGCAGGCCCGTCCGTAATTTTCGCGAATAACCACGTCTGGATCACTGTGGATCCAGACCCCAAGGTGTTTGACTGGTTCTGCAGACCAGACCAGCGGAAATTCCATATCAGGCTGGGTCGTGGATTCCATCAAGGGAATAATGGTGGACTTATCCCAATTTACAGCCAGTCCAGACAACAAGCCAAACCTAACATATTCTCGCAGTAGCTGCGCCAGATATCGAGAGGGCTCACAGACAAACAACACCAAGTCATCCGCATATAATGATATGGCGACTGGGCGGTAGTTAAAGTTCAAGGCTGTTTCCCTATGTCTTTGCCGTATCGAGAGCGAAAAGCAGCGGGGACAGAGGACATCCCTGTCGGGTGCCTCACTCACTAGTAAATGGTTCCGACATCAGTCCGCCCGTGCCGATGGGTACACATATAGTAACATAACCCACTTTGTAAAGATTAACGGGAACCCCATGCGCTGCAAGACAAAAAAACATATACTTCCACTCGATCGAGTCAAAGGCCTTAGCAGCGTCTAACATCACCGCCGCTGCGGACAGGCTCGGTTCCAGTACATGGAACATTGCAAAGATGGTCCTCAGGTTGTGCGACGTGGAGCGCTCGGGTATGAAACCCGACTGGTCCGGTAGAACCAAGCATGGCATCAGAGGCTGTTATTTAATGGCAAGGATTTTGGCAAGAATTTTTGCGCCTATATTAATCAGCGATAGCGGCTAGTACAAATCGCACTGATCCGGAGGTTTATCCTTTTTAAGAAATGTGATAATCAACACCTGCCTAAGCGAGGGGGTAGAATACCAGAGTCATGTGCTTCGGCATACACCTCCAGCAGGTAAGGGGTAAGTAGGTCAGCATAAGCTTTATAAAATTCAATGGTGAGGCCATCAGGCCCAGGTGCTTTCGCACTTCGTAGGGCGTTGATCGAAGCTTTAATATCCTCAGCACCTATTGGCTGACTGAAGTATTCCCTGTGGACATCCGATAGCCAAGCACATGCCACATCCTCAAGATAGCTCTCCATCTCAGGAGATTCATCCCCCCCCCCCCAGAAGTGTAGAGATTATCATAGAATTCACGGAATTGATCAGTTATGTCGAGCGGATTATAGTGTTCTCCCCCATGAGAGTCTGTGATCTTAACAATGTGAGGATGTTCCGCACGATTCCTAATTTTATTGGCCAGATTGCGACCCGGTCTCCCCCCATCTCCATATCTACTTGCCGTATGTCTGCGCGAAACATATCTTATCTCAGATTCAGCCAGAGCATCACATTCCAATATTAACTCATGTATGCGAGACAGAGTGTCGGCCAATGGGGCAGCGGTGTAACTACGTTCTAGATTTTGAAGCGTGGTCTCCATGTTAGCCAGTTGGGTTCTGAGGTCCTTAAGTATGCCGGCAGTCATGCCAATGCACACTCCCCGAATTGTCACCTTGAAGGCTTCCCATGATGTGGAGGTGATATCCACTGAGCCCTTGTTAAGTTTGAAATATTGTTCTATGGCCGTTCGAACAGTGGCTTTGTATAGTGGATCTAATAAGGCCTCTGAGCGCAGCCACCATGTAAAAGGGTGATGTGTTGCTGTCGGGATTGTGACATCCAGTTTTGCAGGGTTATGATCTGACAATGTGTGCGGAAGGTTAACAACCGCTGTCACCCATTCAGCCGCTTCCCCCCCAGCAGCCAGTAATCTAACCTAGACCAGCTATTGTACATTGGCGTTGCATGTGTACCCTCTCTAATTGAAATGTTTTGCACTCTCCAGACATCGATCAACCCAAATATGGCATTATGAACACTTTGAGCCACTCTAGGGGTGCGGTTTGTCAGTGGATTAGATTTATCTAGGTCAGGGTCCAAGTAAGTGTCTCCCCCCCAAACAATGGCCGCCTCGGGCCAAGCTCTTAGTTTGGTACACATTCTCAAGAAGCACTCTGGGTCGTCTGCAATAGGGCCGTATATGTTTACTATGGTTACGATAGAATTCCCCAGTTTACCCTAAACCATTGCACAGCGCCCCTCCTCATCTATGTATGTATGCAGTGGAGTAAATGCAGTACCTCACCTAACCAGAATGAGTACACCCCTAGCATATGAGGAGTAGGAAGAGGCAAGCCTATATCCGGCCCATTTAAGTGCAATACTACTCTCCGTGTATTTGGTTAAATGCGTTTCCTGCAGTAGGGCAATGTGCGTACCATAACGGGGCAAATAAGCAAACACCTGACAAATTTTCTTTGGAGAGTTAAACCCTCTAACATTCCAAGTTAATAATCTATAACTTTCACCCATGGTCGATTCCAACATCTGCAGTTGACACAAAATATGAATTGGACTTATATAAGATTTTTCCAGCAATACCACACAATTCGGACCCACAATAATCTCCATCTCCCAATGTAGACATCAAGACCTTATTAAACAAAACAAAAAGCAACACAAAACCAATCCCCCTACCCATCCTCCCCCCTACCACTCCAACCTCCCAATAAGGTCGAGACTGACTCCCCCCCTCCCTACTATGCACCCAGGCCTCCATAGAATAACTATGCAATAGGGGAACTCCCTCTGGGGGGAAGGAACGGCGGCAAACATCCACCTTGCGGTGAGGTGGCCAGGCTGCAGCAGTAGTTTACGCCATTGCACCATAAAACAGGAACGGGATCTACATTCGGCATCCGCGGCACTCAGTAACATCATAACAGTATTCAAAACCGCAACAGTACTATATCAACCTCTTAACTGATCCTGCGCCAAACATATCGTAAGAGACAGTCATAATTTCAATGAGATCCATACAAACATAATAACATCAATTAGTGGTCTGTATCCTCAGGATCCGGCGATGCTGTCAGGCCTTTTGAGCCACCCTGGCGAGACCTATTGGAGCAGATGTGTTTCGTGAATTTCAAGGCTGACTTAGAGTCTGTAAAGAAATGCGCCTGACCGTCATGAGTTATTTTCAATTTAGCAGGATATAGCATGGCGTATGGGACAGAGGCAGACTGCAGAATCTTTTTTGCCGGCACAAATTCTCTGCGGGCCGCCTGTACAGCCGGAGTATAGTCCGGAAAGAAGGACAAATTGTTTCCATTGTGATTTATAGGACTCTTGGCACTGGCTTCCCGTAATATAGCATCTCTATCCGCATAGTTTAGAAGGCGTGCAATGATCGGACGTGGAGGCGCGCCCGGCTTAGGCCGAGGACCCAGAGACCAGTGCGTCCACTCCACTATCATGACCGCAGATAGCACAGGGGCAAACAGTTCGCGCAACAGATTGTCAATGAAAGGCTCCATTTTTTATATTGCTTTTCATTCCGGCAGACCGATTATACGAAGGTTGCTCCGGTGGGAACGCACTTCCAAATCTTCGTTTTTAGCCTTTATGACCTCCAACACTTTCTCCATATGCAGTATCTGTGTACGCGATTCCGCCTGCGAATCCTGCGTGTCCGATAGTCTGTTTTTCAGGACATCGAGCCTGAGTTTGTGTGCGTCCACCTTCTTTTTTACCACATCTAAGCTTGAAGTGAGCGCGTCAATCTTACTGTCTATAGCTTTCAAGCCTGAGCGCAATTTCAGCAGGATGGTTCTCGGTTCATCCTCCGAACTCTCCACAGTTTCCGACGCAACCTGTGTTGCGGCAAGCTTTGCCATGGTTACCGTTGCGCACGTATATCGTTTGCTTTCGAATGGGAGTTTCGGCTGCTTGGGGTCAGGTTTTCCCATAGTGACAGAGCTTACCAGCACTCGCCCAGACACCAGTCGTGTACCATGTCGTCCTCAGTCTGCAGGAGCGTGGAGCACTACTATCTGTTCCGGGATCGCGGCCAGCATATTGACTGTGTGCAGGCAGATGGTACTCCGGAACACCCCCGGTGATGCAACAAAGACCCCAAATACGCAGCCCCAGCAATTAGGCAATATGTTAGGGAACAATGTTCTGGCAAGCCACGTGTCAGCCACCACAGTGCGGACCGCACAGCCGAAAAATAAGCCCAAGCCGCCAGTCCGCCACTGTCACATATAGGCGTAGATAGTGGGGAGGAACGGACCAGTAGATAAGTGTGTGTGGTTGTGTATGACTGATTACCGCATATAGCACTACAACTCCCAGAAGGACAAGCGGCGATTCCCGTGACACCTGAAACGAAAGGGTACTTAAGCTCCGCCCTTCCATCGGACCGGCGCTTGTCAATCGACAGCTTCCTCGTAATTCCCTAACCTGAAGCTCGTTGCTGCTCCTCCTGGGGGAGAACCCTACTCCTGTTTCGTTCGGCCTGTCTCGCGCCAGACGTGTGCTACTTGCCGTGGGCACCACACAAACCTTGTTGCCACTAACGCGCGGACCTTACAACGGAGCCGGTAACGCTGCCTAAAGTTCCCTCGACTGAAGCGCTGACGCGCGTTGCAGAAGCTGCACGCCCTACCGGACTGCGAACGGAGACCCGCGTGAAGCTCACCGCTTTACGAGCAACGGCTCGTCGGCGAGCCGCTTGAAAGGCTCGGATTCCGCCAATACTTTCTTTTTGTTCACTTTCAGTAGCGTGAGCCGGAAGGGCCGGCATTGAGCATTCTGGAAGGCACCTTCCTTCGTTTGCCTCACCTGAGTTCAGAGGACAGTTCTTCAGGGACACAGAAGCGGAGGATTATCCTGGCTGCCATACCTCAGCTAAGTACTTACTTTAATTTGCTTGTCACGCAAGACACAAACGTGCTGACAAAAAGCACGGTTGAGACAAGTGTCTCATGATTGCCTCGTTTTCCTTATGATGACCCTGTGTTTATAGTTCTCAGGTGTTTTGACCAGAGTTGAGTGCAGCTGCCTGTTGCGTAAGTGAACTGCCTAATGGTGTATATATATGTCCCGCTTCTATTGGTGGCCATCTAAGCCCTTTTGTGTGTTGTGTTTCCTTCTCACTACAGGGAACAAGGGGTTAGATAGCGGGGACTCCTGGCGTATTCGGAGGGCCTCTCCATCGTTCCCTTTCTGACGTGTGATTTCGCAGCTGCACCTTTTTCATCTTTCTTTTGTCCCTTTTTACCCTTTCCCCTGCGCGGAGTCGTTCCTCGGAGGTATTCACAACCTCGGGGGGGCCATTCCGTGGAAGGGACGGAGTAGGCTGGCATCATCCATCGTTCCTGCTGCATCTGGATTGCCAGGTTAGTGGGTTACATGTCTACAGTCTGACAGCCACAAATCCAGTTCATACCAGTATGAGCTCCATAGGGCAACAGAGAAGCTTTACCATTGCAAATCGTCACGCTCCCCTGTACACAGCGCAGCACGTTGCTCAAATAGGCCCAAGCCCGCTACAGCAACTTCACCACAAAGCCGGTCATCCACAGAGATGTAGGCCCAGAGACCAGCCCCAGCAGCACACCAGTCCGGTAGCCCGCAAGGTTCCAGCACATAGGGCCCAGCACCAACCCTCAGCCTGGATCGGAGGCACCAGCAGGTAACTCCGGCCCATCGAAGCAGACCAGACCATCCCCAGAGTCAAACCACCGGTGCCACCACACCCGTAGCAGCACAATTAGGCTGTATGCCCCTCTGGCGGGAAAGTAGATGCGGCCTCAATACCCCGCCCGGCCTGACCACCCCGCATCGGCGCACCCAGGCCCACAATAGCAATTGCCCAAGGGTGCCCAGGCCCGGCCGCGCGGGCCCGCCAAGACCCGACATTGCATAGTTATTCTACGGCGGCCCCCGTCTCACTCACGCACCACTGCAGGCCTTCCAAGCGGGCGCCATGCCAGGCAATGTCACGGTCTTGCTGTAGTCTCCAGGGCACAGCCTCTCCCATACGCCGCCAAAGCCAGTCCTCCAGAGCGCTCTCTCGCCAGTCAGTGCCCTGGCTCCCGATGCCCCTAAGTTCAGCTGGCAGTAATGTGATCCAGGGCTGCCGCAGCAGTAGCAGTCCAGCCCGCAGCTCGAAGGATCTGCACACCAGACCTCAAGGGCGCAATGCTCTGTCCATTCAGCTCCTCAGTGCCCGACACTCCAGCTTCGCTCGCAGCCCGGCAGCCATTTCCCTGCAGGTTTGGCTTCTGTGTCACCACTCGGTCCAACGGGTTCCCGCTGACCAACTAACTCCAGAGTGCCCCCAATTGTGCCCATGGCATTCACCAGACAATTTAATCGATTTTTATTGGTGCAGACACTCTGAAACGTAGGTATTTTCTGGATTGTAGAGCCTGGCCTAAGGAGCTCCCTCAACAGGCAGCCATTTTGTACTGCGCTATGCCCCCAAGTGCAACATGCTTCTTAAATCATAAATATATCCCACATTGACCTGACACTCGTACATCTGTTGTAGTATGCCTACGCCCTTGCGAAAAATAATGCTTCAGTATCTGAGTACCTCGTAGGGCACCTCCTTTCTGATACTTGGATTAAGAGAGATTTACAATTAAAAATGTAAAAAAATGATTTCCTATTGACTACTGACCTCCTTGTGTCCTGTTAGCCACCTTTCCAGTATTTTTGTTTCAGACAAACGTTTGTTCTTCTCCAATTCATTAATTTCCTGATGCATGGACAAAACGTTATCCTCTAGATTTGAAATTCGGCTTTCAGCCTCTGTCAACCTTTGAGTGAACTTGGCAATGCCCTCCTCGATCTTTGTCAGTCGCTCATGCAATGCTGCTATTTCCTTTGTCTGTGTTGTTCTTAATTCTCTTATTTCTGTTAAAATGTTCTCGAACATATTTTTAATAGACCGACTAGTTTTCCATAGATCTAATTGCAGTGCCTGAGAGCTTGCCCTGCCCTCAACCTCAGCTTCTGACATTGTTTTCGGATGTCCTCAGTTAGACCATGATTCCGAGCTGAAGCATCTCCCGCAGACACCTCTTCAGATACCTGTTGACCCTTATTCTCCACTGCCTGGTTCTTAACTTGAGCCTCCATCAGCAGAAATTCTTTATTTTGCTTTGAAAATAGTGGATACTGCTTGCATCCAAATAAGCTTACAGCGGGCTCCACAGTACTTATTAGTGTTACTTCCTGCCACCATTGACCACACCCTCCAAGCCTAAAGGCGAACCAGATAATTGAAGGTCAGAGATGTCTCCTCCACTTTCAGTTTCTGATTCCTTCTCACTCACAGTTTGATTCCAAGAGCCTTCTTTTTTTCTGCTTCCAGTAGCTGCTGAACTTTCAAGTCCATTCTTTGTTGAACCCCTATTTGTGAGCGAGCAGTAGTAGAAGTTTTAACTTGATTGCCCTTACGCCTTAATTCTTTGGCTGGAGTAGATTAATGGAATAGGTCAGTGCTAGCATTGGCTGTCTTGTTCTGGAATTTGCTAATACTTATTTTCAAATACTGTGTCAATGTAATAGAATGAAGATCACTTCAGTGAATAAATTCAGTGCCAAATTCAGATTACTGTTCACACACATTTCACCCGCTATTTCCAGCCTATGCTTTTTTCCTCCTTTCCGGCTTCATGGCATCCACCAGGGCTGTTAAAATGGCATAAACATCCACAGTTGAGACCTGCTGCCCACTCCTTGTCGCAGTGCGCTCTCACCTGACACTCCCAGGGCAGTTGCTTGTGATGTCTCTTGCCCCGCTTTCACGAAGACCCGGAAGAGCACAAGCCGTGCTTCTGATTCGATGCTTGCCTGCCATATTCACCAGTGGGTCAGGAAAGTGGCACTCCCGCACAGGCACCAGCCAAGCAGCCACACTTCTATACTTAAAGTTGCTGCATAGGTTGTGAGGAGTCACTGACTCTGCTGCCACCATCGGTCTGCTTCATTCCAAATGTATCCCTCGCACCTTCACTTCTGGGGGAGGGCCCAGGGGAGTATGCTAATGGCAGCATTTGCCGTCATCCTCCACCAATACCATTTCATGCAATGGATGTCTCCAAATGTCCTAAAAATGTGTCAAACACAATGGGGATAGATCACAATGTTAACCTGCATCCCTTTTGTCCCTCCCAAGCCTGAACTCACTGTGTGCCAATTGATGTGATATGTAGATACCGCACTTACAACAATAACAATGAACAGGTCGATCAGGCAAAACATCTCACCAGAGTTAAGACACCACTCAGACACCAACTCCACCCCTGGATCAGGCCTCAAGTGTCGCAGAATCTCCTGGACACATGGATGTGGGGGACCTACCTAGCCCACAGAGTCTCATTGTGCCTGCGACAATACCTCCCACCCCATCTGCAACATCCCTGCTGACCTCTACCCCAACAGACAGTTGTTCTAGTACGGGCAGCAACATCTCCTGCCCCCCACTCCCACTTCCGGAAGAGAGGATCAACAACACTCCCACTGAGGATGGAGGAGCCAGTGTGAGGGGACAGGCTGGCCCAAGTACACAGGGCTATGGTGGCAGGGGTGGTGGGAAGGTATCTTGTGGGCCTGCAGAGTGGGGCCACTTGTGCCAATAACACCCAGGCCACCATCCACCATTTGAATTTGAATTTAAAAGTATTTGTTGAGTGATCATACACCAGGCGGTTTCATGGCGCTTTTTAGGAGAGTGATTCCTGAGTGGGGGGGGGTGGAGCAGTTTAGATTTTAAAAGCTTGTGCAAACAAATAGGTTTTCAGGGTGCTACAGAACTCCAGGTAGGATGATGTTGATCTCGTTTGGAAAGGTAGAGAATTCCAAAAATACGGAGCAAGGACGGAGAACTTCGAGCCACCCGTTCTGCTCTTCTTGAACCTGGGCACCATCAGGAGGGACTGAGAGGAAGATCGCAGTTGTCTGCTGGGGATATAGGGTACAATTTTAGACATGATGAAAGATGGGGCTGTTCCTGCGAGGGCCTGGAACGTAATGCATCCCATCTTAAAGAGGGCCCTTTCTCTAATAGGGAGCCAGTGGAGGGATCTTAGAAGGGGAGAGGTGTGGTGAGATTTGGGCAAGCCGTAGACTAGGCGGGCAGCTTGGTTCTGCACCAGTTGGAGCCGCCGGATGGCGTACGCGGGGACACCGTTGTATAGGACATTCCCATAATCTAGGCGGGAGAGAACCATGGCCATCAAGATCAGTTTAAGGGCTGGGAAAGAAAAAAATCGTGAAATTTTTCGAATGGTGCGCAGAGTAAAGAAACAAGAGGAAACCACCGTGCTGATCTGAGAGTGTAGGATGAGTTGTTGATTGAGGGTGATCCCCAGTGTCTTGACAGAGGGAGAGGGAGAAGGGGGGGGACCGAAAGAGGGGGGCCAAAAAATGGGAGACCAAGGGTTGAGTTTACCGCCAGTGAGTAGAAGCTCGGTCTTATCAGGGTTGAGCTTAAGATGGTTAAAGCTCATCCAATCCCTGATAAAGACCATCACCGACTGGAAGTTGTGGATAGAATCAGGGGAATCAGAGAGGTTAAAAATGAGCTGGAGGTCATCGGCGTAGTTAAACACCGTGACCTCCATCCTCTGTAGAGCAGAGATAAGCGGAAAAATGTACAAATTAAAAAGAGGAGGGGAAAGAGAAGAGCCCTGAGGGACGCCGCATCACACTTTGTGGGCCTCGGAGGAAAAATTCGCCAGATGGACTGCCTGTGACCGGTCGCTCAAGAATGAGCTGAGCCAGGTAAGGGCAGAACCTCCAATACCAGCCGCCTCGACACGGGAGAGAAGGATAGTGTGTTCCACCGTGTCGAAGGCGGCTGATAAGTCGAGAAGAACCAGTACCTGTGGAAGATTAGCATCTTGTCCCTCTCTGAGTGTGTCTAAAACAGAGACCACTACTTTTTCGGTGGAATGGAGGGGGCGGCACCCTGCTTGGCATGGTGAAAGGTAGCCGCTGTCCTCGATGAAAGAGCTAAAGATTTTAGTGACATAGCGTTCGAGAACTTTGGCCAGGTAGGGGAGAAGAGAAATGGGCCGATAATTTACTAGCGCTGTTGGAACTGCGCCTGGTTTTTTCAGAATTGGAATGATGGTGGCTGATTTGTGGCTTGAAGGAACAGTGCCTGACTTAAGGGTCTCGTTGAGAAAGGTGAGGGGGGGGGGAGGGCAAATAAGGAAGATGTCTCGCAAGATGTGAGCCGGGCCGATGTCGGAAGGAGATCCAGATTTGACGCACGGGAGTAAAGAAAGGAAGATATCTTTAGACAGCGGGGCTATAAGGTCAAGGTGAGAGGTGTTCGGAGGGGGATCAGGGTTGATAAAGGCTGGGGAGGGAGGAGAAATGTTGGCCTTGATATCTGCAATTTTGTTAATAAAAAAGTTATTCAGAGAGTCACACAGGGACTGGGAAGGTACTGGCTTGGGTGTGGGCCTGTCTGAAGAGGCTAATTCGAAAACTGTGGCAAAAATTTCTCTGGGTTGATTCTCTGCCCGGAGGTTTTTATTCGAGAAATAACAGATTTTGGCATCAAAGATGGCTTTCTTGTACTCAACCTGGGTGGAAGAGTACAATATTTTGGTAGCAGTGCAGTACGTGCATCTCCACGCACGCTCTGCACGACGAGTAGCCAATTTTTTCTCCTTAAGTTCCGGGGTGAACCATTTGTTGACGTCGTGAGCGTGTCTTACTCTGATGCGTCTTAGGGGTGCCACCTGGTCGCAGGCATTAGACAGCCATTTATTGAGGGTTTCCGCCTGAAGCGGTGTGGCCTGGTCCTCTATATCTGGGCTAGAGGCTAATAGAGAAGAACAGAGCAGTTGAATGTCGACTTTGCCCCAGTTGCGAGCCCAGGTGTTCTTGGGCAGGGGGGGTTTAGTGGTCAGACTAGAGTTCAAGAAGAAGGTGATTAAGTGGTGGTCAGACCACAAACAAGGGGTAACAGTAAGAGCATGAATAGGGATGTTGAGGGACCAGACTTGGTCCAATATATGGCCCTGGACATGGGTGGGGGTGTGGATGTGGGATATAAAATTCAAGCTTTGAAGTGATTCCGTGAAATCTTTGGAGGGGGCATCTTCTGCCGGTTCGAATGGCCAGAAATTAAAGTCACCAAGTACCAGGACTGCCGAGTTGTTGATGGCTAATGTAGCTAGCAAGTCCTGGAAGGCTGGAAGAAAGTGCGGCATAGTTTTGGGAGGTCGATACATCAGGACACATGTGATAGGTGTCTGGAAGGAGTTAGAGCGTGCAACTAAGTAGTCTACTTCTGGGATTGGGGGATGGGGTAGTAGTTGAAAATGTAAATGTGAGCGGATGATCAAAGCAACTCCTCCTCCTGCTTTGCCGGGTGGTCGGTCGGCCCGAAGGGCATAGTAAGAGGACGGCAGAGCAGCGAGCAGATTAGGCAGGGAGTCCTGGCAAAACCAGGTTTCCGTGAGGAACAGTAGGTTAGGTTTCTGAGTGTCCAGGAGAGTGAACAGGTCGAGATGATGTTTTACTGCCGACCGAGTGTTTAGTAGGGAAGCAGAGATTGTCGGTCTGTCACTTACTTGAAGAGTGGAAGAACTAGTGCAAGTGGAAGGTCGTGTTGATGAGGGCAAGTTGGGTGGTAGAGAGGGTCGGGGATGGGTACTTAGAATCCCGGCCTCTATGATGTGGTCCAGCGCAACTTGATTCAGGTCCCAAGGGCCTTGATGGGCACATAATGTTTTAGGGGGGTAGGAAACAAAATGGGCATGGTGTTGAGCCCCTGGCCCCGGCCGGTCGCGGACGGGCGCAGACGGGCTTGCCTTGGGCGCGCTGACGGCGCACCCGCTACGCTCGTCCGCTGCGTGTCCGAGAGGTGCACATTATAGGGTGAGAGGAGGGGCGTGGCCTCACGTCAGTGGACGTGGCCTGTGGGCTTGGGGGTGATGGCGGCGACTAATTTGCCAACCCGCGACAGCGCTTACATCCGCTGCGCGGGAATCTTCAGTGTGCTGTTTCCTGAGGAAAATGCCCAGCAGAGAGAACAGTCAGGTAGAGTCAATAAAGTACACAACATACAATTCTGTTAAAACACAGCGTCTCTCCCGACTTCCGCCTCAGGAGTGTCAATATCCTCCATGTCCTTGGATCCCATGATAACTCCTAAGGAGTGATGTGCCTGGTTCTTTAGGAACTCCGGGAGAAGAAGCAGCTGCAGGGGTACCTAGACCAGAGCCTGGACACCCAGAATGAGATCATGTGCCAGTTCATTGGGGTACTGAGGAACATTAATATCACATTTGGCAGGGTTTTCCCTCACCACCGACCCATTCCTGTGTTCCAACTACATCTGGTCTTCTACATCAACTGCAGCCACATGATGGGAGGCCCTGTCAGAAGAAGACACCTCAGACACCCCTGAATCTGCAGCAGCGGATCCCCCTATCATAATCCGAGACATTCAAGAAAAAATCCAGTAGGATCACTTGACGAAGCACCCACCACGTAAGGCAGAAATGTCGCACCTGAATTTTTCCTTTGTGTGAAACATGTTCACTTTGTTGACTATTCATGTACACTATTCTATTTCTGAAGGGAGGAGTATGTTTGACTTTGGACTTCAGACAAGTGACTCCTACAACAATGGCTTCATTCACCAACACTTACTACTACACTCATGTGTCCTATTTGTCTTCATGTTGTTCTTTATTTTCACAACATACACTGCAACAAAATTCACTTGCCCTAAAATCATTAGCTCCTGTAGTATCATTCACATCTAGCAAGTTATTAATTTATCCCCATGTGAATTACCAAATGTAAGTAGAATCTACTTGTGTAAGCATGGACATGTGGATGTCAACAATGTATGTCTGAGTATCACAACCATGTCACCCCAACACAGACATACAAGTGTATAGTCTCATGACATCTTTTTCCATAGTTCCAAGCTTAGGATGGCATAATTTAAAAAGCAGGGCAAAATTATATATCATTGAAAATATCTGCATCAGTGACCACAAATGACATGTACAGATCTCAACAACATGTTTGGAGGGGAAACATTGACAATGCCAAATACATTTGAAAAATGACAATTTGTTCATGTCATCAGCTGGAGCCATCTTGACAACCACACAAAAGGAATCCCACATCATCAAAAACTTGAGTTGATGAGCTCTAGACGCATGTCAACTCCTTCCTCTTCAACACTACCATCATCTTTTGGCATTTCAGGATCCTCACTGGGTAGCTTCTGATGGTCTCCTTCCTTAGCAATGAAAGGGATGTTACGTCGCAGCACGAGGCTGTGGAGCATGCAGCAGGCTACGGTGATCTGACACACCTTCCATGGTGAGTAGAGGGTTCTCCCAGTCCTGTCCAGACATGTGAATCTGGTCTTCAGGAGCACAAAAGCAAGCTCCACTGGCCACCATGTTCTTCCATGGGCCTAATTGAAGCGGACCCCCCCTGGTGTTGTAGGATTCCTCAGCGGTGTCAACAACCATGGGCGGTTGGGATACGCTGAGTCTCCTAGATGGAAGACACACATATATGCAATAAGGACTCACACACTTTCAGATGGTACGACCTGATATCACACACACAAAGTTTGGACACATCATACCCACCAACAAGCCAGGTCCTCTCTGGTAGTTGTTGTGACATCAGCTGTAATATAGTGCTGTTCCGCAGAACGAAGGAGTCATGGGCAGATCCTGAAAATCTGGCACAGGAGTGTAAGCTATATAAATCTGGCAAACATACCACTTTCACATTGATAGAAGGGAAGTTATCCCTGTTACTTCCTATAAACCTGTTCTCTGGCTTGTGGTGGTACTAAGGCAACACATGTGCCATTAATAGCTCCAACCACAGGTGGGAATGTGACCAAATCCATAAAATTCACCCTTCACATTGGCCAAGTTTTCACGTCTGGGGAACTGGATGTAGCTGTCCAATTGCTGAAAGCATTCACATAGTATGCTGTAAGATCCATCTTCACAGTAGGGGTGGGCGGAATTTGCGGAATTAACCTCCGCAAATTATCGCGAGAATGCAGAAAATCTCCGCAAACACGCCGGAAATATCGCGAAGATGCGGAAGTTTTTTGCCGCCTGTTCGCGGTATTTTTTGCGTGTTCGCGGGTCGCCAACTTACCCATGCGGTCGCTCACGGGCGCGGCCATCTTGTTTTCACTTGTCCCGCCCTCTGGCGTTGTTTACTTCCTGTTCCGGGTCGCGCAATGCATGTTCGCGGTCGATATTTCCTGTTCGCGATCGCTTTTACTTGATCGCGTTGCTTTTTGCTTGCTCAGGGAGAAAATATCGCGCGAACTTGCGCACGTGGTCGCAACGGGCGCGGCCATCTTGTTTTCCACTCTATTGCATGGTTCTGGGGCCTGATTTTCAATCCTCCCTAAATCTTTTCAATCCTTTGTTTATAGCCACTTTTTTTGGATCTTTATTACTTATTATTTCTCTAACTATTTTCCTGCCTCTATATTTTTGGTTTTTGTGTACCTTTTTTTTTGTTTTTTAGCTACTTTTTCTCTTTGTATTGCCTGCTATTTATTTCCTTTACTCCTTTATTTATTTTACCTTTTCTTTCCCGCCCCGTCCCCAGAACCATGTCCAAGGGCAGGGCTGTTCGCCGGCGCAGCCAGAGCCGCGACCGCCTTCCTTGCGGAAGGCGGCGCCCACAAGGGGTGCATGCACGGGCCTTATTTGGGGAGGCGGAGTTGGCTGCACTAATTTTCTTTGTGCAGCGCCACCTCCCCTCAACCCTGGCAGCAGGTGGCAGGCCTGGGTCCGGGTACGGCCTCCGGGAGCGTCGGCAGCGGTGGGGGAAGGTGCGCCGGGCAGTGTCGCGCATCTCTGGGGTCCGGCGCACCCAGGCAGAGCTGACGCACCGGTGGTCCGACATCCTGGACCGTGAGCAGGACCTGCTGGACCTGCTAGGAGTGGAGGTCCCGGGGCTTGGTGAGTACCTATTTAATTATTACAACTTTGTGTCTGTTCTTCTGCTCTATGTTATATATTGCGAATATCTTTTTTTCCTTCCAACCAGATAGAATGTTGCTGCTTGCAATACATTCCAGGTTAATAACGTTTAAAAGTCTTCTGTGATTATGACACAGGTGCTCTTCTGCGCTACTACTAATCTTACTTGTTTGCAGCTTTGCGTTTGCGCTTGCTTAGCGTGATTCTTTACGAGTTTATTTTAGAGAAATTAAGTTACGTAATGCTACAGTGACTCATGTCCACTCCTTACTTTGTCCTGTCACTAATAGATAGGGGCGGATTGATACATAGGTTTAGGTACTTTGTATGAGCTTCTAATTGGTTAGTGGTATGCGTGATGCCCCCTCACTCAGTTACGTGACGTGCTGCTAGTACGCCAGTCTTTAGAACCTTTCTAGTTTGTTCAATGAGTGGAGGTAGGCTTTGCAGTTACTTAGCAGTAGCAGATGAGCATCAATCAAACCAAAATTGTGTATATACAAAAAATGTAGTCATGTTAATGTTTCCTCCATGATTGGATCATACACATTGTTGAGGAATACAGTCGAAATGCATACTTAATGTACAATTGGCATGCCTGGAATAGGTGGGCTAGGTTGGGTGGTACGTTGTACTAATACTTAGGCTTACTTGTAACTTAGTTTTCTGGAATCAGAATGGAAGAATGGATTACTGTTGATAAATAGTAACTTAAGTAGTCGAACTGCGAATCCCCCGATATTACATGTTGACCAGATGAGATCGGTCAATGTAGTTATTGCAATTGTTTACATAAGTGTTTTTTGACCGTTGTTGAAAAATATTGTATTTGCTTAAGTTGACACCATCCATCAATGTTTGTCTTTCTTATATCTTTCCTGTTCATCAGCACCCAGGGGCAGACGGGCAGGGACTGGGCAGTCGGCGGGACAGGAACACCACGAGGAGGACACCGCTGAGGGCTCCTCTGCTGGCCCCAGTAAGTCTTCTTGTTTTTAATAATATTTCTTATTCCATAACTTTTACTGCCCCATTTCTCCCGAACTATAGTGTGTTTCCAAATGCTATTTTTTTACCACCAATTATCCTTCGATCTGTACGGTTTCAAAAAGCTTATCCCTGCCTCCGCTATGATGACTGAGTACTACTACATACTATCAGTCTGTCTGTCTGTACTGTAGTAGCTAGTCTTGCCCAGTGCCACTCTTTGTGAAAGGTTGTAATATAAAACTCATATTCACCAGTAGCTCGTACAATCCGTTGGGTCGTTGTCTTGTACTACTTTTTACTCTTGTTGATGTTTAGGCTTTGAAAATTCACAGCAACAGCCCTACCAGATTTCTTAATATTTTGATATGATACCCTATAGGACATACAACTGTTGTAGGGATCTTGCACATACATTTGCACCAGAAAATAGGATGTTGGTGATGGTAGGTTGGACCTTCCTTGCACACCTCAATCAGAAATTCCGCACCCACCACAATTCCACTGCTTGACTATAGTACTGTCTTGTCATACCTATTAGGTCTCGGAACCCTCCCCCCAAGATAACCAACAAGTAGACAACCCAGAACATTAACACACCCAACCTCTGTCGTGGAAGCAATTCACATGCACACCCTTACTTTAATTTGCTCAATCGTGTAAGTTAGTCCACTCCACACCAAATACCACAAAGTCTATGTAAGTTTAAAATTTTTATTTCAATTTGAGAAGGTCTGTACACTGTTTTCTTAGCAGCACCAACCGGCAAATCAATAACATTAAAACAATATACATTGTTATACTTATACAGTTGGGAATTAAATCATGATAACTGAAGTGGTGGAAGGCAGCACCACCATCCCATAGCAATTTAGTTTATATACATTTATAAATGAAGATGTGAGTGAAGGGACCCCTCACCTCAGAAGAACCTAGTACTGGTAGTTGGTGCATCGTTCAGAAGCTCTGGTTCGTAGAAGCGAATCTTGCGTCTGTAATGCGAAAAAAGGAAATGGTGTGCGTTAGTATATTGCAACTTGCAAGCATTTCTCAGCCGTGCCAAAAAGTGTAGCATCTATGGATAAGCAATATGGACTAACAGTAACAGTAGTACACCAGTTCTTCCTAAAAAAGTGGCTTGTTAATGTTTGTTGACCGCCTGTACGCAGCGCGTAGACTAGACAGTAGCAGTGTGAGGCAGGTCATGTGGGCTCAAAGGTGTCTTAAGAAGCTGCAAGGTAAAGGTAACGTCACATGTGCATGGCTAGGGCTAATCAAGCAAATGCTACAATGATCATATAACTTAGTGTCTACTCTACTACTACCTGATTTGTACTAGTGATTTATGTTAGTATTAACTCATTTTTCAACCTTGCTACTGATCAATAGGGGGGAGGTGTATATGTTGCCTAATAAATGTGTAATGTTTTCTAGGCGCACTACCGACCACCATTGCTGGGGCCAGCGAAGGCGACGCAGAGGGCGAGGATGCGGCAGTTGCAGATAGCAACGGAGGGGGAGTGGCAGCACCAGTGGCAGGCGGTGGTAAGTTAGATTCATAATCTTTAACTATTGTTGAACTTGACAGCACACTCACTGCAAAGGTGTACTGTATGTATATGTATACTGTAAAGTTGTGAATTAGGGCCCCATTAGGATGGTGGGCGTATTGCCCCCGCCGGGCTGGCTGGAATTCACTGCCGTCACAGCAGGGGCAAACCTCCCGCCATCCCTGTAGAAAATATTCAGACATGTCTAGGCGGAAAAGGGTTCAATATGGCGGTGGTGTCTCTCTCACCACACCGGCAGCCATATAATCTGCATTTTGGAATGCCTTTGCGTGGCGGCATTACCGTCCGCCACGGAAAGGCATGCACACATTGCAGAGTATGCTTGGGGGCCCCCATGGAGGGTACCTACCGATGCTATGGTACCCCCCCGACTTTCAAAGCAAAACGTGACAGGCTCCGTGCGAGGCCCGTCATGTTGTGCTTGGAAAAGCAGCACAACATTTTAGCATTGCTTTCAGCAAAGCCAACCAGAATTTAAATTTAAAATAACAGGGTGCGCCCGCCACTGTGCCGGGCGCATCATCCTAATTAATTGTCCCCACGGGACCCCCACCCTTTTTAGCAGTCGGATAGCGGGCGGACAAAGTCCGCCCGCTATCCGATGTCGTAAGTAAGTATGAGTTCTTGGGGACGTTTGAAGAGTGAACTAGAAGACTAGAATTCCCTTTAATTGGTATAGGACTAGGAGCCAGAGTATTGAGTAACCAATGGCCTCATCTATCTGATTTCAACTCCGCTTTGAAAGTTTTATGGAGAAGAGCACCTGGTGCACTGTTCATCTAAAAAGTGTAAGACAGGTGGAAGGAAGAAGGACGGGCGACATTTAAAATGTTATGTACTACTGTGCTTTATTTTATAGTGCTACTCTACCATGCCACTATGTGTATAAATAATTACCTTGTCCTACTGTTTTATTAAGACTATATTTTACAATTCTCTTGTTTTTTTCTTTTTGATACACAGCTACTCCGAAAATCAACCGGAAGGAGTTGGCCGCCAAGGCACGGCGCCGGAAGCTGGAGGCAATCCAGCAGGAATACCGGCGGCTGGTGGTCCTAGCCGAGGAGGAGGAGGAGAGTGCAGCAGCAATTCAAGCCTCCTCCAGTGCCCCGGGCCCCAGCCACCGCCCTCCAGCGGTACGGCGCCACCGTCTGGCGGCTGCCCGCCGCCACCGTGCCATCTCCGGTGCCCCCCCCCACTGTGGCTGCAACTGCCGCGGCCTTAGACGCCGCGTCGCCCATTTAGAGGACCAGATTCGTGTCCTCCTCCAGTCCCGCCCCACCAGTTAGTCCCTGTCACTGCCCCTTTTTTAATTCCTGTTCGTTCTTCACTCGTTTGGGCGTTCTCTATTTCTATGGACAGTCGTTGGGGTTAGGGAGGGGGGTGGGTCAGCTTTTGTGGGTTTAGTTTATTTGTTAGGGTCAATTAAATATATTTTTCTATGTTACATGCAATGTTGTTAATGTTTTGTAGGTGGGGTAACTGTTTTACATCACACTGTTTCTTTGCTGGTGCATGGCCGCCCATAGCGTGTGTTTGATTTCAATAATTTGCTGACTGTATAAGACACAAACAGATAGATGCGACACACCTCACTCATTGACTGGTCCTACTATGCATTCTTTGGAGTGGTGTTTGAAACTGACATCATTGACAACATGTCCATTATTGATTCTGCCTCCCCCAAACTTCTCTCTTACCGGTGCTTGATGTTTATGTCCAACTGTGGCACAGCACTGGCTGCATGGTGAAGATGGTTTCCTTTTTCATACATGCCATGATTGGGGTGGTGGTGGTAGTATAGTAGTAGTATACACTGGCAGGGTGGCAGCATTTCCAAAAAAAGAAAAGGAGATAGTCAATCGCCTTTGAGAGACTGTTAGAGGAGTAGTTGAATGAAGTACATCACAGAATTTACCGAGCAACAATTATATGCTCAAATATTTGACAAAAAAACTGAATGCTGGTTATTATGAGGATAGCCTACTAGACAGAGTTACAAACTATAGTTTTGTCGACTTGGCTATGCCTACAGTCTAACAGTTAGTGCTGTATATGAGGAATGACAACAAACAAATCAAATCAATGCCGGCAATTCATGCTGAGGTATATGTTCCTTTGTTAAATAAAATAACCTGTGAAATATCCTACTCATGGGTGGGCAAGCAGAAGAAGATCATCGCTCTGCATTGAAATTGAAGTAGTGTTGCTTTCACCACATCCGCCCCAGCAAGTGTGTGATTAAGTATTGGTGTATATTTAATTTAGTTACACCTCGACAATAAGTCACACAGCCCGGGGGAAGAGGGTTAGGGTCCGTTGATTGGATGGGAAGGGGGATTTTGGGAAAGGTTTGACATAGAAAAACAGTATGCATACATAGACAAACAAACGACAATCATTGAAGACTACCATACCATATCCATTCCATATGTTAAGGTATAAAAAAGGAAATGCATGCATGATGAGACCCGGATTACATACACTTCTATTTCTTGTTCTGTTCCGGCCTTAATACTTTAACAGATAGCAAATAGAAATTTTAAATATTGGTAGTGAAGAATCGTAAACACAGAGCAAACGTAATGATGATTGATAATAACAACTCCAAGAACACACTGTTGTAAAGAATGTATACAAGATATTAATCAAATTATTTAAAAGAAGTGAAAAGTGGATACTGTTACTGTCTTATCCTGGTCAAAAATGTGGACTGGTTTTTTGCATCTCGGCATTCCTCTTGCTCCTCTCGTCCATCAATCTTGGGTGTGTCGCCTCACCACTCGCCACTGCCCGGCTGGAATAAAAAGGTGATTGATTGGTAAGGTAATTAATATGCATTGTAATGTTTTACAAAGTTTTGGACAAGGCCCGGCCTGTAATTTTAGATTGAAAACCAAAGGGGATATTCAGAAAGAAAGTGAAAACAAATGCACAAGTGATGGTGTAGTGCAACAAGAACACTTTCCGAGGTGGCATGTATGCATATGCATCATCTCTACTGTAGTCTGTTTCCAGAATAGACCTTCAACAGTAACAGGAGAGATCAGGCCCACAGTGCTTACCATTAGCACATCCTACGTTAACACTTTAGAGTCCTTTTTTTTTTCTCTCAAAGAGTTGGACAAACGCAAAGCACATTATCCATTCCAGACATAGCATTTTACAGTTAAAGTTAGTAAAATCAATGCACTGCAGTCATCCCACCGCTACACTCTATTCAACTTCTACACAGACATTTGGGTGTGCTGTGGTTGTGGTTCACGTGTTTACCTTTAGGCTTTTCCGTTTTATGCCACTCATGAAACATCCTCCTGACTTCATCATCAGCTCTGATACTTCTACTGACTGAAGATCGGCCTGCAGTACAAGTGTAATTTTTAGAACACAACAAGAGTAGAAATATAAATATTACTGACTTGAGTCATTCTTTATTGTGTACAGAAAGATAGATTAACACTAGTACACTTTGACATCACTTTGTGCACAACAAACAACGCAAACACAAAGACCAATAGCTCAGAGTCAGGTGTCCAATGCATGCCATTAATTATCATCATTTATTACCTGTTACTTCTCATCTTAAGTTAACGGGCCGTCTCTTTCGCCATCATCATGACGGACGGTGCTGTTAAGTCACAGTCATTTGCATTGCGCAGATTGAGTGAGTCCCCTTCCTGTATTGAATTAAAAGCAATGTATCACCAAGATGCAGGAGAAGTACACATTTCTTGTTTGCCAGAAGAGGAAAATTAGTAATTACTAGTGTGTTCTGTAGAAAGTTGATTAGTGGCAGTGCACAATTACATCAATTCATGCGCAACACACCACAAAATCTACATCATTCAGTCTGCTATTCTGCGGCCAATGCATGGCATCAATCATTACCTGTTGCATCTCATCTCGTTAACGCTGCAGGCCGTCTCTTTCGCCATCATCATGATGGACGGTGCTGTTAAGTCACAGTCATTTGCATTGCGCAGATTGAGTGAGTCCCCTTCCTGTATTGAATTAAAAGCAATGTATCACCAAGATGCAGGAGAGAAGTACACATTTCTTGTTTGCCAGAAGGGGAAAATTAGTAATTACTAGTGTGTTCTGTAGAAAGTTGATTAGTGGCAGTGCACAATTACATCAATTCATGCACAACACACCACAAAATCTACATCATTCAGTCTGCTATTCTGCGGCCAATGCATGGCATCAATCATTACCTGTTGCATCTCATCTCGTTAACGGTGCAGGCCGTCTCTTTCGCCATCATCATGATGGACGGTGCTGTTAAGTCACAGTCATTTGCATTGCGCTGATTGAGTGAGTCCCCTTCCTGTATTGAATTAAAAGCAATGTATCACCAAGATGCAGGAGAGAAGTACACATTTCTTGTTTGCCAGAAGGGGAAAATTAGTAATTACTAGTGTGTTCTGTAGAAAGTTGATTAGTGGCAGTGCACAATTACATCAATTCATGCGCAACACACCACAAAATCTACATCATTCAGTCTGCTATTCTGCGGCCAATGCATGGCATCAATCATTACCTGTTGCATCTCATCTCGTTAACGCTGCAGGCCGTCTCTTTCGCCATCATCATGATGGACGGTGCTGTTAAGTCACAGTCATTTGCATTGCGCAGATTGAGTGAGTCCCCTTCCTGTATTGAATTAAAAGCAATGTATCACCAAGATGCAGGAGAGAAGTACACATTTCTTGTTTGCCAGAAGAGGAAAATTAGTGTGTTCTGTAGAATGTTGATTAGTGGCAGTGCACAATTACATCAATTCATTCATGCGCAACACACACAACAAAATCTACATCACTCAGTCTGCTTTTCTGCGGACAATGCATGGCATCAATCATTACCTGTTGCATCTTATTTTCAGTTAATGGCCAGTCTCTCTCGGCTCTGAAGGAGGATAGCTATAGAAGTCATCAGATTCATGGTCCACTTGTTTCGGAAGGACGAGGAAAGTTTGAATTTGTTGTTACCATCATCCAATCATCATTCATGAGGGAAATGGAATTGACCAGGAGATGCAGTATGATCGAGCGGAGGAGCTGGATTCTGAGGACTGTAGTGTCAAATGGCAGACACCTGAAACTTGTATCTTAAATTAGAAGATTAGAAGACGGTGATAATGCATTGGTTGCGATTCACAAGTTTATAACCGGAACAACAGACACAAACAAAGGGGGAAAAAAGGGAGGAAGACAGTAAGTGCGAGCCTAATTGTCAGGGAAGTATAGCTCGTCCTCAAACTCTGGGGGATCTTCCAGTAGTAGGTAATCATCTGACACAATACTTCCGTCACCTGAGCCTCTGTCCTCATCTTCCTCTGTTGATTCATGCATTGTGTAATTCGGTGGTATGAAGTGCTGATTCATTTTGATCATTGTTAACCTCTCCACGTTTTTGGGAGATAGACTGGTCCTTCTCAAGGTTACAATGGAACCTGCAGCACTGAAAACACGTTCGGAAGAGACACTTGCGACAGGGCAAGCCAGATAGCTTATCGCCAGCCTGCTGAGCTGTGGCCATTCAGACCTTTTCCTATTCCAATACTGCACTGGGTTTTGATCAACGTACACCTCTGTTGGGTCGTCCAGATAGGCCTGGACCATCCGCTCAATGTTCAGGGTTGCTGCTGGTAAGCTTTTGTGCTGTTTTTTCTGTGCATCAGCACTGTGCTTAAGGCCCATCTTTACATACCAATCTGATAATGATTGTACTCGGCAGAATGATCCAGTTATTGTTTTTGTAGTCGATGGTGATGGTGAGTGTTGCGATTGTGAGCCAACCGCACTGCCCTCAGCCGACGAAGTTGCACTTGATTCTGCATGGCCTGCTTGAGTATCAGTACTTGTTGTGGGTTGATGTGGCGGGCTTTTAATTAGCAGCCCTTCGTTTTCAAACTTGATGGCTGCTTCAGCTATACAACTTTTGTAGCGGGCAACATCAGTGTCGGAAAAAGAACGGAATAGTCCTAATTTTGCACGTGGATCCAGAATTGTGGCACAAATGTAATGGTCTTGTGACAAAATTTTATTTTGTATCCTTACATTTTCTGATAAGCGCCTGGATAAGCTCTCCACCAAGTCATGGGCTTGCCTTCTGTCCTCTACACCTTTGTAGGATTCAGACACATTATTCAGCTCATGCTCTAGCATTTGCAACAATGGGATAGCTTGGCCCATTGTACAGTCCTCCTTGCTGACTTCACGTGTGAAGACCTCAAAAGGAGACAGCATCTCAGTCAGGCATTGAATTAGGGTCCATTGCTCCCTCTGAAGGGTCATGCCTTTAACACTAGCATCACTGCTTCTGTACCAGACATAATCATTGAGTGACCTGTGCTGTTCGTACAGACGATCAAGCATGTAATACGTTGAGTTCCAACGTGTTGCCACCTCCTGGATGAGTGCCTTGACTGGCACCCTACGGTCACGTTGGATGATCCTCAGCTGCTTCCGAGCTTTAAAAGAATGGCTGAAATGAGTGCATATTCTTCGGCAGATGGACAGTAAATTGCTTACTATGGGTTCTTTTTTCAGAAAGTCTTGCACTATAATGTTTATGCAGTGTGCCAAACACGGAACCCTGAAATAGGAACCAAGTTCCATGGCCTTAAGTACATTACTGCCATTGTCTGTGGCAACAAAACCAATACCAAGCCCTCTGGGCTGCAGCCATTCCAAAACCTTGGTGCGAAACTCTTCTAAAATGTTTTCAGCCGTATGAGATTTCTCCATGGCGAACATGGCTACAGTTGCATGTTTCCGAGTACCTTCAAAAATCGCAGCTGTGTCAACAACACCTCGTGCAGATAGTTGATCTTTAACCCCCACAAAAGAGATCCAGTGTGCAGTGATACACATGTAATCTGTGGCTTGGCAACTGGTCCACATGTCTGTTGTCAGGTGGATATTGTGCACAGCACTCTTCTGCAAAGCTTGTCCAACCAATTCCAGCACATCATGATGTAGTGCCGGGACAGCAATTCTTGCGAAATAGGACCGGCTTGGAACTTTCCATTTCGGGCAGATGGCAGACACAAATTCAAGGAAACCCACCCCTTCCACAAATGAAAAAGGAAGAAGGTCCAGCGCTAACATTTTAGCCAGCTTCGCATTGTACAATCGTGCCGTTGGGTGGTTGCGTTGGAACTGCCCCTCCAACCTAAACATGCTGTCAATGGTAGGCTGGCTTACTTTCCTTAGTGGTGCCATTAACCCACTAAGGCTCAACGACACAGATTGTCTCATTGAGGTACTCGCCGCCGGTCGCCTTGGTGTCTCACCCACACTCTGAGTATGGCTCTTACTGCGGTGCCACTCTGATGTTACTGAGGAGGATGTGGGCGTTACCACTGCAGTGACTGCACTACTGGAGACAGGGCTAGAAATGCCTCCCTGTTCTTCACCTGCCACCACAATAATATCGCTCCCTGATTCCTGACCAACTTCAAAGGGTTTAGTTTTCCTACTTTCTTTTAACTTAAGTAGGTGATCCTCCCACACAATAGTGTGGTGTATTCTGAGATGACTTGCTTGTCCTCCGGTACCATAGTTTGTACCAAGCTTACCACGCCGAACACCTTGCCGACAAATTGCGCATATAGCAATGTTCTCCTCCTTGGCGCTAACAGAAAAGAAGTCCCAAACTGGGGAGGAGAACTTTCTGGCACTGCTGGATGTGCCACTTTCAACACCAGATGAACTTGAGGGGGTCCTTGAAAATATGTGACCCTGTCCACCTACACTGTGGCTTTTACTACCACTTCCTACTGAGGTGGTTGAGCTGGATGTAGGTCCCTGCCGGGCCTTGGAAAATATGGCAGCTGGAGGTAGTGGTGGTGTAACCTGTGTTGGTGAGATCCGTGCTACATCCCGCTCAGTAGCAGCCTTTCTGGATAGGGTTAGAATGTCGGTCTCCAATCCCTTTGGGGCGGGAGTAATGTGCGTGATGACTGGCTCGTCTTCATCAACATCATCACCCCCCTCTTCTACATCTACCTCCATAACTCTAAGTTTTTCTGGGACCTTCCTTTTCAGAAGCAATGTCTTGTGGCGTACTTCACTCTCAGACCGAGCTGGTGGGACCCAAGTGTCATCACGATCATCAGAAGCGGGGCTTGAAGAAGAAGATGATGGACTAAGCCTCCTTTTCCTTGCTGGTGGTCTGGAAGACAATAGATGTTCTGAAACAGTGGTTTGACTTCGCTCCGCTTTGTCTGCAGGAAGCTCGATTTCCTGAAATGCCCCTACGTCAGGAGCAACAACTACTATGGTGGGCTGTTGTGGCAGCTGCTGCTGTTCTGGTTGCGGCGGCTGCTGCTGCTGTTCTGGTTGCGGCGGCTGCTGCTGCTGTTCTGGTTGCGGCGGCTGCTGCTGCTGTTCTGGTTGCGGCGGCTGCTGCTGCTGTTCTGGTTGCGGCGGCTGCTGCTGCTGTTCTGGTTGCGGCGGCTGCTGCTGCTGTTCTGGTTGCGCCGGCTGCTGCTGCTGTTCTGGTTGCGGCGGCTGCTGCTGCTGTTCTGGTTGCGGCGGCTGCTGCTGCTGTTCTGGTTGCGCCGGCTGCTGCTGCTGTTCTGGTTGCGGCGGCTGCTGCTGCTGTTCTGGTTGCGGCGGCTGCTGCTGCTGTTCTGGTTGCGGCGGCTGCTGCTGCTGTTCTTGTTGCGGCGGCTGCACACTGATCTGCTGAGTTTGCGCCTGCGTTGAACTTGATTGTGTACTACTTTGCGGTAATGACATTTCTTCAACATCGCTGCCCGTTAGTAGACTGGCTACCTCTGCGACAGTAAAGCCCTTGGGCCTAGGTTGGTGGGGTTGCTGGACCGCTGTGCTGCTCCCAGCTTGGTTCCCGGACAACGCTTTGGTGCCAAAAAAAACCTTGGCCGGCACACCACCAGTCGTGGTTAATGGCACTTCCTTTTTCTGTTCCTTCTTCTCACCAGCAACTTTCTTGGTACTGGACCTGGTACCTTTCTTTGGGGCCATCTTATTCCGAAGTCAGGCAGGAGGCAGATGCACAACAAGTTCTGGTCACACGTGGGCGTGATGCGCAGCAGGACTTCTGTCTGGCTGGCAGTACAACGGGTAGCCAGGTGATGCCGATGACACCTCCTACTCTGTCTTTTGTGCACCTAAAAGCAAAGAAGACAGGAGAAGAACATCAGTGAAATGTTGCATTTGTTTTTGTGGTTCAGTTACTTAGTACTGTACTAGTGCAAACAAAAGATAGTCTAGCCATTTATGAATTTTTTTTAACTAGAGCTATGTTATACTACTAGTACTGTGTACAGCCACACTACACTCTCAGGAAGGTGATGTCTAAAAATTCAACAGATCACATAGAAAACACTTGATCAATAAAGCTGTGGCTACCTGCTCTGGTAGCAGTGGATGAAAGCAGGCCTGCTGGCAGACAAGGCCAGGCAAGCTTGCAGGCCTAGGCCTCAAAATGGCCACCAGCCACATGGCGAGCCCCAACAACATCAGCAAGGCCACCCCAAAAAACACACTTCCCCAACTCAATCCAATGCCATCCATGCCCAAAATGATGTCTAAATTCAACAGAACACACAGAAAACAGTAGATTACTAAAGCTGTGGCTACCTGCTCTGGTAGCAGTGGATGAAAGCAGGCCTGTTGGCAGACAAGGCCAGGCAAGCTTGCAGGCCTAGGCCTCAAAATGGCCACCAGCCACATGGCGAGCCCCAACAACATCAGCAAGGCCACCCCAAAAAACACACTTCCCCAACTCAATCCAATGCCATCCATGCCCAAAATGATGTCTAAATTCAACAGAACACACAGAAAACAGTAGATTACTAAAGCTGTGGCTACCTGCTCTGGTAGCAGTGGATGAAAGCAGGCCTGTTGGCAGACAAGGCCAGGCAAGCTTGCAGGCCTAGGCCTCAAAATGGCCACCAGCCACATGGCGAGCCCCAACAACATCAGCAAGGCCACCCCAAACAACACACTTACCCAACTCAATCCAATGCCATCCATGCCCAAAATGATGTCTAAATTCAACAGAACACACAGAAAACAGTAGATTACTAAAGCTGTGGCTACCTGCTCTGGTAGCAGTGGATGAAAGCAGGCCTGTTGGCAGACAAGGCCAGGCAAGCTTGCAGGCCTAGGCCTCAAAATGGCCACCAGCCACATGGCGAGCCCCAACAACATCAGCAAGGCCACCCCAAAAAACACACTTCCCCAACTCAATCCAATGCCATCCATGCCCTAAATGATGTCTAAATTCAACAGAGCACACAGAAAACAGTAGATTACTAAAGCTGTGGCTACCTGCTCTGGTAGCAGTGGATGAAAGCAGGCCTGTTGGCAGACAAGGCCAGGCAAGCTTGCAGGCCTAGGCCTCAAAATGGCCACCAGCCACATGGCGAGCCCCAACAACATCAGCAAGGCCACCCCAAAAAACACACTTCCCAAACTCAATCCAATGCCATCCATGCCCTAAATGATGTCTAAATTCAACAGAGCACACAGAAAACAGTAGATTACTAAAGCTGTGGCTACCTGCTCTGGTAGCAGTGGATGAAAGCAGGCCTGTTGGCAGACAAGGCCAGGCAAGCTTGCAGGCCTAGGCCTCAAAATGGCCACCAGCCACATGGCGAGCCCCAACAACATCAGCAAGGCCACCCCAAAAAACACACTTCCCCAACTCAATCCAATGCCATCCATGCCCAAAATGATGTCTAAATTCAACAGAACACACAGAAAACAGTAGATTACTAAAGCTGTGGCTACCTGCTCTGGTAGCAGTGGATGAAAGCAGGCCTGTTGGCAGACAAGGCCAGGCAAGCTTGCAGGCCTAGGCCTCAAAATGGCCACCAGCCACATGGCGAGCCCCAACAACATCAGCAAGGCCACCCCAAAAAACACACTTCCCCAACTCAATCCAATGCCATCCATGCCCTAAATGATGTCTAAATTCAACAGAGCACACAGAAAACAGTAGATTACTAAAGCTGTGGCTACCTGCTCTGGTAGCAGTGGATGAAAGCAGGCCTGTTGGCAGACAAGGCCAGGCAAGCTTGCAGGCCTAGGCCTCAAAATGGCCACCAGCCACATGGCGAGCCCCAACAACATCAGCAAGGCCACCCCAAAAAACACACTTCCCCAACTCAATCCAATGCCATCCATGCCCTAAATGATGTCTAAATTCAACAGAGCACACAGAAAACAGTAGATTACTAAAGCTGTGGCTACCTGCTCTGGTAGCAGTGGATGAAAGCAGGCCTGTTGGCAGACAAGGCCAGGCAAGCTTGCAGGCCTAGGCCTCAAAATGGCCACCAGCCACATGGCGAGCCCCAACAACATCAGCAAGGCCACCCCAAAAAACACACTTCCCCAACTCAATCCAATGCCATCCATGCCCAAAATGATGTCTAAATTCAACAGAACACACAGAAAACAGTAGATTACTAAAGCTGTGGCTACCTGCTCTGGTAGCAGTGGATGAAAGCAGGCCTGTTGGCAGACAAGGCCAGGCAAGCTTGCAGGCCTAGGACTCAAAAGTCAAAATGGCCACCAGCCACATGGCGAGCCCCAACAACATCAGCAAGGCCACCCCAAAATACACTCTTCCCCAACTCAATCCAATGCCATCCATGCCCTAAATGATGTCTAAATTCAACAGAGCACACAGAAAACAGTAGATTACTAAAGCTGTGGCTACCTGCTCTGGTAGCAGTGGATGAAAGCAGGCCTGTTGGCAGACAAGGCCAGGCAAGCTTGCAGGCCTCGGCCTCAAAATGGCCACCAGCCACATGGCGAGCCCCAACATCAGCAAGGCCACCCCAAAAAACACACTTCCCCAACTCAATCCAATGCCATCCATGCCCAAAATGATGTCTAAATTCAACAGAACACACAGAAAACAGTAGATTACTAAAGCTGTGGCTACCTGCTCTGGTAGCAGTGGATGAAAGCAGGCCTGTTGGCAGACAAGGCCAGGCAAGCTTGCAGGCCTAGGCCTCAAAATGGCCACCAGCCACATGGCGAGCCCCAACAACATCAGCAAGGCCACCCCAAAAAACACACTTCCCCAACTCAATCCAATGCCATCCATGCCCTAAATGATGTCTAAATTCAACAGAGCACACAGAAAACAGTAGATTACTAAAGCTGTGGCTACCTGCTCTGGTAGCAGTGGATGAAAGCAGGCCTGTTGGCAGACAAGGCCAGGCAAGCTTGCAGGCCTAGGCCTCAAAATGGCCACCAGCCACATGGCGAGCCCCAACAACATCAGCAAGGCCACCCCAAAAAACACACTTCCCCAACTCAATCCAATGCCATCCATGCCCAAAATGATGTCTAAATTCAACAGAGCACACAGAAAACAGTAGATTACTAAAGCTGTGGCTACCTGCTCTGGTAGCAGTGGATGAAAGCAGGCCTGTTGGCAGACAAGGCCAGGCAAGCTTGCAGGCCTAGGACTCAAAAGTCAAAATGGCCACCAGCCACATGGCGAGCCCCAACAACATCAGCAAGGCCACCCCAAAATACACTCTTCCCCAACTCAATCCAATGCCATCCATGCCCTAAATGATGTCTAAATTCAACAGAGCACACAGAAAACAGTAGATTACTAAAGCTGTGGCTACCTGCTCTGGTAGCAGTGGATGAAAGCAGGCCTGCTGGCAGACAAGGCCAGGCAAGCTTGCAGGCCTAGGCCTCAAAATGGCCACCAGCCACATGTCCAGGCCCAACAACATCAGCAAGGCCACCCCAAAAAACACACTTCCCCAACTCAATCCAATGCCATCCATGCCCTAAATGTGATTGAAAATGAAATATATTCAAAAAACAAAAGGAACAGTTGCTTCATCATGCACACACACACCCATGAGGCCATGCCCATGGCTAGCTCGGGCCTACTACTACAACCCACAAAATTAAAATAAATTTAAAAAAAAAAAAGGAATGATGATAATTAATTATCAAAAATAAATTGTAGTTACACAACAACTGCAATGCCCACAATCAAACACAACAACCACTTACTTGTAAAATATCCTATTCCAAAAATCCTGAAATCCAATTGCAATGATGCAGCAGACAAAAAGAGTGATCTTTCCAGCTCCAAATCCAAAGGCAGAATGAGCAGGAGATGGACAAAGCACTGGGAGGAGCCTGCTGGACAGGAACAGGAAGTTGGAGAATCTGTGTCACTTCCTCCCTCTCTCCACCTTGTAAAAAAAAAATGACTCCTGGAGTCCTTGCACAAAAAAGGAAAGCCAAATGTGAATGTAAGGAGTTCTTTTCATCCAAAATCAGTATTTGCAGATGGTTTCATGCTGCTAGAGCCGATATTCCTCTCCAAATTGTAAATTTTACGTTGTTGAGTTCTCCAGCTTCACATTACTTCCGCCGGCGTGTTGATCGCGTTCTCTTCTTTGTCCCTGTCGCGTTGGATATGACGTGTTCGCGGTCTCTTTCTCCTGTTCGCGTTCGATTTCATGTGCCCGCGTCCTCATTCTCTGGCTCGCGATGTAGAATGACATGTTCGAGATCTCAATCTTTTCATACTCGCGCGGTGCATGATCGCGAGAAGAAAGACCTGATCGCGCGACAAATGACGTGATCGCGTGAAAAATGACTTGAATGCGGCCGCGAACTCTCGCGAGACAGCGCAAAATGGCTACCAAAATCCAACATCTCGTGGAGAACGCGACCGGGTCAAGAAAACTTGTCGGAGAACGCAGGGATTCAGGTAAGGCGATCGCGCGCGCGCGAGAATGTATTGTTTTACAGCGCGAGCAAGAAAAAAATTATCGCTAAGCTGCGGAATGCGGAAATTTTGACATTTTCGTGCTTTCCGCGGAACGCGAGAATGCCAAAATATCGCAATTTCCGCGAACGGAACGGAATTTTGGCCCAGGCCTACTTCACAGGAGCACAGGAGGCGGAGGTGGAGGTTTAAATGTCTTTATTAAGTTCAAGACATCAGAGACCCCATCCAACAACGAAGACTGGCAACTGTCATCTGACCAGACGCACAGCCTTCCATAACAGCCTAAGAATTCCAAATTCTAAGCAGTGTCACAAAACAACATATGCTAATGTAGCTTAATGTAAGACACTACATCATCTCCCCTAACATAAACATTATGATACCCAAACAAATACAAGAACATAACAACAAGGTAATAAATAAAGATGAAGCATGAGGTTTACACACAATCTTGTAACCGGGCCAGACGTCTGACTTCCCTGTGAGGTCTCAATCTCCCTTCCACAGGTGATGTGGATGAGGTTGAAACTGAGGATGAAACTGAAGAAGACACCTCCATGGGAAGACATTTAGAAACTCTATTGAGATTCCATACTTGGTGATCATTGGTCTTGACCGCATTCTTTAAAACCGTAATCACTTTAAATGGTTTACTAAATTGGGAACTTCCTGTACCAAGGCGGGGCAACTTAATTTTGATCCAATCTCCCACTGACACAACTGTTTCCTTTGTAGCCTTGCGGTCATCAAACCAAACTTTGCGCTTTTCTAACACTTATCTCTCCCTCTCTTTCCAACGTTCAATAGAGCCAACATTCACACCAACCACGTTTCTTTTTGCTAAGACCCAAGAAGGATAAACTTCAACATTAGGCATTCTTCCCTTAAAAAATCGAAAAGGCGACACCCCTGTGGAAGAATGTGGTGTAAACCTATATTATCTTACTTTCTTTCTCATAGCTAGTTCCCAGTTAGTTCCGGACACAATCGCTTGCTGTAAACATTCTTTCAAGACCTTCACAAACCTCTCAACCAAACCATTACTTTCAGGATGATAGAGGGCTGCTCTTTTGTGCTTAATGCCTCTTGAAGAAAGTAAATCTTCAAAAACCTTTGAGGTGAATTGAACACCATTGTCGGACAATAAGGAAGAAGGAAAGCCTTCCCTTTCAAACAACTCATCTAGGAATTCAATTACTACATTTGACTCCACAGATCTTACAATCTTAATTTCAGGCCAACGTGAATGCATATCCATACACACCAAAACGTACCGATCACAAGTATTCCTTCTCACAGGGCCCAAAATGTCAATAGAAATATCACATCATGGTCCCTCAGACTGTTCCCTTTTTATCATTGGCTGCGTCCTCCATTTTAGGATCTTGTCACTGCTGGCACACTCTAGACAATTCCTAACAACCCTTTCCACATGAGCATCAAAACCAGGCCACCAATACGCTCCTCTTATTATCTCTTTAGTCTTCACAAACCCCATTCCAGCAAACGATCCCAAAGCTCTCGAGGAGGAACCAATTTACTACCTCTCAAGAGAATACCATCTACCACAGACAACTCTTCCTTGACTTGCCAGAAGCCTTTAAGATCTTCACTGCAGTCTTTTTTATCACACCAACTCCTTCCAATCTTTCTCAGAAATTATACCCGCACTGATGAGACAGACATCCACTTCTTCATTAAGTTCCTCACCGCCAAACCATTCACCTTCACCCTGAACAGCAACTTCTTCATCACCCACATTGCCTAGTCTAGATAAACAATCCACTAAAGTGTTGCTGGCTCCCGGAAGATAGGTAACCAGAAAGTTAAATTCCTGTAATACTACAACCCATTTTCTAATGTGGTGAGACACTAAGGGGCCGATTCCGATCCTGGAAAAATTTTCTCCATACGAATCGTATCCAGATTTTTTTCCGTCCGAATCGTACAAGTACCGTACAAACTGGCAAGTACGATTCGCATGGGAAAAAATACATACGAATCGCATTGGGAAAATTCCCCCACACGTCCTCGGGTCGGAAAAAGTGTCCGACACGTCCCCGGACGATTTTACGTACGAATCGGAAAAATGAAGTCCGAGCGCGCAAGTACGATCCATCCCGTACCGCACGGAGCGAACCTCAATAGCAACCATGGAGACATGTGCCCGCATACGCGCCGTCCCCCCAGCCCCCCGTAGGTAAGCGCCATCCCCCCCAGCCCCGTATGTACGCGCCGTCCCCCCGAAGCCCTCCGTATGTATGCGCCGTCCCCCCAGCCACCCGTATGTACGCGCTGATCCCCCCCAGCCCCCCATGAATGTATGCGCCATCCCCCCCAGCCCCCCCTGCGGATGTACACGCTGTCCCCCCCCAGCCCCCCCCGCGGATGGACACGCCGTACCCCCAGCCCCCCTCCGTGTATGTCCGGTGCGGACCCCAACCCCCACCCCTGAATGTACGAATGCGCGGACTCCCAGCGCTACGCGCTGGGGGTCCGCACCGTACATATGGGGGTGGGGGTATGCTCCGTACATTCGGGGGGTGGGGGTCCGCACCGTACATATGGGGGGTGGGGTGGGGGTCCGCACCGTACATACGGGGGTGGGGGTACGCTCCGTACATACGGGGGTGGGGGTCCGCACCGTACATACGGGGGTGGGGTGGGGGTCCGCACCGTACATACGGGGGTGGGGGTATGCTCTGTACATACGGGGGGTGGGGTGTGGGTCCGCACCGTACATACGGGGGTGGTGTGGAAATGTGGATTTTCCTGATCAGTTATGTCCCCTATCTTGGACCCCAACGGTTCTATGTGCATGTCACAAGTACATGTATGTTCCCTCCAGTTCCAGTTTCCAAAACGCAAACATATGTGCGTCCACCGTCAACATGTTCTCTGTCAGATCCGCCATCAATGGGCTGGATATTCGATTCCTAAGTATGAAAGGCCACCGACTTTATATGGCTAAGTTACTCCATTTTTACAGTTCAGGCAAGTAGGCCCGATCCTGTCCTTAAAGCCTTCCCTGCTCTCTGTCTCTGACAGCTTCAGCTTGAGCTCGCATCTGTATCCATGAACTTTGTCCTACTCCCTGTGCAGCTAACGGTGCCTGCCTCGGCCAGTTTTGCCTGCCTGCCAAGAAGCTGTATTTCACCTTCGAATTATCTACTTTGCTCTTCAGCCGATGCATTCCTGTCCAGTGATTTAGGTAAACATTTCCTCTAAGCTCACAAGCAAAGGACTCGGCCTTTCCGTCCTCCTGCAAGTAATTCATAGCCCTGTTGCCATGGAAAGTTTTCTGCCCCTCGCTTCTCATATAGACACTTAGACGCTTGTACACGCACACACAGTCAGTATAGAATAGATTCTGTCCGAGAGTCTTTTCTTGTGGATAACATAGTTCTCTAAACATAGGATGTTAGATATGATTTAGGATTAGGTTGACTCGACCCCCCAGACTTCTCGTCTCCACATGTAGAGCTAAATGTCAAGTCCCCTTCACCCCCTAGTTGCACGTCAATCACACGTCATGCTGTTGCGCGCGCATCTATGTTAAGTATTATCTTATAGATCCACCTATGCATGATAATCAGAGCCAATCATGTTTCTTTCTGCTCCTTATTACGCCTAGTTTCGATTACGTACCACTATGTCATTTTTCTTATCAATTGTTACGCCTTTTGCATTCATTTCATTGTAATGTATGAGCTATAAAAGTTACTTCTTGTCAATAAAGTATTGTACTTCACTTCCTGAACCCTCGTGGTGACGGAACCTGAAGGCCGCCACTCGAGTCGGCCATTTTGGAATAAAGCCCATTCAGAAAATCTCTTATACCACGGATTCTGCCTCTTGTTATTCTGAGCTATTCTACTTTATTTTAGATTCCGTATGAAATTCAGTCAAGGTAAAAAGAATATTTACCACATAATGGCGCCCGAACAGGGACACTTTCTCATCTCACGCGCCGGCGGTGCGTTGCAGGCCCGGTCTCCTGCCACAGCTGGACGGACCATAAACGCGTACCAGCAGGATTTCCTGTAAGCTCCCTCCGGTCAAGCGGGGGCGACTGAGGCTGCGATCAACCCAGACGAGGCGGTGAGAAGTGCGAAGTATCCCGACCAGAGCCTAGCTGAGAGAGCAAGATCCGAGGTATACAGAGGCCCACCAGGTTTTCGAAATCCCGATGTCCAGAGGGTCCGCTGTCCGCAGTCATCGAGTCCCGTTCATTCTCTGAGGCCTTCCGTTTCAAGGAGCTACTCGGTGAGTACCATCGCCGGGGAGGCGTGTTGACAGCACATAGGTTGTGCCGGTCAAGACGGATTTGGGTACACAAATCCGGTCTGCACTGTTTAGCAGTGTATATGTACTGTTTAGCAGTATATCAAGTATTCCGAAGTATTCAGTTATTGTCAAGAATTCAGCTTGGTGATTAGTCATGCAGACTGTCATCATCGTCGGTCATTTTTTTTAAAATGTTTAATGTTTAAATGTTCAAAGTGTTCAAATGTCTTGCATATTGTGGTATGAATGATTGTTCATTGTTCACCGTTCATTATTGTGTTTTCCGTATTAAGTGAATTCAAGAGTAAGTATCAGATCAGTTGTCGAGATGCCGCTCTTCTCGAAGTTAAGACAGATTACTACCAGAAAAGGGGTGCTCGAAGAAGCAGTTCCTATTCCTCCTAGGGACACCCCAGGGCATTTTATGTATCACAAGCATGGCTTAGATGCCATATTGTTTCTTGATCTGTGGGTAGATTATACCAAGGGATTGCCGGAAAGTCAAAGGTGGCCCGCAGCGGGAACCTGGGATGCAGAGTGCATCATGAAAGTGGAGGAAGAGTTATGGAAAAGAAAAGTCAGACAGTCACAGAAAGACGCTGTTGAGTTATGGCGTAAAGAATCTCATAGACGTACAGAAAAAGCACGTAGACAGGAAGAGAGGAGTAAAGAAAGTTCAAAGGAAGTTCAAGAAAATATATTAATTGAGGAAGGTATCCGAGTAAAATCAGAACAAGTAGATAGACAAAGAAACGCTCTTATGAGTGGTATGTATCCCCTCCTAGCCGAAGGACTACCTAAGGCTGTTCCAGAGATGCCAAAAGACTTGCCACCCCCATTATTTCCAATTAAGGTACATCCAAAAGGGCATCCCAGAACCGCAGAAGATGTTTTTCTTTCCTCGTATCTAGATGACGCAGCTCCCGAGTATGCTAACCCCACACCACATAGACCGTCTGGCGAAGGGGTTCAACGTCAGGATCAGGTATCTGTCCCCGTGCAACAGCAAGTCCCGACGCGAGCTCCGGCAAGCACGTCTGTTTCCGCATCTGTCCCCGCAATCGATTCTACAGTGGTATCGACACCTATAGTTGCTGTGTCACGTTCGACGAATCCTTTCACACCCGACGCCCCTGAAGGGGCCACGGGAGGTGCAAGCAATACTTTTACGCCACCTAGAATAAATAAACTTATTTTTCAAGAATCAGCGCATTCACGTACACCCAAATTCGTAAGTGAACGTACGCTTAAGGAACTCCTTATAGATTGTAGATATGACCCGGTGGTCGGTAAAGAGGACGAAATGGTCCTGGCATCATTACGTATCAGACGAGCCGCAGAGTATTTAGCGAGGTTACCAGGAATGACTACGCATCTAGATAACATATATCATTTTGTCCAAACAGGGCGAGACCCAGAATGTATTAACAGAGCTATGGAATTCCAGAAAGTAGAGATACAGGGGGAACTGTTACGTTTCCTCATAAACTGCGTGATCAGAAATCAAGACCGTCCGGGGGTAGACCCGAATACAATGCTTATTCTTACAAGATGGAGCCAGAATATATCAGAAGGGAGACACGATAAGAAAAACTGTATAATAGCCATGTGCCGAAAAATCCGTAGAGAAATAGAACGCATTCACGAAGAAAGATTGGAAACAGACGAGTTCGAGCAAGATGAAGTCTCCGAATCAGGGAATTCCGCAAGACAGTCAGAAACCATAGCATACGTAGGCAGAGGAAGATCCTGTGATAATACTAGATGCTTTTCTGATCCCATACACTCTGTATGTCCAAATAATAGCAGAACGTATCCGACGCCTGTAATAAATTTAAAGTCTCCTGAACATCTGTTCCAAGCCGCAGATAAACTACTACGAGAACGAAGGGGTTACCACCTCCTCGATTCCATGGATGAGCAAGAATTGGCCAGATCAGCCGTTCACTGGATTGACAGTCCTGAAAAATACGGTGATGAGACCGTAGCACACACGTTTTTTAACCTTAGTACAGATGAACAACGTTTAGCTGGAATCTATATGATTCAGCAACTCCTTATACTATATAAGAGCCAACATGCTGACCCTGGTCCTTTACCTGATATATTAACGGAACTACTCACGAACAGATGGAGAGGTTCTAGTAACAAGTTGATTAAAGAAATATTAGTGTCACGTAAACAGTATGTCCTTTTTATAAATCCGGATTCTTTCCCGCTGCCCCGCAGAGAAAGAACGCCGTATTATATGGATAGACAAAATCCCTTACGAGAAGTACACCCAATAAAAGGCGAAGACAATGAGTTTCACCGTGTATTTGTATACACACCCATATCAAAAATTGAATTGTTAGAAATGAAGAAAGTAGTACCAAGTCATGACAAAGACCCAGCGGGTTTCCACCGAGAAATTAAGGACATGTTGCTGATGGGAGAGTATACCTATCCTGATATTATGACGATATTAAAGGTGCTCTTACCTGCTGGTATTTATGAAAAACTGAAAGAAAAGGAGTGGGAAGTGGGAGACCAAAAGATAGATTGGACAGCATTAGAAACGGAAGAAAAGGCCCGAGCTGCAGGTTCAGGGCTCGGGGATAAAGTCAAAGCATTACCAGGTTTACTAGTACAAGTACTGCCACGTTTGTTAACTACGAAAAAGGAAGATTGGGGTGCAATCACGGCCTGTAAACAAAAGCATGATGAAGACACAAGTGACTATTATGCCCGATTTGAAAAATGTTTTGGAATAAATAGTGGTATAAAAACAAGTAGTGAGTCGTATCCACATTTATTTGTGACAAAATTAGTAGAAAATGCATTACCTCCAGTAAAGAATAGAATATTGAAATTCGAGAGTACCTGGCAAAGTAACACTCCGTCACAAATGCTACAAATGTTACAGTATCATCACAATAGAATTAGAGATGAACAAGAACACGAACAAAGACGTATGAAAGATACAAAAATGAAAATGCTAGTGTCTCAGACAGTACCGGCTGAAGGACATAAAAAGGGTATGACACAGTCCGATTCAGCAGGACCGGTAAAAGGAACATGCAATTATTGCAAAAAGCCAGGTCATTACGTACACGATTGTCCAGTTTTAAAACACAATATCGCCATAGGTAAAACACAAGAAAGATCACGGCCACTCAGACAAGATCAGAATGAACAAGGAGCTATGCCACATTTGGCACATTCCCAGGCCATGCCAGCCGCACAACAGCCAATACAGTTTGTGCCAGCTGCACCACCGTTGCCTGTTACTGCCACACAAACCACCACACGACAAATGTATCAGACTGCACAGTATGAATATCCTGAGTATCAGCGTTACGCATGAACCAGCCTAGAGAGGGAAGTTGACTTACCGCTTATCGAGATTCCTGTAGATCAAGAAGGACCTTATGTACATAGTGAATTATTAGGTCAAGATAGAAAATTCTTACTCGATACAGGGGCAAGTCGTACAACTATAAAACGTAGTGAAGTTCCAGGGGCACCCCTCTCAGGCTCTCAAAATGTTTCCCTTGGTTTTTCAGGAAAACCTATTGTTAACGAAGTATCACAGCCTCTTCCACTTACGATAGGACCTTTGACACGAACTACAGATTTATTGCTTACTAAATCATGCCCAGAAAATTTGTTAGGAATTAAAACTCTGAAAGCCCTAGGAGCCATAATATGTTGTTCTCCGGGAGGAATAAGGTTGTTTTTACGTGATTTTAAAGGTCACTATGTGTCTAGAGACATGGATCCCCGACTACAGACTTTACCAGCACATCTATGGGCACAAGGCCCTACTGATGTTGGTTGCATGAACATTACACCATACCGAGTTACACTCAAGGCAGGAGTGGTATTACCACGAATGCGACAATACAAGTTACCGCAAGATGCTGTAGTGGCTTTGCTGAAAATCATTGATGAGTTAATTGCCCAAGGAGTAGTTGTAGAAACAGACTCCAATGTATGTAATTCACCGATAATTCCAATTCTTAAACGAACTGACCCTACTGCTCCGCCAGTATACCGATTGGTTATTGATTTGCGGGAACTAAACAAGTGCATTGTGCCACAATTTCCTGTGGTCCCCGATATATCATCATTATTGACAGCAATTGATTCCGAAGCAACATTCTTTACTGTAATTGATCTCAAGAATGCCTTTTTTAGCGTCCCAATAGATCCGGAAAGCCAATATTTGTTCGGATTCAGTTTAAATGGGCGCAGCTTTAAATTCTCACGCGCTCCCCAAGGATTCACAGAAAGCCCCAGCATCTACAGCCAAGCACTGAAACGAGAACTTGACAGTATCCACATGCCAGTCAATACTGCACTGCTTCAATATGTCGATGATCTGCTGATCACCGCGAGAAGCGAACCTGAATGTGAAAAGGCTTCTCTGACAGTTTTACATTTTCTAGCCGACAAGGGGCACAAAGTGTCTCCCTCTAAGCTGCAATTCTGTGCCCAGCGAGTTATTTATCTTGGTCACTCGCTGTCCAAGGAGGGAAGGCAGCTTACACCAGATCGCATCCAGTTAATTGCTAACATGTCAATACCCCAGACACAAAAGGAGGTGCGGGCTTTCATAGGCCTCACTTCATATTGTAGGCAGTGGATCCCTCAGTACGCATTTCTAGCAAAACCACTCATTCAGTTAACCACACAGGAGGCAGCCACATCGACTGTTCTCCCTTGGACTCAGGAACATACACAAGCTTTTGAAAGCTTAAAGGAAGCTTTATGTCAAGCACCTGTTTTAGCAACACCATGTTATAGCAAACATTTTACACTCTTTGTCACAGAACGCGAAGGTACTGCTTTGTCAGTACTCACACAGGAACAAGCAGGATCACGCAAGCCATGTGCTTATTTTTCCAGTACATTAGATCCCGTAGCTCAGGCTTTGCCCGCATGCCTGAAATCAGTGGCAGCAACAGCTTTAGCAATCAGACAAAGCGATGCCATAGTGTTAGGACATCCATTGACAGTACAAGTACCACATGCAGTAGAAGTTCTTGTGAACCGAACACAAACACAACACTTGACCATAGCAAGACTTACCGGTTATGAACTGACATTGTTTCAGCCACACATAGAGATCCGACGGTGTAATACATTGAATCCTGCTACACTATTACCTGTAATTGGAACAGACCCACTAGCTCATGATTGTGTTGAAATTATTGAAATAAAGACAAAACCTAGACAAGACTTGACAGACGTTCCATTGTTAGATCCAGACCTGACGTTGTATGTAGATGGATCGTGCATGAGAGCAAGTACAGGAGACTTAGTGGCCGCGTATGCAGTCACAACAGACACTGAAGTTATTGAGACAAATTGTATAGATACTTTGTCAGCCCAAGCAGCAGAACTTATTGCTCTAACACAAGCCTGTATTCAAGCCACAAATAAGAAAGTTAATGTATACACTGACTCACGTTATGCATTCGGAGTTGTACACGACTTCGGCGTGCTGTGGCGAGAGAGAGGTTATTTAACCTCCCATGGTGCCCACATTCAGCACGGAACCCTCATTCATGCCTTGTTAGACGCAATACATCTACCAACTGCCATATCGATTATGAAATGTAAAGCACACACGAAGGTTACTGATATCATTTCTCAAGGCAATGATTTAGCTGACAGAACAGCTAAACAGACTGCTCAGAATCGCACATTAGACATGACAAAGCCAATAGTTCAGACACCAACACAGTGTATGACAATTAAGGATCCCGCACTTGACGTAATTGACATACAGACACATGCTACTGCAGAGGAATTAAAGAAATGGACTGAACTAGGAGGGATCCAGACAGATCAGGGATGGATGACGAAGGAGAAATCTGTATGGTTTCTTCCTGACTCTATGGTCCAAGCCATTATAGCTACAATTCACAGCCCAGCGCATTTAGGAGAGAAAGCTATGCTAGATAGCATTCAACACATTTGGTTCAACAAACATTTACGAGCAGCAGCTAAACAAAAAGTCCGTACCTGTATGATATGTTGTCAGTTCAACCCAGGAAAAAGTGTTCCCGTAGAACAGGGTGGATTCCAGACTCCTGACCATCCTTTTGAAGTGCTCCAAATGGATTATATCCAGATGGAACGATGTCGAGGATTCAAATATGTTCTGGTAGTTGTCTGCGCTCTCTCCCGATGGACTGAGGCGTACCCAGTATCAGATTACACGGCCCCGACTACTGCCAAACAGTTAGTTCGAGAATTCTTCCCGCGGTACGGTTTACCACGTGTTGTATATTCAGATAACGGCCAGCCTTTCTCATCCGAATTAATGAAACATGTCTCACTTTTGTTGGGATATCAGTGGAAATTCCACTGTGTCCGACACCCCGAGGCAGCAGGTCTCGTGGAACGACATAATCAAATTTTGAAAATCAGATTGTCTAAAATATGTAAGGAGAAAGGTGTTGACTGGATAATAGCATTACCAGTTGCACTATTTTACATAAGAATGGTAGCACACTCTCGAACAGGGCTATCCCCGTATGAGGTGATCTTCGGAAGACCACCAAATATGTGGGGGACGCCTATACCACGTAAAATAACTGATGTTAATTGTAATATGCTGACAGATTACTTGGCTTCCTTGATGTCTGCACTACAATCTTGTCGTTCACAGGTAACTGCAGCTTTTCCTGACAACACTGAGGTGAAACCCCATGACGTTGCTCCGGGGGATCTGGTGTTTGTGAGAAATTTTGATCGGAAGACCCAGTTGGAGCCCAGGTGGAAAGCACCGAAGCTAGTCCTGCTGACCACAAGAACAGCCGTGAAAGTTGAGGGCCGCAAGGGCTGGATACATTCCAGCAACATTAAGAAATTTCATGGACTATCCTCGGATATAGACACTGTGCCCTGCACTCCCTCACAGACTGATTCAAAACTTCCTTTTGTTGAACAGAATGACTCTCAGTGCTATAAATTAAAGCTTAGGCCCAAACAGTCGAGCAATTTGATTGTTTAAGTCCTCTCCAAGGTGAAGCGGTTGAATTGTCTCCGACATGTATCCCTTGGACCTGAGTAGAGAAAATACCCGAGAAATGTTGAAACGACAGGCGTATTGTAAATCACTGCGTAGCTACTGTATGAGGACAGTATTAATTTTGTTTTTATTGAGTGTTTTAGTAATTATTACGAGTGTGATTTTGCACATATATCATCCTATTTCTAGACATGTTTATAATGTTGCTGCTGAACATTCCTTTAGTGACCTACCGCCACATGAATTATCTTATAGACTTGCGCTGCGCAATAACACTTTCATTAGTATGTTACATCATTCCCATCAGACTAGTAATGCCACCAATTGTTGGGTGTGTGGCCGACTCCCTCCCTATCAGAATAACAAAGGAGTTCTGCCTTTCTTTCCACATCCGTTCACACACAATGGCTCCTGTGGAGCATGGTTTAGTTTACTAAATTCCATAGACCCAGACACAGCAGTTTATCAACAACATTGGATATGGGGAAATCTGAATCTAGTTTTATTCAAAGTCTGTCATCCTAATAAGGAGGGTCGCCCCAGTAGAACAGGAACTGATCTAGAAAATGAAGTGTATAAATTAGGTAATTTTACACCTAATCTTATGATTCTGAATGTCAAATCCGAAATTGAACTAATTCTGCCCACTATGACAGTATTTCCAGTTAAGGGTGAATTATGTGTAAGAAAAGTTGGTTCCATACATATGGGCCATAGCCAATGCGTTACTACAGTAGAATATAGTGATCAAGGTAAATCTTCATTTAAAGCTTCTCGCCATTCTTACTTTATATGTGGTCAGACGGCATATATGCGTCTGCCTCTAGATTGGGATGGTACCTGTTACATAGCATTCCTTCTGCCACCTGTTTTCCTAGCTCCACCTGATTATTATCGGAATGTTCATTTAGTACACAATAGAGAGCGAAGAGATCTCCCAGTTGTCGATTATACTGAGACGGCATGGGACAAGTATGTAGATTTCAATAAAGGTATCTTTCCCTATATAGGTACAATATCAAATAGTAAGCTGATACGTAAACTAACCAAGACTCTCGAAGCTGTAGTAAACGAGACTATAGCCGCCCTAGGCAATCTGACAGAGGAACAATCAGTGATGAGAATTGTTGTTCTCCAGAATCGTCTTGTCCTTGACGTCATCCTGGCCGATAGGGGCGGAGCTTGCAGGGTCATCGGATCCAGCTGCTGCATATTCATACCAGAAAATTCGCCATCTGTATATAAAGCCATAACTCGCCTTCATAAGATTGTAAGCCAGATACACCAGAATCCAGGCACCTGGTTCTCGTTCAAAATGCCGGAAGAAGAAGGAAGAAGAAATGATGCTCCATGAGCAAATCGATGGAATGATGAAGATTGATATCTCTTGAAGGGCAAGTAGGGGACAAGGAGGGAATGTGGAAATGTGGATTTTCCTGATCAGTTATGTCCCCTATCTTGGACCCCAACGGTTCTATGTGCATGTCACAAGTACATGTATGTTCCCTCCAGTTCCAGTTTCCAAAACGCAAACATATGTGCGTCCACCGTCAACATGTTCTCTGTCAGATCCGCCATCAATGGGCTGGATATTCGATTCCTAAGTATGAAAGGCCACCGACTTTATATGGCTAAGTTACTCCATTTTTACAGTTCAGGCAAGTAGGCCCGATCCTGTCCTTAAAGCCTTCCCTGCTCTCTGTCTCTGACAGCTTCAGCTTGAGCTCGCATCTGTATCCATGAACTTTGTCCTACTCCCTGTGCAGCTAACGGTGCCTGCCTCGGCCAGTTTTGCCTGCCTGCCAAGAAGCTGTATTTCACCTTCGAATTATCTACTTTGCTCTTCAGCCGATGCATTCCTGTCCAGTGATTTAGGTAAACATTTCCTCTAAGCTCACAAGCAAAGGACTCGGCCTTTCCGTCCTCCTGCAAGTAATTCATAGCCCTGTTGCCATGGAAAGTTTTCTGCCCCTCGCTTCTCATATAGACACTTAGACGCTTGTACACGCACACACAGTCAGTATAGAATAGATTCTGTCCGAGAGTCTTTTCTTGTGGATAACATAGTTCTCTAAACATAGGATGTTAGATATGATTTAGGATTAGGTTGACTCGACCCCCCAGACTTCTCGTCTCCACATGTAGAGCTAAATGTCAAGTCCCCTTCACCCCCTAGTTGCACGTCAATCACACGTCATGCTGTTGCGCGCGCATCTATGTTAAGTATTATCTTATAGATCCACCTATGCATGATAATCAGAGCCAATCATGTTTCTTTCTGCTCCTTATTACGCCTAGTTTCGATTACGTACCACTATGTCATTTTTCTTATCAATTGTTACGCCTTTTGCATTCATTTCATTGTAATGTATGAGCTATAAAAGTTACTTCTTGTCAATAAAGTATTGTACTTCACTTCCTGAACCCTCGTGGTGACGGAACCTGAAGGCCGCCACTCGAGTCGGCCATTTTGGAATAAAGCCCATTCAGAAAATCTCTTATACCACGGATTCTGCCTCTTGTTATTCTGAGCTATTCTACTTTATTTTAGATTCCGTATGAAATTCAGTCAAGGTAAAAAGAATATTTACCACAGTGGGGGTATGCTCCGTACATTTGGGGGTGGGGGTCGGGGTCTGCACCGGACATACACGGAGGGGGGCTGGGGGTACGGCGTGTCCATCCGCGGGGGGCAGGGGGGGGACGGCGCGTACATCCGCGGGGGGGCTGAGGGGGGACGGAGCATACATACGGGGGCTGGGGGGACGACGCGTACATACGGGGGCTGGAGGGGGACGGCGTGTACATACGGGGGGCTGGGAGGGTACGGCGCGTACCGGGCCCCCAATTCCGCTCGCATCGCGGCGTACTTCGCTTTTCCGGCACTTTTTGGGAGCCGTAAAAATATTGACGTCCGGACTGCTGTCGGTTCGAATCGTACTTCCTGGTTCGTGAAACGCATCCTGAATGCGTCCCGACGTCGCGTCGGCGCTTTCCCGGATCACATTTGTATGTATATTTTCATCGGTCGGTGTTTTTTATGATTCGTACAGAAATGGTGTTTCCGTGCGAATCGTACTTGCATGTTTGTAATGATTTTTTTCCCGGGTACGAGTCAGACGGAGAAAACGCTCCGACCGACGGTTCGTACCCGGTTTTTCCAGGATCGGAATAGGCACCTAAATCATTCCCTTTCTTGGAAAAAACTTTCTTCAATGGTTTGTGATCAGTTAAAACAGAAAAATGACAGCACCACAGAAACTTACGTAACTTACGTATCGCCGAAAATATAGCCAGTGCCTCCCTCTCAATCACTGAACAATTGAACTCAGCATCTCTCAAAGGCCTAGACAAAAACAAAATGGTTTTGACTTCACCTTCCACTTTTTAAAGTAGTACAGCGCCAAGACCCTTTGAACTAGCATCAGTCATCAAATAAGATGCTTTCTTGGGATCAAAGCTACTTAAGTCAGGAGCTTTGTTCAATAAACGTTTCAAATTCTGAAACTCTTCCTCACAAGCCTTGCACCAAACAAACTCATGCCCTTTTTAAAAAAGATTTCTCAAATGTTCTGTAATACTTGCAAAGTTTGGAATGAACTTATGAAAGAATTCAGTCATCCCTAAAAATTTCACAAGTTCATCCTTGTCTTGAGGGGTTCTCAGATTGGAAATGGTATTAATCAGGGCCGGTTTGGGTTTAATACCATTGGATGACAAAAGATGCCCAAGATATTCAATTTCTGCCAAATCAAAACGACACTTGTCAGCTCTTAGGCTGAGACCTGCATCACACAATCTTCTCAAGACCGCTCTTATCCTACTATCATGCTCTTTCGTATCAGTTCCAAACACAAGCACATCATCCTGGTAAATTCTCACTCCATCTACACCCTTCAAAATACGCTCCATAACTCTCTGAAATACTGAGGCAGTAGAAATGAGGCCAAAGGGCATCCTCAAAAGGTGTTACAAAAGCCGTGAGGTCATGAGATAAGGGATGTAATTTGACATGGTGGTAAGCGGAAGTCAAATCAAGGGAAGAGAAGTGCTTAGCACCATTTAGTGAGCATAACATTTCACTAATATTAGGTAGAGGGTAGTGATCAACTACCGCTGCCTTATTTAACTCCCTCAAGTCCACACAGAGTCTGGCCTCGCCATTAGCCTTGCGGGCCATAACAATGGGAGAAAGCCATTTCGTGGCTTCTTCTTCTTGTATGATGCCATTGGCTGCCAACTTGTTAAGTTCCACTTTCATGCTTTCTTTTGCCAAGAGCGGTAGGCTCCAAATTTTAGCTACTTTAGGTACAGCATTATGCCTCACTCTTATGTGATGGTAGTAATTCTTGAGACAACCACGTTTCTCCTAAAAAACGTCTGGAAATTCCTTGACCCATAACTTCCAACCGTCACCAACTTGGCTCACAGAGGGTATTTCTTTCAGGCATACTGAGGGATTGTTATTGGGATCCAATATTATATGTAAGTCACGTTGATGGAACCAGCTAATGAGAGAATCTCCTTTCATGGAAACGTACACTTTTCCTGGAACCACTCTGCCCTTAAAATCGATCGTATCCCAAAAGCAACCTAAAAGATCGATGATTTCTCCACCATACCCTCTCGGTTTGATATCAGGTTTGGATAATTTGACTTTTTTCGCTAAATGTTGTTAAAAAAATGACTTCGGGATCAAAGTTACCTTAGCCCCTGAGTCAAATAACATCTTTATAGGTGCATCGTGAATTAGAACAATCTCCATCGGACCATCGCCACCAGAACATTTGACTTGACAAATATTTGTTATTTCAGAATCAGAATCATTTTCATAAATATCTGTTTCCCTTACTTTCTTTAGATCTTTCCCTGATCTGCAACATTTTGTAAAATGACCTTTGCGCCCACACACATTACATGAGGCCTTCAAACCATGGCAACCTTTAAAATTGGCCATGTGTCCTGGATTGCCACACCTGAAACACTTACCAGGAAACGTCTTGGATAGAGTTGGTTTGTTCTCAACTTTAACAGAGATTTTAGGTCTCGATGTTTTTTCCTTTTCAATAACTGAAACACTTTCATCGTTAGATTTTTTAACCATATCATTTTTACGTATGGTATCAACACATGCCTTTGAATGTTCATGGGTTTTAGCAATAGTAAGAACCACATGTAGAGATGTATTGTCTTTCTGCCACAAGCTATCCCTGGCTTTGTCGATGCTACAGCCCAACATAAATTGGTCATGAAGTCGTTCGTCCAAAGATGCTGCAAAATTACAAGTGGCGGCAAGTTTGCGCAAATCAATGATGTATAGTTCCACAGACTCTTCTTGCATTTGCATCCTCCTTCCGAAGTGGTATCTTTCAAGGACAGTACTGATCTTTGGAAGATAGTGTAGATCTAACTTTTTTATTGAAATCTCAAACTCATTCAAATTTGCAGCATCCCCATCTGAGAGATCAGGAAGATGCTCGAAAACTTCCTGACCCTCAGAACACAAACAATGCATTAATAGGGAAGTTTTCCTTTCAGCACTGAGAGATGTGCCACAGACCCTTGCATAATGGGTAAAAACCTTCTTCCATTTGAGCCATGGAAGAGCAGGCTCACCTGGAGAAGATAGGAAAAAGGGAGGTGCAGGTCCGTTTTGCATAGTTGAAAGAAAACAAATGAGTACAAAAAATACAGCTTACAGATATAGTATCACACTAAGCTTCACCTGTATAGAAGTTAAATTGACCAGGCATGCAATACTCACATGTAAAATAGTTTAAAATAAGATAAATAAAACCCTGTATATGTAAAATATTATCGCTGGTAGAATAATTAAACTTGTAGTGAAAATAGAGTCTGTACCTCTTTCTTTCAAATCAAATATGCTGTGCGTGTCAGTGTGAGAGAGTGACACGAACGAAGGGATGAATAGCTGTGCGTGTCAGCGTTGAAGAGCCATGACACGCATGAAACCAAAATAAAGCTGTGCGTGCCAGCAAGTGGAATTATATAAATAAACGCTGTGCGTGTCAGTAGAAATTGCGCACTAACAGACACACTCTCATCAAAGGACAGCTATGCGTGTCAGAGAACGTGTTAGTCAGCGGACACACTCGGGAAATGAGCGATCCCAAATTAAGATGGCGGAGACGTCGTAATTGCCTGGCACGTACAAACACTGTGACGCTATGCGTGTCAGCGTAGAATGTCGAAGCACGCAAGAAGATCAGCAGGAAGAACGTCACCAGCAAACTATGCGCAGAAAGATGTACGGTGAAGGTCGCGGGGCAAGAGAATGAATGCGAAGGAGCCTAGAAACAAGACATTCACGGCAACCGATAACCGGCCACCGGTAGGACAGATTGACATTAAGTTATGAGTATTTTGAACCACGCTACCACCGCGCTTTCTCTCAATTGCCACAGAGTGGGTCAGAGACGGTTTCCTTGAAACTGTGAATGACCACAAGGATCGTACGGTATGTAGTAGCGTCCCAGCTCACTTAAAAAAATAATAATAAACAGAAAAAAAAACGCCAAATAGCGCTTCTTTACAACTACAACCAAAAAAAGCCCAGTAAGGTTTTCTGCACGAGCGCAGCAGGATCGGGGTCTTGCATACATGTAAATATTAAACACATACACCTCACCAGATCTTGGCTTGAACAGTTCAGGAAGTAGAATGCCGGGTAGAAGGCGCTGGAAGCTGGATGTTGATCTACTCAACAGATGAGATGAGAAGTGTAGATTCTTGAAATTCAGATTCTTGCCTTTCAACAATTTTCTTTGAAATGGTGTGTTGAGTTCTCTGAGAGCACACGTAGATGTTCATCAATTTCCCCTTGTCGCCAAATGTAAGATCCGTCTTCACAGGAGCACAGGAGGCGGAGGTGGAGGTTTAATTGTCGTTATTAAGTTCGAGACATCAGAGACCCCGTCCAACACTGAAGACTGGCAACTGTCATCTGACCAGAAGCACAGCCTTCCATAGCAACCTAGGCATTCCACATTCCAAGCGGTGTCACAAAACATCATATGCTAATGTAGCTTAATGTAATACACTACATATGGCAATGAACAGAGGTTGTGACATTCCACCAGATGTCGCCACAGTGTACCAGTGTACTGAATGGAACCTGTTGCCAGGAAATGCAGTGCTGCCATGAGTCTCACAATTGGTGGCAGAGATGTGTGATAATTTCTTCGAGGATGTAAATGGGACTCCAACTGTTGGCATAAATCTTGCATTGTCTGTCTAGTAAGACTAAACTTCTTGATAAAGTCTCTTTCTGCCATTGTGGCAAGGTCTGGAATATTCTGGCACACTGGCAGCTGTCATCTCCTCCCGTGCCAGGGTACCTAATATGTGGAGTGTACACACACATATGAATATTGGTCACAGTGTCCTCTCTAACAGATACCAAGACACAGCCAAAAGTCATGAGACCAAACATTCCTGCATATGATAGCAGTATACAGCAATTCACATCATAATTGTATGATATGCAATTGCATACATTTCAACATTTTGGATGAGAAAATAGGAAGAGCTGACGGACAATTATCTGGACAATGATCTGGAGGAGACATTTCCCTTATTAATCACTGTTGTAGGAGAGCCAATTACAGTGGGGACAGCCTAAAGAAAGACATTGAGTTTCCTGATAAATACGGGAGTCACCCAGATGAATTGGATTGATCGCCATTACTGCAGGTTTCACCTAACATCCCCAATCTGGACTCCACATGCGTCTGTAACAGCACTGTGCATATCATACAAACGGTCATGTTGTGGCATCTGCATTGTACACATTACTACCGCCGGTGTACAGTGAAACACGGTAATTGTGTTTTCATGCACAGTAAAGCACAACACTGATGTTTGGGTATTGCTATAGGCAGAGGAATGGTGTCATACAACATGTGACATGTTCCAACATATTTGTAGTGGCGGAGATGTGGTTTAAAGCACAAACATGGCAGATGCCTGACCTGACTAAGGGGACATGCACAATCGCCCACTGCTGGCGTCAGTCATCCACGCTGTAGGCGGCTTCAGCCATGGGGGTCACAGCCATAGGTTTGCTATGGATAATGTCACAGTCCAATAGCTGTGTTAGTCTACTAAGAAGACCCCTGTGTAGTATATGTGTAAGTTGTGGTCTGAAAATCAACTCACTTGCGTTCAGACACTGCTGCTTACACCACCTCCTTAACTTTAGCTGCTGTTTTCCCTGGTGAATGAGGTCTTTTACTTGTATCGTCAGCGCTAAGGCTCATCAGAGGAGCAGGTAAGTACTGCTAATACAGTCTGTACTCTGCAACAATTATCCTATCCAATCCAATGGGCCACAATGTGCCTATGAGTCCCAGACTGACATCAGAGTTATGTATGTCAGATAGTGTGGTCCCTATATAGGACAATCATCTCATGATTCATGTAGCAGTGTACCTTGTGGACTTCACATCACCATAGTGATGTGTAATCAGTCCTATATCCTACACCAGTTGCATGCACATATCTATGCATGTATACATGTTATGTTGCCTATGATGAGTTTGCTGTTCGGATCATAACAGATGTGCTAATAAATGTATAGGCCTTATACCATCAATTGTGTGTTTCCTGTAAGTAGCATGTGAGGATGATGTGAGATGTGTGTACAGTCCCACATATCACTCCACACACATGAGCCCTCACTAACCTTTGTCTGGGAGATATCGACACCTCACAGACCCCTTCAGATTGACCCTCAATGGTCATGTCATCTAGAGGATGGCCACAAGATGTACTGTTAGGTATGGAAAATGTGGGCATGTGCTGGTTATGTGGGAACAGTATGCTCAGCCTGCAGAGAGCAAATCCTGTAAATGAGTTGTGCCCAGTATGGTCCATGGCCCAGGCAATAGCAGAGTTAATGCGGCTATGAAACTGATGCACAGAGTACTCTCCCTGTAGATTTGCTGATCTTCAAATGTGGCCTAGATTTGTGTATCAGGACCATGAGTTGGCCTAAATGCACCTAGTATTACTACATTTAGCATGGTGCATTATGAGACCCCAAAACCCAGGACTACTGTCCATGGAGCCATATTGTCACTGTGTGTCATTGCGTCAGGACATGACCCTTGCTCCCACATATCTGTGATTTTACTGTCATGTGGGTGATGCTAGCATTGTACAGGAACATTGCCTATATCAAACATACACACTGCAGATAGTTGATTGCATCTGCAGTGCAGTTCGGAAGTGCATCACCAGCTGTGTAAGAATGACCAATCAGGCAGTGTGTGCAATGGTATGTTGATGTTGTCCCATATACACTGCCACATATGGCATACTATGTGTCCCGTGATGCCAGGACTCCCCACACAAACACATTCAGACGTAGTATGATTTCCAATTGAGTGCATCACATGTCCACTGATCCTCAGAGTGGGAGCACATGCCAGCCGTTTCATTGTGACCCAAATCTTGAAATGTAGCCAATGTAATGGTAGCAGTGATGACTTGGACCGTATGAATCAAGTCATTTGTCTAGACTGTTCAGGTGTCTGTTCAGGGATGCACTAGTACAGTACCCTTTAGGAGGACACAATAGTGGGCTAGGTTACATGGTAACTCATTTCAGAGCACATGTGGTATGGCCCAGGGCTATGTGATGTCAATGGGTTGGCCTAGTCAGTATAGGCATGATCAGGATTGAGGGTAGTCCTCAGAGGACTTCAACAGTGTGTAGTAATGTTTTGTAGTGCTCAGTAAGTGACATTACACATGTGTGTGCGCTATTGATGAATGGTTATGCAAGCTGTCCTCAACCTCTGTGTCACCCTAACAGATAACATATATCTTGCATTTCTACTCAATCTCGACCATCAGAAGGTGTCCGTGTGGAAAGCCATCGCCCGGAAGGCGACCTGGGGGGCGCTTGTCGGAGCAGGTTTTACTGCAGGAAAAGGTGGGGGGATCTGAGACTCTGGACACGGAAGATCATGGAGCTCCAGCTGGGGCTGCCCTCCCAAGGCATAAGGGGCATGCACTGGACCTTGAGCGCCCTAAAGGCCTGCATACAGGCAGTGGCCTACCTGGAGCTTGATGGATGGTTGAGAGCCAAACAGAAGCTAGGAGGGGGTGAGTACTGTCCTGAGTGAAACATTCTGCATTACCATCTATATTTTGTTACAGGGAGCTATTTCCCCATCAACCTTGAAGGTAACTTATGTCCCACGCAGTGGTAGAGTTGTTGCATGTGTAGGTCTGGTAGTAGGTGCATGGTGATAACGGTAGACTTATGATACATATCAAAGGGAGAGAGAGGGAAGGTACTGGAGCCAGTTCACTTCCCCGGGTATAATATATATGTATCAAGGAGAACTAGCTATGGGGTGGGTGCTCCTAGTGTATGTTTGTTCTATGGAAAACACATTTTGGTTTTTAGAAGGCCCTCACTCACCAACCTAGTTGGTGACATGCTTCATCATCGGGCCCCACCCAAGGCACCGAGTGCACCTTGGGTGTGCTACGACACCTGGATACAGCGGAGCCGGTTTTGTGCCGTGAAAGTGCGGTGAAAGTGGGTGAGGGAATGTTAAAAAACTGTTCAATGGGTCCCACGGAACAAAAAGGACTATTTTAATGTATGGGCCATTGGCAGTAATTAAAAAACGAGAGACGGATATCTTAGGAGATCTAAAGTAACACCGATATCCTAATTGGTCAACATGTTTCAGCCATGCTCTCTTTTTTGTGGGATGGCTTTCTTCAGGACCTTATGTGTAGTGCAAGTTGAGTGGTGGTCTAGAAAAGTGTTTTTAAAAGTCCAACTATGTGGCGCACGTGCTAAGGTGCGTTAAGTGATAGAGGATATTTTCCTCTAACTGCGCATTCCTGTAGGAAAAAAGTGACAGACAAAAATACAGACAAAGAAACATTTAAAATGCTAATATAGCACATAGTGGCAAGTGATTCAGGAAGGAGGTGTCCGTGCTCTATGTGGGTAATGGCGTAGTGAGGACAGAGGTTGGCGTTCAGTGAGCAGTCAAAACAGACGCCTAGTTATTATGCGTTACCATGTGGTAATCAATGAACGTCTTACATGGTGCTTAAAGAATACACATAAAACATATGATACGTAATTCCTTACTCAGAGAGTATCTGGAAAATGCCCCATGAGTTCCATGTGGGGGCCCGTCCTGTAGTCACACTCTATATGACAATGGAAAGAAAACAAATACATTTAAAAACGTACACGACTGGTTGGCGATGGGAAGCTGCCACCAGCGTGTCAGCATTACAGCATGCCCCCATGAGTACCCATTTACTTCGTCAAAGTCAAAGACCCGTTTTGGTACCTACTGCGGCCGCCATGGAGCTCCGTGGTTGTGAGTCCGGTGCCGGGAAGGTACTTAAATACCTTGCTGACCGATCAGGTGCGAGCAGGCCCGCTGATTGGAAGCTGCTGGGAACTGCTAGATTGGTTCCAGGTGCGGGCAAATGCTGTGCAGCAAGTAGCATCTGTGAAGAGAATAAACAGAAAGAAAAGACGCGCACCGGCACGTATGTTGGGCGCTTGTGTTTATAAAGTTTTGTTGACACCAAAGACACAACTTGTGTCAAATGTTTTTTTTAAATTCTATCTGTGTTTTTACAAAATGAAGTGAAGAGGCTGAAGAATATAAAAATAATAATATCGCAATAAGAAGAAAGACTCAGCTTCCCAATGTGGGAGTTTGAAGGCTCTGTTGGTACATGGCAGAGCGCATGAATGTAGATGTGTGTGTGACTATGGAGACTGGAAAATTTGCATGTAGGCGGCAGGGAGCTCTCTGTCTACAAAGTAGGCACAGCTCTGTTGTACCAGGGATGGAGGCGTCTTATGTTGATGAACATGGACACATTGCGGGGCATTGTGTAGGTGCTCAAGCTTGGGTCAGGCTGTTCCAGGGTATGTTGACATTCAGCCCTGTCACGTAAGTAGAAAGACGGTATATCCAGCGTTGTTCCTTGTGTAATAGGATCCTGTTGTTGGTGGTACTCTGACAGTCGATTTGTTCTCTTACAGTCCAATTTAGGTCGTTAGGAGTGTGACCCACTTGGATGAAGTGGTGGTCAGTCAGCTTGCTTACATTTTTTTTGCAGCGTATGGTGCTGCGGTGTTCCACAATGCGGATTCTGACTTTGCAGCTGGTCATTCCTACATATCGTAGGCCGCACGTACACACAATCAAGTAAATGACATTGATGGAGTTGCAGTTGGTGTGTTTGAGCTGTTGACATGTTTTGCCTGTCTCCAAATTCAAGGTCTTGGTTGCTTTGGTGAAGTGACAGACACTGCAGTCACCGCAGGGGTAGAGGTCCATAATACCTGGAAGGCCCCACGCGTTGAGTACCATATGGTCCACTAAACCCAGGACCCCGGCACCCAACACGGTCCTCAACGCGTGGGGCATGGCTGAAACATGTTGACCGATTAGGATATCGGAGTTACTTTAGACCTCCTAAGATATCCGGCTCTCATTTTTAATAACTGCCAAGGGCCCATACATTAAAATAGTCCTTTTTGTTCCGTGAGACCCATTGGACAGTATTTTAACATTCACTCACCCACTTTCACCGGACTTTCACGGCACAAAACTGGCTCCGCTGTATCCAGGCGTCATAGCACACCCAAGGTGCACTCGGTGCCTTCGGTGGGGCCCTTTGATGAACCATGTCACCAACTAGGTTGGTGAGTGAGGGCCTTCTAAAAAACAAAATGTGTAACTGTAGACTTATGCCTTGTGACCAGGAACTAAGCAAAGTACAGTCAAATGTAAGTTTCCAGAGTTGAACAGTCACATGACTACAGATAACCTTCATTATCTTTTGATGTCATGTATGACAGTGGTCCCAGACAGGCCACTTGTCATCCTTGTGTCTGGAGTGATACTCCCTCACTAATTTGCCTCATGTGATGGTGGACTAATTACAATGAACCTATGTCTACTTTTATTTCAGCATCAACCCAGGGCAGTGGAGGAGATAGGGTCGAGACTGTTCGGGCGGCAGCTGGCCACAGTGGTTCTTATCGTGGGAGTGATATAGATGGAACCAGTGGCCCAGAGGGTAATGGAAGTGCCATGGAGGAGCCAGACGACACTTCGTCATCATCAGAGTAGAGCTCCAGTGGCTACCCCCTGGACCTGCATCCACGAAATCACTGTCTGCCACCCCGTTCCATCTCTACCCTTCCTACTGCTTTCCACCCAGCTATCTGGGTCCACTCTTTGGAGAAGGGAGCTGTCTCCTTTGCACCAGGCATCTCACTCTATGCCCCTGTCTCCCCTGTTGCCCTCAGTTTGGAGGCAATTGACATCCTGAGATGAATCTCTGTAGGTCAGACTGCAGTGCTGAATGCCATCCAGGTGCAAAGTCCCCAGTTAATGCAGATGGTGTTGTACCAGAAGGTATTCACGCTGACATCTCTGACCTACAGAGATCTTTTCAGGCCCTGGCTTTCACATTCACGGCAGCCAATTCCACCTTTCCATCCCACCTCCTGCTTCTTCCCCATCCACAATCCCTATTCCCATACCTGTCCAAAGCACACGCACATATCAGCACGCATCAACTCAACATCCACAAGCAGCACATGCAAACAGAAACATATGGGAACAAAGATGCAACCACTCACCAGGCACTCGCCACTCTCACCACCACATCCAGTGACATACACCCAGACACCACACCCACTGCACCATAGACCTCCACTATACACATACATCCAGACACCACACCCCAGACACAGCCACTACACAAATACATCCAGACACAGCCATTACACACATACATCCAAACACCACACCACCAGACACAGCCACAACACACATACACCAGACACCACACCACCAGACCATGTGGAGAAGTGTGGCTCACTGGTTAGAGGAGGCATACCCTGAAGCAGAGGTCAGACCCGGGACCAGGGTTCAATTCCCGACGCGGCAGGGTCTGAGCCCAAGTGTCCACGGACTCGATAATTCTCACTTCGATGCCTACTCGAATCATGGGTTCACACTCTGCAACTCTGGGCAATAGCTTGCTTAATCTCCACTACAGCCCCCCCCGCGGCGGGATGCCTGGCTTTCACCTTGGGGATGCCCAGTACGGGTTATCTCACAGGGAAAAGCCAGGACGGGTTCCCAATGCAAGCGCCGAGATGCCCAAGGGTAAAGTTGAGCGCTATATAACAACACACATACATACATACATACATGTCACTACCAACATCACAAACTCAGGCACCACACCCACACCACCAGTCACACACATACACATCATACATTGCCAAGGAACAGAAACATTGAACAACCAAATAAACATCAGATACACAGAGACATACACACAGCCACACCTCACATACACACAGCCACACCTCACACTTCACCTCCCTTTACTTCCAAAACCCAAATCCTTGTCTTACCTCCTCCCCAGTTTCCCAAAGAACTTTGCCTGATCGTTCTTGACCTCTTCCCTGCCATAGTGGTCTCCTCCCTCCCAAAGTCAGAAGGACTTCTTTCCCACTCCTACCCATCCCCTCCACTTCAAAATCCACCCCAAAAACACCTGCCCCTTCCCAAACCAACCACTACCCCTTCCAAGACACACGGCCATAAAGGAAAGACAAATGTACCGTAACAGACTCACCCCATCCCAAAACCCAACCCCAACCCAGAATTTCAAAGTAAAAAAAGCCTACAACACCTGTTTCCCCCCTCTCCGTAAACCCATCACAACCCTTCATGGTTACAAGATCCCACACATGGTCAAATCCAGCTCTCCCAATCCCAAGACCAGCCCTCCAGCAGACCAACCCAACCCTCCCAGTTCGTTGCCCAGCCTTCCCAAGGACACATCCAGCCCTCCCAACCTGAGCCAACCTGAGAAACATCATTGAGAAGCCTGGGCTGCCCACTAGATGTCCCTTTCTGGGGAGGTTTCCTTGGCAGTGTTCAGGAAGGCAATTTTGGAAGCACTGCAGTGTGCTGGCCCCCAGATTAATATTCCAACAGGCCATTGGCCTTTGTTTTGGGAGACCAATTTGTTCAGTCTAATAAAACACTTGCTTGGTTTTAAACACCTTTGTCCTGCCATTGCTACTGATGATAATTGTTCTTATTGGATAATTTGGGATATGTGATTACAGTTGTGTTTGTTTCACCATGATAGCTGATCCATTTGCAGTGGTACAGTCAGACCTTGAGACAGGTTATGGGGTTACAGAGGACGAGGGTCTATGTTCAATGGATGTATTTGTGGGATGAGTTCCAAGTCGGGCTGACATTGTATTGGGTGCTATCTCCTATGCTAAGTATTGCAGCTTGCCTTTGCCAATGTCCACGTAATTTGGCTTGCAGTATGGCCTGTGATGTAGGGTGTGTGCTTAATGTGTGCAAAGTAGGTATTTGTTTCTCCACACCTAGGGGGTGTTGTAGTGTCATGCCTAATTGGTACTTTGGATGCACATTTAGGGCATGATGTACGACCATTGATGTTTGCGAATCGCAAATTGCATTAAATTGCGAGTCGCAATATGCGACTCGCAAGCATCAATGTACAACAGTGTCAGAGACACTGTTTGCAATTCCCAATGGGGTCCCAAATTGCATGCCTCATGCATATTAATGAGGCTGTCGCTATTTGCGACCCCATTAGGAACGGCTGGCACTCTCAGGGATGGTGGCCTGCTAGGGTCAGCAGACCTCCATGTCTGGGACTGCTTTTAAATAAAGCAGTTTAAAAAACAAATGCATCCCATTTTCCTTAAAGGAAAACGGGATGCATTTATAAAATAAAAATGTAACTGTTCATATTCATTTTTTAAGGGCAGGCAGTGGTCCCTAGGACCACTGCCTGCCCTTATAAAATGTTTACACATTCATTCCCAAAGGGGAAGGGGACCCCTGAGGAACCCTTCCTTTTTGCAAGTGCTTTACCACACTTCTGAAAAGGGTGGTAAAATGTGAGTGTTTTGCGACCGCAGTTGCGGTCGCAAAACATTCTTACATAGCTTTTTGAGTCGCTATTAGGAAGGGAACGCCCCTTCCTAATAGCGAGTTGCTAATCCTATTTTGCGAGTCACAAATTGATTTGTGACTCGCAGAATAGGATTTTTAGGTTTTTTGTTTGTGCAAACCGGTCTAAAACTCATTTGCGACCGCAAAAAACCTTAGTACTTCTGGCCCTTAATCATTTTCATGTTTTTTTTTTCCACATAGTTTTAATAGATGTTTGACAGCTGCTGTGTCATTTTAAAGGACTTGCACTTACACATTTGCCACATGTGCATGCCACTTTGTGACAATATTGGTTGTCCCTGCTATACCTTATGCCACAGATCCTGGGCGCCAGGAGACTTTAAGGCAGGTGCAATATTGACGGTGGCCTTGGCCCATAGCCTTCCAGGAGTCCCCCTGGTTTAGGTAACCCAAATATACAGGGTGTCTTTACATTGTGGTCTTTGAATGTTTGACATCATGATATTTGGGAGTCCCATTTACTTGGCTTTCCTTTGTCATGTATGTGATGTGTGAAAGCCCATTACAATGCTTTTGCAGAAAGGTGTCACAGAAGTTGATTGCTATATTAATCATGAGAATGTGCTGTTTATTGCACACATCAGTAGACCAGCTTCTGAGATGTGCACACATGGTGAGTTTGTGAGAGTGTGCCTGTAGATTGTCAGTGACCTGGACATGGAGGGCATTATGAAGATGTGATGGGAACCATACATTCAGTGATGTTGAGTAAAGGGCCTACAAAATATTTTTGGACCAAGGTTAAAACGCCCCTAGCCTTATCCATGGTCTTGTGGCTCCAGGGGGGTGTATGTAGTGTCATAACCCCATGATTAATGTATCTTGTAGGACATAGTTGGCTAAGAGTGCTGTCAGTCAGGTGATGTTAAGTGTCTGTAGATTTTCACCTTTTCACACTGACACTAACACATACACATGCTCTCTGTCTTCTTTGTTGTGAATTTTGTGTTTCATTTTCTTTTTTGTGTCCTTCACAACAGGACTTTAAGTGGATGACTGTACTGGGGGGGTTTACCACAAAGAGCTGCTCCTAGTGTGATAACCCAAACGAGTTACAAGAACGTCGTGAGTGTGGGCATCTCACAAAAAGTTACGGACTGGTCTCACACACCACCTGGTGTCATGATTCATCATTGACCAGTCCTCGCCCTCTAAAACCTTCGTTTGATAGAGGGCGGGCATACACTTGACGACAAGGATGCACTTCTAAATGACTAAGTGGGGGCCCGTGAGATTGTGAGTGAGGTTAAAAATCATTATAGTAATCAGAAATATATTTTAATGTGACTGAAAACTATATGATATTAAAATGTATGTGACGGTGATTGGGGTAATTAGTGTCCCCTAACCGTCTTGTGAGTGGTCAACATGTTTCTGACAAAGTGGCCCAGTTGGGTCCATGGCATTCATCAGAACCTAATTATAAATGGGGGCTCCATTCTTACCAAGCGTTGGTAAGATGCTACCACTGTGTGAGTGTAGCAAAGGCCACACTTCACTTCCTAGAATGCTTCCAATGATGAAGCCTATGAAAGAAAAAACATGTGAGAGACGAAGGTTAGTTGGAACTCGTTAGGTCAAATGTACCTGTAAAGGAAAGAAGGGGAAAACAATGCATGCATTGATTTCTAAGAGTGAAAAAAGTGTGTATGTGACTTTGTGACACTCTATTTGTGTACACATTTGTGAGACTTTGAGGCTGGAGGCAGACAATGCTGCCGCCAATCTTACCCTAATCAGATAGATAACTTGTCCCAAGGGGGAAGGGAGCGGAGGGAATCCACTGTTTGTCACTTCTGTAAGAGAGAAACATAGAACCAAGAACTACATCAAACGTGCAGAAGGAGTTGCTGCACAGACTGAGTTGTAAGTCATCTCAAAAGAAACCTTGTTGAGCAAATGTAAATGGAAGACATAGAAAACAAACAGTCATTGTTGCTGATCAGTCGTTTGGGCTGGAATACACACACACACACGCTCATTAGTCTCTCGGTACACCCATAGTCTTACTGTGACACGAGTTGGAATGCTCCTGTGTCCTATGCGTCCGCTCGATCCTCCCGAATGTGAGAGATGGAGGGAGCGGGCGCCGTCTTTTAAAAAGAGGTCCGATCGTGTTAACTGGTCGATTGAGCGCTAAATATTTGCAGGTGCGGGGTTCCCGGTGTCACAAGCGCCGAGCCTGTATTAAAGATGTCAGATAAGGGCGTGAATGAGAGAGGGAGCCCCATTAGTGGCGAGGCCGGAGGTATGTCAAACTCCTTCTACGATAGGAGGAGGCGCTGGGGGGCGGAGGCCCGTGAATGGGAGACAGCGCTGTGAGGGGCGTGTAACCCGGTAATTGGAAGAGCCTGGTTGTAAGACTACGTGAGACCAGATGTCCTGTAGGTAGTGAGGCTGGGGGCATCCTAACAAGGAACGTAATTGGGTGACACGCTATTAGGTGGAGTTCTGCATGTTGTTGCCAGCACAATTGTAGAGAGCTATCGCTATGTGCCCGAGTGTCTGTTGTTGTGAGTTGGCATGGAAATGCTGTACGTAGTTGGAGCTGGGACGCGTAGCATAAGAGCAGGAGAGGAAAGTATAACCCACAGTTAATCACATAGCTCACATACCTCGCAACCGGGGTGAATATTCGTCATACCAACTGTTCGTGTTTTTAATCGGCGCTATGCACCAGTGAGTGTTTCAATAAAACGAGCACCTCCCCAGATATTCAAAGGATGTCTCACCTGTGTTCCATGTGGTTGGCCCTGCGCAAAGCGTATACATATCATCTTGGTGGGTGACGTGAAGGGCATAAGGGTAGAGAGAGGTGTGATGAATTACATCCCATCGTTCAAGCGGTCCCAGGCGATATAACTGTTATTCATCAAGTGAGACTGATGCGATGTGTTGACGGACATATGTCGATGGGCTGGTTTTTTGGAAAAGAAAATGAAAAGGTGAGGAATGCATAGACGCTCCCACCTATTACATTAGTGAGGAGGAATGCTGCAGAGATTGGCAGCTATGGTGTTGGGGTATGTTCATGAACCTCCAACTAAACTGTTGTATTGTATATTAAAGGTGTGTCAACTTGAGCAGATGAACAGAGGTATGTGTTATGGATTTACAATTACACTATCAAAAGGGCATATACCAAATTCATATCCCCTTTCTTTAACGTGTAAGCTGCAGCCATGGGATGTCATCATTGAGGCCTTTCTCGTGGGAGCGTAGGCGGTACACCCAACGTTGCGCTCTCACATGGAGGGCTTTAGTGAGGTCAAATTTGCTTTTCTTCATGACCTCAAGAATAGTCCAGCGCAGGTCTGTGTCTTTATGACTTTTTTCGGAGAAATGTCGTGTGAGCTTTGTGTTAGTTTTTTTACACCTGATCGTACTACGGTGCTCATTAATGCGGATTTTTATTTTCCTTGTAGTCATCCCCACATATTGGCGGTTGCAAGGACATGTTAATAGATATACCACATTTTCTGTGTTGCATTTGCTGAACGATCGGAGCTGCCATGGTTTGTTTGTGCCAATGTCCACTTCTTTGGTGTTTTTTGTGAGACTACATGACTGGCATCCGCCGTAGGAGAAATGACCTACTACACGTGGTTGGTCCCAGAGTCTGAGTTGTTCTGTGTTATCATTTGTGGTCATCTGGTCATGGACCAGTTCGTCCCGGAGATTTTTATTGCGTTTGAAGGCAAACAAGGGGGTTTCCCATTGTTTGCCAGCACTGTTTAGTATGTGCCATCTTTTTCTGATGATTTTTTTAACTGAGTTTGATGCTGATGTGAATGTAGTTACACAGACCGGTCTGTTGGTTTTTTTTTGTTTTTTTTTCTCCACGTCCTCCAGAAGTGCCTCCCTTGAGTTGTTTCTTGCTCTTTTGTTTGCCTTTCTCACCATTTTTCTTGGATAATGGCGTTCAATTAATTTCTTCTCAAGATGTTCTGCCTGTTCTTTGTAAGTGTCTTTCTCTGAGCAGTTTCTCCTTATTCGGAGGAACTGACCAACAGGTAAGTTCTGTTTGAGGGCCTTAGGGTGATAACTCTCGTACAAGAGTAGGCTGTTCCTGTCCGTGGGTTTGTTGTGGACCTTAGTTGTTATCCCCTCATTGGTAAGTGTGATATCCAAGTCCAAAAAGATTGCGTGATTCTTATTGATGGTATGAGTGAATTTGAGATGTCTATCTTGCAAGTTCACCCAGTGGACAAAGGCCATTGCGTTCTCTTCTGTTCCATTCCATACAATGAGTACGTCGTCTATGTAACGTTTCCAGATCTTTATGTGGCTTCGGAACGGGTTCACTGCGTTGTTGATGAAGTCCTCCTCAAATTGCTGGACATATAGACATGCCATACTGGGAGCAAAAGTACTCCCCATCGAGGTACCTGTTATTTGGTGGTAGATGTCTTGTTCGTATTGGAAGACATTTTCTGTGAGGGCCAACTCGGCACATTCCATAACAAAATGTTGGGGAGTGATAAAATCCCATTCTCTTCGTAGAATGATATTTTCTACGACTTCCAGTGTTCGTCGTTGTGGTATGCTTGTGTACAGGGCTTCGATATCCATCGTAATAAGCCAATCGTTGGTGGAATCAACCTCCAGGTCTCTTAGGAGGCAGAGGAAGTCTTTTGGGTCTTTCAGGTAAGATTGTGTTTCTTTTACAATGGGCCGTAGGAACCAGTCGCAAAATTGCGACAGAGGTTCTAGCACAGATCCAATGCCAGATACGATTGGTCTACCTGGCGGTGGGATTCAACCCTTGTGGAGCTTTGGTAGAATATAAAAGCGCGGCATCCTTGGCTCTTCGTTGATCAGGAAGTCAGCTTCTTGCCTCATGATCCATTCGTTACTGAGGGCTTCCTCCACTATGTTCTTAATTTTAATCATGATTGGGCCCGTGGGATCCGTTTGATGTATGGCATAGCTGTTTGTATCCGCTAGCAGTCTTATACACTCATCCCGGTACGTCGTAAGGTCCATAAGGACAATTGCGCCCCCTTTATCCGCTGGTTTTATAACGACATCATGGTTATTTTTGAGTGCTTGTAGGGCTGTCCGTTCCTTCCCTGTGAGGTTGTTGAACCCTTTAGTATTCTGGAAGTCAATATTTTCTATATCCCTGAGTACAGCCTGTTCAAATGCAAGTATTTGACATGAGATGTTCTGATTTGGAGGTTGGAAGGTGGACTTCTTACACAACCCGGTTGACTTTTTTCTGTCATCATTGATTTCTGTTGTGTCTCCGAAAAAATCACGAAGTTTGAGTTTCCGAAAGAACTGGGCCAATTCCATGTTGAGAGCGAAGGGGTCATTTTTAGGAGTGGGGACGAAGCCCAAGCCTTTGTTGAGAATGGTTTCTTCGTCATATGTGAGTCTATGTGTGCTGATATTGACGATGTTAGTTAGTCTCTGCTCGTTGAGGGCATATCCGTTCTCCCTCTGCTCCTGGTTGTTACCCCTTGCGGTGGTTGTTGGTCCTCCCACTGGACCCTTGCGTTTCTTCTTTTTTGTCTGCCCCTCCCTCTGCCTCTGCCCTGGAATAAAAAAGACGGGGGGCCTGAATGATATCCAAAGCCCGGTGGAAAGTAGGGCTGTTGCCAATAGCCAAAGGGAGGAGGTTGTGGTTGTGGTTGAGGTGCTTGCATCAGAGGTTGGTACCCAGAAGGTCTTCCATAGTGTGGTCCTGAGCTCTCATCACTACTGGAATCACTCCTCTCTTCTCCTGAACTGAACGTCCAGTTCTGGGGGGTGGGTCGGAAACGTTGTTTTCTCCCTGGTTGCTGTGGAGTCGGTTTTTTGTAATGCCCATCCGTTACATATGGGTAGACCGTTTCTTTACTGAACTTCTGTACATCTTTTTTTAATTTCGTTAACTTGGATTGTGTCAGGTATTCTTTATATGTGGTCTTTGTTAATTTCGTCCAACTTCTTTTTGAAGACTGAAAGTTGTACTGTAGTTTTCAGTTTCAGTACTGGGGGGGTCTCTCACAGGGGCATGGCTGATGTACATGAGGGCATGGCTTAAAAACATGTGAGCTTTACCTCTGTGATTGGCATATTGTCCCTCATGTATGATATATTACTACTTCTGTGATTACATAACATCCAGCTATCTCATACGAGCTACATTGCACCTACAGCAAGGCAGGATTATTGACTCTGCCAATGGTTGTTAGTTGCATTCAAATTTGCAGAAACAACTGTGGTTTCATTGCATAGGATTATGAGCATGCTTCAGTTTTGACATGACAAGATTGTAAATGGACTATTATGAGTCTTTTTGCATTTACGACTGTGGCAGTGGAAGGTGGTACTGCTGCAGAGTTTAATTTATTTCACATGCTGAGGGTGAGGGCAAAAATGCAGACCCCAGACCACTTCAAGCCCTGCTATACAACTTGCACTAATCACTCTTTCCACTGCTCCTTCAGGCCCCCTTATGTCCTGCTTCTCATGAAATATGTATTGACAAGATGTTCCAGTGTGATTGTTTTGAAACATGTTGCTTACAAGCCTCCACTCATACTGACCAAGCTACTCCCCTACATTTCCATGGCAGGGCATCAATTTGCTGAGGACTACATGTACATGGGTAGGTGTGGAACTTACCAGTGGTTGTGTCCACAACAATGTTGATTTTGGATGTCATCGAGCAGGTACAGCATCAGTAGGACGAGTGCGATAGGCTTCACGTCGGCACAGGATGTGTGGAGCTGTGTACAGGTACGTTTTGGCATTTATACCTCCCTTTCTGCCAGCTCAGAAGAGGTGGTTGGACTGCCATGGTCGGCTTGTCGGATAGGCGCATCGTAATTGGGCGGGCGGTTTGTAAGGCAGTCCACTCTCTGACTAACTCCATTGGTCCTTTCCGACAACACTGTGAGTGAAAATTCCCCGCAGAGTCGGAGGGACCGCAGTGGTCAAAATTATGTTTATTCTCATGCATCATAATCTGGCAGTCAAAGCGACCGCTTCTGACGATATCGCGGCGGTCCAACCGCCTCTGACAGAACCACAGAAGCCAGTCTGACCTGCATTGTAATCCATCCCTACGTTATTATTCCTGTAACTTCTTTCTATTGCTCTACATTTAAGATAAATATATAAAATTAATTAACATTGTAAATTAATCTCCACCCCTTGAACTCAGAGAATGAAAACATGTAAATCTCCACTTTGTAGTAAATTTACACTCCTAAATGGTGAAAAATCTAAAGTAGTAAATTTGCTACAAAGTCTAAAGGTAAACTGACACATGTAGATTAACTCATATGTAAGATTAATATCCCTTCTATATTTTTAGAAATCTCCTTATTATAGTGTTGGCTCTCTTCCTTAATTCAGAACTCTATGAGTATACCAATTATTCTTGTTACCCCTTACTTAACTTTTATTGCACCTAGATTGATCATCTCTTCTGGTATTACTTGTCTTGTATTTATTTCTCCAAAACATTGTTCTAATTGTAGAAAAAGAAACAATAAAATGAGTAAAACAACTTAAACTCTTTTTTTTTATTTCACTACAAGCCCACAAGTACTTGACCCATCCATTTATTAGAAAATTCCAATGACTAAAAAAAAAACGCTTTGAAATTATTAGTAATAGCGCTCTTAAAGCAATTTATGCTTCACCATGCTGTGCCAGGTTTGACCTAAGCAGATTTTTTGTCGAAAAAGATTGTCACGTTAGTGTTTTTTCTGAGCAAAATTACAAATCACCATTTTGACCTAAAAAATCAACTTCAGAAAATAATTCACGATCTACTTTTTTGTGATAAATTGACCGGATATGAAATCTAGGGTTTGTCCCTGGTGAACAATCTGCTAGTGAAGATGGCAACTGTTTAGGGGGGAGCTGCCACCTTTGACGAGTTTTACACTGACGTCAGAAACTATCCACTTGCAGTACCCATCAGAGAGCATCTATGAATGCCGCACTGTGTAGCGTGCATGAAAGGTTTCACACCAGCGACTCATAAGTGTGCATATTCTTTCTGATACTGCACATTACACTCGTGGCACCTGTGTTGTCTTGCTGGCCACGAGGGCAGGTTGAGAGACTTTGGGCCCGATTCACAAAGGTAAACTTAGACCAAAAGTCTAAGTTTATGACTGTCGGTATTCACAAAGTAAGTTACAAGTAGTATCTTTGCGTCCTCAATTGGGGTGGAATCTCCATACTCAGGATGGAGACACCACATTTGGAGTGGAATCTCCGCATTCGGTGTGGCGGGAGTTTGCATTCATCCTGACAAACCTATCCCAGTGCCTACCATCCCCCCACCCAGCTCCAGCTGAAAGTCGTTAGTCCAACGGACAATCCCAGCCATGCTGCAAACCTAAAAGTAGAGCTGCCACACACAAAAACTTTTCAGGCCTTTCAATATGTAGCTGAATGTGTTTGCGGATTTGTCCCTTGCCATGCAACAGAACGATTTGAGGGGAAGGAGGAGTAGAGCAGAGAATTTTTAGACAAAGGATCAAACTTTTTGGGATGGTCAGCCAAGATGTCAGGTCCAGACACCATTTGTCCCCTGATGTCATCTTGGAGATAGTTTGTGAATAGGAGCAGTATCTTGACTCTGAGACCTGATGCTCCCATGCCATCCCAGTCTATGTCAAAATCCTAACAGTTCTCCATTTTTTGCTACAGGGTCGTTCCAGAAGGTGTCGGGTGACCTTCTGGGAATTTCACAGGCAAGCCAGTCCTGATGCTTGCATCGGGTACTGAGTTTTATCAAGAGGAGAGCTCATCTCCACATATGTATGCCCCATTCATTGGCAGGAAGGCAAAGGGCAGCTAGGGATTTCTCTTTTCCCGCTTAACACATTGAAGGAAAGTGGGTTTCTGTTGCAGTAACCCCCCACTTTTTGCCAGACTACTGATGCACTTTTTTCTTGGTGTGCCCTGGGTCCCTGCCAATCAGGTTCCCAGGGACACAGGTCAGCCCCTGGTAAATGGTACCTCAGGTACCCGGGGCACTGTGACCAGGGAAGACCTGTAAGGGCTGCAGCACTTATTGTTCCACCCTTAGAGGCCCTGTACCTTTACACCCACACACTGCCTTTGCAGGCTGCGTGTCTTGGTGCAGAACAAAGTGAAGAGTCGACATGGCACACATCCCTGTGTGCTATGCCCACAAACCACTGCCCTGTCATACATCAGTCACCCCTCTAGCTTGGTGCCCTATGCCAGTGGTGAGGGTAGAGATGCATGAGCCCTGTACCCCTACAGTGCCCAAGTCCATTCCTGGGCACTGTAAGTGCAGTGCTGCCATTAAGAGTATATGGTGCTGGGAGTTTGTCATTACGAACTCCTCAACACCATAATGGCTACACTGAAAACTGAGAAGTTTGGTATCAAACTTCTCAGCACATTAAACCCACACTGATGCCAGTGCGGGATTTAATGTAAAATGCACAACAGAGGGCATCTTAGAGATGCCCCCTGAAACTCGACCAACTCCTAGTGACCTAACTGAGAGGCTACTTAGGCTGCCACCAACAGACATGTTTCTGGACCCCTGGGTCGAGAGCCTGCTGCTCTTGGGGGCCTGAAACAATGCACATCCTGGGACGAGGTGCCAAGCCTCCTCCCCCAGGATGGGCAGGGTTCACGAAAAAGAGGCTTCAAAGGCATGCCGCCTTTGTGAGCGTCTCCAGACGAATTGCTGCTTTCACCAACTGGTCCCCACTGGTTCTACCCCCCACTTTGAGCAGGAGAACCGGCGGGAAAAACGAGCGAGGAAAAGAGGTGTGCCCACCTCTGCCAACTCCACCCCTCAGGTGGGGGAGGCGAGGTGAAGCACGACCTCGAGTCCCTGCCATCTTGAGGATGGGGGGACCCAGCCAACCAGGGACAGGCTCCTGCCCCCCTCCCACTGGAGGGTGGAATTGTAGGGGCGGTAACCACCCTAGGGAAGGGATCCATTGGTCCCTGTCCTTACCTACCTGTAAAGCCCCTAAATCTAGTATTTAGGGGGCACCCTGCTTCCTCAGATCCAGACAAGAAACAAGAAAGAAGATAAGAAAAAGGACTGAAGAGCCGTGCAGAGCTAACAAGAGGGTGACGCACATTGACTTGTCCCCAGCCCTACCGGCCTTTCTCCCCCTCGAACCTGCTCCTGCGAAATCCCAGTGTGTCCTGCAGCCAGCAAACTCAAGAAACCTGGAGGACCTGCCTGCCTTCACTTCTAAAGACTGCATCTCCTGTGAACACCGGATTTGCTCAAACTGCAGCTTCTGGCACCAGGTAACCCTTTCTGCACATAAACAATCCTAAAAAAAATGACATTTTGTAACTTCCATGTGTGCTGCATTAAGCATCCGAAATAGAAGTGACAAAATGGCATTTCAAGACTGTTTATGTGAAGGAAGGGGGACCTCCCTGTACAAAACAATCCAAGGTTCAAGGGTGCCTGTGTTGGCGCTACACTGCTAAGTGTAGCACCAGCGCAGAGGGAAACGCAAGGCTGTACCATATCCTTGTGAATATGGCGCAGCCTTGCATTTCTGAAGTGGTAGAGTGAGGCGTTAACTCATGACATAACATGACATCTAACGTCTCACCGTTTTTTCAGGGTAAAATATTATATTAACGTGGCATAAAATAAAGGCTGACTTTGTGATTCTGGTCTGACTCAAAATTAAACAAACACATCCAACGGGGAAAAAATACACAACTCAACAGTGGCACCAATGGCATTTGTAATGTATTTCTAGCTGTACTAACTATGCACATGCGCTTACCAGTGTACAGCCCAAATGAAGCAGTCATGACATGCTAAATGTGTCACTTGCCATGTAGAGTGTCTGATGATTTAAGGAACATACTTTTAATAGCATCTTTGCAAAGGTCATATACAAGACCTTGTTTTTATACGTACACCCAATTTAGCATTTTTGTTGTGCTACACAAGCTACACAACAGATGGCATTTGGTAGTAAGTGTAAGACTGTCGAGACTGCACATTACAGGATAATTGTGGATCTATGTTTAGGCATGGATATATCCTGTCATATGGTGCCCCATTTCCACTTGTAGACATACATTGGAAGATAATTGCATTTTAGTGTCTGGAAACATACATTGCACTAATGCTGAAAGTGAGGGTTAGTATTTACAGAAGAGTATACTTACCTAAATAGTGAAAGATGTAAATGTGTGAGTAAATTCTGGACATCATAGTGATGGTATACATGCTTTTGGGAACAAGAAACATAATATTGGTTATTAAGATCAAAGAAGTACAAAGTCTGCACTTGCTTTATGTAGTCACGTGCTTTGTTATGAATTGTGTACCAACTACATAATGTTTTGCATTCGATTTCAGTGGATCAGGCTGCCCAAGACTAAATTGAACAGGAACAGAGGCAGAGCGAAACACCCTCAGCTAGACCGCAGGAACATCCTCTTGACTCCACCAGTGAGGAGGAGAAGGGAAAGGACACATCAGGCAGGGGTAGTGCGCCCACCCGGACGGGGCCTACTACATCAACAGCAACAGCCAGGGTGAGTTTAGAAGACACTGAAGGGGGAACATCGATTGGAACACTTCCAGCCAGGGATGGTAGGAATATGACACACAAGAACTGGACTTTTATGAGGTGTCCCCAAAGCAGGCCCCATACCCTTCTTGGCCTGCCCTCAACCCCACCCTAACTCTTGAGGCCCCCATTCCATCGGGCCTTCCATTGCACACCCCGCCACTAGTCCGAACTCCAAGTGCCTGCCCAGAAGAGCTGAGGGAAAGCTCTGCCCTTACACCCCACACTCCTCATGTCATACCCAAAACCCTCCATGTATCATAACTCCTGTGGCTGCATCCCAGAGGAAATGATGGTGGTTTCAGATGGTGACCCGAATGTGTCCTCCCAGATCCTACAGAAGATCCTACAAGAGATCCTTGTTGAACTCTGTAGGTTCTGAAAGGCACATTCCAGAGAAATAACCATCCTCAATGCCTCCCTCACTTCCTTGGGTGCAGCCATATTGTCTGCCTTAGCCCAGCGTTCCACCCTGACCACTGTCCAGTTGTCTCCCTGTCCATCTTCTCTCCCTGTTTCCCCTGCTACCCATCATACTCCTCAAGTTAGCTATTCCATAGGGTGTCTGGTCCTACATTGGCCACCCAGGATGAGTCCACAGGAGTAGTGGATCTCAACATTGTGGAAAAGGACAATGAGGATGACCAGTGATTGGACTATGTTTGGACTGTGGACTTTTTGTTTTCCCCATGTACATAGACTGGTTTCCACGACGCTTCCTTACATCTTTGATTTATTTTTCCCAACCCCCTCCCCTCCAAGTCCCCTCTCCCATTCTGGCTGAAGACTATTATTTGATTTCCTTTCTTCTTTTCCAACTGACACTTTTGTATTCATTAATTTCATGATATATAATTATTTTTTGTTCACACTATCTCTGTCTTGTGTTGTTCATTACATATGCTGGATTCAAAGTATGGATGTCAATATTTGTAGGAGTTTAGCTATGCTATCAACATGATACCTTGTAACACATGTCGTCCTACTATTTTGCATGTCTTAGTTACATACATTTATTGACACATACTTAGCCTACAACCAGAGTAACCTATCGACTATCACCAACTATGGCAGAACTCAGTATTGAATTGTGAAAGATATCGGTTTATTCACATATATTGGGGGTATACACATTTTACAGTGATCATGGGGATCTCTCTTGCGACTTTGCATTTGTGGCAGGGTGGATCTGGGAGTATGTGTGTTTACTGTGTTGTTGCTGATGTGTGGGTGGATGTGGTGCATCTGCCTGTGCAGCTGGTGGGTGTAACTGTACAGGGGTGATGGTGATTGTATAGGTTGGGCAGGAGGCTGTACAGGAGGGGCCGGTGGCTGGTACCTGTATAGGGGGTGAGGGTGGCTGTACAGGGGTGATGGTGATTGTATAGGTTGGGCAGGAGGCTGTACAGGAGGGGCTGGTGGCTGTACAGGTGGGGCTGGTACCTGTATAGGGGGTGAGGGTGCCTGTACAGGTAGGGAAGGTGCCCTTACAGGGGATGAGGGTAGTGGTGGCAGTACGGATGGAGCAGGTGCTTGTACTGGGGATGGGGGTGCCAGTACAGGTGCCGCAGGTGCCTGTACAGGGGGTGAAGGTGGTGGCACAAGAAGGGCAGGTACCTGTACAGGAGGGGTATGTGACTGGGCAGGGGGGGCATGGGCAGTGGTGGTGGTGTCTGTGTATGTAGGTTAGAGTGCCTGTACAGGTTCTGGTAAAGGTGGGTGAGTTTGGGGTGGTGCGGGTAGGTGTATTGCGTTTTCTCCATGTGTTGACTGTTAAGGTAGACTTTGGTACAGTTTCAACATGCCCTCCATCAACTTCATGGCCAAGACATGGTGTCTTGCATTCTCTTCCCTATAGATAGCTATGATGATGATGCCATTGCCATGTCTTCGTAAAATTTCACAATCCTGTCCAAAACTCGGGTCTGTCTGTCAATCATCTGAGGCATTTGGAGCATGCCCTGTAAAGCCTGTAGTGAGTCTGAAATGTCAGACAGTGTAGCCCCTATGGCACAAATTTCCTGCCTCATATCAGCAATGCTGTCTGACAAAATCTTCCTCCCACTGGCCATCATAACCATCTGCCAGCTCCTTCCAATAGGACGGCCTCTGATACGACCGTCAGGTCTACCAGCGGGGTGGGGGCAGGTGGGAGGCTGTGGGAAGGAGATTGGTTCCTTGGGGATACCTGCTTCTCACCGGGGTGTTAGGTCTCTCAGATGCTTGAGAGAAGGCCTAAGAGGCACTGTCAAGTGTAGGAGACGCAACACGTCCTGACCTGTGAGGAGTTCATGGTTGTATTGGGTTAGGTGAATGCTGTGGTAGGTTGGATGACTGCAGGTAATGGACAATCCTTGAGGTGGAGTGGGAGGCACAATGCTGGCCCGAACTGGTATGGCCTTTGGTGTTTTGCCCAGTGGGACAACATTGGACTCCAGGGGATCAGACTCATCCTCTGTGAACAGCACCAGATTGTCTTCTTCATCCTCCTTTACTTCGTCCTCATCCTCCTCTTCTTCCTCCTCATCCTGTGCGATTTTGCCAGCTGACATAGCTGTTTGGATGAGGACTGGGTTCTCTCCTTGGATTGCCCGTCACCCTCCACTGGTGGATGGTGCAGCTTCCTCAAGTGACTCATCGTCCTCAGCACCTGAAAGAAAAACGTGACATCATGATCAATATTTGCCTTAGTATATTATATGGCACAACACAAGGGTTGCGTCACGCTATCCTTATGTGAACTGATGTTCCACAGGTGACCTGGTTTGTCCACACCTACATGTGACAGCTCACACTGTATTAGGGTGTTTAATGCAGATATGAAATGAAAATTCAAACTCACCAGCTCCAACCACAGCTCTCTGTGGTTTTCAGATCCACTGTGATGTCAGCTTCTGAACCTGGCTCCTTGAGTGTGTTGCAGAATATGTGTTCCTCTATCCAGCAGCTTCAGAAGAAAGTGACATCATCAATAATATTCAGCATGATTTATATGTGTATATGCAAAATTAACACAGACATTACTGATTATGTTGGGAGCATATTACACACCAACTTCAGACACTACAAAAAAGTGACAATATCTGCTAATGCCCTTTAATAAGGATTTGGTTACTGTGCATGATTTGGGAATCAATAGTTCACAACACAATTTGGCACACTTGCCTGATGGACTGCTGCAGCGAGAATGTCTCCCAAACCTTTGGATGGTGTTGTCTGGATCACTGAGGAACTCCTCACAGCAGCTGTAATGTGTCATACAAATCCATATTTCAATACAAAGGACAATGGTAAGGATTTTACATGTATAATTCATAGATGATATTCAAAGTATGGCCTGGGGGGGCCGCGAGTAGTCCTCCTGATCTTTACATGCCGCCAACTAGTCAGCCCTAAGTGGGATGGGTATTCCCAGACGTGGGACCCGTGCTCACTACGCCACTGGAGTCAAGCTATCCTGGCTGATGACGGCTGATAGCCAGAAACCGGTCCTAGGATGCTTGATTCCGGTCCAGGGAAGACATGGCTTGGCAGTTCGGGCTGGACTGTTCCCATTAGGCACAGGGTCAAGACTGATTTGCATATGGCCATGTCTGAACTGGGGTGGTGTAGTGGGCAAAAGAACGATGGATTTAACCCAGATCTCTTGACTGGGGGAGAATGTATGCATTGTCAGCATTCCGTCCATCATTTGTTTGTTGTAACGCCAACTAGTCAGCAGCATCACTGGGCTTTTGTTACCTCAATACTGCACTAACGTTTAAGACACATTAAATTACCAGGAAACCATGTATTCAAAGGTTTATGAAAGTTAAAGTAAGGAAGTAACTAGGGTGTCCTGCACCTCTTAACTTTGGACCCTCCTATCTTTTTAGAGACATCTGGCAGCATAAGTAAAAAAGTATGATAAAGTCTCTTCAAAATTCTAAAAGTGTGTCTACCAACAAGCAGAACTGTTTCACGTTTGGACATCAGATCATATCAGTGCATTGCAAAGTAATTATTCAATAAGGATATTTTTCAAACAATAATTTGGTAACATTAATTTTTCCAATCCCCACTCCCCTCCCAGGATATCAATGACTATATTAAAATGAGAGATAAATCATTTTTGATGTGCATGCTTTGAGAGGCCTGTGTTCCTATTATACATAAACAACATCATAGTTTATTTAATCTAACACTGGAGAAGGTTTTGTGCAGCACACATCCTGAAGTCATGCATTTCAAGGTTCGCTAATATGTGATTATGAAAAAGGAGGAGGGAAATTGAAAATAATTAATTGGCTAGTGGCCCAATTCACAAAAGTAAACTTAGACATTTTGTCTAAACTTAGACGAAATATCTAAGTTTAACACTTTGGGAATCATGAAGGGCATTTATGAGTCCTATCTTTATGTCCGCACTTGGGGCAGAGAACCGCCCTGAGGGGCAGATTTACAAGCCCGGTTCGCCACATTTGCGCCGCCGTTGCATCACTTTTGTGACGCAGCGGTGGCGCAAAGGCAGCGCCATGCTGCGGGGTATTTACAACGTGACGCATCTAGGGAGATGCGTCACGTTGTAAAGCCCTGCGCCACATGTGGGCGTTCCGGCGCGGGAGGGGGGGCCGTTCTGGTGCAGGAACGCCTCCTAAAATTGGCTGAGTAAAATCGACAAGATTTCACTCAGTCACTTTTACGGCCATGCTGCGTCAAAACCCTGTGCCTGCTTGAAGCAGGCGTAAGGATTGATGCAGCATGTTAGGCATAGGGGCACCCCGAGCCATGCTGGAGCTGCGTTGCGCTTGCGACGCGACTCCAGCAATGTGTCACCTTTACGGCAGCAGATGCGTCACGCATCTGTCTAGTCTTGCCCCACAGTGCGCCGCATTGTAAATGCGGCGCATCCATGGTGGTGCAAGAGGAGTCTGCCGTGACGCAAAATAACTGGCGCATCCCTGCTGATATGCAGGCATGTGCCAGTTATTGTAAATCTGCCCCTGAGTACGTACATAAAGATAGTTGGTCTAAGTGCAAGCCAAACGTCTAGGTTCACCTTTGTGAATCGGGCCCCAGGATCACAAAATGTTGGTCATGTGTAGAAGCTGGGATTAATCCCAAGGTTACAGGTTTCACAGTGTGCAGTTCAACACCAGATGTATATGCTTTGCTTCCTCTACACTGACTTTACCAGCCTCCCTCCATCTCCAACCGCCACGCTGCTAGCATCAGTGAAGCCCTCAGCCACATCAATGCTCATACATTTTGGCCCCTAGCAATTTATGTGCGAGTATCAATGTTATGGGCTTTCAACTCAGTTGTGCCTACTCTTCTTTAGACGAGACAATATTAGCAATTTGGCACATACTGCATTCACTTGAATTACATTTAGAATCATCCTTTCATTAGGCAACAGGGTATGAAGTAGTATACTCTTATGATCCATATCTGAGGATATGGAAATGAGTGACAAAGGGATCCTAGACACACACCACATACTGCTGACTTTTCATCCAAGTTTTAGGAGCATGAGCATTTTCTGAAGTCATTATTAAGTGTACTTACCATGGTCTACCATCTAAGCAGTGTGTGATGCCTGACCAGATGTCACACCAGTACATTTAGCAGAGATCGCTGTGGGCTGTGTTTTTCTGGCCAACATCACAGGGCCTAAAATTATATGATTGTGTTTAATTTACATTCTAGTTGACAAATGTAATTAACAATATTTCCTAGTTTACTTCACATTTCTGAGAATGTTGATGGATTCTATGTAACATTTCTATGTATTGTCTGGTCACAATGTAGTAGATGGGACCCTCTTCTAGCCATATTTACGTGCCAGTTTATGCTGGTGGTATGAGGTGATGTGATGTGTCCCATGACATTGCCTCCCTGTAAGTGCAGGGGCCTCTCTCTGCTTCAGTGGGTGAATGTACTCTGACTGTATGTGGCAATAAAGAGAAGTCACCAGACAATACCAAGAAATTATCATTATGTGCAACTTGTCACATATTTACTCAATTGCATTTACAAAACAACAGTGATGGTTACTGAATCAGGCACTTTTTCTGTTGCCATTTACCAGTGTGAAATGAATACACCAGCAGTGATGGGTCACTGTTTGTGAATGATAAATTGGAAGTTACCATTTCCATCATACCGGATTCTGGGACTAGTATTGCAATGGACAAAATGAGATAAATGAGAGTCTGACTTACCATGTCTATTTGCACAAACTTAGAGCAACTTCCATAGTCACATTAGTAGTGCATCGTACACATTTAGGCCTGGGCGGTGAACTGTGCTCCGTTTGCCGAGTTTACAACACACTGTGATCCACGGAGCATGTGGAGTTCCGAAAAAAAGCTGAGTTTTTTCCTTATTCACGGTCGCCAACATTAAGTTGGCAAGCACAAGTGACGAAAATCCAATGACAGACCACCTCCCAGTGAGATTTCTCAACGCGGGCAGTCCAGGATGGTCAAGACCCCTTGCGTTTAGAAAACATACATTCGCAAAAATCTACTTGAGCAGGAGAAAGCAGCAGCACCCTCTTGCACATGGTGCTATTTGCGCTGGAAAAATTTCCAGAGCGGAACAAACAGCTGGAGCTAAAAATCAAAGCAAACGGCGCAACGTAACACACTCTGCCATCTGAAGAACTCCGTGCTGCAGATTTTTTGGGTCACTTTGCGGAGTTCCACATAGCAGAACTCCATAAACTCGGCCCAGGACTATACACATTTAGCATTTAAAATCATTGCTAGAATCATCACATATTACCTAACACCACATTAGGGTCATCAGTCATAGGCAGCCTATACAGCAGGTAGGGTGCATGGTAAAGAAGACATCCCTCTCAAGTTGGGTGAGTCAGAGGTGGGCTGCAGTTGGTCCACCAGGGAGAGCTCTGGCCACTTCTATCCCGGTGAACTTCTCCTTCACCCTCCTCTTCTCATCCTGCCACTTCTTAATGTATGTGGCAGTCCAGACGTCCTCCCCCAATGCAGTAACTGTGGTTGCCATCTGTTGCCATAGGGCTGCCTTCTGTGTTGCACTAGTGGAGGAGTGTGGAAGGCCATACCATTTTTTGTACTTTCTGAAGACAAAAGTGACAATCATGTTTGCCTTCTCCTCTGCATTGTTCTTCTTATTAAGCCCTATGTGCAGAATCTTGACCCCAAATGTCATGATTCTGCCCCAAGTGTGGACGTAAAGATCCTACTTGTAAATTACTTTTGTGAATGCCGAAAGTCGTAAACTTAAACTTTTGATCTAAGTTTACTTTTGTGAATCGGTCAGTTCCAGTCTTGCCTGCTGGACCTAAAGACGTTGGATGAGTCATTGTTTTGTTTGTTGAAAATGTGTTCTTAATGACCACAGAGCTTTGGGCTGATGATTCACAGATGCTATCTCGTCTTTCACTGCCCCGCAAACCACATAGGAAATTAAATGCGTCACTAACACACTCTCTGCTGGATATGTTCCGTAAAAATGAGGTTTCTGATGCCTCTAAACCAAAAATAAACGGCTTTCCTGTTAGCCAGTGTTTATGAACCTGATTTCTGTTTCTGCTCGAGAGTTCACTGGATATTCAAATCCCATGGAATAAAAACAAAACTCAGTGTTGCACCTGGTGACGTGGTCAGAAGACATGATGTCACCAGCAAAAAAGGCTCGTGATGCTGCAGCACTACCACTCAAAACACACTCCATGGCACTGAAAAGACGTGAGCCAAATGTTTTTTTCCATTTTACATCCCAGTAAGCGTGGTCTCTCTACTCCCTTTTGTCAAATATTGACTCACATATTGAATACATACACATATAAGACATATTTGCACTGAAAAAGTTATGTAAGGGACATAAACCTCGAAAGTGTGCTGATCAATGCAATCAATCCTGTTGATCTTGCTCCAGCGGAAAGGCCAAATTTACATATCCTCCCTGTGTCACAGACCCATCATCACACTAACTCATTCACACACGCATCCATTGGTGGGGCCCATAACACCAACATTTATACGTCTCACTCCGAGTGTGAACACAGGAGGAAAGAAGCGCTGGACATGTGGCGGTACCTTATTATCTATAAGGAAAAAATATTTACATTAAATACATTATGTACATCTGCATCTGTAGAATCCTAGCTTTAACATCAAGGCACTCCACCACTTGGTCGATGGACCAATTAGTTAGACTGGTTGATGGTGATTTAGAACCAGCTAAAACACACGGAAAGCCTCAGAACCTTTTAATCAATATCTTTTAAAGAATCACAGACTCAATTCTCAGTTAATAAATGTTTCGTTTATCTAATTAATTCACCTTCATTAGCGTACTCAGCATTTAATCAAATTCAGGATTTTTCAATGCACATTTGACACAAATTATCATGACATTTATATTTACCTAATTTCAGATACTGATGATCATTTCCCCGAAACCTGCCACCCCTGCATCAATCAACTCCCTTCTGATGAAAACGTCACATCCAAGGCAGGTTAAGACACAAATTAGTCCAGGAAAATGTCCTTCTCGCTCGGCACGACACAGTCCCAAAGGTATCCACAGGACCAGACAATCGTGCAAGCAAATCAATCAACGGAGATTCGGGTCACACTTCTGGAACGCACACACACTTACTCTCCCCTACTAACCTCTTTTATAATAAATCCTAGGGTAACATGTAACATTTGCTGAATTTGGAAGACTCTGATTGGCTAAGCTACTAAAATTTACAATATGGGACGCGATTCTCAAAGTTCCTTGGTTCTCATGGAACCGAAGAGGTCATCCCGTGGTTTGCACAGTTCTCATGCGAAAGGGTCCGAAGTATTAATATGTAGACCTCTACGGACAGGTTGCCTTTGTCTTTTCTGTCATTCACACTAGCTGAGTTTTGGCAGTCCTCCACCTTTCTATCCTTGACGAGGAACACTGTGCCCTGTTCGGAGGACGCCTGGAGATCTTCAGAGCCATCCGAGTCTGCGCAGTAGACATCGCGCTCACACGACGGTGGCCACCTCCAAACTCCATTTTGAATATTGCGGCCTAGTGGGCCCGAATGCCAACTTAAGTAAAACAAATATAAAGAGTAATTAATATGTGGAAATTAAGATTCTAATGTTTAAACCCACACTAATCCCTTTATATGTTAGTATTTTCCTAGCTTATAGCAACGTTTAAAGCAAGAATACTCACTATTTTGCCCTACCAGGAACGCAAACCATTACAAAAGCAACATAAATCCAGCAATTTTCTATATCCACACAACCTACTGTTAATATGCGTACCACAGTTATTCATTAGGGTTATTTGCCATGCAATTTGCATTTAGTTCCAGCGTTGAATTCGTGTTTATTAAGGTGTAAGGTTGATTAGTACCAATACTCCAAACAATCAGTACAGATTAGTATTTAGAATGATTACGTAATTAATATAATAATATAGAGAAGGTATACAAAATTTTGTTTTAACTGCTCTACCAATCCCCCCTTTGGTAATTTTTAATATCACCACAAATCCCACTAAATTTCATAAATTTTTCGTTTGAAGGAAATGATTTCTCAATTCTCTTACATTTTGTTATGTCACATCCTTGTTTCTCCCATCTCATCCTCTCTTGTTTTCTTATACCTTATACATATTTGCTTTCCATTCTTCCAGTTCTATATCTCCCATTTCCCTTTCCTTAGTTTCTTTCTCTCTTTTCTTGGCCACTTCTCTTTTTATTTTGTTTTGTAATTTTCTTCTTTTTATACATACACATCCTAATCTCAGAAATCTCAGAATTAATACTAGTATTACCACACAAGTTACTGGAATTAGAATCTTACCTATAAATGAACTACCTAAATTTATTAAGACATTTTTAATGGTAGAAAACCCTTTACCAATCATTTCCCAAACACTTTCAACCTCCAATGGAACAATTTCCTCATGCAAGTCTGTTATATTCTTAATATATTTCTTTAAATCTTGACTTTCGTCATGAATATAAGTACAACAATGTTGCACTTTCAGCATTCCACAGACTCCTCCCTCTTTTGCCAAAATAATATCAAGGGCGATTTTGCATAACCATGACTCTCGTGGCTACCATTTTGGTATTTACCAGTAAGAACCCTCCAGCAGTTCTTGTCGATAAGCGATCCACTACTGCAGACAATTTTCTAATTTTATGTGCATTCAGAGATATTCCAACGGCTGGTATCAGTGCTCCAAAAATATCCCCCACAATTTCTGACCAACTTTCCCTTCTTCTACGTGTTAGTTGTCTACCTATCTCATGCGCACCATCCTTTCCCCTTCCCACATGAAATATCTTTGGGAAGACCAGGCCTAAGTAACATGTGCCATACCAATGGTCCGGCAACCGACAATAAGCTTTGTTCCCGCGGATAAAATATAATCCAGGGAATACCAGATCGTTTCCTCCTTTAAATACCCATCCTCCCATGATTCTATATGTATCATGGCATTCACTCACACCTATAAAATAATTATCATACACAGTTTCATTTCTTCTGATACACAGTTTCCCTCTTTGAGGCCAATCTAAGGCCATAGCTGGACTTGTTTCTCCCTTTAAATGTTTTTTCTTCTCTACGCCCCAAACTGTCGTCTCCCCTTTTCCCTCAGGTATCTTTCTTTGCATCTTAACTCTCCTTTCTTCCACCATGTCCAGAAAAGTATTTTCTTTTTTCCTCAGACTACAAGTAAGATTATTCTTAAACACTGCTTCTAAAGTCAAATCTCTAGTTTCTAAGAAATATTCACCTAAAACTTTCCCAGGTTTTATCTTATTTAACTCAGGAACTACAGGTACTTGTGAACATTTTTTATCTACGTCAGAAAAATAATATTCTAATTTTCCTGTTTTATAAAACAAACTTGCTAATACACTACATGTTATTCCATAAGTCACAGGAAGGTGGTGATATGTAACACCTTCTGACACTGATGCAGGTAATTGCATGCAAACATAACAATCTCTAACGTCCATAGTTTTTACATATTCATACAATAATTTTGAAAAAACGTTGTTAGAAAAATCAGTTATAGACCTATCCTTATGCAGATCAGTTTTGTCTATCAATCTAGTCGCATGAGTTTCATGAATCCTTTCTATATTAGTTCTGTTTTCTGTATGACCCTCTATCGTTTCGAATGTTACTTTAAATGAAACCAATACACTCCATAGAAGCATTAGTAATCCTGTACAACAACAACACACCTTGCACCATCTTTGAAAGAACACACATGTAGATTTTCTACCTTCAGTGTTTGCCATTTCGGAAATGACCAGTGTCTTTTGACTTAGCCTCTTTTATTCACAACTAAATTTGTCTAAACCAAAGGCTCTGCTCGCCTACTTGGTTCCTTTTCGGTTATGTGTCTTGTCCGGCAACTCAATCTTTCTGTAACATCTTCTTATATCTTCTCAGTCTGGCATTTGATCGTATTTTACTGTGTTTTCACAATCTTGGTTCAGAATTTCCTGAACGTCCGTCTCTTCTCTGATATCAGACAAGATAGCTCTCAGGATTTCAGAATCTTCTCCTTCTTCAACCACTTCCGGTATAGTCACACCCAGACTTTCTTGGCTGGCTGCTTCCTCTTGTATTTCAGGAAGTGCCACATACGTCCATTCCAGTGACTTATACTTCTGGTTTGGTCTCTTAATTAGATTTTCTTTCTTCAATTGTGTCAGATCAAAGTCTTCTGATTTTTCCTGACTAGACACCTCATTCACTTGTTCTGCCCTAGATGACTTCACTCTTGTCAATCGATACCTCAGTCTCTTTATTTTGTTTGGCCAAATTTCCTCTTTTGCTGGCCTTTTCAACTTATTTCCCTTTTCTCCTCGCTCGGTTTTCCAAGCTCTCTTCCTCAAGACTCGTCCTTCTTGTACTTCTCCTTCACTTTCCTCGGATTCGGTCTCAGTGTGATTTTTACCCTCTTTTGCCTTTTCTTCCACAACTTCGGGTTCCCTGTCTACAGTTGTCCCTCCTCGTGTTTTTTCCACGCAATCTTCCTGCTGACTTACTGTCCCTTCTTCTATCTGGATGTGTGTTTTCCCCACACCTCCTCGGGGGTCTTCCGCAACAATCTTACCCTCACTCTCTGTATCTAATTCCTCGCCTTCTAGTTCTATGACCTCAGGTGGAATGTCTCTCGTGCTTGCATGTGGTGCTTCTTTATCAAGAATCTCTTGGTCAGTTTCCTCAAGGTCTTCTTTTATCTTTCCTTGTAGACCTACTTGTTCAGGCTCGGATTCGGAGCTAGTATCAGAAATTTCCAATCGCCTTCTTAACGGTAGATTTTCTTGTTCCGCAACCTGATTCTGCTCCACTTCTCCCCTTCTCGGAGTTTGTCTTGTTCTTGTTTCTTCTGATTATGACTCTGAACTGGTATCAGACTCTTCCAAATATTCTTCCCAAGGTCTGTTTATGGGACTAGGGATGCGGAGAGTGTGACTAGCTTGAATCCAATTCTTTACTCTGGCACATTTTACAGCAGTCGTCGTGGTCAGAATCACTTGACGTGGTTTTCCCCACCGTGGGACCAGGCAATTTCTCCTTCTATGCACTTTAATTCTTACCCAGTCTCAGGGCTTAACTCATGAGCTGGCTTCTTTTCAAGGGTGGTTGCATCCGATCCAACCTGATGAAACACAGTATGAACGGAATCAGCCAACCCCTTGCAATAATCCAACACAAAGTCATCAGGTATAGGCAGTAGTTTGTTGACAGGAATGAAAACATGTCTCATTGCTCTACCCATAACAATTTCATGGGGACTCAGGCCAGTATTCCTATCAGGAATTGATCTAATAGTCATGAGCACTAGAGGCAAGACATCAGGCCATTTTAAACCTGTGGCCAAACACATTTTTCCCACTCTGTTTTTAATGGTGCCATTCACTTGTTCTACTACTCCAGAAGCCTCTGGACGAGAGGCACAATGCAGTTTCTGTTGTACATTCAATGCTTCACAAATCAATTTTATGATCTCATTCTGGAAATGCTTTCCTCTATCAGATTCAATCGTCACTGGAAAACCAAACCTAGGAATGAATTCTCTCAATAGGAGTTTTGCTAATGTAACCCCATCACTCCTTCTTGTTGGGTACGCCTCCACCCAACGTGAGAACAGACAAACAACCACTAAGACATATCTTAGCCGATTATATGGGGGCATCTCAATGAAATCAATCTGCATCCTGGTGAAAGGACCTCCCTCCCGTCCTATTGTCCCCAAACTCACCACTGTTTTTCTTCCTGGATTGTATTGCTGACATATGAGACATCTTTGACAAAGGCTCTCAGCTACAAGCCGAAACTTGGCATTATACCATGTCTGTTTGAAAAGTCGGATCATAGCATCCCTTCCCACATGTGCCTGCCCATGTTACATCTGTGCCATAGTAGAGACCATGCTATCAGGCATGACTGGCCTTCCATCCTGATAAACCCAAACTCTGTCTGCCTCTCTGGGTGCACATCCTGATTTTATCCACTGTTTCTTTTCCTCTTCTACTGACTCTTCCTGTTACTGCCTCACCTCTTCCCACGTATTCACAGTGTTTGTAAAAAGTAAGGGACATGAGTTCATTTCCTTTTCCCTGTTTCTATTGAACGAAATCTGGTTGCGCGCACAATATTGCACTATGTCATTTGCGTTACCCGCCGACACGTAGTCAGCAGTCTTCGAGTGGGCAGCACACTTTACTACTGCCAATTGCTTAGGCAGCTGTATCGCCTCAAGCAACTTCCCAACCACTTCTGCACTCCTTATAGGAGTTCCACTCGATGTCAAGAACCCTCTTTGGGACCAAATCTGCCCAAAGTCATGCACAACTCCGAAACCATACTGACTATCAGTAATGACAGTGACTCTCAGACTCTTCCCCAGCTTACATGCTCTAGTTAACGCCAATAGTTCAGCAACCTGAACTGATCTCACTCCTTTTAGACAAGACGCTTCCAATACAGCCGCTACAGTACATACTGCATATGCTGCACTCAAAATTCCTTCTTCCGTTCTCAAACATGACCCATCCACAAACATCACATAGTCACTTTCTTTCAAAGGCACATCTTTTATGTCAGGACGCTGCTTGGTGCAAAAGTCAAGCACTTCCAAACAATCATGGTCCACGTCATCCTTCACTTCCACATTTACAGCATCAGGCAACAACGTTGAGGGGTTTACATTGAGACACCTCACAAGGCTCACATTCGTTGCACCCAAAATGACTTTCTCATACTTGGTTAGGCGACTATGCGTCATAAATTGGGTGCGGCTCCTTGTTAAAAGGATCGTCACATCATGAGGTACAAACACTCTCACAGGATATCCCATCACAATTCCTTCACTCTGTTCCAGGCTCTTACAAGTAGCAGCCACTGCTTTCAAACAACCAGGCAAGGCCACAGCTACAGGATCTAGTACAGCTGAAAAATATGCAATTGGTCGTCTCAATTTTCCATGTTTCTGTACTAAAACAGAAAGTGCACATCCATCTCTCTCACTGCACTAGAGTTCAAACTCTTTTTCATAGTCAGGCATTCCAAGAGCTGGGGCTTCACACAAGCTGTCTCTCAATTGTTTAAAAGCTTTCAATTCTTCTTTGTTCAATTCAAGGGGGTCTTTCACATCACTCTCCGTCAAACGCACTAAAGGTTTTGCAATCAATGAAAAGTTGCTAATCCACTGACGGCAGTATCCAACCATTCCAAGAAACATTCTCACTTCTCTTTGAGTCATTGGTGCTCTCATTCCCTTTATTATTTTCATCCTGCCCGTAGTCACTTTTCTCAGCCCTTTCTCAATTTTATGGCCTAAATATTGCACTTCCTTTTTGCAAAAGTGCAACTTCGATGGGGATACTTTAAGTCCTCCATCTGCCAAATGATTTAGTAATGCCACGGTATCTACCACACAGGCTTCTCGGGTTCTCGATGCCACCAGTAGGTCATCGATGTACTGGACTAGTACTGAGCTTTCAGGCATTTGTAAATCTTCCAGGGATTTCTTTAGAATCTGATTAAATATTGATGGACTTTCTGTATACCCCTGTGGGATTTGGCACCATGCCAAGGTACGTTCGCTGAACCAGAACGCAAAATCTGTTGGATGTCAGGGTGCAATGGGATGGAAAAGAAAGCATGACACAGGTCAATGACTGTGTACCATTCTGCATCATGGGGAATCTGATATAGTATCACTGAAGGGTTTGGAACAATGGGACAACATGGTACAACAATTTTATTCACTTTTCTCAGGTCTTGTACTATCCTGAAAGTTCCTTTAGGCTTTTTCAGACCCATGATTTGTGAATTACAGGGCCTACTCTTTATCTCTCTCAAGATTCCCTGTTCAATCATTTTGTCTATTTGTCATTTTGTCTATTATAGGAGTTACTCCTGCAATTATTTCTGGGGTCAATTTATATTGGGGAATATTCGGGTAACTTATTCCTTCTTTTACAGTTATCTTTACAAGGTCTACATTTCTCATAAGTCCCATATCTTCTCCTGTGAAATCCCATACCTCAGGTTTCACTGTTTTCTTCAATTCCAGAGGCAATTCTTCTGGGTCAAATACAACAAATACATCAGTAACTTCGGGTTCCATATTGGCCATGGTCATTTTATACAGTACATCCTCATCAGGAGTTTCAAAAGCTATGCCATCCGGAGTACAGAAAATCGTGCAATTCATTTTACACAACAAATCTCTCCCAAGCAAATTTACATGGCTGGTATCGCACACAACAAAGTGGTGCATGTCAGAAAATTTCCCTATTTTAACTTTAACTGGTTCAGTAAGATACGTTTTTATCTGTCTGTTTGAAACTCCAACTACTTGGATTGTGTCATCCGAGAGAGGAAGATTTTTAATGTCAGCTGATCTAACAGTTGAACAAGTAGCACCAGTATCTACTAGGAAAGTAATATTTTCATCATTTACCTTTCCGGCCACAAAAGGGCCTGTCTGGTCTACCTCTAGAGTTGCGCCAAGTACGCATTCTTCTTCCTCTCCTCGGCACCGTCAATAACTCTCTTCTGACTCACTCTCATCGCGTTGCAGCCAATACTGCGAAACAGCACTAGCGCGTGGTGGCTTTCTTACCTGTTCCTCCGTGTAGAATCCTGTCTCATTACTGTATCTCTGAGGGTTTACGCTCTGTGGAAAAGGTGGCTTTGGCACCTGACACTGTTGGGCAACAACCTGCTGCTGTCGCGGCGGTTGACAACTCACCTCATTCTGCACCTGTGGATTAAATGATGCATTATCACCATTAGCACTTGGGGGCAATTTACTCTCAGATTCCCAATGCCCTACCTTTCTGCAGTTATGACAGGGCCACTTCTTTTTCGCTTTCGTCTAGACTAATCTGTCCCTTTCCTTTTCCAATATTGGGTCTTGGTCTCACCTGGCTCATGCCATTTGCTTGTTCAATCAGTTGGGCTTCCTGTCTTTCCGCTATCTTAACCTGAGCCCACATGGACTTCTCTTTTAGTTTGCGTTGCTTTGCTTCAATTTCATCACTAAAATATTTCGCATGTCTCAGTACTTCATCTATCTTTTTATTTTGCCAATCTACTGTGTGCTGTTTAATCATTTCGCTTACCTCAGGTCCCATCTTATCTGCTGCCTCATCTCTTTTCCGAAACCACCTGCTTTTCCATCTATTTACATCACCCCATTTTCTTAGTAAGGCAATTAGTTCTTTAATTTGAGTTAACCTTCCCGCAGTATTTAAATTTTCGATATCCTTTTCAGAGAAATCTACTCTATATGGTTTCAGTAGTGTTCTTATTTTCTCAAAGTCCATAGCCATTTCGCTTGCTGTCTCTTCCAGTTTCTCATGCAAACTTCTCGCTCTCCAAGTTATACTTTTACAAAGAAACATTAACTCTTCATCCTGATATGCTTTGATTTTTCAGTTGGAATAGTCCCTACGATTAATTCTTCCAGCGTTATTTTTAACTTTGCCACATCTAAAGGTTGATGTTCTGTATCTTGTTGCTGTAAACTCCTTAACCAGTCGCTCAATTCATCAGAAGTGGGACCTACAGAAATTGTCTCACTTCTTATTCGCTCTATACTTCTTTCTGGGATCTCTGGTGCCGATTCTGTTGTCATCAGCATTTTACTTGCTGGACTTTGATTCATTGTCTGATTTTTAGGACTACTCAACCCTGAGGTTCCTACTAATTTTCCCCTTGGATTTTTTCCTCAATCTCTTTTTCCCATCTCGATTGGTTTGTTACTATGGTACGGAATTGTTAAACAATGCTTGCTATCTTTCTGTTTATCAAAGACAGGCATTACTGGTCCTATAGTTACAGGCACTGTTACGGCTTCCATATTTTTGGTTAATTCCCTAATTTTCTCAGTTAATTCCAGAATAGTTCTGGCCAACTCAGCTGAATTTGCATTTACCGTGCTAACAGGTTGGGTTATTTCAGAGTCTCTAAATGGATTATTTTTCCCTAAATCAGGTGGCGTTTGCTCAAAAGTTTTATTTCGAGGCGTTTCTTTTACTGGCAAGCTCGGCGTCAGCAATGTGCAGTTTGGTTGATACAGGGGAGGATTTTTATAAAACATGTCCTCAAGCACATCATCCTCTGACTCATTCACACCATACTTGTATCCTTCTGACCCTGTATTGTTTCTCTTTTCTGTACATTTTCTGCCACTAGTCTCTTCAGCGTTTCTTAACGGGAACATCCCATCAGTCATGTTTGCACTCTGCCATTTCCTCATCCTGTCATCATGTCTTTCCTGTCCACACGGTCTACCAAACATGTAATTATACCTTCCGCCACTCCGCTGTCGTTCTCTTTCGTACCTCTCATCTTCCCACTCCGTTAAAGCTTCAAACTGAGTAGGTCTAGGTCTTGGTTCTAGCCTCATCATCCTTTCTCTCAGGTTCCTCAATACAGCTAAACTAAATGACCCACTTTCTGGGAATGCTAGAACTCCATTGTCTTTAGTATACTTTGCCCAATTATCTAGCCAAATACATGTATGGTACCCATATTTCGCTACCATTAAAGATGCAGGCGACTTCGGTGGAGGAAGTAACTGTCCCTCTCTAGTCACAATCGGCTTATCCTTTTTAAATAAGTTCTTGATTTTTCCAAACCATGACTTTCTCTCTTTCTCTGGTGGATCGTAATACATCATTTTTCCTTTTCTTAGTCCTGTATCACTAGATTCTCAAATCACTTCTTTACGCGACTATTCTGTTTGCTGTCCAATCCTAGCGCGACTTACACTAACGCACCAATCCTGTGCGTCTACGTCACTCCTGAAGTCCTCCAATCCCAGCGCGACTCACAATACCGCACCAATCCTGTACATTTATGTCACACTGGCAATTCTCCACTCCTAGCGTGGCTCACACCAACGCACCAATGCGTGACAACTTCGCCTCTCTATAGCTGGCCAATCCCAGCGCGGTCTTTCTGACGTCAGCTTTTCTCACTACTCCTGCTTCTGCTGACCCCTCCTTTGTAAAATTTATCTGCAAACTTTTTCTCACGTTCTCCTTAATCACACATCCGTTAGTAACAACATAAAAACACCACCATTGCCTGTTTCGCTAAACCAAGGAGATAGTTTTGACCAATTACACAAGAATTCCGTATTTCTCGAGAGCAGTGCTTACCTCTGCTCTTCCACTGAATTATTCAGTTTCGTCGATAAAGTAGCACTTCCCTCTACCTTACCCTTCGAACAAGCAAAAAAGTTAACCGTTTCTCTGGGGATAAAACACATGTGGAGAGTACAATGCTCCTGAGAATTAAGGCCAGAGTTTCACGAGAGAAGCTGTTGCTATTTCACCCACGCACTTTTACACAGAAATGTCCCTAACGGCAACACACGAAGATGTTACCAATTCGAACCCAGACAATGCGTTGTGCGACTCCAATCGCCACATGTTTTCCCCGTGTACCTACAGGGCAACCAGACAATACACCGTGCGACTTCACTTGCCACACGTTTTCCCCGTGTACCTACAGGGCATCCAACTTCCTACATTCCGGAAGTCTTCAAAAACAACATAAAATGTGACCCGACTCAACATAGAATGTTAGTACATAAATCAAAAATCAATCAATCATTCATTAATCAATAATCACCAAACCAATACAATAAAACCATCCTCAGCTACCAGAAAACTGCTCCAGCGGACAGTCCAAATTTACATATCCTCCCTGCGTCACAGACCCGTCATCACACTAACTCATTCACACACGCATCCATTGGTGGGGCCCATAACACCAACATTCATACGACTCACTCCGAGTCTGCACACACGAGGAAAGAAGCGCTGGACATGTGGGGGTACCTTATTATCTATAAGGAAAAAATATTTACATTAAATACATTATGTACATCTGCATCTGTAGAATCCTAGCTTTAACATCAAGGCACTCCACCACTTGGTCGATGGACCAATTAGTTGGACTGGTTGATGGTGATTTAGAACCAGCTAAAACACATGGAAAGCCTCAGAACCTTTTCATCAATATCTTTTAAAGAATCACAGACTCAATTCTCAGTTAATAAACGTTTAGTTTATCTAATTAATTCACCTTCATTAGTGTACTCAACATTTAATCAAATTCAGGATTTTTTAATGCACATTTGACACAAATTAGCATGACATTTATATTTACCTAATTTCAGATACTGATGATCATTTCCCCGAAACCTGCCACCCCTGCATCAATCAACTCCCTTCTGATGAAAACGTCCCATCCAAGGCAGGCTAAGACCCAAATTAGTCCAGGAAAAGTTCCTTCTCGCTTGGCATGACACAGTCCCAAAGGTATCCACAGGACCAGACAATCGTGCCAGAAAATCGATCAACGGAGATTCGGGTCACACTTCTGGAACGCACACACACTTACTCTCCCCTACTAACCTCTTCTATAATAAATCCTAGGGTAACATGTAACATTTGCTGAATTTGGAAGACTCTGATTGGCTATGCTACTAAAATTTGCAATATGGGACTCGATTCTTAAAGTTCCTTGGTTCTCATGAAACCGAAGATGTCATCCCGTGATTTGGACAGTTCTCTTGCGAAAGGGTCCAAAGTATCAATATGTAGACCTCTACGGACAGGTTGCCTTTGTCTTTTCTGTCATTCACACTAGCTGAGTTTTGGCAGTCCTCCACGTTCCTACCCTTGACGAGGAACACTGTGCCCTGGTCGGAGGACGCCTGGAGATCTTCAGAGCCATCCGAGTCTGCGCAGTAGACATCACGCTCACACGACGGTGGCCACTTCCGAACTCCATTTTGAATATTGCGACCTAGTGTGCCCGAATTCCAACTTAAGCAAAACAAGCATAAAGAGTAATTAATATGTGCAAATGAAGATTCTAATGTTTAAACCCACACTAATCCCTTTATATGTTAGTATTTTCCTAGCTTATAGCAACGTTTAAAGCAATAATACTCACCATTTCGCCCTACCAGGAACGCAAACCATTACAAAAGCAGCATAAATCATGCAATTTTCTATATCCACACAACCTACCGTTAATATGCGTACCACAGTTATTCATTAGGGTTATTTGCCATGCAATTTGCATGTTGTTCCCGCATGTAATTCGTGTTTATTAAGGTGTAAGGTTGATTAGTACCAATACTCCAAACAATCAGTACAGGTTAGTATTTAGAATGATTACGTAATTTATTTTTTCATGCAAAATAGAGAAGGTATACAACATTTTGTTTTACCTGCTCCACCAATCTCAAAGGTATTCACGGATGCACGTGGCTTCTGCTAGGCCAAACTTCTCATCATATATCAGTCTTACAAGGGAACGGTGTGCACAGTTCGCTTTGAAGAAGTTTTCCAGCAGCAGTGATACAGCAAATTACCGGGACATAAAATTACCACCTGGTGGATTCAGTGCAGAAAATTCAGATACTTTGAAAAGCACCATGGCGCTGCACAGATGAATATTAATCACTTCATTCTCAGCCTGTACATGTGTGCCAAGAACAGCTAGAGGGCCTCTGTGAAGAGTTTTTAAACTCACGTCTCATGTGGGCGGATTTAAATTATGTTGGCTAGCTGTTTCTCCTTGTTTATCCCTTTTATCAAACCAATTATTTGCCTATATTTTCCATGTTTCTGTAGTGCTGAGCAGGTGCTATCAATGTGTTTTAGTGAACCAGAGGCATGTCTAGCATTCACCGAAGGGCTCCCACGTGGAATGAATTTTACTTTTTTATGTCTAGGCTTTACACGCATCAGAAACTCTCTCTGGAACCTTCTTCTGGTTTTTTTTTAGCAAATGTGTTGTTTTTACTTCACTGGGCAGCACTAGCTGCTGAACCATTGTCTGCCTCATTGCCTAATAAAGAGAGGGCACATTGCCCTGTGCTTTTGTTTTTGCTTCCTGCTCCTTATTGAAGGTCTTCTACTTCACTGTATGTATACACTGGCCTTGGGAAGAGCGCTGTAAAAGATGGCGACCTGTCCACCATCACCTAATCCTACCCGCTACTGTCCAGAGGACTCAAAGGAACCACATAGTGAATGTACAATAGAGAAATTCCGCCCCCTAGCCTTCCATTCATAAAAATACAGAACACTCGGTCGGACGTGTGCTTCTACCACCCAGCTGTTATGTCTCAACAAAGAGGGGTTATGTTTGGTATATCTGCTGAGACCGCGGGAATGGGCCTACACGGCGCTGTGGGCCAGCGTTATCCGGTGTGTGCTGTGAGTCCCGTCAGTAGACCAGTAGAGGTTCAGTGGACTTGCAGCAGGTAGCCTAGGAGATGGGTGGCGGTGTTGTAGGTCATAATATCAGGCCCCAGGTAGGTGGGAGCTAGGGGAAGAGGAGACCCCCTGGGTCCACCTGTCTGTGCCTCAAGTAGATGCAACAGAGCCCCCTGCTGAAATGTCAACAATAAGAGAAGCAAAAGCCTGTTCCAGCCTTACGGCTGCCAGCAGAGTAACTCCTCAAAGGATTCCGTCACCAATACAGGGAGGGGGCAGGCCTCTTTGTTTGGGGCATGCTACTTTGCAGATGAGATTGATGGCGATATTTGTTCTCGAACAAGAGCAATGTCTTCTTTTCGTGCATGACATTGCCTAGGTGCTTTCGGGACCAATCCCTCCACTCTTCTCAGAGACATCAAGGTGTATGTAAACATGGAACAGACTTACAGGAAAACCAAAGCAGCCCTGGCAATTTTGTAGGACCAGTCCCGCTAGGGGGGAGAGGAGGTGCAATGAGTAGTTCTGCTCTCTTTTGTTACTTGGGGCCCATATAGCAGCACCACTGCAAAACCGGCCCCCAGTAATAAAACCGGCCCTCACTGCTGCAAGACTGTCTCCCACCCTTCCAGACTCCTGGGAAACGCCTGATGCCTGCTACGGCCAGTCCGGCCCTGAATGGAACACAGTGCTTAATTTGAGCCTGTGGTTTCCATTGTTTGGTACCGGCAATTAATTCTTAGCACTGGCGCTTGTGACTGTCTGCCACATGGTGGGACTGTGTGCCAAATTTGGGTATGAGCAGGACAACAGCTGTTTATTAATTTAAGATTCATTAACAATCACTAATATGTGGCCCCAAGCCATTCTTATAGCTTCAGGGGCCTGGAATAGTCTGAATTGCCACACCTTTAGGAGTGTGATGGTTAGTAGTAGTGTTAGTGCTGTAATTGACAGCACTGGCAATGGATGGTGAAAGCTGCTGTGTTCACTTGACAAGGGCCCTGGCACTTATTGTTTTACAAATTAACCACTGATGTATACTGATGAAAACCTGTTCTGAAGCCACTCATGAAACCTATGCAAACCGGATATAGGACTATTTTGTCTGATAAAAAGACAGATAGGGAGTGGAAGAGGGTGTTATACATTGCAGTGTGTGTCTGTTTCAAAATGAATGAGGCCAGTCTCTACGACTAGATCAGCCTTTCAGAAATTCTAATAAGAGGCGTGTCAGTTGAAGCAGAAATAATGAAACATAACGTGTATTTGAAAAGCACAGGTTCACCCAGGGGCATCTTGCTGCTTAATAACAAATGTTTATTGTTACCCAACGGTATTCATTTTATCGACCTCAGAAGGATGAAAGGCTGAGTTGACCTGCCAGGATTTTAACCTGTGACCATGAGGTCAAACACAGGCCCCTACAGTGGGCACATTAGTTCATTAAGCCACCAGACGACGAGACAACATAAATATCAAGGCCGAATCAAACATCGGAATTGTGTATGTGGTACATGGGGTAAAAACATTTCTAGCTGTTGGCCTCATGTCCGCTTGTGGTTGCCAAGAGCCCCTAGACCCAGAATCCCCCTGAATAAAGAGCAAGATTTACCTAAAACATTTTTGTAAATTCATTGCACTCTCCATGATATTTACTCAGATATCATGTTTCTTCAAAGAATACAACTGTGGCACAAGAAGAAGGATGCAGGGGGCCAGGCTATGCGGGTGATTCCTGAAGTAGTAATCATTTGCCTAAAAGGCGCACGATTGCCATAATGCTGCAACCCTTCCAATGCCTTTGGTACAACTTCGGTCAGAAACTGTAAACTTCACTTGAAGGATTCATACAGAGTGCGCGTGCTCAGTCACACCAGACAAGGCATCTACGTAAGCGAGTGTTTGAAGTCTTTGGTTTCTTAGGGAGACCAGGGGAGGTTTGACTACTCAATCCTGGGCAAGGGGGAGAATGGGATGACTTGCTCCAGTGCCACTATTTCCCACACACCTCAAAGGTGAGGAAATGACGTCACTTGTTCTTTGACTTGAGTAGCATCACAGGAAGTGACATAATAAGAATTTTGAGCTTGATAGGGAGCTTTTTTTACGATTTTAGTTAAAAGAATAAATCTTGAAAGGGCAGGATGCTAATACGTAGAGACTGATAGGAGGGACAAAATAACAGCTACTAAATGTGCCAAAAAAATCAAATGCAAACTTACTTAAAAAACACAGTAATCTTAAATGTTAAATCACAGGAGTTTCACAGCACCCTACAGAGTTTGCGAACACATGCATAAGGGTTTCAGCTGTAGCATCAGGTTACGCCTAAAAGACATCAAAGGTATCCAGGGAGATAAGACAGGTTGTAGCGTCCTCCACAGCCCGGTGGCATGTAAATGATTTGTTATTGTGAGCTGTTTAAAACTATTACTTGACTCATTTATCCAAATTATTGCTGTGCAGTATGGTCACAACACCAGAAGGGGTGTAGCCAGGATGAGGAATCTTGAGGATATTTCTCTGTTAAGTTACGGCACTTTGTCCATCAAATGGCCACTTCCACACCATAACAAATCCATCTGATAAGGTAAAATTGAGTCTAGTGCTGCAGAGACTTGGTGCCAGCGAGGTGTCACCAATTGCTTTCTGAAAGGCTTGAATGGTGATTTCTGCTTTCAGGAAAAAGATCTAGGTTTCAACAAAAGTTGATATAATTCCATTCAGCTGTATTTGACTTTAGCTGTTCCAAATTTTCCTATGGAAAATGGCATAGAGAAAATGTGTTTTGGAGCCCTCTCCCTCGTTTTCTCGGCCCCCACTTGACGGATCACCACAATACTTTCTAGGAAGGAGCTGAGGTGGATGAGACTCTTTTTGGAGAGTTTAGTGAAGATTCAATAAACATTGCCATAGTTATTAGCAAACCCCCAAAAAACATTTCCTATAAATGTGATCCTAACTATAAGCTACCACTACCAGGTAAGAACTGTCAATATATATATAGACCTTCTATGAGATCATTCTGTGTGAGAAATATAAATACGAAATATAAAGACAGAGTAATGAGAACAAATTGAACGATTGTATTTCAATGAAAAAAATCTCATGATGAGAGTAATTGCAAGTGTATATTGTATTGTATTTATTTGTGCATGATTATTAATGCAAATGTGATCGAATTTTTTGACACATAGGAGACATGATGTTAATATATATTTATAAAGTCACATAAATTGAGAGAAAAAAGAAAAGAGAAAAAAATGCATTTAAGAAACTTTATTTACTCTCTGGTAAAATCACACAAGCAATTTGGCAGTCTTTTTTCCTTGTTTATTTTAGACATGATCATGTGATCTTGGAGCCTCTTTTTAAATATGTTTGTACATTTGCGACTACCCATGTGAACAAGGCAGGTGTGCCGAAATGCGTCAAGCGAAAGAATAATAAACCTGAGCTGGATAGCAGAAGCATACTCCTGTGTCGGTGTCCGATTTTTAATGAAGTCGGGATTGGTTGGAATACTGAGCCGCTAAATTGCTGGGATAGCGGCAGAACCGACGCAACCTCGATCTGGTGTTTCCTCGATATTCTGGCAATCTTTGGTTACAAGTGTTGTGTGACACTACGAGGAAACCCCCCATGCCATTCTGAGAAGTTTTGACCTGTATACTGAGTGTCGACGACCTTGGTTGCAAGCCTCCTTGGAAGCGGAGCGCCGAAGGAACACGCCACGGAGGGTAACGGTCTGCGAACAAAGGCAGCGGGAAGAGGAGTCCGGGTATACAAAATCCGGCAGAGTATGCCAAGCAAGCTGAAGGTTTTATTAAGCAAAATTAGATGTGGCAAGTAGTCGCTTCTGTAAAACGAGAATATATATATAATGGATACCTTAATGCAGCAGCGTAAAGAAACTGCCAACTCCGTATTCAGCGAGAAGAGTGATGAGGCGGCAGATCCAAAACATGGAGTGGAATCCACGGTAAAGGAGTCGAATAGCGATGTGAATGCGTTGAAAAGAAAGGTTGAAAAACTACATCGTAACGAAA